>NC_140935.1:128168763-128787097 GCF_014529385.1 Adiantum capillus-veneris
TCCCATGCGAACACATCCTTGTACAGCTAGAACATATGTCGAGTCTTCAGATGGTTGTTGACTTTAATCAATCTATGATTTTTCTCAGAACCTAAATTCCATTCCTCTATTTCTTGATCATCTGGAAGTAACCAGTTAGGCCCTCTGCCTTTTCTCTTGGTTGACTGCTCAACGTAATCCCAGGATGGCCCCTTGATTTCTGAACTGCTATTGTGAATTTTTAGTAACTTCTTCCAAGTGTATTCGTTCCAAATCTACTGGTATACCTGAATCAACTGGTTCTTTTGGCCTTCCAGTTAGCTGAACTGGCCTTTCTCCAAATTTCTGCTCAATGAACTGGTCTGGAAATTACTTCTTTTGCTTTTCAGCTTGATCTTTGTCTAGTAACACTGCGTTGAGATCTATCTCGGCTAATGGGAAAATATTCATTGCTGCCAACATTCTCTCAATTTTCTTCACCTTATACTTCTAGCAAAGCTGTGCTCTTCAGGTCTCAACTCCTTTTCCAACTCCTAGTGTTGTTTGTCTGAATCTGAATTCTACTACTGGCACCTTGTATTGTCAAAGTTTGATTAGCATAGTCGTGAACATCCTGTGCCGTTCGCAACCATGGGCGACCCAATAGCATCCCATACGTGTTATGCACGTGTAATACCAGGAAGCTAGTTTTGAACTTTTCCTTACCTACGCTTATTTGCATGCCTTCTATCATACCATTTGCCTGCACTACTTGATGGTCCGCCATTCAAACTTTGAGAGGTGCAGGTTTCAGATTTGTAATTCCCATCCTTTTCTGAAGATGTTCCCGTAGGATGTTTACCCCTGCTCCGCCATCTAGTATGACACCAGATAGTGGCTCTCACTATTTTCTAACTTTATAATCTACCTGGATCACTGGCACTTCATCATCTCTGACAGCAACCAAGTCAATCGTTTTGGCTTCCGTCTCAGCCTTCCTTCGCTGTCTGATGAAATTCGCTGCTTCAGGCAAAGTTTCTCTAATGTCCTCTAACTCCACCGTGAGTCTCTATATTCTGTCACAAATTTTTGACATGAATTTCCTCCTTCTCATGATTGGAGTTTCTATCAGAACTTGAAGAATTGGTAGTATCTGCACAATAGCATTCCTTTGTTCTAGTGATTTCAGCTCCCTTGTCAGCCCCTAATTCTTCCATCTGTCCCTGAACTACAGCCAACATGGTCTCATGTTTTTCAGACCTTGACTGATCTGGTTGTGATTTCTCAGAAGACTTTGCTCGTATCTTCTGAATGACCCGCGCATTATAATTCTCTGGATGCTCTGGCAGCTTCTTGGCTAAATCTTGTGTGATTTTTGCCACCAATTCTCTCTGCTCCTACCATTCATCAACCACCTTTTCTTTACCCTTGGCTTTCTACACCTCTCTCTGTTGAGCACATTTCCTACTTTCAGGATTAGCTAGTTATCTGGGATTTCTTCAATCACTATCCCTTTGCTCCGTGTAACCGCTCGTACAGGAACTGATTCTAGGGCTTTCGCCTCAGTAGCCGCAGCAACAGGTGTTTTTGGACACTGAGCCGCGAAATGCCCATACTTGCCATGAGTATAGCAATTCAGACTTTGACTCTGGAAATTACCACGCCCCCAGCCCCGGCCAGTATCCCCTTCGTATCTGCCACGCCCTGTACCAGCACCACTGATACCTAATTTCTCTTCTTGTGGTACATTGGTAGTCTCGACTTTTACTGGTTTGGCATTAGTAAATGCCACCACAGGCAAACCTTTCCCTTTCTTAAAATGATGAATATGAATACCACAATCGTTCCGTAGATGGCCATAAGCTTTGCAGTAAGTACACTATGGACATTCATTGGAAACATGGTCTTTGGATTTACACTTCGAACACCAGGTTTCCACTCTTCTTACTGGTTGTCTGGTCTCGCTGATTTCAACAATCTGTCGGGCCATCTCATCAATCTCCTAGACCAATACCCCTTCTTACTCTTGTCTTTGCTCTTCTCATTTGAGATGATTTTAGAACTACTGGAGGTCTTACTAGAATCAGAGTTCTCAGTAGAAGTACCACTACTAGTGGACCTCCTCTTCTTATGACTTCTTTCCTTCTTAGCCTGTTGTTCTAGCTTCATGGCTCGCTGCATCAGATCATTAAATTTCTTGGCTGGTGTAGGCACCTCCTGTCCCTAAGCTTCTTACTACAGAAACCATTTAAAAACCATGCCTGCAACCGTTTTTTTGATGGTGGTTCTTGTAGCTTCCTAGTCACTTCCTTGATTTTATCAACATAGCTTCTGACGGATAATTTTCTTTGCATCCAGTTCACAGAGGATATCCTCATCTCCTCTGTTATCTGAATATTCCAGTCGGAAAGCTTTGAGTAGTTTGTTATATGACTTGAGTTGGCAAGCTGGGTAATGGTAGTACCATTTCCTTGTTGCCTCCTTTAATGTCTGAGGAAAGTATTCCCCCGAGTCATCTTTATCAATGTTTTTCAACTCAGCATACTATTCGCAGGCTTGGATATGAACATCCGGGTCATCTTTCTTCCCACCCTTAAACACTTAAAAAGAAAGTTTCAATGAAGAGGTGTAATCATGTCGATCAGCGTCATTTCGGTCTCTTATCATCTTAGGAACCTGACTCCTTTTTGAAGATTTCTTGTAATGGTCTGTATCTGCATCCCAATCATTTTCTTCTGCAGTCTCAATTTTGTGTCTCTTCCCTGGCTTTTCTGATAGAACTGTGGCGACTACCTTTACTGCCTTTGCTCCTTCATCCCCATGTGTGGTATGAGAACTCCTGGCCTTGCGTTGTCTCATCCATTCTTCGTATAGACTGACTAGAGTGCTTAGAGCCCTTAGCCTCATTAGCTTGAGTGTGCTCCTTTGGAGCCTCAGTCTTAGTCCCCGGTTCAGTCTTAGGATCAAAATCTCTTTCTAACTCCTCAGGGATAGGGTCAAGACGGTAGGATGGTTTTCGACCATGGCTGGTTTTGGGTGCCATATCTTCAGCTGCAAATTCAAACTGGGAGAAGCGGTCTGGTGAATGAGCAAACAACTCTAGCCACCGTGATCGCCAAAATGGAATTGAAGCTGATCTCTTCAGATAGTTAATTCCAGTGTTAGAATTTATAGCTACTGGAAGTCGTCAGTTCAATCAGTGAGATTGGAATGGAATATAGAAACTGAGTTGTAATTTTTACTGAAGTGAAATACTCTACTGGAATCAAGAATACACTGAATGACTAGAAAAGTGTTTCAGATTCAGATTCAAAGTGTTTAGATACAAGGCATTACAGATTGAAGCTTAATGGACCATTGTATTAATGATTATAGAGTAGAGTTACAAGTGAAGAAATTGTCACTCAAGACAGCTTTGAAAACTTGAACCAAGAGACTAGAAGTAAGAAGTCAAGAAGTGCAAACAACCCAAAGTACAATCAGCACGATTACAATGTAATGGGTCCTATTTATAGCTTCTTGAGGTTACTATGGTAACCGCTATGGTAATTACTGGCTGGTCCGCTGTTTGGCTTCTTGGAGATAATTCCCACCTGTTGAGACTGTCTTCGCCGTCTACAATCGTTTTTGTTTTCCAAGGTTTCCCATGCCTTTCACAATCATTTTGAGACCCACTTCCAATGATCAACGAAATTAATCTAGTAAGAAAAACAACTTTTTAATGGATTAAAAACAACCTTGACACCCTTAGCTCAGATAATGACATCCCTTTTGATAAATAGTTACAAAGTTTACAAATATCTTTTGAAGAATACACTTTGGCAATAAGTGACTCATTTTTGCACAACAACACTCTTCCTGAAACAACATGTAATGGACATGTACACAAACAATTTCAATGCTACAATTGCAATAGTTTGGGATGCAAACACTGACATTCAATTTGTCTTGAATGTACATGGTGTAGCAAGCTACTGCACATCATACATGACAAAAATGGACAATACACTAATCCAAGCAATTAAATCCCAATTTGACATATGTGTGGACAATAATGCAACAACCATTGAGAAACTACGCAAGGTAGGCAACACTATTTTAAACACACAACAAATTAGTGCGCAACAAGCAGTTTATATAGCACTATCATTGCCGTTCCATAGTGCAACTCATGACTTCCTGTACATAAATACTAACTCTTTTGATCAACATGCATTGGTCCTAAAAGGAAAATCCTCCTTGCAAAAGCTTGAGCCATCCAGCAAAGAAATATTCTTTCAAACTATTTTTGATAATATGTTGAAAGACTCCACCATCTATTCTTGGCTAAATACGCATCAACAATAAAACAAGATGCGAAAACATAAAAAACACTACGTAAGGGTAAGATCATACAATTTGTAAAATATAATATTCTCAAAAGCGAAGAAGACTATTGCAGAGAACAATGCTTTCTATACCTCCCTTGGATCACAAATGAAAGAATATTTGTTCATCGGAGGAACACATATGATGAACATTCACAAATCATAAAACCAAATGATAGCACCCCAATAGACAAACTAACAAAACAACACATTCTCTCCCTAAACACAACTGATTCAATAAATAATGATCCACAAGAATCACATCAAGTAGATATTCTCAATGACTTAAACATGCCACAACACTCTAAAATGCAAATGCATCTACACAAATTCAAGTACCTCACAATTATAAATGATGACTACTATGCGGGCATTGAGAAACTTAACCCCCAACAATGGTACATACTCAATGATGTAATGCTTAAAAGATGAATTCATCCTAAGAAAGAAATACATAAGTTCCTCAGAGGAGGAGTAGGAACAGACAAAGGTTTCACCTTATTGTTGCTAGTAGAAGGACTACAAAGATTATATAACCATAGAATGCCATGCCAAATCCGGTGTCAGGGGTTATTGTGTGCGGTTAGGAAGCCGGGTCAGCACAAGGCTGTTGGCTGTAAGAAAAGCGTTAAAGAAAGATGCATAACACCAAACAAAGGACCTAACATTCACTCTGAAAGCTTACAACTGATATCTGGAGAATTTCAACTTGATAACTCATAATCAAGATGGACTTTAGTTACAAAACTGGAACTTTAATGGCACTAGTAGCTTCTTTAACTTCTTGATAATGAAGAGAGAGAGAGAGAGAGAGAGAGAGAGAGAGAGAGAGAGAGAGAGAGAGAGAGAGAGAGAGAGAGAGAGAGAGAGAGAGAGAGAGAGAGAGAGAGAGAGAGAGAGAGAGAGAGACTTTCTTTGCGGCTCTGTACCGCCCCTTACTAGCTCCCTTGTGTACCCCCCTTACTAGCTCCGCTGTTTCCCTCCTTTGCGGCTCTGTACCGCCCCGTAAGAAAACCTCCTGCTACCTTATCATAAGGAGCTTTGGGCACATTTCTATATAGTAGAAAAAATATAATGGATAAGCAACTTACTAGATCGAATACACATATCTAGTAAGAGTGCAAACATGTAATAATGAGAATACTCCTAGATGGTTATAGCCACAACATTCTAACTATATAGAAATTTTATTTGACTATATAGCAAGAAAGCAAGGTCCACATTCTAGCTATATAGCAGTTTTATCTGACCATATAGCACAACTAGGAGTTCTCTTCTCACTAGCTTGTACATTGTCTAGCTGCCCGTTAAACATGTACATTGTACATTGTACATTGGTCTATTGATTAAATTGTACATTGTCTAGCTACCATTTAAACATGAACTCCATAGGTACCGAGCACATGTTTCCTGTGAGCTCTAGCATGCCATTCTCCAACACTACACACTTGACTGCATCATTAGACAAATCCTCCCTCACATGCACGCCCAACAGTCCTAGTGCAGCACTTACTTTTTTGCATAAGCTGGGCAGCCAAGAGTGACATTTCTCCTTGTCATGGTAGTCATTCACCCAGAACAATGCTTCCTGGATTAGACCCTCCCCAGCCTTATTGAAAAATTGACAGTTGAGGCTTCAATGTCTTTTCCTTTATGTGTGGTAAAATTTGTGATGCTTGCCAATCCAAGCACGCTATTGAGGCGATCCCTAGGATGCTTGCTCTCACGTAACCTACAAGAATCTGCCATCACCCCAGCCAAGGTAGGAAACGTGAAAAAATGAAATCTCATAAGTTGAATCCAACTCTGCAAATTACCCAACCACAAATTGGCTATGCACGGATCCCTGAAAACAGAGTCCATAGATGTCATTATATGATTAAACATGCTGTTTAATTGTAATTGAAACTAGTTGAAAACATGGAAATCAACCGATGGTTGTCCTCTCAATAAATCATATTTCTTAAAAAGAGGCACCAGTAAACAACACTTCATTCCTCAGTTGATCAGGAAGAGCTTCCAAGTGGGTGCAAAAAATTCCTATAATCGTCACCAACATTGCAAGAAGGAATGCTGTTAACAATTCCCACGCTGCTGGTCGTGAAATGGACGGCAGTATCTAATAGAGCATCCCAGTCATCAGGGAAGGTGGCCGAACGGAAACCTCCGTCATCTGATTCAAAAGATGGAATATCTTTTCAAAATAGTTGGCCTCCATCTGGGCATGTGAACCATCAAGAACAAACAGATTTTGCCACCATCCAGGCAGGACGCATACAATTGCATACCCTCCAATTTAGCCTTCTGCAAATCACAATTTACAAAATCGCCGATCACCCGAGCAAGGTGCTTCAAGCGATCACATATAGGTCTACAATCCTTAGGAAGAGACTTATAAATTTTCCTACTCTGGAAGACATCCAATACAAGAATCCAATACTCGGGGGAGCCGGTGCACTCTTGGTAGAGGCGCTCCAGACCACCAGATACTTTTCTGATCTTGCATTGCTTGTAGAGGAGCTCATAAGCTAGGCATTTTTCGATCACCCTATTCTGTATGCAAATACATCACAGATTTAGATATTTTTTACTTGCAAACTAATTTCAATGATACAAAGTACTCAATACTTCCTCAAGCAATCTACACTCATTATCAAACAATGCCTTCTTGTAGGAACAATCAGATCAAAACATTTGAGAATAATCGCTCAAGCCAATTAGTACCTGCAATTGTCCCCCTCGTTTAGCTCTACTCGGATTTCAAACTGCAGTTTAGCAGGTCCACATTTGATACAGAGCCCCCTCTCAATCCCAAAGAACATGTTGCATGTTTACAACTACTGCTTGCCAACGACAATGATACATTTAACAAAGGTAAATTTTCAACAAGATGACTATTCCTCATCTGTGACTACAATCACCATGTGGATGACTTACTACATCTACTAATTAAACTCATTAGCTTATTCCATGACCGAGAATTGAAATTTTGTACATTATCAAGAAGCCAGAAAAACATTCTTTGCTATACTGATGACTGAAGGCCTACTTCATTCTCCGTGTGTTTCCAAGCAAGGCCCAAGTCTCTCGCATGTCGCTGCAATCTGCTCATTACATACATGTAGGATCCGTTGTTGTTGTTTGCAGACCCTACCTCTGTGAACGCCACGCATCAATGGCCCCTCAAGAACTTGCTCGCGAGCTTCAGAACGATTATATTGGTTTTGGTCGTTCTGGGGGGGGGGGGGGGGGGGAGACCCATAGATAATGTGTCCATCAGTGTCGGTATAGTGAGGTACTAGGCCTGCTTCCTCCAAAGACTCCATCACTACACCGGAAGGGATGACGAGCCGGTCATGGCCAACGCTGATGCCGATGGCCTCTCGCATCGTCATCCTCTGCATCTCCGCATGAATTTGCACGCAGAGCCAAGACAGATGGTCTCTTCATCAAAACATTTTCAAAAATAGCGCAAGAGCGTGTTCACAAAGTGGCCGCCAACGAGGGTCATACTTAGGACATTCAATTAGTGTAGAAACCACAGCTTGAGATAATAAAAGTTAGAAAACCTGTGCATAAAAAAAATTAACGGTAAATTCACTATATTTGGAAGGTTTTACACTAAATTTCTTCAAACTCTTTAGGTTTTCTCACCTTCAAGTTTTGAATTTAGAGGTAATTTCCAAACTTCAGCATTGGTACAAATTGTCAGAAGCTAGTCATGCTTGGTTGGGTCCCCGTTAGAGGGACAGGTACCTTGTGCTCACTTGGTGCTCATTTTGCTAGGGCTCTTACCCTTGAACACTCGAGTCCTAGGGTGGTTCACCTGAGGAGGAGGTTCCTAGCTTGTTGCTATGAGATCTCTCCGCTTTTTCCAATACATGTGGTGCATCAATTAGGTAGCAATGGTGATGACTATGTGTGGCTCTTTCTTGCCGATGGTTCATGGCCCTTGCCCGACCATGTTTTATAGCTAATATTTAGAAGTAACATGTGTATCCTCCATCAAGACATCCTGCCCTACGCATCTCGTGGGGCACTCGACGCTTGAGGATAGAGGCTCATGGCGCTCCTGGATCGTGGAGTCACTATTGCAAACTAATCAGGTTTCTCACTAGCGCCAAGGTTTTTGGGTTTCTTAACAAATTGGATATCCTCTTCCCACTCACCCTTAAGAGAATTAGAGTGAGCATTTTCATGAGACTACCTTGAGAACATAGGCTACCTTGGTCTTTGACGTACCATCTCTCATTTGGACCTCTTTAACCTTAGCCCTGTGTTGAGATAGATCCATAATCAATAGAGATAGCATTTGGACAAGTGTCCTTCTTTCCCCTTTTGAGAGAGAGAGATTAGTTAATTAAGTAAATGCATCTAAATTCTCATTGGACCTCCCTAAAGTCCATTCAATAGGCTTTAGGCACAACATGAGGGCAACATGGGTAGGTGCTAAAAGCACATATCTATATTCACTTACTCTTGTTTCATTCATTTTCCCACATTAAATGATCTGTTCAATATGAGAAAATCATTTGGGATAGGTAAATATTAGATTTTATTTCATCATCTGCATTTGCGGTGAGTTGAAGTCAAACCAATGAGGTAGAAAAGAGAGCTCTAAACTTTTCCTTGGCAAGATGGTCATTAGCGAGAACTATAAGATTTCACATTGCTTTTCCCCATGATCTGGTTGCAAAAGCCATGGATCTAGTGCCTCTAATGTATGTCTCTCATTCATAAGCTACCTTACCGACCTGTAAAATGACCGAGCTCAACAAGATGTTCGCCGGTTGCGAGTTATTGTGGGAAGCTTTCTCAATTGGAAACAAGATTCTTCTTAGAGGGCTTAGCCCAAATATTTGCTCTGGATGTAAAGCACCTTTAGAGGATCCTTTGCATATGTTTAAAGGTTTCCCTTCTTCATTCAAAACCACATAGTGTGCCAAAACTACACGGTAGACACTAAATAAAGATGAAATAATGGCACATGAATTGTCTACAATGTGCAAAAACATACAATCAAATGACACTAGTGTACTTCCAGTTAAAGTTTTTTTTTTGGTTCACACGTGTAATCACAACCATTCTCCTTTCCTTTGCCATAACTAATGGTAGAATGCACCATCCCCTTAATTAGACATATGGAATGCATTGCTAAACAAGGATTCATACAATGATGATTGTAAAGCCTTACTAGGAGCATGAACCTATATTGAGTAACATGTGTAAATATAGCCAACCTTACCTATATTACCCATAAATGTACCATCAAAAGATCAAAATTTTTTGGTTGACTACTATACAAGACTTGAAAATGTATGACATTGCAAAATTGACCCAAAGGTGGATACCTTATAGGGTTGTCGAATTGGATACATAGGAGCGAGAGATATAAAATGTTTATTTGCATTTGCAAAAGGCTTCCTTTTTTATTTTCATATGTAGGATTCCTTGAGGTTACCGCTTAATAATTAAATCTTTCCATTTAAGAAACTAACATCTAACTGCTTTTGCTTGCTGCTTATAACCCTTAGCCACACAACCATTCTTTGATTCCATGTAGAGAGAGAGAATGATAGAGCTTGAGCTCTTGCAAGCAAACATGCACACAATTAAGAGAGCACACAATGGAGATGGAGGTTCAAAATATAACATAATAAGGTGACTGCGTACAATAGAAAACACAAAACCAATAGCAATTGAGCTAACAAGACAAGGACTATCACTCTTCATGAGTAGACTAGCCCAACCATATAGGGGCAAGAGCTTCCCACTACTTTCTTGGGCATCTGCAAGGCATGGTACATTACAGAAACACATGGTATCAATCATGGGCATGGCATGTTGCTCAATAAACGAGTTGGGACTTAATTGGGTAATTTTGATTGTATTTTAGTGTTTTATGAAAGGTATGTGCATATGGGGTATTTTTCAATCCAGGTATTAATATGTTCAAAGAAGACTATATATTTTGCCAAAAAATACCAATGAGAACTTAAAACAATCTAAGAGAAAGCATGCATGATTGATGGTAAGCATGTAACCTTATTATTTTTTAATTTAAAAGCAAGATGCACTATTAACATGTCCCTTTAGTGCAAATGATTAAGTGCAAATGAGTCCAACAAAATGCAAACCAAAAAAATTGAATCCAATTAGATCACTTGAATTCAATTTAAAGAGAATTTGAACCATAGCATTGTTCATGAGGCCTCAGTTGTCTGCATTTTAAAGCAATTAAGTCAGATGCTAGACCCAAATGCTTCCAATCAATAGCATTTCACATAAAGTAATCCTAAACCCAAATTGAGTACATTACAACTAGGTCTAGAGGCATCAAATGAGTGGGATTGAGATAAATTGAATTAAATTTCATGTTGATTGAATTTCAAACGCGTCCGCCATAGAGAACTTTAATCGTAAATGAGTTAAATTGAGTGCAATAAAGTGTAACAAGTTCAAGTAACAATTGATAAAACATGGGTGCATAACCTTGATGTTTTGATTAGATGTATATATGATTTCACTCATTTGTGACTTTCATTGAAAATGAGTGGACCTAAAGTGTGAGATCGATTTTCATTCTATTGAAATGAGTTTGACCAAGAAAAATTGAGTTTGACCAAGAAAAATTGAGTTTAGAGGAGTCAATTTACTAAGTGGCATTAGATCTACTTCAATTGGTTTTTGTACAATAAGCCCTAAGTAGCTATAATTGTCTATAGTAAAGCCTGATAGGTTAGTCTAAAAGGATCTATATATTCTAATATAATGCAACTCAATGCATTTGGATACAACTAGAATTAATTAAGGTCTATGAAGCTATATATGGTGCATTGGGGGTCATGATATATAAATGATATAGATGTTTTAATTTAATATACTTCCACTAATTTTATTTTAAGCATTTCTATTAAAATTTCTCACTTATCTGGATGAACTTTACTTACATTAAATGTACTCAAGTAAATGTCAACACTTATATCCATTTCTAGATAAACAAACTTACTCTCGATAACTATGGTTTGAGAGCTTTGACTCATTAGAAACTCTTAACCAAGGGTTACCATTTACTCAAGTAAATGGTGATATCTATTTTTAGATAAACAAACATTCTCTCAACAACCATGTTTGTTACCATATACATGTGGTAGTGATGTGTGTGAACACACTAGGACCGCTGGGACATTTTTTCCTTCTTTAGGAGGTTTTTTCCGCCGTGCATTGTATATACGTCCATCACTCTAGGGCTATCTATCTTTCCATTGCACACTAAGTAATATACTCTCTATTGTGTGCCTTGATCTTCCTTCATCTTCTCGAAGCTGTGTGTGTTTCTCTGCAACCCTAATTCCAACAATTGGTATCAGAGCAGGTTGCATCCTCCCGAGCTTAGTCGCCAGTTGCTCCAGCATACGCCTACTCACTTTCTCCAATTTCAGTGAGATTTGGCAAGCGTTCGCAGGTCGACAAAAATTTCGGGTGAGCTCGTAGAGCTCAATCTGCTTAGATTTTTGATTCGGACTTATTTTGACCTCCGTTTCCACTGCAGACAGGTTTGCACAGGAAATTTCGTCGTTTTGTGCGGAAATTGTGTCAGTGCCATTCTCTACATAACAGGTGCCTTATATCCTTCGACGTTTTGTTCTATATAGCACGTGTTGTTTGTTGCGTTTGCAGAAATCTGATATGGTTGCTTGTTTGCCGCCTCTTGAAGCACCTGTCAAACATGTTTGTGAAGGCTTCAGCGTTCTAAGTTTCCAAAGGATGGTTCAGTTAGGGCCACATGCAGGCTGTAGCTTGTGCATAGTGATGTTTGTGGGCCCATGCAAACTCCGTCCTTGGGCAATTACATGTACTTCATGACTTTCGTTGATGACTACTCCAGGCATGCATGGGTATTTCCGCTTAAAGCAAAGTCCGAAGTTTTTATGTGCTTCAAACAATTTCTGGCTATGGCTGAAAATGTCTCGAAATGTACTATGGGCACCCTCCGTTCCGATCGAGGGGGGGAGTATATGTCTCATGAATTCAATGCATTTCTTGCTAGTCATGGGATAAAACACCAATGTACAATGCCTTATACACCTCAACAAAATGGTGTTGCTGAGAGGAAAAACAGGTCACTGACGGAAATGGCACGATGTATGGTCAAAAGTCAAGCTTTGCCGCATTCTTTTTGGCTCGAGGCCATCATGTGTGCCAATTATGTACTTAATAGGTGTCCTACGAAAGCTTTGCAATCTATTACTCCATATGAAGCATGGCATGATAGAAAGCCTTCTATTGAGCACATGCGTGTTTTTGGCTGTTTGGCATATGCTTTGGTGCCACAAACCTGTACTTCGTGACTTTTAGAAAATGGCACATGGACTTAATGTGATTTGCCTCTTGGCAAAAAGGGCATTGGTACGAAGTGGGTTTACAAGTTGAAACACAAGCCGGATGGTGAGATCAATCGCCATAGGGCTCAACTGGTTGCAAAGGGTTATGCACAACAAAAAGGCATAGATTATGAAGAGACTTTTGCTCCCACTTTTCGTATGGCTACTGTGTGTTTTATATGTGCATTGGCAGCTCATTTTGGTTGGGATGTACATCAATTAGACATTTTTACTGCTGTCTTGAATGGTGACATATTTGAGGAAGTTTATGTAATGCAGACTCGCAATTTTGTCATAAAAGTATAAGAGGACAAAGTGTGCAGATGTAAGAAGGCTTGGTATGGGTTGAAGCAATCTCTTCGTGCTTGGTATGAGAAGGCTGACACTCATTTGGTTAAACGAGGCTTTCGTAACAGTCCAACAGGAAGCACATTTTCTGTAAAGCGTGAGGATGATGTACTTCTCATTGTGGTTCTTTATGTGGATGATTTGCTGATCACTGGACCAAATGAGAGACATATTGCTGAATTTAGGACTGATTTGAATGCTACTTTCAAAATGAAAGATTTGGGGCTGTTGCATCATTACTTGGGCATACAGTTTAAGCAGTGTGATGGTGGTATTGCCTTGTGTCAGAAAAGTTACATAGAGACCTTGCTATATAAGTTTGGACTTGAGGATTGCAAATCTATTGCCACTCCCATGGAAATAGGTTTGAAGTTGAGTCTACATGATGCTGGCGATTCTGTTGATGTCACTCTTTACCAAACTGCTATTGGCTGCCTCATTTATGTATGCAAGACGAGGCCGGATATTCAGTTTGCAGTCTCACAGGTCAACAGATATATGCATAGACCAGGTTCTAAGCATTGGGAAGCTGTCAAGAGGATTTTCCGCTACCTTAGTGGCACTTTACATCTTGGCTTGTTTTATCCCAAGGGGGGATCATTGCCGCCAGACTTACATGCTTTTTCGGACTCAGATTGGGTTGGTTGTTTTGATACGGGAGTGTCCACAAGTGGTTTTTGTTTCATGCTTGGTAGTTCATGTATATCATGGTTGAGCGAGAAGCAACCTACTGTGGCCACTTCGAGTTGTGAGGCTCAGTACGGGGCAGTCTTCACAGCTACGATTGAGTGTGTATGGCTCATACGCCTTATGGATGATTTGGGTGTTGGACAGGACACTGCCAACACTATCTACACGGACAGTCAGAGCGCATTGGCAGTTGCGAGGAACCCAGTTTTTCATGCTCGCACAAAGCACATTGAGGTGCATTACCACTATGTCAGGGAGAGGCTCTTAGCAAGAGAGATCAGCTTGGCTTATGTGCCAACACAGGAAAACCTTGCAGATCTTTTCACAAAGGCATTGTCTTGTGAGAAGCTTGAAGCTTTCCACAAAGCTTTGAGCTTACTCCCTTTGTGGACTGATCATGTCCTTAGGGCATGGCACTTCCCTTTACTCATGTGCCAGCTCTCGGTCACCGCATCACTCCAGGGGGGATTTGTTAGTATATAAATGTGGTAGTGATGTGTGTGAACACACTAGGACCGCCGGGGCATTTTTTTCCTCTTTAGGAGGTTTTTTTCCCCGTGCATTGTATAGACGCCCATCACTCTAGGGCTATCTATCTTTCCATTGCACACTAAGTAATAAACTCTCTATTGTGTGCCTTGAGCTTCCTTCGTCTTCTCCAAGCTGTGTGTGTTTCTCTGCAACCCTAATTCCAGTAATGTTTGAGAGCTTCGACTCTTTCAAAACTCTTACCCGATTGTTCTACTTTGTACCACAAAAGAAGATCAACTAAGCTTGCTGAAAACTTTGAAAAAATCTAGGTTTTAAATACACCTCCACATTAATATTTTGACCTTGTATTCTAGCATAATATGGAATATGTAAGCATTTTGATTTAATAAAGTTATAACTTGTCGCTTGTGGTCCAAGCTTATGGACATATTTTGAGAAGTTAATGAGACTTTTGAATAATCAACACAACGTGGACGGTACTTCTAGGGTATCCAGTTTACATTTGAATTGGATGTTTTCTTCGTATAGATTGTGATCTAGTTTGTGTTTAGGATTGTATCATTGATATTATTTGGAGGAATAGAACAGAAATTGTTCAGAACAATTACAATAATCTCCATCATCTTGTAATATCTTTTCCTCTCTAAGGACAGTGTGTGCAGTGGTGGTACTTGCAAATCAATGATAGAGTGTGTGAGATATAATATGTTTTGATCCCTTCCCTTTTATAGATTTGTCTATAACTATGAGACTTTATTTTGTTTTCTTATTTATATTAGAAAAATAATATATCAATTAAGAAACTTAGTTGATGATCAAGCGAGTGACCATGATATTTGTTAATAATTAGTTGTTTAATTATGCTTAATGAATTTTTACTAAAATGAAATTAGGGGTAGAAAAACTTACTATAATAAGAGTCAATTACTTGATTCATAGTAAGTGAAAAATTACCAGATGAAACACCCTTTGCTATATACGAGTTTATAAACTACCAGATGAGGATGCCAAAGAGCTAGCTACTATGTAGGAGTTCATGACTTACTAGATGAACTTACTAGATAAAGACGTCCAAGAACATGCTTCTATATAGGAGTTTATGACTTACTAAATGAACTTACTAGATAAGAAATTTTAAGAGCAAGTTACTATATAGAAGTTTGTGATTTGCTAGATGAATTAGAAAATTGTTAGCTTACTTGCTAGATTAAATGTGAAAACTCCTACTTGTAACTAGGAATTATTGAGCGTGTAGTTGAGGTGCTGGGGGTGGTATTCCAAGACGAGGAGCCAGTAATTGAAACGCAGAATGCAGCTCTCTCTCTCTCTCTCTCTCTCTCTCTCTCTCTCTCTGCAGTAGCATGCCTCTCTGTCTCTCTCACCGACAGTAGGATGGAAAAAAAAAACGAGTACCTGTTCTCTTCTCCGCTCTGCGTCGTCAATTGCTCTCTCTCTCTCTCTCTCTCTCTCTCTCTCTCTCTCTCTCTCTGTGTGTGTGTGTGCGCGCGCTGCTATAAAAGGTGGTGGCCTCTTGCTTTTCTGCATATTTTTAGCGTTAGCGTTACGAGTTTTTAGCTTTACTTTAGGAGTTCTTTTTCCGGGTTCTTAGTTTTAATTTTCCAACTTCTCTCTCCAATGAAGATGAGCCAAGTGGACTGCCTCTCCTTTCAAGGTTTCTAAAATTGCTCTTACATAATCAAGGTAAACACGTCCAAAGCTCCTTGTGTATTGTATCTACTGCAATTTACCATTCCCTAAACACCATACACTTCAACTGTTCGGTCTTCTGCACATAACGAACAATAGAAATCAAGCAGTCTACACACTAGGGTCTCCTGCTCATGGGCGGCCCATCCTGCTCGCCCTCGCCAAAAGAAACTTAGCAACCCCCCACAATGTCCTACCCGTCAACCTCCTCTGCGATACAAGCACCAACGACTGCAAAAGCGACTCGTCAACTCCCTCTTTAGCGCTGCAAAATCTGCAGAAGTCGTCAACTGGCCAGAAACAACTCGTCAACTTACGCGCTTCAAAATCTGCAGAAGCCGTCAACTGGTCAGAAACGACTCGTCAACTTCCTCTTTAGCGCTGCAAAATCTGCAGAAGCCGTCAACTGGCCACTGTCTCCTGCTCACCTTCAAGGCTCTTCCACCTCGTCACGTCTCTTCGCAATCTGCTCATGAAGGTTCTTTTCTCTATACCCTGGTCGGCGGCTCTCTGATGCCCCAGTTGACGTCCCCCCTACCCTCGTCGGCTTCTGCCTTAGCTCGCCAACTTGTCTTCCCTTAACCAGCACTGTTTGCTTTTTTTTTATTGGCCGGTCGCCGGTGCACTTGAGTGCTTGACGGCCCCTGCACCATCACTACCTCTTTCCCTTGCGGCTCGAAGGCAACCTCTGTAGCCCGACTCGTGCTGCTCTCGGCCCTCGTCCTCCTGTTTCTGACAGCGATCTCGTCTTCGTTGCACGCTCACACATGCCTGCTTGGCACTCTCTCATCGGCTCGATGACGTTTTCGACCCTGTCCTTATCGACCCTTGCTTTGTCGATCATAGTCCTTTCCTGCTCCTCCCATGCCGATCATATCCCAACAATCATAATAAATCCTCTTGACGTATAATAGTATCCAATTCCATACGTCCTATTTGAACTTCACTTTGTGAACACGAAGCGTCAGACATCCACCCGCTCTGAATCTGCACATCCTCTGGTATGTGCCAACCATGATCAAAAATCTGTGAGCATAAAATCTAAACATTGCTCAGTGTAAGGCATGGTTTCAATAACCTCTCAAGAATTTGACTTTAGGTAGACATAAACCTCCAGGATCGAAGGGAAAAGTGAAAAACTTTCCATCATTGAAACACACGCATCCAAAAAAACATAATGCATTGCAAAGGATGTAAATATCCTTCCATAATCCATAAGCATGATGAACACCACCGGGATCATACGGCAAGTAGGTCAATTGCCATAGATCGTACACACAACCTTGTTCTTCTGGATCAAATGGCTTCAAACCCTTCATAAACATGCTTGTAACATCCCATATAACCACATGTACCGTTGCTTGATAGGAGATCAGAAAACTGAAGCAAAAGGGTAGTTACCTCAATCTCTGGCATAATTGGTATTGGATCGACATCACCCCCCATAGCATGGGAGGTATAAGCATGTAATAAGAAACCATCGCTATCCATACCATCCGTATGTACCTGAAAAATTATAGGCAAGTCATCTCTGGTAAGCTTGAAATCCTATAGAGCTTCATCGAGTATCTTCATGAGTTCTCTATCATCTCCTTCTTTTTGTTGCTCTAAGTTGCCTATGAAATGCAAGCCTTGAATGTCTTTCCCATATGGAACATAAAACTCTCTTAAAGCATCATCCAAAAGAGAAATAAGCTCTAGATCTTTCTCAATCGACAAAGAATCTTGTAAAGCCTATATACCTTGGTCTACATAAACCTGTAAGCTCTCTAAACCTTGATGTGAATAAGTATTAGCATACATAGAGATCATCGGTTTTGTAAAATGCACTGCATCCTTTTTACTCTCCATCAAATATCATTCAACTGCATCTGATTCAGCACAAGATCTCGCATGCATCTCAAAGAAAGCAACAATATTTCTAGTAAGAGCATCATCATATTAGATTGGGTTAACAAGAGCATTGTATGACTACACAATACCTTCCCACACCCCCTCTGATTGGATACTAAGAACTATAATCTATATACTTGGGTTCTTCAAGTTCACTTACCATCGATTGAAATTCAAGATCACAAAATATGTATGCATCAAGTGGTGAATCTAGCCCGTCATACATATGCATCTGTGAATGATTGTAATTATGCACTTGTATGCGTCCCTCTATAGGTTCACCAAGATCATCTAGAGTGCTCCATTTATACTCCTCCATTTGTGGAGCTTCATTTGGTACAAACAAGCCATGCAAATCTTCAACTTCATCAGATATCTCCTCTTGCACAACCAAACCATGTACATCTACAACTTCAATAGATATCTTCTCTAGCACCTCCAAGCTATCTGAATCCTCATGTATCTGTAGACCTTGGATATCGTCATTCTTATCCAATGGTGTAGCTGGATTTGTAGAATATAGAATGCCAAGCTTTACATAAACCATCTCTGCAATCCCTTGATCATTTGCAATTTGCAATAACTTGTCATTTTCAAGAAGACACTTGTTCACAACAGCTTCAAGCTTGGCTCCGATTTCTTTACAAATATTTGCAGAGGTAGGCACATCAACATTATCTCTATCTTTATCTACACAAGAATAAATGATGGAAGTAGATTCTAGGTGAGTAGGCTTTGAAAAACTTTCACCAATGGTTCTAAGATGGAATTCATTATTTACCCATGTTAGGCTACTTGAATCATGATCCTTTGGGGCTAAATCTGATACTTGTAAAGCTGCATCTGCTCTAGCTTTACTTCTTGCATGAATCTCCTCCCAAAATTCATCATAGCTAATTGTCTGCAATTGATCTCCATCACCTTTACTGAAAGTAACTTGTTTCTGTTCAGTCATCTGATCTATTTCCAAGGCTATATGCTGATCACCCACTTGTACAACTGCTTCTTCAAATTTTACTAGTTATCTACATACATACCAAAAAGATCTTGTATTTGATCATGTAATTTTGGAGCTACATACCGGTCAAATTCCTTGATCATATGCTTAGTTGGAATATCGATAAGGTCCATCTCTGACCTATAGCATACAAGATGTCCATCCCCATCATAACCGTCAAATGTACCTCTTTCAGCATAAACCTTATCCAATGCTTCTTCCACATTTGCTTGCTTCATCTCGGCTTCATCCGGACGAGAAAATCCGCCATAAATTTGCTTTGCCCAAACCAAATTGCCCATAAGTAAGGTATTGTTGTTGCTGCTACTGCTGCAAGAAGGCATCAAATAGTTGCATCATCTACTGCATCCTTTCTACTTGAGATGTAGACACCATCCTCTCTGCCAAAATTTCCCACCTCGGCTCGCTTCACGTCGGGTTCATAAAGATGTCGGGGGTTATTTTGTGCGGTGAATAGCCGGGTCAGCACAAGGCTGTTGGCAGTAAGAAAAGTGTTAGAGAAAGATACGTAACAAAAAATAAAGGACCTAACATTCACTCTGAAAGCTTACAATTGATATTTGGAGAATTTCAACTTGATAATTCATAATCAAGATGGACTTTAGTTACAAAACTGAAATTTTATTGGAGCTGGTAGCTTCTTTAACTCCTTGATAATAAAGAAAGAGAGAGAGAGGGAGGGAGAGAGAGACTTTCTTTATGGATCTGTACCGCCCCTTACTAGCTCCCTTGTTTCCCTCCTTTGCGGCTTTGTACCGTGTCATAATAATCAATATCTAATTCTCCTAAATTATTTTCTCATGTTAAACTGATCATTTAAGCTAGAATATTGGTTAAGCTAGTAGACCAACCACAGTAGGGATCCAAATGGAGGGAAAATAAGGATCCAAAAAGGGGGGTCATCTGCAAAAGAGGAATGCGCACCAATGGGCTTAAAAGACCCTAAGGTTCAACCCATTAAGACTTCCAAAATGCTAAGGTTCCAAAATTCAAAGGTTCTATCCAAAGGTCAAAAGCCTAGGGAAATTGGATGCTTTGTGTATTGCCCAAAAGTCTTTAACAATAGATTGAACTTGATAGAGAGCTCGCAACTGCTGCACGCTCCCCCCTCCCCCCCCCTTGCGCCATTGCTCCCCCTCACCCCCCTTCTCCTTCTAACCCTCGCGCTGCCCTCACCCACCCCCGCGCTGCCCCTCCCCCCCCCCCCCCCCCCCCCCCCCCTCGCCCTTGCGCTGCACCCCCTCCCTCCTCCCGCCTTCGCGCTGTTTCCCCCACCCTGCCCAGCCCGCCAACCCCTGCCCCCTGCTGCCCGCCGCCCTCCCCCCCTAGCCCTTCCGCTAACCCCCCACTCCTTAGCTGTTTTCTCCCGCCCCCCCCCCCCCCCCCCCCCCCCCGTAGCCTTCTGTACCCGTGCTCGCCTCTTTTTCCTTCCCTCCATCCCCCCCTTTTTTTGTCCGCATTATCTCCGAAGGGTTTTCAGCGCCTGGCTCTGCAACACCTTTTCTTCGGACAAGTGTTCGGCGTTCTCGACTGCAGATTGTTCTTCTCCGTCCACTTCTACGACTGAGCAGTAGACACAGATGGAGGCTCCAGCTCCGCCACAGAGGGACTCGCCTGAAGCCCCCTCGCTCGACCCCGCTGAGCCCACCATTCGACTTGCTCTTTCGCCGACAGAGCAAGCGAGCCTTGCCGCAGAGGTAGAGCGCTTGCAGGCGACCTCTGTCATTTGCAAGGTTCTCGGCACCCGTCCTAGCAGAGGAGAGCTGCGAGACCTTCTCCAGGCCCGCCTTCTCACAAAGGTGGGCAAGATTTTGGATGTCCAGATCCTCGGACGAGGGTACTACCAGATCGAGTTCGAGACTTCCGAGATGGCCTCCAAGGTCATAGCTATGAGTCCACTGGCTATCCGAGCATCACGCGCCCACTTTCGACAGTGGCGACACGGTTTTGACCCGACTTTGGATGTGCTAGTAGAGGAGGCAGACATCCCCATCTCAGTCTGCTTTCCGGGTTTACGGAGGGAGTACCTTCCACTGCTCTCCAGGATTGGCTCCGCCATCGAGACTATTCTGGAGACTCCTCGTACGGCAGCATCAGTAGCTGCCAAGGCGGCCGGCATCCCTTCAGTTCGAGTTTTGGTCAGAGATACCCACACGCTCCCGAAGGTCATCCTTCTGCCTTGGGTGAGTGGGGGTTGGTTTAGGCAGAGTGTGGAGTACTCGGGTCTCCCGAACCAGTGTTTCATTTGCAGACAGATGGGCCACCTAGCGAAGGCCTGTCCACGGAGGAGGCCACGACCTGCACCTCAGCCTCAGCCCCAGCCTGCCAAGGCTGGGCCGCAGCCTCAGCCAGTGACACAGCGCACAGATTCTGAGCCACCCTCTGAGCCTGGGGCTCCAGCGGAGGAGGGGTGGCAGCAGGCCTGTGGCCGTCGACGCTAGGGGCCACAGCGACATCCGGGCACTCAGAATGGCCCTCAGGTGCCTACTGAGTAGCAGTGGGTTCCCACGGGGAACCGCTTTGGTCCTCTTGAGCAGGAGGATCCCCCTACGCCAGCCTCCTCTTTCGCTTCACTCTCGCCAGCCCCCCCACCTTCAGATTTCCCCTCTTCCTCATCATCCCCTCCCCCGCCCTTTGCTCCCGTCCACTCCTCACCTCGCCCCCCTGTCTCTGTCGCCCCGCCCCACTTCTCTTCTCCTCCGCCCCCCCTAGCTCCTTCTCCCCCTCCTCCTGCTTCAGTACCACAGTCGACTCAGGAGACTGGTCCCTCGCCGGCGGCTAGGAGATCTCTTGGCAGCTCTTTTGCCACGAGTCGCCTAGCGAGAGAGGGCCCATTAGGAAAAAAATGGACTCTCCATGGGCCTTGTAAGAATCCCTAATTTAAAGGAAGCCTGCCAAGATTAAGGGGGACAAAGGCTTTGAATGGGGCTATTTTGGTAGGGTTTCCTCCACCTTTGAGCCCTAAAAAGGTAGGGGGAAGGGGGGGGGGGGGGTAACCATTTAAAAAGTAGGGAAGGGGGGGGTAAACCATTTGAAAAGTAGGGGGGTAGGGGGTCTTCTCTCTCTACCTTTTTGGCCAACTTGTAAGTGGCCTCTTAACTCTCCCATGCCACCTAAGCAATCCGTGGGTCAAAGAGGTAAAAAAAATGACTTTTTTCAAAAACTTAAAAAAAAACTCTATTCCCCCCTAAAAAGTACCCCCAACATATACACATAATAATAATAATAAAAAAAAGTTAAATTACTCAAAATTCAACATTTTTTGACTCCCTCCAAACTTTTAGAAAATTCTCCCCAAAATTGAAAACTCTCTCTCCTAATCTAAGCTCCTCTCCTACACCCATCCCCCTTGCACCTGCACCTGCTGCTGCACCTACGCACCCATCTCTCCATCCTTCAAGCTCCATCTCTCCATCCTACAATGCCTCTTGACGATGTGACCAATGTCCCAGCAAGCTCTTCACGCGGTAGGTCTCCAGGGCTTTTCCTACGCCTACCTCAAGAGTATGTTCCGACAAAGAAAACATGCTTGGGTACATTACCTTCAGCCAACGAACGCCGCACTCAAGGGGAGAAGAATGTGGATCTCTGGACAGACGGATGCTTGTATCCAAAGGATCCTTCTCTTAATGTTCATCCGTCTTTTACAAACATTCCATCACTGTTGCAATACGTTGGAAATGGAGAGCAAGGTTTGTTGGGTTACTGTAAGAGACTCAACAAACACGAGATTGCGCGGTCCAAGATCAACTTGCGTTATTGGCAGTTGCTCAATGGGAGTTTCCACAATCTTCAAGCTCAGATGCAAACAGCTACTAGTGCGCTTGAGGAGGCAAAGAGCACCATCACAACCAAGGAAAATGTAATTAAAAAGCTTGAGGATACTCTTTCACACATGAAGAGTACTGCCATGGGAGGTAGGGTGAGGAAACGAGAGTTGTCCGAAATTCAGGCTCTTGCACCACGTGGAGGTGCAAGAAAACGAAGGGTGACAGCTATGAGGTAACATGTTCTATCCCTCATGTTCTTTAAGTTTAATACGGCTCATCATTGTTGTTTTGGGCAATAGGAACTTCGTCCAAGAAACGTGCGGCGGTGAGAATGCGTCAGCTAGGGCTACTTTACTTCGTTCTTGTTTCAACAAAGAGGATTTTATTGGGATGCTTGATGCTCCAGAGGCAAAACACTTGAAAGACGCAATCACTAAGAGAGTTCTTAGAGATTTTTCTAATATTGTCACTGATCTAGATGTTCAGGATATTTGTGATGCTATTGGGATTAGTACCAAGGGCTATCAAGCAATACATCAAGTGTTAAAAGATGCATTAAGAAGTCGAGGAGTCACGGAAAACCTATTCCCACTTCCTCACAGAGTGCAGATTGCCAAGAAGGTGTCAAATGAAGATGTTGTTCACCGATTAGGGGACTACTTGTATATTGAAGACACAATGCCTCTTCAGCCGCTCCGTAGCAAATCACAAGGAAGGAAGGGCCGCGGGAAGGGAAGCAGTGCTGTTTCTAACAGTGTGTTGTGGACCGAAGGGTTTGTTTATACCAAATTCAACAATATCTTTGTGGACTTGATACGATTGCAGCAGTCCATGGCTGTTTTCTACAATTTGAGTGATGCAGGTTAGTTTAGAGTTGCCTACATGCTCTATGATGTGTCATAACATGCATTCTGAGGCTTTATGTTGTTGGCAGTTCTTGAAGGCAAGCTTGTGTTCGTGCTGAAGTTGGATGAGTGTGTAATTGTTAAAGGGAGAAAGTTGGAGAGAATGAGCATCACGCTTATGAATGAAGCCCTAGCTTATGCCAAGCAATCTTGCAATTCGAGTGAAGCGACAAAGCCCTCTTTTAGTGTGCAATCAGAGAAGGATATATGGTGGCTTGGTGCAATTGAAGTTCCGAAAGAGACACATGAAGTCCTTGCATGGATTTTCAGTAGAATCCCATGGGTCACAGAGGTCATTAAAGCTCAAATAAACGGTGAGAAGCTCATGGTTACAGGACGTGGGGAGTTTGATGTTGAATGGCATTTAGGTGGTGATCTAAAGACCATAAAGTGCATGCTTGGATGCAAACAAGGTGCAAATTCTTTACTTCCCTGTCCATTCTGTACGAAAGGGCACAAGACAAGTCGAGCAACTCAAGTGGAAGGTCAGGACGATGATAATGATGACCATATAAATAGGGAGTGGCAAAGTTCGGTTCTTTCATGTGATATGCTGCAGGTGCCCAATAGGGATAGCAAAGATCCTGGGTGGAACCCCATAATTCCCTTCTCCCTCAACAATGTTCACTTTTGCACATTGCATGTGTTTATGCGAATATTTGATAGGATCTTAAAGCATCACATTGATTATAATTTCACAATGAAGACCCTTCAACGGTCAAAAGACTCCTTGCAGGGGGTGGAGACGCTCCTTAATGAGATTGGATGTCACCGATCAAGGGTGAACATTGTAGCAGAGACTTGTAGGGAGAAGACATATGAGGTGGCACAGAAGGTTTCCATGAATGGAGCCAAAGCACGTCGATTTTTCAAGAAGATGTCAAAGTCTCCAATGCAGGTATCCAAGGCAAGTGTCGATCTAGCAAGTGAGAAGCGGTGGGATTTGTGGAAAGATTTGTGTTCATGCATGACGGACAAAGATCCCAATGTGGAGGTTGCTAACCAACGCAAGCTAGTATGGTCATCCTTTCAAAAGGTTGTGCAATTGATGAATCTTTCAAGCACCACCGTTGAGCAGCGAGAGGAGTTCAAGAAGGTGCTTTATGAATTCAAAAAGGCCGCTAAGGACGGATGGTCTGAAAGCAAGATTACACACTACATGGTTTGTTTTAACGGACTTAATATATATGCAATGTTTGAAAATGTAACTGTTCTATTCGCTTATCTCCTTTTTGGTTGTTTTAGCACATTCTCTATGCGCATGGTGCATACTTCATGGACCGCTATGGTTCGCTTGATATATGGAGTACACAAGGCATGGAGAAGTCCCACTATCGAGCAAAAGGAGTCTACTTCAAGAATACTCGGCATGGTGGTGGTAGTTCACACTCCAACTACCTCCAAGAGATGTTTAATTGGTTTTTTAGGCACACCTTTGGGAGAACTCGTACTATTGAGAAAGCAAGAGAATCGATGTTAGCAAAGCAGTTACGCAACGCTTCTTGTACTGCAGCATCCGAGAAGTGGAAACGCTTGCGAGCGTCCCTCGGCCACGAAGCTTGGTGTGAAACTAAATATAAAAAAGGCAGCGTTTGGGCGTCACGTCAGCCGTCCGCATGATCCAGGTTTAGTTGTTCAATTCAATTGCTTTATTTGAGTTTCACTCAATTGGCCGCATAGTGTGAAAGGGACCAAATCTCAAAAAAACCTATTTAAAGGTTGAAGAGGCTCATTTTGTCATCTTCCCTACTAGGTGCAACCGAGGCACGAACAAAACAAACGGCTAGGATTGCATATCCAGAGGGGCCGGATGGCCAACGACTTAAAGGTACAGCAACAAAAGCTGGAACTTCACAAGCTCAAGGTGAAGTCCACACAGAAGAAGCTGGAGCTTCAAATCAGCATGGCCAGTCCTCTACAGCAGCAAAAGAGAGACGGAAGCATCGTCTTGTTGTCTATTCATCGGACTCCAACGATTCTGATGGCAAAAGGGAGGATGAGAGCGACCAGGGCAAAGAAACAAACAGCCAAAAGCAGCCGTCAGAAGGCTCCGAAGAGACACAAACGGATGAAGATGCCCCATGGGTTGGCGTCCAAATACAAACTTATCAGGCTCACATGTCTATTGGGGGTAAGACACTTCCTAAAGGGAGTGGACCTACACCATCACATCCGGTCGATAGTGAAGAGCACGAATCAGATGCAGAGTGGGTGGAATCCGATTATGAGGTGTTGGAAGTGCCTGTACAGAAAAAAAAAGAGAAAGAGCATTGTCTACAAGAAGAGGAAGCAAGCTGCCCCGACTCGTGCCAAAAATGCACCTCCACGTCGACCTCAGAAGGTACAAAAGCGCAGCCGTGATTTTGCGGAGATTCGACACTATCAAAAGAGCACCGAGCTCTTGATTCGGAGGGCCCCTTTTGCAAGGCTATGCAGGGAGGTTTTGCAATTGTACAACACTCAGTTTCGGATGGGCGCCGTGGCCATAGAGGCAGTCCAAGAGGCAGCAGAGCAATATTTAACTGGCATATTCGAGGATTCTAACCTCTGTGCCATCCATGCAAAGCGTGTAACCATTATGCCCAAGGATATGCAGCTTGCTTGCCGTTTGCGCCATGAGGAGTAGCTTGTAATTAGGCATCAACATTTTTGTATTTACGGAACTCCAAGATTGGGAAGAATTTGAATACAAGCGTCTTTTGATTCTATATCCCACTCTGTGCATTGTATTGGGAAGAATTTGAATATAAGTGTCTTTTATTGTATACCCCAGTGCGCATTGTATTGTTTTAATTCTGTACCATGCAATGTAGCACTGGTTCAAGTTTTGTCTACCTTCTAATGTATGTATGTAGCCATTAGCTTGTTATTGTGAAAAATTGCCTACGTTTAGCACCTTGGCTAAGTGGGGCATGCACTTCTTGATGTATCCATGCTATGTGACTCACTATTGCATGGCAAAAACATCTACAAAGTGTTCAAAATGGCTTGGAATGCCCCCAAGCTGGCTACCACAAGGGCGCGGATTTGGGGCTTCCAGAGTCCTATGGATGGACATAATGTGTGCCCTTGTGGCAGCCTCTCCTAGTGCTTTGCTGACACTCTCCAGTGGTTTCCAGAAAATTTTGACAAGCAATAAGTATGTTTTGTTTGCTTCAATTCTTCAATTAGCATAGATGCTGCTGGAATTCATCCCCCCTTAGTCCATGCCAGTCCTGAACTCCAGAAAGGGCTTAGATATTGCCACAAAGTTTACTCTTGTGGTTTGTTAATACAACTTTAGGTATCTGGGGCAAGATGGGATTAAGGTTACCTGGGTATCCATGTCTTCCTATTTTGCAGCTGGGTATATTGTATTCTCACTCTGTTTTGTAACTAGATATGCTCCTATTCTCCAAGAAGGGTTTAGATATTGCCACAGTTTTGTGGTTTGTTAATACATCTTTAGGTATCTGGGGCAAGATGGGCTTAAGGTTACCTGGGTATCCATGTGTTTCTCTTTTGCAACTGGGTATTAATGCCTTGTCACTCTGTTTGTATTGGGTATGCTCTTAGATGTGTTCAATTTCATCTGCCACAAGGGCGCGCATTTGCACACTTCATCTGCTGATGGAAAGCCCTAATGCGCGCCCTTGTGGCAACATTGTTTAGGGACTTCCAAGCCCTTTACTAGGCACATACATAACTTTGGAAGCCTAGATATAACAAAGTATACATTTTTAAAATTTTAATGCCTGCCAAACCCTTTAGTAGTCATAGCAAAAATTACGGTGCTTCTCATACACAATGGAAGCCCAACATATAAGAAATTCAAAACCTTGCAAGAAAGAGAGTCATAGACAGCAAAAAGTAGTTTCATTAAAGAATTCAATGCTTTACATGATATCCGGCTTTTGCTTTAGGATCTTTCTAATTACAATTTTTTGGCGCTTGGCCTTTTGGGGTGGCTCCTTGTTAAGTAAAGTGGTTGTGATTTCTTGGGTGTCATTAACCCCTACAGCTTGGTTCATGCCAACATGGGCAATAAGGCACCCGTGAAAGTTTACACCAAAAGTGGATATTGCAAAATCTTTCTTTACAAGCACTACAAGGTTGGCTGTTTGGGCAAGTGTTGTTAAACACAACGCCTTGGAGAGTGAACGGAGAGCAAAAATGTTGTAGCGACCATTGGGAGAGTAGTCGGCATGGACAAACACCAAGAACCAGTGGGAAGTGTGCCGAGGTAGTGAGCAAGTGCCGCTTGAGGTCCGAACGACGTCCTCCTCCCCCCTGACTGTTGCGCCCAAGCGTCAACCTCCAGAACATCCTGCAGAACATAGGTTTTCTGAGATATGGCACAGAATTATGATATAACATTAACAAAATCATTTGTAACAATCAAATGTAAGTGAGCATCTATACCTCTTGTCTACGATCCTTCTCATCGGCATCCGGGTGCAAGTAAAGATCCACGCTTGACTTCCCCTTTGGATCAAGCAAAACAGGTGTTGCAGCAGGTGGTGGTGAATCCACTCTTGCGCGTTTAGCCAAACACATGGCTTGCACGGCCACAAACGCCTCCTCAGAGACCTTGGCCTGCTCGGCCGCTGCCACCTCGGCTTGTGCGATCGCCACTGTGTCCGCCAAAGTATTCCCCATGGGCAGTAGGAGATCATCTTCATGGGAGGTGGTGGTATCAAGCTCAAACTTTCCATGGGCATTGAGGATGGTGAAACACTCATCCATTCGAAGCTCAAAGGATTTATCCAGATCGTGCATAAACACAAACTCCTCCCCACCCACCACAATGGAGGAGAAGCGGGTAATCTCTACCTCAGGGATGGCATCCCGAGTGGTGGTTCCTTCTGGCGGTTTCGAGGATGAACCGACTGATGGAGAGGCCTCCAAGAGGCCTTGAATCCCTACAGGGTAGGTCAAGGCAAGCGTCCTCTCCTCTGCGGATGAGTCAATGGCCGCGGGCTTGGGGTCCTTCATATCATCCAATACCCCACCGATTTGCAAGTGAGGTAGTACTACGTCAGGGCCTGCTGGGAACTCGTGAAGGAGGAAGATCATTATGGCCTGAACAGAGAAAAAAGTGTTTTCGATCCTTCCCTTACACATTGCTCGCACATCATCAGCTCCAAGCCGCTGATGAAATGGCCTGTCCCCTTGGTAGATGTGGTGGAGAAGGCCTTCAGGGACCCATTGCCGTGGTCGGTTTGGTAACTCAACAATGAATCTCCCCATGCACGTGGAAATGTATGAAGTAATGTGCTCAAGAGATTGAGAGTGGAGGGTCAAGGTGGTTTCCAAATCGGGTTGGGTTGTGAAAAATGCTTGAAGATCAGGGCGATTTGCATGTCCAACATCAGTAAGGAATGCATCTAAAGCACTAGTAGCAGCCATGTCTTCTCTTTACGTGATTGGGTATGCTAGGTCTCTCTGCAATGCTGGGATGAAAATGGTGGAATGAGGAGGTGGTCCTCCTTATATAGACATATTCTATCTCAAAAAAAATAAAAAATATGGATTTAAAAAATAAATTTACACCACCTTAAAACTCAAGTACAAAATCAAGTACAACACCTTAAAACTTTTCAAAATCTTTAATAAAATATCCAATATATAAACAATTAAATTTACAAGCCAATTCACTTAGACAAGATGATTTTGTCTGTAGCCCAATCTTTGTAAACAAGCATAGTGGCCTCCATCCGCCTTCCAATCTATACAGCCAAAAATGGGCAATCAAAATACAAAAACCTACAGAAAATAAGAAAAGGTAGCTAAGGAAGCACAAAGCAGACCTTGCGTTGTTCTAGTTTGAAACTTGCATTACCGACATCCTCGAATCCCATTATGACAAAGTGTTCCCGAAGATTGGGAAGAGTCCAATGTGGATTCATTGCAACCACCTCCACCTCGTTATTGGGCATGCGGACACGAATTTCAAAGGATTGAATCTCTTCGGCTGTCAGCTGCAAGGGTATCCATTTTCCACGTTTGTGCATCCACCTCTCATAGCTAAACCGTGCATACAAGGTGCACCTTGCTTTCAAATACCGAAGGCAAAGCTGTGTGGGGGACACATTGCACTTATAACGGTCACCATCATGCAAACCGTCAACATATCCCCAATTGACACCTAGAATGGTGTCCATTGCATCTATGTCAACTTCTTTGCAAACAAACATTGTTGGTATTTCTACAATCGGTAGAGAGCGGAATGCATGCACAAACAAATGAATGGGACAATGCCAACTGAGACCCACCGATCTGGTTGCCTTACCAAACTTTAGGGACCCTTGGAAATCTTGCAGCACCTTGCGCTTGAAAGAAAGCAAAGCCCAATGGTCTGGAGTTGGCCATTCTGCACTCTGCAATGAGGGTGTCTCCACGGCTTCTAACCTACCATAGCTTTGGCTTGACTTCGGCACCACGTACTTGTGGGAGTACATGAATATTCGCTGCTCGGTAAGTTTTTTCGATGAAACATTAGGAAACATAAGCTCCCCAATGTGAGCATGCACAACCATGAACGTGCCTGAGAGGCACTCAAGCGGCTGCTCCTCAACTAAGCTGGATGGAAAAACATCTTTAAAAATGTCCTTAGTTAAACATAATGATCACATAAATGTAAACATGACATATGCATGGGATAACTAAACCATGAAAACTTACAATGAGGTGCAAATTGAGTAGAAGCTCTCTTGAGGTGGAGCTCAGCTGCACTGTAGACGTGTTTCACGATGGCCACCATTCCGGACTTTGTTTCTTTGAATGTCAATAGCCGGCCCTTTCAATGACGTTCCAATACGCCTCGACACCGTACGCGATGAGGTCCAGCACGTGACGGTTGCATGTAGATCCATGCACCCTTCTTGAACACTTGTGGGATCCATACCCCCTCTGAGTCTTTTGTGTTGTGCAACACAATCTCCTCTATCTCTGGTTTGGGCCGTCTATGCGTGGACATGCTTGGGAAGTTGGGCTTAGGAAGGGATTTGAAAGAGTTGAGTACTGTGGAGAGAGAATGAGGAGCTGAGGGGAGGGTGAGGTGAGCTGCCTATGGTGGCTTTTAGAGTGGAGATAGAGAAAGAGAGGAGTGAGAGGTAGAGAGGATAGTGGAGCTGTGGGCTATGGAGTGTGGGACTGTAGAGGGTTGATAGAGGTGTGAGAGAAGGGGGAGCTATGGAGAGAGAGGAAGAGAGTGGTGGAAAGCTTTTGGCTATGGCTGCCTTGACTATAGAGAGAGAATGGGAGGAGGGAGAAGAGGGAGAGTGTGGGAGAGAAAAGTAATGAGGGAGAGAGAGAAAAGTGGATTTTGGGGGGAAAAATTGACTTTTTAAAGTTAGTTTATGTTTTGGGACAGTTTTGGAGGCAAATGGGTCAACTTTGGAACTTTTAAAAATTTTTCAATTTTTTGGGTTTTTAAGCATGCGCGTTTTTTTTTGGGGGTCCCTCCCTCTTTTATGACACCTCTCTTCTCCTATTTACCCCCCCCCCCCCCCCCCCCCCCCCCCCCCCCCCTAGCCTACCTCCCACCTCTCTCTAAGAACCAAGCATTGAAGAGGGAGACAATTAGGCTACACCCCTACCATTCCTCCCCCTCTAGGTGATATCCCAAGAGCCTTCTCAGTGGTTCTCCCTTAAGCCTTCACTAATCAAAAAGGCCCAAGGAGAGTCCATATTTTTCCTAATGCAGACCTTCTTGCGGCCCCCTTTGCAGATTCAGACATCTTCCCTTGCAGCTATCCCTTGTGGTCTGACGAGCATTGACCTCCGACGTCGCTGGGACTTCTTCGATTACGGATTCACTCGCTTTCTCGGCGATTCCACAGCAGACCACGAGGCAGCCTGCTTCAAGGTCCACGCTCTGTTCCTCGCCACTAGGGGGACAGAGGCCTTGGACTCAACAGTTGGTTTCTCCTTTCCCCTCTGTGGTAGGACTGAGACAGAGTGGTCCCTCGACTTAGTGGTGGGATGGTTGCATACACAGGTTCTCGAGTTCTCTCACCACATGGGAGAAATTGGAGTTACAGATTTGCTGCAGACTTTGTGGCCACTGGCCAAGTTTTCGGTGACACCCCCAGACTCAGCAGGATGTAGGCACATTGTGGTGTACTTTTTTGCTAATACACAGTGTTTGCCTTGATATGTATACATACATGAGGACTCCTGGACAGAGGAGGTTGCTTTACGCACGGCTCGCTCTGCTTGGGCTTGGGTCAGGCACTCACTACAGGCTCACCTATCTAGAGGACACTCGGATGCGGATTACTCCCCATCCAAGCCTGCCTCGAAGATAGCCTATCTTGCTGCTGCGGCAGCATCTGTTCTCTCTCGCTCCCCATGAGGATCGTCTTGTGGAACGTGTAGGGATTAGGTGGGCCCCAGTTTCAGCGACAGCGGGGCCGATTGCGTCAGGAGCTTCAGCGTTGCCTTGTGGGAGGAGAGATTGATCTCCTTATGCTTCAGGAGCACCATTTTTCTGAGAGCCGCATTCGGCGATGTGGTCAGATTTTGCGTGGACGTTATGATACCTTTTGGTCAACTGCTTTTGGAACTAGAGTCATCCAGGGTGGGGTATGTATGACTATTGCGGACTCATTGCAGCAGGCCATTGTGGGCAGAGGGATTATTAAGCCAGACAGGGCTCACTGGATTACTTTGCAGGTTCAGGGTGGCCTTGTGGGCTTCCTGAACATCTATGCGCCCAATGTGGCGAGTGCTCGTGCAGAATTTTGGTCACAGATTGTTGAGTCTTTGCCACATGTTGACCGTTGGTGTGTAGGAGGGGACTTCAACATGTTGGAGGATCCCTTTGACAGGATCGGAGGCAGCCATGCTACTGTGCATGGAGTCGAGCTAGTAGCTTGGGAGAGGTTGTGTATGAATTTGAGGGTCTCCGATAGATGGCAGCATTCTGGCTTTGTGAGGCCTCCAGAGAGTCTTGCCTTCTCTAGATCAGACCACAGAGTGGGAGGAGTGAATCTATCGCAGATAGATCGCTTCTACACTAGTGACCACTTCAGTGACTTTGGGGGATCAGTGGGCATCCTGGTAGGGAGATCCTTCTCGGACCATGCACCAGTGATCCTCACAGTGGCAGACAGACAGAGGAGTGGGAGCACGATGCTTCGCATCCCAGAGCGGGTCTTGTTGGACACAACACTCAGAGAGAGGGTAGAGGCTCTTTGGACAGAGGGCATGGATAGCCAGGCTCTATCGGCAGACAGAGTGGCCTTAGGCCTAGCTCAGCTTAGCCACTTTTTTCTCCAGGAGTCTTTGGCTCGACGGGTTGCAGCGAGAGAAGTGGAGCAGCGTCTCCGATGAGGCATTGCTTCACTACAGAGGATGCAGGAGCAGCATCCAGACAGTCCATGGTTGGAGGAGCAGTTACAGCAGGCTCGACAGGAGCTTGCTTGCACAGAGGAGAGGCGCCATGAGTTTGTCTTTCACCGACAGGTATCTCAGTGGACTCAGGTAGGTGACAGGTGCTTTTTTTGAGACAGTAGGACCTCGGCACTCGCATGCCAAGGTCAATCAGCTGAGGAGACCCGATGGGTCAGTTGCTTGTGAGCCTGAGGATATGCGTGCAGTTGCTCCTGACTTTTACCGTGAGCTACTGTCGGCTGAGCCCCAATCAGAGAGACAGGATGCATGCAGGGAGCAAGTTTGGGCGCAGATGCCTTGTCTTGTGACTGAGGAGATGCGCCAGAGGTTGGAGATACCTCTTCAGCTTGAGGAGCTGCACACGGCTCTTAGGGCCCTTCCTTGTGGTAGCTGTCTAGGTGAGGATGGGCTGACTCCCAGCTTCTTCTTGGAGTACTGGGACTTGCTTGGCCCAGATCTTTGTAGTGCCTTTCAGTACATTCTGCACACAAGAGTGATGCCGGATAGCATGAGTGAGGGCCTGATTTACCTCATTCCAAAGGAGGGTGGCTCCTTGGATGAGATTTGACAGTGGCGCCCCATCACCATCCTCAACTCAGCCTACAAAATTCTTGCCAAGGCTCTGAGTTTGAGGATTCAGCCACTTTTGGAAAGCCTTATACATGGGACTCAGATAGGTTTTGTCAAGGAACGCAGTATCCTTGACAACATATTTACTTTCTGGGAGGCTTCTGCCCTGGCACGTCTCCGTGGGGAGGACCTTGTGATTCTTCTTCTCGATTTTGAGGAGGCATACGACAGAGTTGACTGGGACTTTCTAGAGGGCATGCTTCGCAAGATGGGCTTTTCAGATGCTTGGATAAGAGGGGTGTCAGCTTTGTACAGACAGGCTCACAGTCAGGTGCTTTTGGCAGGAGGTAGAGGTGAGCGCTTCATGCTCACACGATCGGTCAGACAGGGTTTTCCTCTTGCCCCCTTTCTCTTTCTGTTCTATGCGGAGGCGATGAGCAAATTTTTGGTGTCACAACAGGTTGGTTTGAGGGGCTTAGCACTCCCTATATGGGGAGATGAGCTTCTGGACGCTGAGTTTGCCGACGACTCAGCCTTGTACTTAGAGGGCCAGGAGGCCAATTTACACAGGTGTGGGCAGGCTCAAGAGACCTTCTGCTATGCATCGGGCGCACTGATCAACTGGAGAAAGACAGTGGCTTTCTCAGTTGGCAGTGCTTCTGTGCCAGAGTGGATGCCAAGAGAGGGTTTCAGGTGGATTCCTCCAGGGACTGCAGTTTGATACTTGGGTTGTCACGTTGGTTTGGATTTGTCCCCCGAGCAGCAGATTTCTCCTCTTCTCCTGTCCATCAGGAGAAAGCTGTTACACTGGAGCTCAGCACGACTTTCGTTGGCTGGTAGAGTAGTAGTTGCCAACCAGGTGTTGTTGGCAACTATGTGGTACATCACTTCTTGCTGGATCTTCTCGAGTTCTTGTATCAACTAGGTAGAGAGGTTGATCAGGAACTTCCTTTGGTCGGGTCGCGACACTCAGGTTGCTCGAGCCAAGGTGGCTTGGTCGGTCATCACACTCCCTTGTTCTCAGGGAGGGCTTGGGATCATTGATCCAGCACAGCAGAGCAGAGCTCTTCTTGGGAAGTTCATCGTCAGAGGACTTCTTCCAGGCGAGGAGCCCTGGAAAGAGTTCTTGTTGCAGAGGCTTCGTGCCAAGGTGCCTCAGTTAGGAGGCCCTTGGCAACCTTTGACCAGATGGATCTTTACAGAGTTGCGCCGAGTTGGTTTGAGCAGGAGACTCGAGGACCGATTCGCTGTGAATTTGCTTCGCTCTTGGGAGCTCTTACGGTGTGGCCTAGAGCAGAGAGAGCCGACATGCATGGAGGAGTGCCTACGATAGCCCCTCGTCTGGAACCCCATGGTTAGCACTCAGAGAGGCCACTTGGTTGGGAGTAGGCCTCATGTTTCTTGGGGTCCCATGGCAGCAGGTCCAACGCGCTCTCTAGGTGACTGGCTAGAGTTCACAGGTTTGTCAGAGGAGGTGCAGGGTGTCCAGCTACAGGGCATGAGAGGGGTTCAGAGCATGTTTCAGGACATCTCAGAGTCAGTTCCAGTTGAGTGGCTCACGCCTCTCCAGCCAGTAGCACCCCGATGGATGGGAGCCTTCACACGACTGGAGGTTCTCATCTCAATCAGGGCTTGTTCAGAGACTGTCCCAGCCCTGTTCTTCGAGCTTCAGGGTGGGGGACGATTACAGCGAGTTACAGTAGAGGCCCTGCAGGTAGCAGAGTGTTGTTTCCAGAGGATCCGAGTTGTGGGCATCGGTGGGAGGAGTTGCGTCATAGACCCTGACCCAGCAGCTCTCGAGATAGGACACTGGAGGCTATGGGCTTGGGAGTCCTGTCCACTGGCACGAGTACAATGGGATCCTGGTGAGTGGCTTTGGAGGGACCCCTTCTCTTCTGCAGACCGCCCAGGAGTCCCTTTTTTTCAGTACACTGTTCGGCTTGGACGTCATATACTTGCAGCGCAGAGAGAGGCCCGCCCCGCTGCAGCACGGCATTGGCAGGAGGAGGGTCACACAGTTGAGTTCTTGGCAGCTTTTTGGTAGAGGCTGTGGGACTCCAGACAGCCGAGGCGCGTCACTTTGTTCTAGTGGTTGGTTGCACACAGAGCCACAGCAGTAGGGAGCTGGCTTGTGCATAGTGGTCTCTCGGCCGCATGTACAGCCTGTGACTAGTTGGTGGAGAGTCAGCGACACTGTCTTTGGGACTGTCCCTCGGCCCAGCAGGTGTGGCTACGAGTTCTTCGGCTGATGCCTGCCCTCTCCATGGCTCGACAGTACACTTGGGGGGCAGCGGCTTGGTCCACCCTCACGGGCCCGGCACTACAGTTTGAGCTATCTTCCACTAGCAGGATGATAGTGATATAGGGGGGCCGACCTACACTCCAGCCTGCTACAGACCTTACTCCATAGGAGTGGTGTAGTGAGAGAGAGGAGTGCTGGGAGTTCATCAGCGGCCTAGCTCTCTGGTTCATCTGGAGGGCCCGTTGTTTCCACATCTTTGAGGCTCGCCCTGTGCCACCAGCAGAGACTCTTCGTGACTTTTGGCTAGAGCTGATCCATACTCTTAGAGGACAGCTTGAGGGACTACAGGGCAGCTCCAACCGCATGCGGGAGCGCCGCGAGGCTTTCCTTTGACTCTGGCGCCCTGGGCCTTTGTACACCATGGTCCAGGGGGTGCTCAGATGGCACTACTGTCCACCTGTGTGGCCCTTCCCTCCTCCCATCTCTTGATTTAGCCCCATTGTATATATGCCGTTTTTTCATTGGGAGAGTCTCCCCATCATGCTTGTTGTAGCCCTCTCTTGCAGAGGTGGATGTAGCCCTATGGGCAGTTTTCATTAACTAATAGAAGGATCTTTTTCTCGGAAAAAAAAAAGTCTTCAACAATCCCTGCATAGGAGGGGGCAAGCCCTAGAAGTAGAAGATGAGAGAGAAACTCACACACACACACACACACACACACACACACACACACACACACACACACACACACACACACACACACACACACACACACACACACACACACACACACACACACACACACACACACACACACACACACACACACACACACACACACACACACACACATACAAGCTCCCTTTACACAAAGGGAATGAGGGACACATGTCAGCTCCCTAGCCGAGATGCCCACAAGGTGTACTCAGTTCCTATTGGATGGCCTTGGAGGTGGACCAATGAGAATTAAGATAGAGTAAATCTAGTTTAATTAATTTTAAAACACTTATTAAAAGAACCAATAAGAATTAAGCTCTCTATAAGACTATTGGAAAGTCTCCCAAGGGGTCCAATGAGCATTCAACAGCCCAATAGCTTGCTTGATTCCTATTGGCCAGGAGCCAAAGGGATCGAAAAGCTCTCACAAAAGGGGAAAGGGGGACACATGTCAGAAGACTATCACTTATGCTGCTTAATTTCCATTGGCTAGGCCTCGGGAGGTCCAATGAGGTGCGAGGATGAGCAAATAGAAAGAGAGGTCGACCAAGAGCGAGAGGGGGCTGATTTTTGCAAGGCATTATCACACACACACTCACACAATCTCATGTGTGAAGCAAAGAAGACTCATTGCACTAGCTAGTATTGAAGGAACATAAAGAATTGTATTGTAAAATGTCTCTCTCGATGGGAGAAACCATAATACAAAGCCTTTTGGAGGGGGGACCGGCTCCATGCAAATCCGGTCCTCAACTGTTGTCAATTGCTTAATTTCTCTCTCTTTTGAAGTATTGTTCATGCTATCTAACTAGGTGTTATAATTTTTGTTGCTCTCTCCACCCAAGCACTCTATTCTCATTAGGAAGCTATTCTAATGAAGTTCTCACTATGTTCATGCTATTTTCTGCTACACACAAGCTACTAGACCATTAAATGTTACATTGGTATCAGAGCACAAGGTTTCTCTTTTCTTGCTCAAGAAGGGAGGTCCTCAAGCTAGCTATAAATGGTTGGTATTATTAATTGCATGTGAATAAGTAGAATAGGGATTTTTCAGCCTTGCAGTGCGCCTTCCTTTGTGCAGTTAACCGGGCATCACCGTCAAGAGGTATGGTCTTAATAGTGGAGTCCTACGGGGCTTGCCTACGGCTTAACCACTATTGAGCTATTAGAAGCTTGACAGGAACCGGTGCTGTTTTGGTGTTGAACGACACTCCCTTCTATTAATTGCAATTAATGATATTCGAGCCACGGGTACAGTAGCTTGAGTGCTTTTTCTAAAGGGGTAAAGAGGAGTAGCAACTAGGGCTTGAAGTGCCAAAGTACACCTAAAAAAGTTACACCTTAAAGTTGTTAGAATGGCTGACAATAGTAAAGAGAGAGTAATTAATGTTGATAACTTTGATTTTTCTAATGAGAAAGCTACTAATAATACCCCAATGCTTGTTAACTATCTTGTTTCTAGGTTTCAACAAGCCATGGGCAATCGATCCCTCCAAAGTGAAGTGCAATGGCAACTTCGTGCTCATGGGATTCTCTAAGCTCCCCACCATGACAAGAGAGCACCTAGGAAGCCTCCTTGTGAGACTTCCAAAAGAGGCCTCTCTCCGATTCGGGAAGAAGAAGAGGATCCATATGAAGGGCTCAAAAATTTGCTCCTTGATGATGCATCTCCTTCTCAAATTAGAACTCAAGAGCCTCCACCGGAGGAACGAGAAAGAAGTGAGTCTCCTGCCATCTCAGCGGAGATGGCTCCACGAAGACGATGGGCTAAACGCTCTCCATCACCTCCAAAACGGAGAAGACCATTGCATACTTCTCCGCACCATACTTCAAAGAGGGATGACAAAAACCAAGAGAAGAAAAAGGCGAGAAAGAGGACACCCTCTTCTTCATGTTCTTCATCCTCTTCCTCTTATGAAAGTGATGGTGAAGACAAAGAATATCAAGGAAATAAAAAGGCGAGAAAGAGGTCACCCTCTTCTCCATCTTTCTCAAATTCTTCATCTTCTGCAGAAAGTGATGGTGTAACCTTTGAACCAGCAAAAAGAAGAGGCCATAGGCAATCCTATGCCACATGGAAGAGGTCGTCCAAGCTCAAGAAATTCAAAGAGGGAGGGAGGAGCATCTCTTTCCTTACCTATGATGGCACTTTTGGTGCTACAGACAAAGTCTTGGACTTTATCCAACAATTCGATGCGGCGTTTGGAGATGAGGGCTTCACGGACTCCTCTAAGCTATGCTATGTAGCTATGCACTTTCAAAAGTCCACCAGGCCATGGTGTTCTAGCCTACGGGCCAAATGGTGAAGCTCCACGAACATGGAAAGCTTTAAGAGCTTCCATTATGAAGCATTTTTTGGCTGATACCAAAGACAAAGTACTCACCGAATGGCGAAGCTTAAAGCTCTCTCCTTACGAATCCATTAATAAATATGTAGACAAGTTTTGGGACCTACAACTCAAAGCCACTGGCTTCAAAAAGTTGGATTTTGAAGAGCAAAGTAACAGTTTTGTGCTGGCTTAATCGAAGAAATGGCGGAGTAGGTCAACTCCCAAAGGCCACGCACCATATCGGTGGTTATACACCATACTATGGTGGCTTCTCGAATCAATTTCCAAACGGGGGCTAAAAGAAATACTAAGCCCACGAAAAACAAGGGTTCCAATGAGCCTAAGGGGAAGGAAAATGTCCAAAAGTCTCCTAAGGGCAACTCCAACAAAGCTAAAGAGAAGGGAGCTTACAACAGCAAAAATAAACTCTCTCCTGAAGAGCTTGAGCGTTATCGCAAGGATAACCGTTGTTTCAAGTGCGGTGAGCAAGGGCATGCGTACCGCGCTTGTCCCCAGAAGAACACCCACCATGAACCTCCGAGAGCTACCTTGGTCAAAATCCAAGAGGAGTAAATTCACCACAAAGGATCTCCTCTATGCCATGCTTGGGAAAAGGTAAGAGAACATGATGCTTTTATTCTCTTTGACCCACGTCCTACTCACAATTTTATATCTATAGAGTTGGCCACCAAGCTAGGCATACAAGCCTACGAGATGGGAGATGTCCTACCCGCAGATGGTGCTTTCAAGGGACAACACTACAAGAGGCTATTCATATTAGCGATGCTCACACAGCGACGCTTTAAAAAAAAATTCCCGGCGTCGCTATGAGCGTCGCAAATTTCTTTGTAAATTTGCGACGCTCATAGCGACGCCAGCTGGGCTAAAAAAATAACCGAGCGCGCCCAAAAACTTAGATCTCAGATCTGAATTTTTCGGCGCCCTCAAGCAAGGAGCAGGTAACGCTCTCCCTCTCTCTCTCTCTCTCTCTCTCTCTCTCTTTTTCTTCTCCACACACACACACACACACACACACACGAGGAGAGGAAGGAGAGCCAGGTATGCTCCTTCCCTCTCCTCATTCTCATGTTCCCTTCCCCTCTTTCTCTCTCCCTCTCTCTCTCTCTCTCACACACACACATACACACACACACATAGTGTTTTAGAGAGAGAGAGAGAGAGAGAGAGAGAGAGAGAGAGAGAGAGAGAGAGAGAGAGAGAGAGAGAGAGAGAGAGAGAGTACAAACATAAACAAAAACGCACACACACATTGAGAGAGGAAAAGAGAGAGAGAGAGCATGCATAAACAAAAAACGCACGCATTGAGAGAGGAAAAGAGAGAGAGAACATGTATAAACAAAAAACGCACACATTGAGAGAGGAAAAGAGAGAGAAAACATGCATATGATCCAAAAAAATGCACACACATTGGGAGAGAAAGAGAGAGAAACTAATTTAACGTCGTAGGAAACTAATTAAAATTAAAAGACCTAAAGATCTAGCCGACGAGGAGTTGATCTCAAGACCTATTATTCAAGAGGGAAATGGCATAATCAATCTATCATACTTGGCATGGGTGATAGAAAGGTTATACCATTTATCTCTTTTTATTGGCACACACATCCACACATGCGCACACACACAAGAAGAAGAGAGTTATAATGTCGTAGGAAACTATCCTAAAAGACGTTAAAGATTAGGTTAGATGTAGACTTACGTTAAATTAGATTTAGATTTATTTAAGTTAAATTAGATTAGATTTAGGTTTTTTTATAGTTAGATTTACGTTTATTTACGCTAGATTTAGATTTTCGTTATATTAGATTAGATTTAGGTCTCCATAGACTGCGATGCTTGCATGAAGCGGGTGAAGAAAGCCCTCAATGGAATATAGGGTATTGCTGCCTTCACTCATGGTGGGATCCGTCGATCCAAAAGTACTGGTGAAATGTCTTCAGAAGATAGGGAAGAAGGTGGATCTTCAGGGCGGCAAGAGTCACTACATCCCCGACACAATGACCATCTAGACAACCTCTAGTCATTCAACAACAACTTCAAAGTTAGTAACAAGAGCAAGAACGGTCTAAAGGGCCAATTGCTGTCGTCAGATGTGGATGGAGATGAGGCAGCGTCACCGCCAGAAGTTAACTCTCACATCTTTAGTGATGAGAATGCCAACTCTTGCCGAGTTATGTGAAAAATTATGTGTTAAATCAATTTTAAGGTTCTTATAATCCCTGTTAGTTTAGTTCTTTGTTTTTAATATAACATAATTTATGTTAGATTTAGATTTATGTTATATTAGATTAGACTTAGGTTTATTTAGGTTTACCCACACACACACACACACACACACAAGAAGAAGAGAGTTTTAACGTCGTAGGAAACTATCCCAAACGACGTTAAAGATTAGGTTAGATGTAGACTTACGTTAAATTAGATTTAGGTTTATTTTTAGTTAGATTTATGTTTATTTAGATTTACATTTATTTACGTTAGATCGAGTCCACGCAAGAATTACTTACGGTTTAGGGTTTAGAGTTAGATGAACAGTGAAAAGATCTACTGTGAAAAGATGTTAAGATGCTGTGAAGTGCTACAGCTAGAGAAGAGGCAAAGGGGTTTTGTCCACTACATGCAGTATCATGTAGACGTGGGTGTGTAGATTTCTTGTACCCACAAATATAGGTATTGATCAATAAAGACGAGATTATAACCCGGTGGTTCTGATCTCCATGCACCTCTAGACCGAGGTGTGCGGGGATTGGACATGACTAGAGAATGTGAGGTAAAGAGAGAGAGAGAGAGAGAGAGAGAGAGAGAGAGAGAGAGAGAGAGAGAGAGAGAGAGAGAGAGAGAGAGAGAGAGAGAGATAAGACGAAGAATGCCAATAGAATATTAAATTTGTTTTCCAGGTTATAAGATTTTTATCCTCATTATGAGTAGTGACGAGGATGTGGGACCGTCCAACCGAAACACCTATCTCTCAACGAGGGTCTTATGTCCTTGTAATCAATGCAAGCATGCTATGCGACGGACAAGACGTGTTTCTTTGTAGCACGTTCACGAATTTGGCAAGTTCGATCCATCTATTATAGATCGAGTTGTTGCCAATTATAACTCGTCGGACTCTGACGCTGGCCAACAAGCAGCAATCTTGCAACCCAATAGACGTGTTCACAGGCGCTTTGGTCAAGCAGCATATGTGAGGCCACAAGATGTAGCCTCTGACATCTCGGGGGATGATCATGCAGAGCACATTCCCAACGAGGCAATGTTTGAGCCCGAGATTGATGAAATGATCAAGACGATCATGGATTCAGAAAGGCTTATCTATGATGATATGAAAAGTGAAGCCGATACGCCATTGTATAATGGAGCACGTATGTCTAGATTGAAAGCACTCCTGGTTCTTCTCAACATGCAGGCAAAGTTTGGATGGAGTGACACTAGCGTCACAGCGCTTTTCAGGTGATCTATTACAATTAGTTTACTTTAATAAAACTCTAAATGTATAATGATCTAATAGATTTTTACACGACTTTATCGTATTTTTATGTTGTGTAGATTGCTTAAAGAGCACATACTACCAGCTGACAATGTGATGCCAGATTCTCGAGATGAAGCAAGAAAGATTTTGCGAAACTTGGGGATGGATTACAATTCTATCCACGCTTGTCCTAATGACTGCATTCTTTTCAGAGGGGAATACATAGACATGGAGAAGTGTCCGAAATGTGATTCCGAAAGATATCGAGTAGATCTCCACGGGACAAAAATTCCACAAAAGGTTTTGCGACATTTTCCTCTGCTTCCTTGCATCAAGCATTTCTTCGAATGTAAGTCCATGGCCGCCCTAGCATCATGGCATGAGGAGAATAAATCTTCGGATGGTGTGCTACGAATTCCTGCAGATTGCGCAGCCTGGAAACATATAGATGGAACGTGGTCGGATTTTGCCAGGGAAGCTCGAAATTTGCTCTTAGGCCTGGCTATGGATGGCGTAAATCCATTTGGTCAAAGATCAACATCTGACAGTGTATGGCCCGTTGTCATCGTCAACTACAACATTCCCCTGTGGTTGACTACGAAGAAGGGGCACCTATGGCTAAGCTTGATTGTGCCAGGGCGATATAAAGTGGGGAATATGGATGTGTATCTTCGTCCACTATTGGAAGAGCTACAACAATTGTGGATTGGCATAGAGGTGGTGGATATGAGCCGACACACAGGACGACGGAATGCTTTGATCAGAGGCATTCTCATGTGGACCATGCATGACTATCCCGGGCTAACAGAATGCTCAGGTGATCTATTGACACTCCTCACTCAGACACTGTAAATCTTGTTTTTTCCCATAGTTGATCTATTATCATGTGTATACATGCAGGGCTTCAAACAAGCGGATACAGAGCATGTGTCACATGTGGACCTAGACTGAATGCACGTAGGGCACCCTCACTGAAGAAGCAAATCTACGAAGGTCATCAAGCGTATCTTCCAGAGAATCATGTGTTACGCGACGGCTTTTTGGGAAGAGAGCCACCAAGGATGTGTGCACAAGCATGGTTAGAGCAGAAGGAGATGTGTGATGACGGATTGCCTCCAGGGATGAAGAGACTATCTCTATGGTATGAGTTACCATACTGGCCCCGACTCATGATCAATCACTTGCTCGATCCAATGCACATATTCAAGAATGTGGGTAATCTACTATGGGACCATCTGACCGGCAAGAAAGATACTTTGGGAGCCAGAGTTGACCTTAGAAATGTGGATCGTATGGAGCAATATTGGCCGCAAACAGCGTCTGATGGATCGATAAAACTCCCTAAAGCACCATGGATTTTCACAGGAGCCCAAGAACGCAAAGTAAAAGAGACCATTCGATCTTTGCAGACCCCCACTGGCGTAATGCACTCGCTCCGAACGTGTTTTACTAAAGAAGAAAAGCTTACCGGTTTGAAGTCACACGATTGGCATAAAATGTGTCAGGTACGTTCATAGTGGACTTTAATATCATTGCATAAAATGTGGACTTTAATATCATTTCTGCACATACTTTACAGTTTATTTTACCGGTTGCCATTGAGGGATGTTTGTCTCTCGACATCCGTAACACAATCTACAAACTTGCAAAGCTGGTGCAATGGATCTCACAAAAGGAGATCAACGTAGACTCCATACCATTCGCCAAACTAAATGCTGCGGAGCTTGTGTGCATGTTTGAGAAACATTTTCCTACTACCATGCTAACCATTCAGGTGCATCTTCTTGTTCACATAGTTGATGAGGTGGAAATAGCTGGCACAGTTCATTCCAGATGGATGTTCTTCTTAGAACGTTTCATGAAAACGCTTAAGGGATATGTGCGTCAAAAGGCACGTCCGGAGGGTAGCATGGCAGAAGGTTGGTTGGTATCAGAGTCCCTAGTGTACATTGGAGAGTGGCTAGATGGATTTGATAAAGCCCGGGACACGCTATGGCGAACCATAGATGATGAGCGCATATCTGGGATTGTCATGTGCAATCTCGGTGTTGAGAAGAAGATGACGGAAGATCTAGAGGCTAAAATCAACCGATTTTGCATGCTTCACAATCCAGTGATGCAAAAGTGGATTTCACAATATGAGGATGCAAAGCAAGAGCGACAAAGGGCACGAATCGAGTGGAGACGGGGAAGACGACCACCGATGCACTATCCAGCGGTTCTGGAGAGCCTACCAACCTTCATGAGCTTAAGATGGTTGCACAACCAATTGAAAAGCGCACAACAATGCGGTGATGAAGTGACTGAGGAAGAGTGGGAGTACTCTCGGGGTTGCGCGACCAAGGTAAGTTTGCAATGTACGACTAGCAAGTGACTTTATTTATAAACGTTTGAACGGCCACTCATAATCTTTGTTCGTTGTAGTATAAGTCATACACAACAGCATGGTGTAAAGGTCGACATTTTAGGGTGGAACGAATCGACAAAAAGCGTTTTACTCAAGATTGTGGAATCATGGCAAAATTTGAACAGTCTAGTCGACGACGTTCCTCTGATGCAGATCCTGTGGTGGCGGAACTCACTTACTTTGGCACGCTGCAAGAGATTTTGAGGATCGATTACAGAGGATTTTTTGTCGACTTGTTCGACGTGCAATGGTTCAAGATAATCATGGAGGGTCGCAACGCTACTGTGCGTAGAGGAGAGTCTGGTTTTCTTGAGGTGGATTCTACTAAGAAATGGACTGACCTAAGAGACACTTTCGTACTACCCGAGCATTGTGAACAAGTAAGTATATAAATAGTTAACATCCCCCTTTTACAAGTTATGTGCTTGAAAGCTCTCATGTAAGTTATGTGGCTCTGGCAGGTAATATTTCATCCTACAAAGTCTACATCAAACTGGTGGTACGTCATAGAGGTAGCCCCTCGTAGTGCAAGGACGTATGAAGGCTACCATGTCCCAATCACAACGGCATCAATGGAGGAGATCAAAGAAGATGCTCAATCAGAAGCCGCTGCGGTGGTGCCAGACGAGCATCAAGATGCTACTACTCTATATGGGGTGCATGCAGAGGAGCTACAAAATGAAACAGAGAGATCTCTTAAAGCCACAAATATTTTATTTGAACAATTTTGCTCCGTGTTGTAAAAGCTCTGGCTCTCTAAGTACCTTCCATGGTGTATAACGCTCTTTTCTACTCGCGCTCACATCTTTTGATTGAAAATTCTGAGTTTTCGAGTTTAATGCAGGTATGGATGATGAGGAGTTTCTTTCTTCTTTGTCACCGCAGCAGAGACAGTGGTACGTGGAGCGTCATCGCTCTGGCGCATCATCGCGCGTTCCTACTCCATCCGCATCTCCCTCTCTTTCGGAGCATTCGGCGCGCTCCGAAGCTTCGGCGTCGACGAGACGAGATTCACACTCGTTTAGACACCGGCGCTCTAGTGGTGGCGGTGGCGGTTGTTGTGGGGATTCCGCCACTGATGCCTCCACACCGCCTCGTGTTCGACGAGGCTCTTCACCCTCCCCTTCTTTGCCCGCCCCCACACCAGCCACAGCATCGCCATCTACGCCAGGTTTTGCACGGCTGACTATTCCTAGAAGCTACACACCTCTACCTACTCCGCCAGGAGCCACCCCACTCGACACTCCTCGCTTCGGGGCCCAGACACCGGTGGAGACACCTGACGTCCGTACCCCCATCGACACGCCGTTAGAGACCCCTGCCGGGACACCCAGGTTCACGTGTCACCGGCCAGAGGGCTTGTCTTACTCCGTCAACTTCAGCGGCGGCATCATCATGGATGATGACAGCAAGAAGGTGATCTCGCGCATGCGTGGTCTTTGCTCTCAGCTGTTTAGACACTACATACTAAAAAAATAGAGTGAAGTACCAAGTGATTTAAAAAATAGAGTCATCAGCATACTTCATGATGAGTTTCCCGTTTCAACACGGGATCAACGCTTCAATGAAGACCTGATGAAGATTCGAATGCGCGAATACTGCAAACACAAGCGTTCCGAAGTGCAAAAAGCAATCAAGAATGGGTGGAACAGGCCAGATTGGCTGGCCAAAGAAGATTGGAAGAATGCGAAGAAAGCAGCGCGCGAGAATCTCGACAAGTGGAAGCAACAAAAGGATGCAGCCAGAGCGCGAGTAGAGGCAGGGAGCTCGCCCCACTTGGGGAGCGGTGGATGGGCATCATTTGAGGCCGATTTTGTAAGTGTTTTCGCATTGCTCTTTATGTTCGATAGTTTAGGGTTTATGAGTTTTTTAATTCTAACATATTGAAATCTTTGTATGTTTTGATAGTGGTCGATGACAGGACGTGATCCCACACCGTACGAGCGCGAGTACGCAGGCAAGAAGGGCTTAAACGCCCTGATGGACATTCTCAGTTCTCGCGGCGGCATGGTTAGTATTAGGGTTTACTCTTTTCTATTTTTTGTATTGTTTTATAAATGTCGCTATATGTTTATACTTACTGAAAGCTGTCTTATTGTCTTTTTTTGCTGAATTGGACAGATACGCCGCTTGGACGCGATGAGACGTATGACTAAACGACGTCAGTTTAGCCGTAGCTAGATAGCATTAGTTTAGGGTTTCTCATAGCTTATGTATCATGAGACGGATTTTATACGTCTTTTTGAACCATGTATATTATTACATTTGTCACCGCAGTTCCTTTTGCCAATCAATTCTTTATGCCTATGATGTTGTACAATTGTCATTATTACATTTGCCAATCAATTCATTTTGCCTATGATGTGTACAATTGTCAATTTTGCAAACAATGCGTCTTGTGGGTGACTATTTTGGGTCTATTATCTACCCTTGCACTTTTTTAAAAAAGTGAATCAAGTACAATATGGTTGATGGGTGGCAGGGCATTCAATGCCCTGCGCGCCACCAAAAAAAAATTCTCTCGGGCGTCGCTATAACCGTCGCTATTTATGGCTCTGTAGCGTCGCTATGAGCGTCGCTATAGTCTTCTGTGTAAACGTCGCTATGACCGTCTCTATAAGCGTCGCTATGAGCGTCTCTATATAGCGACGCATATAGCGACGGTTTTAGCGACGCCAGGGGTTATAAAAACCCAATGTATTTCCGTCGCTAACAGCGTCACAAGAGCACACAACCTCTTGGAGTGCAAGAAGCTTCAGTCACTCCCTTAATGAGGAAATTGAGGCTCCATGTCCAAAGCTATGTGGACAAAGAGGACTTCTTTATCTCTCCTCTCAAGCATGAGGATGTAATCCTAGTGGCACCATGGTTTGATCGCATGGCTGCCAATGTTAAATTCCCTGAAAGCAGAATCTCCTTTAAGTTAAGGGAAAAAGATATGTATATAGATGCTAAGGAAAGGGTAACACTATACCCATTGTACATAGAAAAGCTTTCAACAAGTCAATAAAGAGCTCTATTTCTGTGTACATGATTTTTGTTAAAGATTCTCAAAATGAACCTAATGTTTTAGGAAAACTTGAAAATATACACATTCAAAAGGAATTAGAGTTATCCAATTTTCTCAAGGGGTTTCAAGATGTCTTTATTGACGACATACCTTGTGAGCTACCTCCTAAATGAGGCAATGATGACCATGCAATTAAAATTCTTCCAAAAAGTTCACCGCCTAACAAACCTCCTTATAGAGTTTCTCAAGCTCAACAAGAGGAGATTATGCAGCAAGTGCATGAGTTAGTTGAGAAGGGCATGGTTAGGCCTAGCTCATCTCCATTTTGTTCTCCTGTGCTACTAGTGCAAAAGAATGATGGCACATATCGTATGTGTATCGACTAAAGAGCACTAAATAGGAACACTATCAAAAATAGGTTTCCCGTTCCACGGGTAGAAGTCCTATTTGATAAGCTACAAGGATCCACCTACTTCAATAGGACTGACCTAAAAAGTGGCTATCATCAAATAAGGATAGTTGATCAAGACATTGTAAAGACCGCATTTCACACTACGTTTGGTCTTTACGAATACATTGTCATGACTTTTGGCTTGACCAATGCACTTATAGCCACATTTAACCGCTTGATGGAGAAGCTATTCAGGCCTCACTAAACCTTTACTGGAGTGTTCTTTGATGATATCATTATCTATCTCTAATTCATTAGACGAGTACAAGCAACACCTCTAGGTAATATTTCAAGTTCTAAAGAGAATATACTTTATGTTAATCGAAAGAAAAGTGAATTTTTCTTACAAGAGATTCAGTATTTAGGTCACATTATCTCTCAAGATGGCATCCAAATGGATCCATCAAAGGTAGAGGTAATAAAAGGATGGCCTAAACCAAGGAATATTCATGAGTTAAGAAGATTTGTAGGTATGTGCGCATACTATAGATGCGTCATAGAAATGTTCTCACTAATAGCAGGACCATTACATGACCTAACAAAGAAAAACGTTAGGTACACATGGTCTGCCAAGGAGAAAAATGCTTTCAAAAATCTTAAAGAAAATCTTATCTCTCAACTTGTGCTTACACTACCGGATCTCTCAAATCCATTTGAGGTCCAATGTGACACTTGTAGTGATTGCCTTGGAGCTGTTTTGCTCCAAGAAGGACATGCCATAGGCTATGAAAGTTGAAGGCTAGACCCTGTTGAGCAAGCTCTAGGCATATATGAAAAGGAACTCCTCGCAGTTCTACATGCCTTAGACTCATGAAAGCACTATTTATTGGAGACTCCTTTCATTCTGCAAACGGATCACCGACGTCTTAAGTACTTCATATTGACGGAGACCAAGCTCTCCGTCAAACAAATGAGGTGGGAAAATTTCCTTTCGCAATTTCATTTTCATATTGCTCACATTGCTGGCAAGTATAATCAAGTAGCCGATGCACTCTCAAGACGGCCGAGAGTGAATGTGGTTTCTATAGCAACTCACAATGATCTATCTTTTATGATAGATGAGTATGCTATTGATCCCAATTTTAGAGATGTGATTTCAGCTTTTGCACTAGGGAAGAAAGAGGAACCATTTACTTTACAGATGGTTATCTTCTCTATGGCAATAGACTATGCGTTACTAGCTCACTACGTGAGAAAGTAATGTATGAATCTCATGCTCCTCCTTATGCAGGGCATAGAGGGATTCAGTCTACCCTAAAGGGGATTGAAACATATTTCTATTGGCCTACCATGAATCAAACATACAAGAGTATGTTTCTAAATGTGTGGTATGCCAAAAGACGAAGTTTGATAGAGGGAAGCAACATAGATTGCTTCAACCTTTGCCAATCCCTAATTCATCATGGGAGAGCATATCCATGGATTTTACCTTTGGATTGCCTAAGTCTATCCATGGGAATACGGGAATATGGACGCTAGTAGAGAGTAAACAAGCTCATTTTATACGTGTCAAAAAGACTATCAAAGCCCATCAAATGGCAACCCTCTTCGTTTTTCAAATCTTGAAGTACCATGGCTTGCCAATTTCCATAGTGTCGGATAGAGATCCTAGAATGACCAGTAATTTCTGGAAGGGTCTCTTTGAGAATTTAGGAACAAGGCTAAACTTATCTTCGGCCTATCACCCGCAAATGGATGGCCAAAGTGAAGTAGCTAACCTAAAAATTCTCGATCTATTTAAAGCCTATGTAACGGAAGTAGATCAAAGATCTCAATGGGAGAAGTACTTACCCTTAGTGGACTATGCCTACAATAACACTGTACATACTTCCATGGGAAAATCACCTTTTGAGGTAATTGAGGGAAGATAAAAAAGTCCCTTGCTACTTAAGGTACACGGGAAGATCTTCATTGCAGATGAGTATAGGCGAGACCTACAAGAATCTTTCCAAAAGATTAAGGATGCTATCTTTATCTTATAGCAAAGGCAAAGGGCTACTGCTGACAAGCACAGAAGAGCCCAAGCCTTTAAAGAAAATGATTGGGTCTTACTCAAATTTCCCAAGGCTCAATTAAGACACACGACGGGCAAGAATCCTATGGGACACCAAAAGTACTATGCTAAGTTAGCAAAAAGGTACTATGGTCCCTTTCAACTTCTTAGGCCAATCAATGAGATGTCCTATCAACTCAAGTTGCCCAACCATTGGATCATACACAATGCTTTTCATGTGAGCCTACTAAAGACTTACAAAGGAGAGCCACCTCAAGAACCAACTATTGAAGACCCACCGGAGATCGAGGACCAAGAAGAGTGTTGCAGCCTGAGTCCATTCTCCGACATGAAGACAAGGTACTAAGAGGCGGTAAGACTATCCGGCGATATCTTATTAGGTTTAAGAATTATCCTTTTGAAGATGCTAGATGGATGCAAGGCATACAATTAAAGGATAACCTAAACCTTGTCAATGCTTACAATGCTTCCCTAGAGTAAGCAAATGTAAAAATGTTAAAAATGAACAATGTTTTTTGTCTTATAAGACTCTCTATTTCTTTATTGTGCACAAAAATGAAGTAGTATGCATGCTTAGATCAAGTTTGCGGAGACGACGTCTCCCAAACACCAAGTAAAGCCTGTCACTCTACTATGGAAGATTAATAGGACTAATGTGCAAACATGCTTGCGGCAGCTTAGGCTCTCAAGCGCCAAATATACTAGTCATCCATTCTAGAATGATGTCGTAAGGTAACATAGGGATCCTCTACCCGCTAGGAAAAAGAACTAATGAATATACTTTATCTTATCTACCCCATAGTCAAGGACGACTATGATTTCAAGAGAGAGGTAATGTCATAATAATCAATATGTAATTCTCCTAAATGATTTTCTCACGTTAAACTGATCATTTAATATGGGGAAGTGCCAGGGGAGAAAAAGCTAGAATATTGGCTAAGCTAGCCGACCGACCACAGTAGGGATCCAAAGGAGGAAAAATAGGGATCCAAAAAGGGGGGCCATCTGCAAAAGAGCAATGTGCACCAATGTGCTTAAAAGACCCTAAGGTTCAACCCATTAAGACTTCCAAAATGCTAAGGTTCCAAAATTCAAAGGTTCTGTCCAAAGGTCAAAAGCCTAGGAAAATTGGATGCTTTGTGTGTGTCCCAAAAGTCTTCAACCATCCCAACATAGGAGGGGGCGAGCCCTAGAAGTAGGAGATGAGAGAGAAACTCACACACACAAGCTCCCTTTACACAAAGGGAATGAGGGACACATGTCAGCTCCCTAGCCAAGATGCCCACAAGGTGTACTCAGTTCCTATTGGATGGCCTTGGAGGTGGACCAATGAGAATTAAGCTAGAGTAAATCTAGTTTAATTAATTTAAAAACACTTAATAAAAGAACCAATAAGAATTAAGCTCTCTAGGAGACTATTGGATAGTCTCTCAAGGAGTCCAATGAGCATTCAGCAGCCCAATGGCTTGCTTGATTCCTATTGGCCAGGAGGCAAAGGGATCTAATGAGAGTTTAGTTGAATTAAATAATTACCTAAAGCTCTCACAACAAGGAAAAGGGGGACACATGTCAGAAGACTATCACTTATGCTGCTTAATTTCCATTCGCTAGGCCTGGGGAGGTCCAATGAGGTGTGAGGATGAAAAAATAGCAAGAGAGGTCGACCAAGAGAGAGAGGGGGCTGATTTTTGCAAGGCATTATCACAGACACACTCACACAATCTCATATGTGAAACAAAGAAGACTCTCTCTCTCCTTCTCAAGCTTTAATGGAAAGCTTACCACCTACTCCACGCTTGTGAGAAGGGAGGCCTACACCAACAACTCTTGGCTTTGTGATGCAAATCCAACCAAGAGCAAAGCTTCAATGCATGCTCATCTCCTCTACCATGCTAATTACTAAGCTAAGCTATGCTAATATGAGTGATTATGTGAGGAAATGTACATCTTTCTTGTAAGAATACTCCTTCTTTCTCTCAATCTACTCTCATACCCCGCTATCTCTCACCACCTTCGAAGGTGTGTGAGGTCTTGGATCTGAGACCGTGAGGAAGTTGATGTTGTGTTTGATAAGTGTTTTGCTTAGTGAATGAAGTTTCCATCTTCACTTCACTAGCTAGTATTGAAGGAACACAAAGAATTGTATTGTAAAATGTCTCTCTTGATGGGAGAAACCATAATACAAAGCCTTTTGGAGGGGGGACCGGCTCCATGCAAATCGGATCCTCAACTGTTTTCAATTGCTTAATTTCTCTCTCTTTTGAAGTATTGTTCATGCTATCTAACTAGGTGTTAAACTTTTTGTTTCTCTCTCCACCCAAGCACACTATGTTCATGCTATTTTCCGCTACACACAAGTTACTAGACCATTAAATGTTACATACTGCCCTTATTGGCTTTCTTGTTTCCCTTCTTTGTAAGAAAACCTCCTACTACCTTATTGTATCTATTGCAATCTGCAAAAACCATTCCATAAACACCACACACTTCAACTGTTCTGTCTTTTGCACATAAAGAACAATAGAAATCAAGCAGTCTACACACTAGGGTCTCCTGCTCATGGGCGGCCCACCCTGCTCACCCTCGCCAAAAACAACTTAGCAACCCCCTACAATGTCTTACTCGTCAACCTCCTCTGCGCTACAGGCACCAAGTGCTTTCTGCTCACCTTCAAGGCTCTTCCACCTCGTCACGTCTCTCCGCAATCTGCTCACGAAGGTGCTTTTCTCTCTGCCCTGCTCGGTGGCTCTCTGATGCCCCAGTTGACGTCCCCCCTACCCTCGTCGGCTCCTGCCTTTGCTCACCAACTTGTCTTCCCTTAACCAGCACTGGCTGCTTTTTTTTTATTGGACCTCGCGTGCTCTTGCTTTATCTCCTCTCGCCGGCACACTTGAGTGCTTGACGGCACCTGCACCGCCACTACCTCTTTCCCCTACTGCTCGAAGGCAGCCTGTGCAGCCCGACTCGTGCTGCTCTCGTCCCTCCTCCTCCTCTTTCGATAGCGCTCCCGTCTTCACGCGTACTTGTCACCCTCTCACTGGCTCAACGACGTTTTTTTCTGCCTGTCAATCCCTGTCTGCACAGAACGCCACGACCTCATCCCATGGCTTATCCAACCTCCACCTGGCCTCCTTATTCTGCGTCCTGACGGCGCTTTGTATCGGAGGCTCCTTCTCCCCTCTCGCCTCGTCGGCTTCTGCCAAACTGGCTTTTTCCCCGCGAGCGCTGCCGCGACGCTTTTCTATTTCTGGCCTGCTTCTTTTTTTATTCGCTGCTTAGCCTCTTTTATTAATAGCTTTCTTTTTCCAAGCGGCCATTCACGCTCACACCTGTCCTTTGCTTCAAGAAGCACACTAATGGCATCAATGACCTCATAATAGAAGTACTGGATGGTCGCTTCAAGAAGCACACTAATGGCATCAATGACCTCATCCTTGCTATTGAATGTGCCTTTACCTGTCTGAAAATCCTGAACTTTCTTATAGAAACTCTTTGTTATAATCCTAGGAAACATCCTATCTCTTTTGTAAGAACCTCCATCACCGCCTTCCAAAGCCTTCCTCTGAGGACCACCACCTCCAACAATGTTGCAAAGGGCAAAATATTCCACGAAACCATGGAAATATGTTATCCTCGATGATTCTCTAAACACGCTCATCTACATTCAGAATTCCTTGTGCATATGCCACCATGTCCTGTGGACTTTTCCACCCCACAAACCCATTATATTGATCATCTTCATAAATAGGCTTAGTAAGGGCGATGGAAAATTTATTGCGGCAGAAGAAGAGAGTAAACCCTATCCTTATCAACCCTGGCTTTGTCGATCACAGTCCTTTTTTGATCCTTCCATGCCGATCATATCCCAACAATCATAATAAATCCTCTTGAGGTATAATAGTATCCAATTCCATGCGTTCTATTGTAGCTTCACATTGTGAACACGAAGCGTCAAGACACCGGATTGCCCAACGACACTACTAATGGCTAAGGCATATTTTAATATCGGTGGCACAACTATCCACTCTGCTAGCTCTTCACTTTTCCCTAGTTGCATCTTCAGAAACAAGTTTCAGCGCTAAAAACTTGGATGCACTTTCCCTCCGCTATAGAGATTTAAAAATTGTACTTTTGATGAGGTTTCTTTAATAAAATTTTAGTGTGCTATCCATGGATGACTCACGCTTGCGTGCAAACAATCGATTCCATGACAAACCATTGGTGGATTGGATGTCATTCTATACGGTGATTTATGCCAAGAGATCCATGTAAAGGATACATGGATCTTTCCAAAAAAACATACACTATTACAAATTGTGTCCCCTTCATATTGGCATACATATCCAAAGTGCTATAAACTCCCAATAGCTATGCGACAAAGCAATCGAGCATTCATTGACATCCTTAATAGACTTCGAGTTGGGTAACATAGCGACGATGATTTAGAATACCTTAACAAAAGCTATAGTAGACCTGTTCCAAACAACCATCAAGTTTCTCATCTATTTTACTGCAACAAAGATATGGACACCCACAACCTTCAAGTAAGGAACCAAATAGAAGGAAAACCACATACTTGTATTTCCATCAATAAAAGAAACACCTCATGCAACAAAATAATAAATATTCCAGCATATCCCAAATTAACAAGAGGGTTGCACGTTACTCTAAGCCTAAAAATAGGCATGGTTGTTGAGCCATGTGTAGGAAACTTGGACATTCTCCATGGATTGGCTAATGGCACAGACGTTCAGTATAAGAATTTCACAAAAACAATAAACAAAACAATACTCTATGATTCATTTTTCAAAACCTATCATTGGAAAGAAAAAAATGCTACGAAAATCAAACACTATACTCATTGAGCATGGACTCCAATAGAACATGTGGTGCGTGAGTTTCAGATTGGCAAAAATTACTTGAATACAATGTCACAATCATAATTCCCACTGCAACCAACTAGTGCATGAACAATCCACCGTTCCCAAGGCCTCACATTGGAAACACTAGCTTTCAATCTCGAACACATGCAAACACATGGCCTTGCATACACATCACTATCATGTGTTTGAGACCCATCAAACCTTCACCTGGTCGAAAGAATATAACCTTCACATATCAAAGTTGAACAAACCATGCTAGAAGAATTAAATTGCTTACAAGTACAAGCCAAATGGATCTCCACCCAGAAGACATTAGAAGATTAGTTGAACACACATATCATCATTCAATCACTAAGTGTCGTGTCTTTTAATAAACACATTAACAAAGTTATCAAAAACTCCATGCTAATGGCATCACACGTGCTTTGCTTGCAAGAAAAAGACTAGAAAATAAGTGTGCCATATGCCATACCTGGCTACTTGCAACATCAATTTAATGGAAATATGGGTGTCACACTACTCCATTGACAAAATCTCCCCCACTTGAAATCTAGCTATATCTCTCATCCATGAGTAGAGATATTGCATGCAGCTATTAGGATCATAGTACCATAATCATTGAGGTCACCTCCCGTTATACTTCCCCTGCAACACCACTACCAAATTTGAACAATATATTATCTATAATTCTCAAAAACCACAAGAAATCAATTCAAAGCATTATCTTGGGTGACTTCAACTTTGACATTAATGCTCAAAACACTTCATACAACTATCTTTCCTCCACACCAAACAAATGGGACATCAGAAAATAAATAATAAATCTAACAACTATCCATGGATCATCCCTAGACCACATCTAGGCTACCTCCACAATCTCCACCTATGAAACGGGGAAGAACTTCATGTACTGATCAGATCACTCCTCAACATACATTATGATGCCCTATCAATACCTTTAATATTTCCATTCCACACTCAATCAACCTTGTGAAGGACATCGTGATTCTTTACCTTGTTATAGAGAGGAAGTGGGAAGAAAAGAACTGTAAAGCATCATTTTTAGGGTGATCTTTTAGAGGAAGGAAAAAAACAAGTAGAAGGGACATCAACTTTGAGAAGCAAGCTTTTCTTTTTGGGGTGGAAGAGGAGAACCAAGAAAAGAGTTTCGTGTGCTCACGGGTTTGAAGCCGGCACAAGAGGACGAATCGTTGTGAAGCCGTTGTAAAGGGAGAGAGCTGTGCAGAAGAGGGAACCAACAAGAGCTGCCGATAGAGTCGAGGTTGTGCCGATAGAGTCAAAGCGAGGGTGGTGTGTCCCTCTTGTATAGCAGGGTATATGGTAGTTGTACATGGAATTTTGTCAAGAAAGAAGCTAATCATTGCCAGGGTTTTGTGCCATCTATTCTCCCTTTTCCCTCAATTATTCTTTGCTCTGCTCGAAGCCATGTGTGTACCAGTGTGTGAGCAGTGTATTGCCAGGGTTTTGTGCCGTCTATTCTCCCTTTCCCGTCTTTTCTTCTTTTCTCTACTCCAAACCGTGTGTGGTACCAGTGTTTGAGCAGTGTGTGCCCTCGAGCCGTTTGTGTGTGTGAGAGAGAAAGACAGAGGTGTGTGTTATGAAATTGTGAGAGTCAAGAAAAATTGGGATGATATGCTATATGTCGATTGAAAAGCGTGTGTGGATGGGTATGCATGCAAATGGTGATGTGCCTGCCAAAGTGTGCAATTGTGATTGTGATTTCTAGTGGATGGGGGTGTTGTGAGTACCTTAGGCTATAGAGAGGCTTCTGTGTTGTGTTTCCAGGTGTGTTCTTATTCCCCCTTTCCATCTTCTAGTGCTCCCACTGAGGAGCATCTGATTTCTCCTATTTGAAGGTGAAGTCACGGTTTGACAAAGCCAGAGGTGTAGTTTTTGAAGAGCCGGTGTTGTAAAATATAGCATGGATATGTTTTCCTACTTTCATTGGGGTGGAAGATGCGGAGGCTTGGTTACATAATTATGGTCTATCTGCGCTATAACACTCTTTTAGATGAAATGGGAAAATCCCAAAACTTTGGGACTGATTTCATTGCCTATGGATTCCTATTTCCTATTTGATTTGGGAAAATTTCATTTAATTTGGGAATGTTATAGATAAGTTTTTTGTTGAGTACTTTTGTATTCTCAAGAAAATGGTGGTGTTGAGAAACACCCTTTTTGGTCCCATCCAAAATTTTATTTTCATGTTGGTGTTAATTAATACTTTATAAAAAAATCATACGTAGACACGCATAACAAGAAAAAAATATAATTGAGATGCTGTTCAATTTCTCCTATTAAACTAGCTCATGCTTTCTCCACAACATTGGATGGGATTTTAATTGCTTCTATAAGTCTTCCACCCCTTGGAGTTCATGATGACCAACAACTACATCAACACACTCCCAACTCTTTGGGTCAGCAAGATTGCAACACCAATTCTTTTTCCAACAATCCTCATATTGTTCTTGGATTGTAAATTTTTCTTTTAGATGTTTTGGTGCCCAATATTGAATGAAAACTTTGTTGTAGTTAAGAGATGAGATGTCTACATCAACATCCGACTCTGCAACTCCTAGTCATATCGGATATTCTAGATTTGTAGGCCTCACAAGAACAAAATCCCCTTGCCTTACATTAATTTGAGGCCTAAAAGCTTCCTGCGGCCTTGCACTTTGAGGACCAACATAGTGATCATTCAATTCTTCATATCCTTGAAACTCATATGTGTCTTCCTCTATCTGCTGCATTTGATGACTCCCTATAGTCTTTGGCCAAAATGATGTATATTCACCAGTTTGTTTATTGGTTGGTTGTTCAAGCTCAGTAATTATGTTTTGACAATAAATAATAATTGGCTACATGTATTTTGTAGAATCGTGGTCCTTTCCCTTTAGTACAGTCCATATTTTCTAGAATTCAAGATATGTCTTAATCCCTTGAAGAACAAGCAGACTATCCCTCACATAGTCTGCTATAGGTACCATATCTGGATAGCCTATTGGCAGTTTTGGTTTCCCTTGATCATGTTTTTTCACAACTCAATTCCTGACTCCCTCATCATCCAATCAGGTGATTTTGGGTGAATTTTGTACTGCATTATTGGGATTTCACCTTGCATAAAGAAACAAAATTGAAGTGGCTTAGAGTGTCCAACAAGAGCATCTTGTCCATCACACATGTACCCTTTAACAAACGAATTGAAGTTAGGAACTTGCGTCATCAGAAATGGTGCTGGAGATGAGCTTTCACATTTTTGAAAATGTTCCATCAAATGTGGAAAAGTGAATGTCATTCCTCTTCGAAATCTCTCTGAGAACTTGCTAAACATTGCATCTATGTCCTCATGTGTATGACCCAGCATTAAGAATCCCAAATGCACGGTTTTGAAAACACTTTTTGCTACTAGCAAGGATAAGTATGCAAATAAATATCGATTCTTATTTTCTTCTGCACAATTATCTAGCTGTAGCAAAAGATTCTCACACAATTTTTGAAACACGGGAGTGGACATGGTATCAACAACACATTGAGAGGAGGATGATTGCAAGTTAGCAATCTCTTCATTACATCCTTCAATGGCCAATGGTGGTGTTATTGTTGATGTATTCCTCTCATGCTCTTGCCTCATCCTGTTTTGGTGGTCTAGAGTCGTCATTATTCAATGCATTGAATAATGTTACATTGTTGTGTGGCATACCATCATGGCATAAATATCCTAGTCCATGGTTATATGTTCTTTCCAAATTTTGTAAGCATAATGCAAGGGAACCAATTGTAGCATTGGGATCTGAAGGCCATAGACCATAAAGTGAGTCTTTTGAGTTCACATGCAATCTAGGTATTGCTATCTTTTTTTGGTCCATTTTATCATGTATAATGCATAAATACTTATCCTTTTGCAATTGCAAAAACTTACGCCATGTGTAGTACACATTCCTACTACAACTTTGTTGTTGCATCATGTGAATTCTATGTTCATCCTTCAAACATGCAATCAGCTCATCATCCTTTGTTTAGCTCATCATCCTTTGTTGACTGTATCTGAGACTTTATCTGACTACACACAATACATTTGGAGAACTCACTTGTTTTTGACAAAGTCACATTAGCAAACTCTGTATTCCAAACCCTATTGAATGTAGTGATAGACATTGGCTTGAGACTCATACTCTCAAGCATTTTATTGATATCATGTAAAATGTCTATTTGCTTGTATGTGTTTGGTATTTCAAGCAAGGTTTCCCTAGTACCATCTTCCATAGTTCTACTCTTATGTAGCATTCTCTCTAAGTTTTCCTCAACAAAAGAGCCTATCAATGCCCTTGTGTTCATGGAGGGTACATGTACAGCATATGGCCTTGAGCCCATAGGGTGCTAGCTATAGGTGTTTCATGGCTGATAGATATACATCCTATGGCCTTGGGGCCATAGGGTGCTAACAATAGGTGTTTTGTGGTGGGTACATGTACATGCTATGGCCTTTGGGCCATAGGGTGCTAGCTATAGGTGTTTCGTGGTGGGTACATGTACATCCTATGGCCTTGGGGCCATAGGGTGCTAGATATAGGTGTTTCGTGGTGGGTGCATGTACACCCTATGGCCCTGGGGCCATAGGGTGCTAGCAATAGGTGTTTCATGGCGGATAGATGTACACCCTATGGCCTTTGGGCCATAGGGTTCTATATAGGTATTTCATGATGAGTATATTTACACTATGTGGACTTAGGCCTATAAGATTTTCTATGCAGGTGAAATATAGAGTCATATAACCATGACCCTAGGTTTTTAGGAGGCCAAGAAGGAATACGACGAAATGCTCTTTGTCAAGCTCTTAGGTCAACATGTTTGTTATGTTTTTTTGTTGTATTTGTGATTCAAATATAAACGAAATCCCAATAGATCAAAATTGCAAAAAGAAATGTAATTTATTTTTAAAATTAAAATTTATTATTATTATCTTTTGTGGAAAATTTGAATTTTTTTGGGCCACCCTTAACTTTGCTGTAATGGGTTTTCAAGCTTGTTGATCGATAATGAGCAAAAAAGATAGCACACATTTTTGGAGCCAAAATTTATGAATTTTGACTATTTTTAGTGTACTTTTTACTATGAAGATTTTTGTCCCGGGGTCTGAAATTGCTTCATGGGTGACGTTCCACTCGTGTTGTTGAGATAAGGACACTAGCAAAACCTTTTGCCAACATTTTGAATTTTTTTAGAGCCAAAATTTATGAATTTTGGCTATTTTCAGTGTATTTTTTACTATGCATATTTTTGTCCCGAGGTCTGAATTTTCTTCATGGGTGTCGTTCCACTTTTATCGCTGAGATAAGGGTGTTGAAAAGCTATCGGAGTTTCCGACCCGACATGAGCTATGTCCCACTTTGAGCAAGTGCCTAGATCTTTAGTAATTTGAATTATACTATACCGACGCCAAGCATAAGCGTGTGAACAGCCACTACTTTCAAAATTTGAAATTTGAAGTGACCTAACCTGTCCTTATCTCTCTTCATCTCTCTCTACCACAACTTTTGGGTGTTTTCCCTCTCTCTCTCCCAGTTTCTTGTAGAGAACCTGTTGCACACACAAAGCTCCGTCGCCCTCTCTCTCTCTTCTTGTACACACAACGCCATCTCCATCATTGCCTCCCTCTCTCTCTCTCTTCCTACAACGTCGCCGCCATCACCCATCGCCGTCAATTTGTGCACAGATCTTCCGGTTTTAGCACCGTGGTCGTTGTTGTCACTGCACAAATTTACGCTCACAGATCTTCCACGACCATCATCACGGCCGTCATCTTCGTTTCCACCATCGCCATCGTTGTCACTGCAAACCGTCTGTCGTTGTTGCCACACCGTAGTCTACTTCTCTCTTCTACTTCCACAAATCCCTCTCCATCGCTCGTTCATTCCCAATCTCACACTCAAGCTCATAGGTAATTACATTCTTGATTACATTCTAGTTACTGTCTAATTACATTCTGATCACATTTTAATTGCTTTCTAATTAAGTTCTAACTAGATTCAGATCCCCCTCTCTAAACACAAAAAATAGAAAACACAAAAAACTCTAAAACTTTGATTAAGTTCTAATGGAAGTCAAATTCGTAACTCCTTGAACACAAAAACAAGACAAAATAAAAAACTCCACAATTAGAAAAACAAGAAAAATAGCTATGGAGTACCTGTAATCAGTAGATGTTGAGGTTGTAGGAGGACGACAATGTAGGAGGACAGGTAGAGGGTGCAACAATAGAGTGGGAAAGAAGGAATGACAAAGTGAAGAAGGCAAAGAACTATAACTTAAAGAGTACATTTAAAAAATGAATAATTTTAAATTTAAAAAAAAATGATGATTTTGATAAAATATAATAGCAACCATAGCCCCTCCCTATGGCCTTTGGGCCATAGGGTGCCGAGAAAGAAGCCCCATAGGGGCACCTAAGCTCCCAAGGAACCTACAGAGCACTGAGAGAGACAAATTGGCTACATTGTGGTCCTAGGGCCATAGGATGCCAAGAAAGGAGCCTCACAGGGGCACCTGGCCCCCAAAGGGACCTATAGAACATGAGAGACACATTGGTTGTACTATGGCCCTAGGGCCATAGGGTACCAAGAAAGGAGCCCCACAGGGGCACCTAATCCCCCAAGGGACCTATAGACCATGAGACACACATTGGCTACATGGCTAATGTATTGTTTAAGACTATGAAGGGGTTAGAACCAAGAGAATAGAGGCCCTTGAGGGGTCTCTAGGACCTCTATTTGCTTGAGTCTGAGCTCATGAGGTTGAGGGCACCCTATGGCCCTAGGGACATAGGGTGGCCTAGGTGTCAATATAGAAGCTCTCAAAGAGAATTTGAACCACTGAAGGACCCCTACATATGCACCACTACAGTCCTATGGCCTTTGGTGAATGGGGTCTCAAATTGGAATAGAGAGCAACCTTTGGCCCTTGAGATACATTGGCACCCTTTGGCCCTAGAGCCATAGGATCTCTCATTGAAATACAAGGAAACAACCTATGACCCTTATCCTTATACATTGACACCTTATGGAACTAAGGCCATAGGGTGGAATGTAGAATCTCTCAAAGAGCATTTGGACCATTGAAGCCTAGGGTCTCATGAGATCAGAACCAAGCAAGTAGAGGCACTTAAGGGTCTCTGGGGCCTCTATTTGCTTGGTTCTGACCTCATGAGGCTCTAGGCTTAAAAATGTCATATCTTGAGCTAAAGACATCAGATTTTAGCGTTTTAAAGTGCTATTGTAAGGTTTTTGACGTTCCGGATGCATCCGTGCCATTCTTTTTGTATTTTGAAAACATCTCTTATATGTTTTCTCTCATCACACATCACCATCACTCATTAAGACTCATACATGGATTTTTGTGTATGGTAAGTTGGGCTCTCAAAAAGCAACTTGTACAAGAATGCATTTACGTGAGCAAGCAAACTTTTACATATGTACTATGAAAAATAGAACTCCAAAAGACTACTTTTGTATTTTCTAGAATTACCTCTCTCTATGCGGAGTTGGCATTCCAAAATTGAGTCCAAGTTTCTCCTAATGAGGATCTCTCACTGGAATAAAGGGAAACGATCTATGGACCTTGACCTTATACATTGGCACCTTATAGCCCTAAGTCCATAGGATCACACATTATACTAAAGGAAACTCTATGGCCGTAGGGACATAGGGTGGACTATGTGTCAATGTAGAAGCTCTCAAAGAGCCTTTGGGCCCTTGAGCATATACATTGGTACCCTATGGCCCTAAGGCCATAGGGTCTCACATCATCCTAGAGAGGAACCCATGCGCTTAAGGGTAGAGTATGGCCTAGGGTAAATGTAGAATCTCCCAAAGATCATTTGGTCCATTCAAGTGTACCAAAATATGCACTATGGTAGCTCTCAATAATCATTTGGGTCGGCCATTCAAAGGCACCAACATATGCACTACGGTACCCCTATGGCCCTAGGACCATATGATATCTAGTTGCAATAGAGAGAAACTTATGTCCCTTGAGCTTATGCATTGGCACACTGTGGCCCTAGGTTCATAGGATCTCTCACTAGAATATAGGGAAACAACATATGGCTCTTGATGTTATATTTTAGAATTTTATGGCCCTAAGTTCATATGATCTTACATCATCTTAAAGGGCACTCTATGGCCCTAGGGCCATAGGGTGGACTATGTTTCAATGTAGAAGATCTTAAAAAGCCTTTTGGACCTTGAGCTTATACATTCGTACCCTATGGCTCTAAGGCCATAGAATCTCACATCATAATAAAGAGGAATCTATGGCTTTAAGGCTAGAGGATGGCCTAGGGGTCAGTGTAGAATCTCTCAATGGGCCATTCAAGGGAACCAACATATACACTATGGTATCGCTATGGCCCTAGGATCTCTATTGCAATAGAGAGAAACCTTTGGCCCTTGAGCTTATGCATTGGCACCCTATGGCCCTCGGTCCATAGGATCTCTCACTGAAATAGAGGGACACAACCTATGTCCCTAAGTCCATAGGATCACAAATCATACTAAAGGGCACTCTATGGCCCTAGGGCCATAGGGTGGACTAGGTGTCAATGTAGAATCTTTCAAAGAGACTTTGGTCCCTTGAGCTTACACATTGATACCCTATGGCACTAAGACCAAAGGATCTAACATCATAATAGAGAGGAACCTATGGCCTTAAGGCTAGAGGACATCCTAGGGGTCAATGTAGAAGCTTTCAAAGAGCATTTGGGCCATTCAAGGACACAAACATATGCATTACAGTGGCCATATGGCCATAGGAACATAGGATCTCTATTTGCAATAGAGAGAAACCTATGGCCCTAGGGTCAAAGAGTGCCAATGTAAAAGCTCTAAAGGGAATTTAGGCTGCTGAAGGACAACTACATGGGCACCATGGACATATGAAATCTAAGGCCATTAGAGGACACTTATGGACCTAGGGCCATAGGGTGCCAATGTGGAGGCTCTAGTGGAGAATTTAAGCCATTCAAGGGCTACTACTTTGGTACCCTATGGCCACAAGGTTCCTCCAATTACCACTATTGGAGGAACATACCATTATTGGATTCTCTCTAGCCAACATTCCATCATAGAAGCTAGAGATTTTCTATGCAACAAGAGCACTAAGTATGCTTCTGGGCAAGAGATCTACAAGTTTTCCTACTCTAAACCAACAAAACCCAAGGTAGGAGTTCATGTCGGTCATGTGATGCGAGCACCTTGGGATGTAAGTTTCATTTCCCTATGCTCATTTTCTTTACATATACGTCTTGAAATAAAGTTTTTTTTTTTTTTTGTTTTTGTTGAAGGTCTTTGTAAATGTGGCAAACATCACATTCAACCAGCAATCATTTTCCAATAGAGAAGGACACATGGTCATGCATGATGATGAAATCTATGAACAATGGTTAAATATCTTGGAGAAGTATCAAGATACATCTTCTCATGAAACAACCATGAATAACAACCTTTAGATGCCTAAAATATTTAGAATATAGTGATGTCAAGCTACTACAACAAGGGTCGATAGAAGAGAAGATATGCTTACTGAGGAAACCACATCAAGCATACATGCTTGACCTCTCTCCACGTGCAATGAACTTAAAGTAGACCAAGGTTTTTGTGGCTCAAATGTTGATGGTGTTTAAAGATTTGGACTCATTAGCAACAGTTACCTCATGGAAAGAAAGTAAGTCTCATTATAACATTACAGATGAGATCTACGAATATCTCTTCACGAGCTGTACTCAATGGCATAATATTAAGAAACAAAAAGCAAAGGAGAAACATCCACTTTTAGAAATCACTAAGGGATATGTGCAATGGATCATTGCACAAAAGAATGGCACTTCTAATTTGCAGTTAACTTTACCATGGACAATCAAGTGCATTGGAATGAATTTGGAAGACATTGAGTTTCTTCGTAGTGAGAATAGCTCTAAAATTTGTTTTGGTGTCTGTATCATAGATACAACACACAAAAGTATCATATATAGCGCTTGGAGTGCTATCCAATTTGGTAAAGTAATTGATGGAGTATGTGGGGTGACACATCAACCATCAGAGTTTTTAATCATTGGCTTAGTCAAATATCAGCATGCTCATGCCTCCCTAGAGAAGGCAATTTCTAAAAAAGCTAGATGGTATGAAATGCATGTCCTACCTTTGAGCTCCTTAATAGCATCAGATAACTTCCAACCGTGTGCATTCTTTAGTCAAGGAGATCAATACACCAACTATTCCAATGTTAAAGAGTCATTGTTGGAGCCAATGCACTTTCTCTGGATCAACGACGACGAGTATGATGGTGTGACAACGGCCAAAGTCCTTTTTTGTGCATCGTGTAATCAAGTTCATATGTGTCAAAGAAGATGATCAAGTATTAGACATCTGTCCATTAGGCTATGGGACTAAAGAGGCACTATAACAACAGAAAAAGGTAATATCATTTGCATGTACCGATGATCAAATGACGCAATTAGAAGTTCTTTGTCATTCCACAGTGGATGAAGAACTTGATCTTAGACAGTGGGCAAGTGTAGATACCACATAGATAGTCAATGCCAAGGAGTCAGAGGAAGAAGAAATTCAAGAACCATTGGATGCAAGTACTGATGCCATTCTAGAAAGTCTACAGGAAACAGGTTAAGCTAGCCATCCATGATATGACATCATTGATGCTTAGATTATTAAATTTATCATTTTATCTTACTTTTACCATTTCAAATCCACCCATATTGTTCAAAACATTGATATTTAGTCTGTTCTTTTTCTCAATTTATTTGAAAAATGTCAACTTGTGAGTTTGAGTTTTTCCACAAAAAGTGTACTTAGGCAAATAGCACCCTACATATATATGGCCATAAGACATATATTATGTAATACTTTAAAGCTAAGTGAACATAAGATGTTTATTATATTCCATTTATAGTGAGTCGATTAAAGCTATGGCTTTGGTTAGAATACCCTATGACATGTCCCCTTATGGCCTTAGGGCCATAGGATCCCCCAAATGCATTTGGACTACACTACCACCTTAAGGCCATAGGGTGATGACATAGAATCTCTAGAAGGCAACATGAGAATTTTGGATACCCTACGACCTTAGGTCCATAGGGTGCAAATCACTTGTCTCTCTATGAAGATACCTTATAGCATATCACATGACTAAAGACTGTTTCAGAGTCTCAAAACAATTGTCCGTTGGCCTAACTATCTTGGTAAAGATCTTAGGGTCATAGTCTGTTGATTTTAGACCAAACTTATGGAAGAAGATATGCCAGCTTATTGCCTTGGAATCATAGGGGTCATATACAATAGGGACATAGATTCCCTAGCTTGTGATTAAGGTTTTAATATTCTTGTGAGAATAAAATGAGCTTAAAAAGCAATAAAAGTTTTTTTTTGCAAAATTACAAAAATCTAGATTAAATGTATATTCAACATTTGTTAGATATGTCAAAATACTTCCCTAGATAATGAACATCGAGTATCAAAGCGCACATGGTTTATAAGCATTTATTTGTTGGTTTATGTGAAGCTAATTCCTCAATTGCAACAGGGTTTTATTTAAAGATAGAAAGTGTGAGTATCTTGGTTAGAACTATGGTTTTGTTTTTCTTCTAGGATGATGTATAGAATTAAAATGGATATCTTGAATTTGTTTTAATATAGGGAATCTAGGATTAGTATAGTTGTTTAGCTTGTCTTATAGCAATTAGAACATTGTATCAAGGTTTATTGCAAAGCAATGGTTGTATAAATCATGAGAATTATTTAAGTTTGTAAATTGGATTGTATATTTAGTGGTTAAATCCAAGACAAGCAAACACATTGAAGTGTAAAGCTTAAACCTATTGATGAACTTTGTGGATGTGTTTGCACTTTAAAAAAGGCTCCTTTTTAATTATGTTACCTTGCTTAGTTTCATGAGGATGCTTTTATAACATACAAATCCTTTTGCAAAAATCTATATCTAAAGTATTCTTATAAAGATTAAAATAGAAACGTCAAATTTGGGTGCTAGAATCATGACATCTTATCCAAATTAAGGGAAAATTGAGCTTAAGAATACTAGAATAGCATGATCCTTATAATCCAATGTAGCATTTGGGAAACAGGATTTTCCCAATTTATCTAAAATGGTGTTCTAGAGAGCATATATTCAAGAGAAGAAGGTGTGGTTTAAGTTTTACCGCTCTTAGTTTGTGGCAAAAAAGATGGTATGACAAACTGCAAGATGAGACTGGATGACTTTGGAAGCGGCCTTTTGACACCAATACCTTCCAGATGTGCAATTGCATGAAGTTAAGCAGATGGTCTAAAGAAAAAACTGGATGGGTATTTTCAAGCATTTGAATGGGAATTCAAAGCCCTTTGAAGACAAATGATAAGAGGTAACCACTACCCAAAATGTTGTTTTTTTGAAATTGAGCAAGTTTTTGGATTTCCTGCATAAGGATATACAGGATAAAGTTAAAACGGATGGGCCAGTGACATATGCAAAAGCGGTAAATCTGACAAGAGGCTGACCAAGAAGACTATGAAGAAGCAGCAAGCTAGACAAAGTCTTTGAAATGCTATGGTGCCTAGGCAGGTGGATGCAGTTGAAGTGAAGCCAAGGTTTGTGCAAAGGGATATGCCGGTGTGAGAGGAACCAAGGGTTCTATGACTACAAAGAGATGGAGTTTGGATGCCAAAAATGCCAGTTAGGAAGTGGAATGAGCTGGATGTATTTAGATAGCTATTCCAGGTTCAAAATATTTAGAGTACACTTCAGACTACTGGAAGACAAATAGTGGAATTGAAAAGACAAACACTCAAACAAAAAGGCAAGAGACTATAATTGAGACTAGAACTAGAATTGCATTCAGATATTTAAATTACAACTAGTGAGCATCAAGTATGCCAATAGTTAGCTTTGGAGTTACAAATAGAGCTCGAGAGTGCAACAAATGACTACAAAGTGATACAAAGAGCACAAGTTCCTCAAAATCTAGGCATCTAAGGATTCTAGGGAGTCAAAAGTCCTACAAAATGAGTAATGGGTCTTATTTATAGGTTTTTAGATCGGTGTCTGACTGACTGTGCATTGTCATTTATTGTGGTAACTCACTGGTTACTGCTTCTAGAAGCTTTCTATGTCTGCCACTCCTACTAGAGATAGTTCCTGCCTTCTACATTCCTCCTCTCCTTTCTTGAATTTTGGTTTATACCAAAATTCTCCAAATAACAGTTCTCAAACTATTTTCCAATTTCTCCATAACAGTTCCACTCCATTGGACTTGCAAAAAGGCTAGCGGTCTATCACCAATTTTGCATCTCTACATGAAAAACAATGCACAACTAAGAAACAAAAAGATTTTTAACTAAAACTATTTAGAGAGTCAAGAAGCATCACCTTAATGCTTGGATTCTTTTCTTAAGACCACCAGGTGCAACCTTTAAAGTTTCAAGATTGCGTAGTTTCTTCTCTCGCTTACGACCACCAAAGATTGTGTCCTTCATTCGACAACTTCGTACCTTTCCGTTCAGTTCCTGTATCTCTGTTTGGTATTGCAAAATGGTATGATGATCAATAGAATGCAGATATGAAAGACGGAAAATCTCACCCTGTTGAGCCTGCAAAATGCACTTATATGTTTTGGCCTCCCCACTTACAAATTTACAACAGCCAAGAAGACCATTCTCTCCATCACCAGCAAAGGTCAATAAGCTTGTAGGATTGTCAAATGCTGGAGAGACATCAGTCAATGGGTTCTTAGGATAGAGAGATCCATTCGTCTAGATATCTACATGTTTAGCTCATAGTGTCTCTTTATCTGCAAAAGTTACATGTGTGTTTGTTTTACTTCGCTTAACCAATGGCTGGTACTCATTGTCTAAGTCAATTTGAAGGTGGTATTTGGCTCGTTTTTGTGTGAGGTTTGTGGGTGTTGATAAGTGCGCCATTAGCCAATAGTGAACGTTTAGCTTGAAATACAAGTTGTAGATGCGACTTCGTTCCCTCCATGTTGACGAGGTGCATTCAATGCAGCTAAAAAAAGAAAGATATCCCTCAATCATTAAGAACGAATATTCAGAAGTGTAAAAAATCTACTAAAAGTACACTTTTTGAGCTTTTACCATGAAAGGACCGCTTCTATTATTCGCCACATTTTCCAGAGAGAGAGTGCCAAAAATACATTTCCTTGGAAGGGCCTCCAAATGACTTCCAAATTTCCTAATGAGAGAGGTCCTTAAGTAGCATATGAATGGTTGATTTTGTTAATTATATTAGGGCAAGTGGGACTGAGGTCTATTATCGGTTTTGTTGAGGCCCAGTATGTGGGATATGGTGCACACCGTGAGAGCTTTGGACTTAATAATGGAGTCAGTTTAGACTTTCCTACGGCTTTACCATTATTGAGCCATAAGAAATCCAAAAGGAGCTATCCCCTTGGCACCTTTGGCAATGTTAGACCCACTTCACTTCTCTTTATAATTAACCAAGTTGATATGTGGGTGTAGAGGTTCGCAATGTGGATTTTTAGGTGTAGACTATGACGAGCCGCATTGCGGACCTCTAAACCATCCGTTGGTAAGCCGTTTGACAATGCGGCTTGCAATAGAGCTTTCCTACAAGCTATGCAAGCTTATGGCAAGTTTTAATGCAAGTCCCATTGCCAAATGGCTTGCCAATGGGTGCTTTAGAGGTCCGCAATGCGGTGTTTGTGAGTCAAAACCGTCAAAATCTGCATTGTGGACCTCTAAGCCATTCATTGGCAAGCCGTTTTACAATGCGGTTTGCAATAGAGATTGCCCACTCCTTGATGCAAGTTGCATTGCCAAACGGATTGCCGATGGGTGCTCTAGACGTCCGCAATGCGGATGTTTTAGGTGTAGACTATGACGAGCCGCATTGCGGACCTCTAAACCATCCATCAACAAACTTATGGCAAGCTCTAATGCAAATTGCATTGCCAAACGGCTTGCCAATGGGTGGTTTAGAGGTCCACAATGTGGATTTTTAAGGTGTACGCTGTGACGAGCCGCATTGAGGACCTCTGAACCATATGATGAGTGGTTTAAGTATCCATAATGTATCTTTTGTGAGTTTAGGTTGTAATTATGCATGATGCGCAAAACTTTGATTATTCTTCGCTTTTATCTCAAGTTTTTTTGTCGGGGATTTTGGGGGGAGCAAGGGATGGCTCTTACAGAGATGCCCTGTAAGCGATCCGAACTGGAACTCCCACCGCTTCCATGGAGATGGCCCATGGATTGCATGGTTTGAGTGTTCAGGTAAAAACCCAAATGTTCTAGAAGTTAAGAAAATTAAATCATTTACATCCCTTACAAACTTATCTTTCCGAGCTCTTTTTCCTATGGAATCATAGTGCATGGGAAATTGCCTTGCTCGAGCTTTGCGTTGTTGCATGTGAGAAGAGTCAATCATTGCTTTTGTGCTCTTTTCTTCCATGGCCCATTGTCACTCTGTATCAAACATGTTCTCACCACAAAAGCTCCCCTCTAGATTTGTGACTTGGTTGGCTGCAACTCGTCGAACACTTGATTGCTTATTCTTCAAAAAATCTTGATTCACCCATCCAATTATTTCATGGAAAAGCAATCATTGGGGGGGTCATGAAATCGGTCAAGCAATGCTTCCTCAACATAGCGTGCATGCTTAAGATGTTGCTCTTAATATTTTATAAAATAATTTTTACATGTGGAGTGTATAAGAATTGGAGATGGTGCCAAAATGCTCTACCCTACGATGTCCCAAAATCAACTTTGCCACCGTACACAACTCTATAGTGGTGCCCTTGTGTGTTTGGAGGCATGGGTGCATTGTGGGTCCTCATCCTCTGCAGTTGGAGCGACACGCTTTGAAACAAATGAGGCAACTTGCCCACCACTACCAAAACAAGCATCCCAACAAGAACCCCCACTGCTCCGTCTCTCATGACGCTTGCTACCTCTAGAGGTCCATTGACCATCTATAGAGGTGTGTCGACCACATGTGGACTGTTGACAAGGGGATGGCGAGGTTGGAGTAGAATGCACTGGGGAAGGTCCCTGCGATGGAAGGGGGGTCGATTGATAAGAAGGGAACGTAGAAGGGGGTGTGGGCTGCAATGGAAGACCATATTGAGCCAATTGTTGTAGGATGTAGCGGCCAAACAAACTGTGCATGGTAGTCATTCACCCAGAACAATGCTTCCTGGATTAGAACCTCCCCAGCCTTATTGAAAAACTTCAGAGTTGAGGCTTCAATGTCTTTTCCTTTATGTGCGGTAAAATCTGTGATGCCTCCCAATCCAAGCACGCTGTTGAGGCGATCCCTAGGATGCTTGCTCTCACATAACCTACAAGAATCTGCCAGCACCCCACCCAAGGTAGGAAACGTGAAAAAATGAAATCTCATAAGCTGAATCCAACTCTGAAAATTACCCAACCACAAATTGGCTATGCATGGATCCCTGAAAACAGAGTCCATAGATGTCATTATATGATTAAACATGCTGTTTAATTGAAACTAGTTGAAAACATGGAAATCAACCGATGGTTGTCCTCTCAATAAAGCATATTCCTTAAAAAGAGGCACCAGTAAACAACACTGTTAGGAATTGGGGTGGATTTAAGTGGGTGCAAAAATTTATATAATCGTCACCAGCATTGCAAGAAGGAATGTTGTTAACAATTCCCACGCTGCTGCTGGTCGTGAAATGGACGGCATTATCTAATAGAGCATCCCAGTCATCAGGGAAGGTGGCCGAACGGAAACCCTCCGTCATCTGATTCAAAAGATGGAATATCTTTTCAAATTAGTTGGCCTCCATATGGGCATGTGAACCAGCAAGAACAAACAGAGTTTGCCAGCCATCCAGGCAGGACACATACAATTGCATACCCTCCAATTTAGCCTTCTGCAAATCACAATTTACAAAATCGCCGATCACCCAAGCAAGGTGCTTCAAGTGATCACATATAGGTCTACAATCCTTAGGAAGAGACTTATAAATTTTCCTAGTCTGGAAGACATCCAATACTCGGGGGAGCACTCTTGGCAGAAGCGCTCCAGACCACCAGATACTTTTCTGATCTTGCATTGCTTCTAGAGGAGCTCATAAGCTAGGCATTTGTTGATCACCCTATTCTGTATGCAAATACATCATAGATTTAGATATTTTTTACTTGCAAACTAATTTCAACAATACAAAGTACTCAATACTTCCTCAAGCAATCTACACTCATTATCAAACAATGCCTTGCTGTAGGAACAATCAAATCAAAACATTTGAGAATAATCGCTCAAGCCAATTAGTACCTGCAATTGTCCCCCTCGTTTAGCTCTACTCGGATTGCAAACTGTAGTTCAACAGGTCCACATTTGATACTGAGCCCCCTCTCAATCCCAAAGAACATGTTGCATGTTTACAACTACTGCCTGCCAACGACAATGATACATTTAACAAAGATAAATTTTCAACAGGATGACTATTCCTCATCTGTGAATACAATTACCATGTGGATGACTTAATACATCTACTAATTAAACTCGTTAGCTTATTCCATGACCGAGAATTGAAATTTTGTACATTTCCAAGAAGCCAGAAAAACATTCTTTGCTAAACCGATGACTGAAGGCCTACTTCATTCTCTGTGTGTTTCCAAGCAAGGCCCAAGTCTCTCGCATGTCGCTGCAATCTGCTCATTACATCCATGTAGGATCCGTTGTTGTTGTTTGCAAACCCTACCTCTATGAATGCCACGCATCAATGGCCCCTCGAGAACCTGCTCACGAGCTTCAGAACGACTATATTGGCTCTGGTCGTTCTCGGGGGGGGGGAGACCCATAGATAATGTGTCCATCAGTGTCGGTATAGTGAGGTACTAGGCCCGCTTCCTCCAAAGCCTCCATCACTACACTGGAACGGATGACGAGCCGGTCATGGCCAACGTTGATGCCGATGGCCTCTCGCATCGTCGTCCTCTACATCTCAGCATGAATTTGCACGCAAAGCCAAGACAGACGGTCTCTTCATCAAAATCTTTTCAAAAATAGCGCAAGAGCGTGTTCACAAAGTGGCCGTCAATGAGGGTCATACTTAGGACACTCAATTAGTGTAGAAACCATAGCTTGAGATAATAAAAGTTAGAAAACCTGTGCATAAAAAAGATTAATGGTAAATTCACTATTTTGGAAGGTTTTACACTAAATTTCTTCAAACTCTTTAGGTTTTCTCACCTTCAAGTTTTGAATTCAGAGGTAATTTCCAAACTTCAACATTGGTATAAACTGCCAGCAGCTAGTCATGCTTGGTTGGGTCCCCCCTAGAGGGACAGGTACCTTGTGCTCATTTTGCTAGGTCTCTTACCCTTTAACACTCGAGTCCTAGGGTGGGTCACCTGAGGAGGAGGTTCCTAGCTTGTTGCTATGAGATCTCTCCGCTTTTTCCAATACATGTGGTGCATCAATGTTTTAGGTCTTGACTACTCCCCTGTTCATACTCAAGAGCACGACACAAACAACATACTTATCATCCGATGACATGACTAACCCGTAGGTGCACGTAGGCAATCTCGTTAGCTTGTCAGGCTGAGACCAATCTACACATACGCACTTTTATGATGCATCAATCATTAACTCTGGTAGAATGCAACCCACTCTATCCCTAAACGCTCATAACACCATTTACTCTTCCAATGAACTCGGAATCGCATCAAACTTACTAGGCACCATCCTCTAGGATATACCTACCTATAAGTCTAATCTCACCAGATTTGAACCCTAGTTATCTCGAATATAGTTGCGATAGACTAACAGGTCATAATCCAAAAGTGGGCGAAACTTAAGTTTATGAGTATCTATGTGTAGCTAATCTCTTTCTCATTCCATAAAGCACCCGATTGTTGAAAACAGACACTGTTTGTGCTACTTACAAGAAAAACAAGCTCGAGGAGGGATCGATCGCGAACAGCTTGAAAATGTGAATGCATGGCGTGGGCAGGTAGCTCTCGGAGAGACTACCGCGATGGTGTAGTCACGTCGTGAATCCAGTGAGGGATAAGCGCTTAGCGAAGAGGATAAGACACACTCACTCTCTCTCTCTCTCTCTCTGTCCCTCTCTCTGGCTCGTACGACACAGAATTAATATTCAAAATGTTGTTCAAAAATGGTTCTAAGGTGACTTTTATACTTTAGTCACCTTAGCTCAAAAATGTACATGGGGTTCTCTTACTCATTATTACAAAGTGTGAACAAATCTGAGTCCTAACTAACTGATTAATCTTTACATAACCCAGACGAATGGATCAAAATGATAAGACGTCTTTGACATAAAATGAGAATTTGATATGCTTTACAAGATGGGCTCATTACAACAGTTGGACAAAGGGGGCTCCAACACTCCCCCCCCTCCTAATTCATGGCTACCATGACATGATCGTCTTTGTCTTCATTGTCGTTGTCGTCTTTCTTGGTTGATTTGATTTAGAAACGTATCATATTGCATAGACTCGCTTGCCATTAATGGGCCAAAATTTTTTGACTTGTACATGAAGAAGCCTGTGTAAAATGCTTCTTCGAAGGTTTGGAGATGGTAGCTTGGCAAAAACATTAGCCGTTTGAAATAGGCATACAATACTGGCTCTATAGGTGGCCCACTTAGATCGTATGACAGCTCTGAGATGCTTCTTTCGGTATTCATATACTCTGATGTCCAGCTTTCTGAGAAGACTGTGAGACAGGCCAAAAAGGTTCGAGCTATTTTACATAGCATCTTGCAGGATAGGTCGGGAGAGCCTCCGAATTCTGCGATGGCGCCCTGAAGGGTTTTCACCATGTAAGAACCGGATATTCTCTCTCCCTCTGCTGGCCCTGGCAATACTGGATAATTTAGCCATGTCGGATTTCTGCTGATCTGTAGTGCTTTATGTTGGCTGTAGGTGTATGTTCGGGGAGCTGGGCAAAAAGTTCTGTCATTCCTCAGCTCAGGCGGTGCGTTGACTAAGTGGATTAGGTTATTAGGATGATCCAAGAGCCATTGACGCCTCCACTTTGGATGGCTGTCTGCTATTCTGTTTTGTTGTTCCCGATCCTGTACTTCTCCTTCAAACACTTGCACTTCTGCTTCTTTTTCGAGCTGCCGTTGATGTGTTAGAGTTTCGTATTTCAGCAGAGCATATGGTAACATAGGGGCATACCATTCCTTCCGTAGCTCTGCTGCTGTTTTTCCTGATCTGGAAAGCCCTTGTAGCATCTCCTTTTCTAGTTGCATTGCCTTGTACCATATCATCTCTGATTGTTTTTCCATCTGCTTGGCCAGCCTCTGCTCTTCCAATATTGTGACTGAATCTTCTTCTATTTCTTGGTCTTTGGAGCTAGTTTGATCAGTCTGTGTATCTGGGGCCTCCTGTTCATCTGATTCTTCCTCGTACTCATCTTGACCCCCATATACTTCGGCAAGTCCATCCAAATTCGTTGTTGCTTGCTCCAGGTGCACTCGTACCTGTCCTTGGTGTTGCCTTGCAGTTTGTAGACTTGCGATTTGCGCAGCCATTGTTCTACTATTGATTTGTAGAGCTTGAAATTCCATTTCTTTTTTAGCGGCAGACTCCTCTAACTGTTTTAACCTGATATGCAAGTTTTCATTTTCTTCCCTGAGTGATTTGGAAACAATGCTTTCCATTTCACTGTCAGGAGCTGGTCCTTGTTGTTGTTCACTTTGTAAGTCTGAAATTTTCCTTTGTAGTTGATTTTTTGCTCTAAGCGCACTTTCGGCTATCGTTAAGCGTTGTTTTCTTTCCAGCTCCAGCTCCCTCCTCAGTGCAACCACTTCTTTTTCTGGGTGGACTACCGGTGTTGTTGATAGCGACATTTTTTGCTTCTTAGCTCGTTTGATTTCCCTTGCTTGTATATCTGTTATTGCTCTCAAATCTTTGACTTCAATTTGTAAGTCATCGATGATGACTTGCAAACTTTTGATTGTCTGCAGCGCATCTTGCTTTTCTTTTTCCAACTTATGGATGTGTTCATCTCTGTCACTAACATCTTCAAGGAATACGTTGATTGTATCTTCGCAAATGGCATTGAAGTCTTCAGACTCCTATAAATTGTCTTTGAGGAGATTTACTGTGCTTTTGAGCCCCAAGATCTCAGCATCTCTGATGCTGATCAGTTTTAGAGTGTCCTCCCTTTGCTCCTGCACTCTTTGAACTTATCCATGGGTTTTTTGTAACCTCATTTTGTTGGACCTGTTCTAATCAGCTAGCCATTGACTGTGCAGTCTTGTTCGGTTTAGTATTGTCTCCATTGACTGCAAATCTTCATCTATAGTAGCTTCCAACTCAATTTCTTGAGAGGAGGAAGCTTTATCTTTTGTTTGATCCACCTCCTTTTGCTTGCCTTTATCACTTTGAGATATGGTTCCAGTGTTTGGGCGACCATCTGTTCTTTCTTCTTCTTCTTCACTGGGTGGTGTATGAACTCTCTTATCACGATGTGAGCTTTCTGAATGCGAAGTAGAGTCAGCAGGTGGGGTCGGTTGCCTCTCACTTGTGTCTAGCCTTGGAGATGGCGGTGGTGTTTCCTGATCTCGTGAATTTGGCCTCAATTGATCTCTCAAAGTTTGGAGATCCTCCTCTTCTAGTAGAAATTCTGGTTCGTCCCTAGCATTTCTTTCTTGGATGTACCTCTCGAACCAGTCCAACTCAAAAGCTGGGTTGTTTCTATTCTTCGTTCTCAGTGTGTAAGTGCTACTAGAAGGTTTCCAAGTGGCGCCTACATCGCCTCGTAGAGATCTCTCTAGAGCAAATCCTCCCAGCATCCTTTCCATTTTTGCTATCTTCTGCAACCTGGTGTTGTTTTCCATTTCCGCTTTCCGCTTCTTTAGTCGAGCATCTTCCTCTTTAGTTCTTCTTTCTTCTTCCATCTTTTCTTGTGTACTTCTTGTTACTCTTTCCAGCCTGCGTCCTCCAATGGTGTTAATAGAGGCTGGTACTTTCCCTTGTGATCTGTCTTTGATATTCTCTCTTAATACCAGCCAGTCGTTCTGATGAGGGGCAGGTGGCAACTAATCTGCCGCGCCTATGGCCTGGTATATTACTCTGGTTAGGACTTCTCCTCTTGCAATGTAATTTGGTTTGTCCTGCCTTAGCTTTGTCATTTCTTCAAACAGATATGACGCGTGATCTATATAGAACTCATGGGTCATTCTCAAAGCCCATGTCAGTGTGGTTGAGATGCTCCCGTGTGGTGTAGTGTGTCTTGGCGGTCTTTTGCTGTAGCTCAACAAACACTGACTGTAGATCTGTGTCAGTTCTCTTACTTCCGGGTTTGCTATGAGTTCGAAAGAAGGTAGTTTGGACTTTTGCAAGTAGACTGTGAGGTTTTTCCTTCTTTCTCTCATGTTGGCTCCTTGATCGGACAATTTCAATGCCTCTTTGATGATCTCTTTGGTGATCTGGATCTCTATCACTTCATTATCCATGCCTGCCACTCTGCAAGTTCCATCTTCTTGGATAGTCTCAATTAGATGTTGTACCCTTTTGAAATCTATCCCTACTGGTGGTAGTGATACAAAGTTCCACAAGCCAACTTTTTTGAGCCATGACCTTTGCGGTGATTTTTTCAAGTAATTTTCTGCCTCCTTAGGGATCATCACTGTATCCACTAAATTTCTTTTGTCATCTACATATGAACCTTGATAGCTCTGAAAGGCTGCTGCCTGTTGCATGTCTGCAGGTATCCAGGTGGCTACTGGCTTTAGGTAATTGGGTAGAAGTGCATAGGGTACTGCACCTTCCGTTGCCAGGTTCTTGCCTTTTCTTTTTCCCAGAGAAGCATCCATAGATCCTCTCATATCTGATGTTGATCTGGTGACCATGCGCGATGGATGAGCTTCTAGAAGTCTCAACTGCTGTAGGGAGCTCTCTCTCTCACTATGGAAAATGACTCAAATGAGAGATTTCTAGCCTAGCGGCCTCTCTATATGTAATCGAGACCCCGACACCAAATTTTCCCATCTTTTACCTATGGCCATAACTTTTTGCGAGATGCGGTTTAGGCTCGCAAATTTCCTGATTTGGACTTCGGTTGCTCTAGTTTTACCATTTTTGTAGATTTCTCCTGTTGAGGTCCCTTCATGACGGTGGTCATTTTTCCCTGTCACCTTTGCAGTCCCTATTTTTTTAGTGTCTTCTGTACCTTGCTCCGATCAGGCGTCTCTTCTTTTGTATTTCCATCTGGAGTACGAATTCTTTTCTATAATTTTTGCTAGAAAATGGCTAAAATAAAGCAAATAAATCCCAAAATAGCCCGAAAATGGCAATTCTAACCTATAAAAATACAAATGAAAAGCAAAACACTTTGTATCTCACTTTTCTCTCGTCTATGTACATTCTCGCTCATTATCGTCAACCTTGGCCTATTTTTTGTTGTTTTTAGACATTTTTTGGCCAGATTTGACTCTCTTTATAGTCTATACACATCCCTAGGGGCTCATGAATGACGATTTGGTCCCCAATTCTGATTAATTATGAGGACATATTCTTTTTCCCAAAATCACACAATAAAACGCAAAAATGGTTGAAAAATTTCTCACAAACATTGCCCTCTAATATATGACATGAGTCTAACATGAGTCCGCATTTAGAATGCCTTCCCCCCTCCTAGTTGGAGTTCTCCCGGACTACAAGGTATCGTCAAGGGTATGTGTTGTGCATGGGCATGAACTCGTGCTAATGCAGTCCTTGTAATATAGCCCTATATGCATGTGCAGTCAATGCATGTAGAAAGAATTTATGAAGTGTAAGAGGAAGGTATAAGCGATTCGCTTATTGGCATTTGTCATTGAGGCTTCCTGTGGTAGCTTGAGTTGGCTGGAAGATTTTCTTTGCAAGGAGTAGTTGTAAATCTGCCGCTCTTTGTTTGATTGTTTTACACTGGTTTTGAATTGGCATATGTGGTTTCTTTGAAGTCGATATTGTCATATCTGGTGGAACTGGTTTTGAATTGGCGTATGTGGTTTCTTTGAAGTCGATATTGTCGTATCTGGTGGAACATTCTTTCTTTCTGCTTTGATGACTTGGGTCTTATAGATCCTTGTAGTTTTTGTTGTTGATTCTGTTTGTTCCCTCTTGTTGTTTGCATGATGTGGCTTGACCTTGACAGTTGTAGATAACTCCTCGATTGTCATCTTTGGCCTCCCTTCTTGTGTTGTTGGCCCGTTTTGAATTGGCAATTTTGGTCGCCATACCAATATAGTCCGTTGCGTATTCGACAGATTGACTATGGTTCTTTGAAGTTTTGCTGGCTTTCGGTGTTTTGTCTGTTCTTCTAACCCCTTTTTTATAGGAATTAGGCTGTCGTGCCTTATCCAAACTTTGTATTTCCTCTTTTGATGTAATTGTGCCTCTGTTAGCTCTGTACACCGTACTCAAACTTGCCTGGTTCCCTGCATGGTTGTTGATTTTTGATAAGACGTTGCTGGACTTGTAAACTCTCTTTGTTGTTGGGTAGATCTTTGCGGTTGTATTGACTTTTGTTTCCTCCTCGACATGTATTGGTTATATGATAAGAAGGGTTCTGAAAAGTTTTCAATTCTGAACAATGATTCATTAGTATCCAAATCAATGAATACCCTGTTAGCTTTCATCCATGACACTGCTAAGATACACGGCGTTGCTGATCTACTTGGTGGCAGTACATGGAATTTTGTAGTGTACAGGTGTGCCTGCATTGTGATTGGTATTATAATAGACCACAACGTGGTCACCTCATCACCCAATGCTACTTTCAACCGGTGTGTCTCTGGTATTGTCCTCATTGGTCCAAGTTTCTGAAAGAGCTCAAAGCTGATGACACTCATTTTTGCTCCAGTGTCAAGCAATGCATAGATTTCAACTTGTTTTGTGCCTGCATAAGCTTTTATGTAAGGACTACACCACGTATCTCCCAAGTTGTCAATGATGCTATCGTCCTGAGCCCTAAGGTCTGTCATGGTCTTTTCTAATTCGTCGCTTTGTATATCGGCTTCGATTGTTTGGGATGTTGAAAGAGGATATTCGTCAGTCATCATTGGGGTGACCATGTTTATTGTCCTGAGAAACTGCTTTCGTTTAGCAATCCGTTCCTTTGCTTCTTGTTATGCATGGTCTTGAATTCTTTGTTGTTCCAGTCTATAGGTTTTTCCATAATGCAGTTGAAACAACATTTCCGGTGTTAAAGGTATATGATATTTTTTTAAAACGACACCCACTGATCCAGTTCGGCATTTCTTTTCCATCTAGTGTCGACAGTTTTACTGCTCCGCTGGACGATATTTCTTGGATCAAATAAGGCCCTATTCCCCTTTTCTTTAGCTTTTTGGCATGCTGTTTAAGGGTGTATACTAAGACATAGTCGCCCGTTTTAAAGTCCTTGTTCTTGACATGTTTGTCAAAAAACTCTTTTTGTTGTCTTTTTTTTGCATATATGGCCGCTACAGCATTGAGTCGTAACTCATCTAATTTTTCAAGGTCCTCTAACCGTTCTGAAAGTTCATGCCCCGTCCAGTCCAATTGTGTGGCCTTAGTGTGGGGATCAGAAAGTCAATAGGCAATATTGCATTTAACCCATATACCATATTAAATGGTGTAGCATTGAGTGTTGTTTTATATGCAACTCGATAAGCCCACAATGCCGAATAGAGTATCTGATCCCAATCTGTTCTTGTTTCACTAACCAGTTTCATAAGAACTGTGCACAATATTTTGTTGGTCGCTTCCGCTTGGACATTGGCTTGTGGATGATAGGGTGCAGATTTGCGATGAATTACCATAAACTCATTTAAGAGATGTTGGATAACTTCATTTACAAAGTGTGTCCCTCTATCACTCACCAGCTCGATTGGAAGGCCATAACGTGTAAACACATATTCATATAAGAATTGTGTCGTGGTTCTAGCGTCTACTCTTGTTGTGGCTTTTGCTTCCACCCATTTGGTCATGTAATCCGTGGCCACTATGATATATTGTGCTTGTGAACGATACGCTGGTGGAGTGATAGGACCAACAAAGTCCAATCCCCATTTAACGAATGCTCGAGCACTCATCATTGGTCTTAAAGGCATTTCGTCTCTTTTAACTGGTACCTTAGTGCGTTGACATTCATCACACCTTTTCACGAATTCTGCTGCGTCTTGAATCATGGTCGGCCACCATATACCTGCAACCATAATGATTTTTACGGTTCTCTCTGCTGAAAAATGACCTCCTGCTATGCCTGCATGAGCTTGTTCCAATAATGGAAAGTAGTCATTTTCATGAGGAACTAACCTCAGCTGGTCATCAGTTCCTCTTTTATACAATTGGTCACTAATGAGGGTATACCTATTCGCTTCGATTTGTAAAGACTTTTGTCTGGCTTTAGACCAATCTCCTGGAAGCTCCTCATTAGTCAAATATTCCACAATAGCATGACTCCATGCGGGTGCTACTGTCACTTGGTATAATGTGGCATAATCCACAGTGGTATTGGATGTGCAAAAGTCGCATTTCTTGATGTAATTAGCTACATCGCCTGCCATTCCTAGCCAATACACTCCAAGTCTTCTTAATTGTTCATACATCATTTGATTTCCTCTATGGAATCCCCCTGTTTGTGTATGGGCCTCCTCTAGATACGCTTCGTACTCCTCTGGGCCTATACACAACCTTATAATTCCATCGTTTCCATGATGGTACATTCTTCCCGCAAGCATTGTGTAATTTCGTGCTTGTCTAACGTCTTCCACCGTGTGTTTGTCGTCAAGATTCATTCCATATGTCAGCAACGGAATAATTTTCTATAACCATTTCGGTACCATCTGTATATTAAACAGGTATGCGTCTGGGAGATCATCATCTACCCCGGTAGCTTTTTTGCTATGTAGTAATCGAGAAAGGTGGTCTGCTCTTTGATGAGTTTTTCCTTTCTTAACTACTATCGTAAAATCAAATTCCAGCAACACAATGAACCATCTTACAATTCGTCCTGTGTTACAAGGTTTGTTTACTAAGTACAAGAGTGACTGATGATCTACAAAGAATGTGAATTTGTTAGCGAGTAAGTAATGCCGAAATTTATTTACCGCATATATCATACCCAATCATTCTCTTTCAGTGGTAGCATAATTCTTTTCTGCACTGTTGAGTTGTCTACTAGCATAACTGATTGGAAAATCTGTCTTACCCTCATCTGGTTGTGCTAATATACAGCTTATTGCAAATGACGAAGCATCTACATGTACATGGAAGATCTTTGACCAATCTGGTGCTTTTAGAATTGGTGCTGATACCAATGCCTCTTTTAGTTTCTGGAATGACTCCTCACATTCATTGGTCCAAATGAAGAGCGTGATTAGACTATACAAGGGTTTTGCTATTACAGCATACATGTAGATAAAACGTTGGAAGTATCCACAATGTCCCATAAATGATTGTACCTCTCGTACAGTGTTTGGTCCGGCCTGGCAATTCTATGATCACCTTTACCTTATCTTCATCAGTGGTAATTCCATTAGCCGACACTATGTGGCCTAAGATTTTACCTTGTCGTACCATAAATACACATTTTTCTGGGTTGAGGCAAATCCTATACGTTATGCATTTTTCGAATACCTTTCTAAGATGATCTATATGGTCTTCTCTCAATAGAGAATAGACACACAAGTCGTCCATGTAAATATCCAAGAATTTTCGCAAGTATTCTTTAAAAGCGTGTGTCATTAATCTTTGAAATGTGGCTGGAGCATTGGTCAAGCCAAATGGCATTACCCTAAACGCATATATGCCCCATTCTGTTGCAAATGCTGTTTTGTATTGATCTTCTAGTTTGACCCTCAATTAGTTATAACCAGAGAATCCGTCCATAAAGCTATAGGCTTGCTTGCCTGCTACTCGTTCCAGGACGTGTTCAGTGATAGGAAGAGGGTAGTTGTCCCTTATTGTTGTTGTGTTTACCTTCTTGAGATTCACACACACTTGTAATTTCCCGTTTTTCTTGGATACCACCACTATCGGGGACACCCAGTCCGTGTGCTCTATCTCATAAATAAATTCAGCCTCCATAAGTTTGTCTATCTCCTCTTTTATCCTTTTGGCGAATGTCTCATTATACGTGTATGGACTTTGTTTTCTTGGCTTTGCATCAGGCTTCAGAGGGATTGAATGTTCACAAATGTTAGGATCCACTCCCTTCAAATCTTTGTACAACCATACAAATACATCTCGAAATTCCTTAAGTGTTTTGATCAGTAAGTCCTCTTCTTCTCGACCTAGATATGTGGCAATGTAAGCAGGTCGAGGATTTTCTCCTGGATCTGCTAAGTCTATTTTCTTGGTGTTCTCTGGCCCATTGTAGGACTCGTTTGATTTTGGCTCCCTCATTGGTTGTTGAACCACCAATCTTCTTTCCTAAATGGTGTACTTACAATAGTGAGGAGGTACATCTATCTTTTTACTCCCATCACTAGCGTTCGTTCCATCACTACTTTCCATTTCAGTTGTCCATACATTTTTAATGTTTTGTTTCAACTCATTGTATCTCGATTTCCGTTCAATTTTCGTCATAATTGGACTACCACAGACATTCAGTTTTTTTGTTGCAACTCCTTTTTTTGCTTTGCTGGTTTTCTTAGGTTTCAACAGTCTGGACTTAAATCCCGAGTCTTCAACAACCTTAAGAAATCTTCCTGACACTTTATCCTTAGCACAATCAACAGCATGAATGTTCATAAGGAAATGTTTCTTACCCTTAAACTCCGGCATGGGTCTCAGCCTGGTTGGTGGACTGATATGGTGTCGTTTACTCTTGTATCTTTTTTGGCGTCTCTCACTTTGGTTTGGGAAATTGTAGAAGACGTCATTTTCTTGATCTTGATTGTCGTCTCCCTCCATATTTTCCGACTTCTCGTCATCCGTGTTATCCTTGTTTTCACTTTGATCAGAAGAATCATAAAATTCTTCTCCCTCCTGCTTGATTTCTTTAGTGGGGATGTCCACATAGCCCACTATCTTAAGCTCAAGTTTCGTTTCTGTTTTATTGATCCTCATATTCTCAGTACCTCCATCGTTCTCGTCCTCCTCCACAATTTTGCTCAACATGTAGTATGGTATGATATCGTAGCCATTCTCATCACAAAATTTGGTGGGAGTGACTTCATTGACGCATACATCCAATGTATCCAAAATTTGAGACCATTCTAGGGGTTCGAGCTTCTCTTCAGGAAAAGGTTCTCATATATATGCATCGTCTTCCAAGACCCTCTCTAGTGTCCTTTCATTGTGGTCAAATTCACTACATTGAGATGCCCCACATATCCATATCTCCTTTTTCTTACAAAGCCATGCTGGGACTTCTGATCCACTAATGGTGGCTGAGTCAAATTCTTCCACAGGGGTTCTCGAGACATCATGGTAGCTATGATTTTTCATGTTTACGCGTGTAGTAGTTTCAACATGTCTTAGATACAAATAATCATACCCCCAGTCCTGCACCATTTTGAGTTGCCTCATGAACGGCCTACCAAGGATAATTTCATAGTTGTTCTTCTTGCCGAAATCTACTATGGCAAAGGTATGTTCGTACTCTATGCCACAGGAAGATACCACAATTGCCTCAAGCAATCCTATAGGCCTTTCTATGTGCCCATCCGCCAGTTGCAATTTCATTCTAGTTGTTCGTATTGCTGGTTTTCCCCATTTTTCCCATAGCATTTTGGTCGCAATGGCAATGCCAGCTCCACTATCAAGTATTGCCTTAGTCTCTATGCCGTTATACTCAACTGGTAGGGTTGTGTTTCCGTCTTCACCTTCACAATACTCTCCTACCTTGTTGAGTGGCACTGGTCTAGTGTTGACTCTCTTCGTTTCTGTGTCATTAAGCTCGGTTTCGAAGAACTTAAGAGGTCTCCTTATGCCGATTTTTTCAAGACATTTGCCCACTTCCGTCCACATGCTTGGCCTAATTTTTAATAATTCTGCCAATGTGATTGTACACTTGACCGGAGTGGTCAACAAGTCTGTCAGGATTTTAGTGTCTAATTGATTTGACCCGCCTATTCTTTGAGAAGGTACTCTTCGAATTTCTGACCTTGCCCCATAGTCCCCCATATATGATGGCAAAGTTCTGAGTGATTCTGGTCTGCTATCTTCGGATGCAACTGAAACCATTATCCCCTTGAAATGATTTAACATCTAAATCCCATGGAGGCTTATTTAAGTTCAACTCCGAGAAAGGCGCCGACTCGACTGTTTTTGTCTCATATTTTTCTTGAGCTTTTTGCACCGTTTCCCATAGCTCTTCAGGCCAATTTTCTTCCACAATAGAGGAATATGGTGGAAAATCTTTTAGTGATTCATCAGTGCTATTAGGCACGTCTCTTGCATCCTCTACATCCGACAAGGATTTAACGTTTTCTATCTTGTCGGGTATCCTTTGTTCGGTTTTGTGAGGTGTTTCATTGTTTGGTAGTTTGATTACTCTATCTCCCGCTTCCATAGGTGGAGGCTCCAGTAAAGCTTGTGCAGTTTCAATCAGCTGTTTGCACATCTCTAGTCTCTGTTTTTCTATCTCTGGATATGGATATGTCATCCACCTTTGCTCTAGAGTCTGTCTGTTCTTCAATCTTGCTTCGTATGGTTGCAAGATTGCATCTAAGGGTTCATTGATCTTATCTACCAATACCGACCCTCCTGAGCTTGCACTTCTTGGTCCCTCCGTTGATTTTAGAGAGTCAGACTCTCTTTGCTGTTTAAGTTGCTCTTGAGCTATCGTTAGCTCAGCTTCTACATCTTTTTGTTTTCGCTCACATCTAGCTTTCATTTTCGCTCTTCGTTCTTTCTAAGGATTATCACGACTGACGCTAGACTTGTCAATCTTGATTTCTTCTTGATTTTCATCGTTACTCTTGGGTTGATTGTCATTTTTCCTTGCTTGGGCTCTCGTCAAGACCTTAACAGGAATTGGAGTTTCATTTTCTGACCCTCCACTAGAAGGCAGCGCTCTCAGCATATTCAAGGTAGTTTTTGCTCCTTTGCTCGGGTTTTTAGGACAATCAAGGATCAAGTAAGTAATTCCACACTCCGTGCAATATGCGTTGACCCTAATGATTTCGTCATGAGGACAGTCCCTCAGCCAATGGTCTCCACCACACTTGTAGCATGGTCCTTTAGGTTGTTGAGGTGCTCTTGGAGCTCCTCTTTGTTGGTGTGCAATTCTTTGCCCGCTCATGCCTCCGTTGGCTATGAAAAACAATGTTCTTTCATCCAGGCTATATTGTCCTTCTCCCGCTGCCTGTGCAGCAGTTGGTAGTCTTGTATTTCCTATCATGCTCCATGGTTCTGGTGTAGAGGGTTCTTCCGGTGGATAATAGACAGAGCTCGCTGCATATCCATTGGGCTCGTCGTAGTATGCATGCATAGGTACCAAAGCCTTCTCATCCGACTTAGTTACTGTGGGTGTGTATCTTATGCCGACTGGTCGTAATCCTGGTAGGGGTGGTTGTTGTCCCAACAGTGGTTGTGGTCTTTCTACACCTACTGGTCCTGGTAGGTTGCTTGTTTGATATCTAGGCATCAGTGGGATTTGAGGGGATGTTGCCTGAGCTTGCGGAGCATATGGTCATTCTCTCACATATCCCTTGTTATAATAACACTCCTACGTCCCATGGTTTGTCCATTTTTGTTCAATCTCACACCATTTTGGTTGTTTAGCTTGTGGTTTGGAATACAAGTTAATCTTTTTAAGCACTTCCTCTACAAGCTGCTCTTGGCTCATTGCTACTTCTCCTTTCAGTGTTGTCTTAGCAGACTTGCTTTCGCTTTGTTGCGAGAAAGAATCATCGTTAAGATCCTTGAACTCACCCTCTTTGTAGACCGCACAATTGTCCACAACGTATAGAGCTTCCTTGGTTAAATCATTCAACGTCGTGCTCCTTTTCATATGTAAGTCCTTTTGAAAATATGCATTCCTTAGTCCTTGAATAAATATAAGCATAAGTCTGGACTGAGTTGGCAGTTCTTCCACGGGGCAGAACTTAACATATCTTTTCAATCGGAGGGCTGCCTTTCGCACAGACTCTCCATCTTTCTGTTTGAATTTATGGATTTGTGAGACTGTATTATGAGCTATTCCCCTTTGTGAGAATTCCTCGATAAACTCGTCAAACACTTCCTCCATAGGCTCAAAGTCCCTTCGCTCCACCGAGTCAAACCATGTAGCAGCACCATCCTCTAAGGTTAAACCGAATCCTGCAAATTGGGTAGGAAAGTCTAACACCTCTTCAGCTCTAATTACACGTAGAAAGGCTGCTACATGATCTCTCGGATCCCTGCTTCCCGTATATTTCTTGTTTACCCATTTTTGCACTTGAGAAGGTCTAATTCTACGATGGTCTACAAATCTCATCATGGGATCTCCCTATCCTAGTCGATATTCCTCCTCTGGTCTTCTGTAGTGGCCAGGTTCCTCTCCCAATGGTGCTCCTAATCCATAATTTCTAATAGTTCTCGTGAGAGATGGTTCATCTCTCGAAACTCGTTCTCGGGGTGTTCTTCCAGGCTCAGTTGACCCCTGAGTCTTTGGCTTACTCTCTCCTTGATACTGTGCATAGAGTGGTGGTTCTTGTAAATCCCTTAACCCTCATGTGGTTTGATAACCCTCTCGGGTTTGGTCTTGTTCTAATGTAGCACTCTGTCAAAGCCATGCCTGCAATGATGGCTGAGTAGCTGGTTCATCGTGGTAGTTGGACGTCGGTTGTCGGGTAGAATGTGAGGTAGCGTCATACTCTTCTGAAAAGGGATTTGTCGACTTGCTAGGGGTGTAGGTGGCTCTTGGTACTTCGTCGAGACCATAGGTCGATGCTCCGGGAACTGTTGCCTTTCCAACCTCTTCTGGGAGAATACGTTTGTACTCTCACCCGTATCTTTCAAAAAAAACAATATCCTTCCCCATAACAGTTTCATAAGAAAATAAGTAAAGAACCTTGTCTTTGTTTAATTCATTTGGGTAGGGTTCCTTGCATCAAAAGTAAGAGACTATTCCCTCGCTTTCATGCTTGTAAATCCCTACATTCTCATTATAGGTTGGGACCCTGGTTGTTTTCTTATCATACATAAAAAGCGCTACAGATCGATCAATGTTAGGAGGCGGTTCTTGGGTTTCTGAAACCATTTTCCCTTTTGCCACGTTATCCCCATATCTGTTGTAATCCTCAGGGTTACTCACTATCAGATAGTGGTTCCCCTTTTCGTCTCGGAATCTGTCTCCGTCATCATAGACTCGAATTATCTCTAGTCTCTGAGCCGGTCTTTCTTCAATACAAATACACTTGCGTCCCTGATAGTCAGAATAAACTAAGGCTCCCCTCGAGTTAGTTCCTTCCAAGAAGATTATAGTGAACTTGGTTTCGTTTAAAGGATGTAGGGAGGTGCTCCCCCCTGGCATTGGTCCTTCACCGTTGAAACCTCCTGGCTATCGACTTCCCATCATGAAGAAGGAATTTTTCGACGAAGTGTCAGTATCACTACCCTCTTCAATGATTGGCGCTAATGGGTCTTGTCTCGTCTGAGTTACACTCTCTTCGGTGGACTTGGTGCTTACTTGACTTTTGACACTTTTAGCTCCCGACTTAACAAAGGCTCCTGAGCTTAAATACATAAGAATGAAAGTTGGGTTGGCAAACTTAAAGCTTACCTGGACTCCTTCTTCCCGTGTGGCTTTGTGATGATCTCCTTCTGGGATCTACACAAGGATGGTTAGTCTGTTCACAAGGGTTTTCCCTGAATTACCAAAAAATCTTTCAAGTATATACAGCAACCACTTAGTCAGTCTTCTGGTGGTCCAATTTCAAATATGAAATGATGGCTGGGATCTATATAGAGAGTATGTCCTAGCAGTATAGTCACAAATTGCAAAATGTGTCTGAATCACTACTTTCTTAGTCTATCGCGATAGACTGACAATTTGCTCAACACAAGTCAATTCAAAATTGTGACTTTACCCTTGAGTTCCAGTTACCCTCTATAGCATATCCCTCAAGTTTTAGGAAGTTTGGACACTTGGGTTGGGTTTTGGTCCCATTTTAGTATTTCAGTCAAAGATTGATTCTCTATCTGAACCTCAGATTGACCTTCAGTGATCTAAATGCCTTGAATTTTGGTGTGTCTATTATATAGGCCCTGATAAAGCTCTCCCTAGGGGAAATTTGAAAGAAAAGTTCCCCAACAGCAGTCTCCCTGGTCTATCGCGATAGACTTGGCATTTTCTCCTTTTTTAGCATTTTTCTCAAGTTTTCTCCATAGTTGGTTCAGCCTCCCCTTGTGTAGTGCATTGACCAATTTTGGCATTGTTTGGACATTTGGTCAAAGACTTCTTGCCCTTGTCTCTGAATTCAGACTCTAAACACCAGTTTTGAAGTTTTGTGGTCAAGATGGTGTTCAATTTCACTCAATTTTTGTGAGTACCCTTGTATTGATGTGTTAAACCTGTGGTATAAAGGTTTTTTCCTTGTTGCTAGTCAATCACTACCTTCATCAGTCTATCGCGATAGACTAGGCAGAGAGCAATGGGGATTTAATTTTTTGTCTGTTTTTGCATAGTCTTGTTCCCTGTGTCCATATAAGTCTATTCCCCAAGTTTTATGAAGTTTGGACTTATTTTGACCTTAAACTCAAGCACTTCACAAATTTCACTTTTCTCTGACAATTCACAACTCTATTGCACTTGAAGTGATGCAAATTTGATGACACTTCATCTTAAACTTGTGAACTTCAGTCGTACCTCATGACACAGTCAGTTTACCCTAGGCTAATGGTTATATCTCTTCTTGGACTCTTTAGGTTCACTTAGTGTTTCCTTATGACAATCACGTATTTATTTTTTGTTGGTTTTGGTCTCAATTTTTATGTTTTCTCGAGTGTTGGATCATAAATTATAATGTCAACTCTTTTCACCCCCTTCAAGGGTATATGGGGTGGGTTTTGCTTTCAAGGCAAGCAAACAGCCTTATTGTTTCTTCTTTTTTGTTTGTTTTTTGCGTTTTTACAACGTTTTTCTACTCTATTTCTTCACAAGTATAACAAGCACTCAAAACCAAAAACCATAACTCCACATTATCCTACTTAACTAAATCTAACTAGTTGCAGACCCTCGGCAAGACACAAGCTTCCTGGCTATCCACTAGACCTCAGGATACTCTATCCTGGATCTTGTTCTAAAAGTTTAAGCTCTCTCTAGTCAAAACTAAAGTAAGCTAACCATCACACGAGTGACGTAGATCTCCCTACTTAAGGTCTTGTGTCCCCAGCAACGGTGCCAATGTTTTAGGGCTTGACTACTCCTCTGTTCATACTCAAGAGCACGACACAGACAACATACTTATCATCCGATGAAACGACTAACCCATAGGTGCACGTAGGAAATCTCGTTAGCTTGTCAGTAATCTACACATACGCACTTTTATGATGCATCAATCATTAACTCTGGTAGAATGCAACCCACTCTATCCCTAAACGCTCATAACACCTTACACTTCTAATGAACTCGGAATCGCATCAAACTTACTAGGCACCATCCTCTCACTAGGATATACTTACCTATAAGTCTAATCTCACCAGATTTGAACCCTAGTTATCTCAAATACAGTCGCGATAGACTAACAGGTCATAGTCCAAAAGTGGATGAAACTTAAGTTTATGAGTATCTATGTGTAGCTAATCTCTTTCTCATTCCATAAAGCACATGATTGTTGAAAACAGACACTGTTTGTGCTGCTTACAAGCAAAACAAGCTCGAGGAAGGATCGATCGTGAACATCTCGAAAATGTGAATGCGTATCTTGGGCACGTAGCTCTCGGAGAGACTACCGCGATGGTGTAGTCACGTCGTGAATCCAGTGAGGGAGAAGCACGTAGCGAAGAGGATAAGACACACTCACTCAGTCTCTCTCTCTCCCTCTCTCTGGCTCGTACGACACAGAATTAATATTCAAAATGTTGTTCAAAAATGGTTCTAAGGTGACTTTTATACTTTACTCACCTTAGCTCAAAAATGTAAATGGGGTTCTCTTACTCATTATTACAAAGTGTGAACAAATCTGAGTCCTGACTAACTGATTAATCTTTACATAACCCAGACAAATCGATAAAAATGATAAGACGTCTTTGACATAAAATGGGAATTTGATATGCTTTACAAGATGGGCTCATTACAATAGTTGGACAAATGGGGCTCCAACAATCAACTAGGTAGCAATGGTGATGACTACGTGTGGCTCTTTCTTGCCGATGGTATGTGGCCCTTGCCCGACCATGTTTCATAGCTAATATTCAGAAGTAATATGTGTATCCTCCATCAAGACATCCTGCCCTACGCATCTCGTGGGGCACTCGACGCTTGAGGATAAAGGCCCATGGCGCTCCTGGATCGTGGAGCCACTATTGCAAACTAATCAGGTTTCTCACTAGCGCCAAGGTTTTTGTGTTTCTTAACAAATTGGCTATCCTCTTCCCACTCACCCTTAAGAGAATTAGAGTGAGCATTTTCATGAGACTACCTTGAGAACATAGGCTACCTTGCTCTTTGACGGACCATCTCTCATTTGGACCTCTTTAACCTTAGCCCTGTGTTGAGATAGATCCATAAGCAATAGAGATAGCATTTGGAAAAGTGTCCTTCTTTCCCTTTTTGAGAGAGAGAGAGAGATTAGTTAATTAAGTAAATGCATCTAAATTCTCATTGGACCTCCCTAAAGGCCATTCAATAGGCTTTAGGCACAACATGAGGGCAACATAGGTAGGTGCTAAAAGCACATATCTATATTCACTTACTCTTGTTTCATTCATTTTCCCACATTAAATGATCTGTTCAATATGAGAAAATCATTTGGGATAGGTAAATACTAGATTTTATTTCATCATCTACATTTGCGGTGAGTTGAAGTCAAACCAATGAGGTAGAAAAGAGAGCTCTAAAGTTTTCCTTGGCAAGATGGTAATTAGCCAGAACTATAAGATTTCACATTGCTTGCCCCCATGATCTGGTTGCAAAAGCCACGGATCTAGTGCCTCTAATGTATGTCTCTCATTCATAAGCTACCTTACCGAGCTGTAAAATGATCGAGCTCAACAAAGATGTTCTGTTGCGAGTTATTGTGGGAAGCTTTCTCAATTGGAAACAAGATTCTTGTTAGAGGGCTTAGCCCAAATATTTTCTCTGGATGTAAAGCACCTTTAGAGGATCCTTTGCATTTGTTTAAAGGTTACCCTTCTTCATTCAAAACCACATAGTGTGCCAAAACTACACGGTAGACACTAAATAAAGATGAAACAATGGCACATGAATTGTCTACAATGTGCAAAAACATACAATCAAATGACACTAGTGTACTTCCAGTTAAAGTTTTTTTTTGGTTCACATGTGTAATCACAACCATTCTCCTTTCCTTTGCCATAGTTAATGGTAGAATGCACCATCCCCTTAATTAGACATATGGAATGCATTGCTAAACAAGGATTCATGCAATGATGATTGTAAAGCCTTACTAGGAGCATGAACCTATATTGAGTAACATGTGTAACTATAGCCAACCTTACCTATATTACCCATAAATGTACCATCAAAAGATCAAAAACTTTTGGTTGACTACTATACAAGACTTGAAAATGTATGACATTGCAAAATTGACCCAAAGGTGGATACCTTATAGGGTTGTCAAATTGGATACATAGGAGCGAGAGATATAAAATGTTTATTTGCATTTGCAAAAGGATTCCTTTTTTATTTTCATATGTAGGATTCCTTGAGGTTCTCGCTTAATAATTAAATCTTTCCATTTAAGAAACTAACATCTAACTGCTTTTGCTTGCTGCTTATAACCCTTAGCCACACAACCATTCTTTGATTCCATGTAGAGAGAGAGAATGATAGAGCTTGAGCTCTTGGAAGCAAACATGCACACAATTAAGAGAGCACACAATGGAGATGGAGGTTCAAAATATAACATAATAAGGTGATTGTGTACAATAGAAAACAAAAAACCAATAGCAATTGAGCTAACAAGAGAAGGACACACTCTTCATGAGTAGACTAGCCCAACCATATAGGGGCGAGAGCTTCCCACTACTTTCTTGGGCATCTGCAAGGAAAGGTACATTACAAAAACACATGGTATCAATCATGGGCATGGCATGTTGCTCAATAAACGAGTTGGGACTTAATTGGGTAATTTTGATTGTATTTTAGTGTTTTATGAAAGGTATGTGCATATGGGGTATTTTTCAATCCAGGTATTAATATGTTCAAAGAAGACTATATATTTTGCCAAAAAATACCAATGGAGAACTTAAAAGAGTCTAAGAGAAAGCATGCATGATTGATGGTAAGCATGTAACCTTATTATTTTTTAATTGAAAACCAAGATGCACTATTAACATGTCCCTTTAGTGCAAATGATTAAGTGCATTAAATGAGTCCAACAAAATGCAAACCAAAAAAATTGAATCCAATTAGATCACTTGAATTCAATTAAAGAGAATTTGAACCATAGCATTGTTCATGAGGCCTCAATTGTCTGCATTTTAAAGAAATTAAGTCAAATGCTAGACCCAAATTCTTCCAATCAATAGCGTTTCACATAAAGTTATCCTAAACCCAAATTGAGTACATTACAACTAGGTCTAGAGGCATCAAATGAGTGGGATTGAGATAAATTGAATTAAATTTCATGTTGATTGAATGTCAAATGCGTCCGCCATAGAGAACTTTAACCGTAAACGAGTTAAATTGAGTGCAATAAAGTGTAACAAGTTCAAGTAAAAATTGATAAAACATGGGTGCATAACCTTGATGTTTTGATCAGATGTATGTATGATTTCACTCATTCGTGACTGTCATTGAAAGTGAGTGGACCTAAAGTATGAGATCGAGTTTCATTCTATTGAAATGAGTTTGACCAAGAAAAATTGAGTTCAGAGGAGTCAATTTACTAAGTGGCATTAGATCTACTTCAATTGGTTTTTGTACAATAAACCCTAAGTAGCTATAATTGTGTGTAGTAAAGCCTGATAGGTTAGTCTAAAAGAATCTATATATTCTAATATAATGCAGCTCAATGCATTTGGATACAACTAGAATTAATTAAGGTCTATGAAGCTATATATGGTGCATTGGGGGTCATAGGTATATAAATGATATAGATGTTTTAATTTAATATACATCCACTAATTTTATTTTAAGCATTTCTATTAAAATTTCTCACTTATCTAAATAAACTTTACTTACATTAAATGTACTCAAGTAAATGTCAACACTTATATCCATTTCTAGATAAACAAACTTACTCTCGACAACTATGGTTTGAGAGCTTTGACTTATTAGAAACTCTTTCCCAAGGGTTACCATTTACTTAAGTAAATGGTGATATCTATTTCTAAATAAACAAACATTCTCTCAACAACCATGTTTGTTACCATATACATGTGGTAGTGATGTGTGTGAAGGGCATTTTTTCCTTCTTTAGGAGGTTTTTTCCCCCGTGCATTGTATATACGCCCATCACTCTAGGGCTATCTATCTTTCCATTGCACACTAAGTAATATACTCTCTATTGTGTGCCTTGATCTTCCTTCTTCTTCTCCAAGCTGTGTGTGTTTCTCTGCAACCCTAATTCCAACAATTGGTATCAGAGCAGGTTGCATCCTCCCGGGCTTAGTCGCCAGTTGCTCCAGCATACGCTTGCTCACTTTCTCCAATTTCAGTGAGCTTTGGCAAGCGTTCGCGGGTCGACAGAAATTTTGGTTGTGCTCGTAGAGCTCAGTCTGCTTAGATTTTTGATTCGGGCTTATTTTGACCTTCGTTTCCACTAAAGGCAGGTCTACATAGGCAATTTCGTCATTTTGTGCAGAAATTATGTCAGTGCTGTTTTCTACATAACAGGTGCCTTATAGTCTTCTACGTTTTGTTCTATATAGCACATGTTGTTTGCTGCGTTTGCAGAAATCTGATATGGTTGCTTCTTTGCCGCCTCTTGAAGCACCTGTCAAACATGTTTGTGAAGGCTGCATCGTTCTAAGTTTCCAAAGGATGGTTCAGTTAGGGCCACATGCAGGCTGCAACTTGTGCATAGTGATGTTTGTGGGCCCATTCAAACTCCGTCCTTGGGCAAATCACCTGTACTTCGTGACTTCTGTTGATAATTACTCTGGGCATGCATGGGTATTTCCGCTTAAAGCGAAGTCCGAAGTTTTTATGTGCTTCAAACAATTTCTGGCTATGGCTGAAAATGTCTCGAAATGTACTATGGGCACCCTCCGTTCCGATCGAGGGGGGGAGTATATGTCTCATGAATTCAACGCATTTCTGGCTAGTCATGGGATAAAACACCAACGTACAATGCCTTATACACCTTAACAAAATGGTGTTGCTGAGAGGAAAAACAGGTCACTGACGGAAATGGCACGATGTATGGTCAAAAGTCAAGCTTTGCCGCATTCTTTTTGGCTCGAGGCCATCATGTGTGCCACTTATGTACTTAATAGGTGTCCTACGAAATCTTTGCAATCTATTACTCCATATGAAGCATGGCATGATAGAAAGCCTTCTATTGAGCACATGCGTGTTTTTGGCTGTTTGGCATATGCTTTGGTGCCACAAACCTGTACTTCGTGACTTATAAAAAATGGCACATGGACTTAATGTGATTTGCCTCCTGGAAAAAAGGTCATTGGTACGAAGTGGGTTTACAAGTTGAAACGCAATTCGGATGGTGAGATCAATTGCCATAAGGCTCGACTTGTTGCAAAGGGTTATGCACAACAAAAAGGCATAAATTATGAAGAGACTTTTGCTCCCACTTTTCGTATGGCTACTGTGCGTTTTCTATGTGCGTTGGCAACTCATTTTGGTTCGGATGTACATCAATCAGACATTGTTATTGCTTTCTTGAATGGTGACATATTTGAGGAAGTTTATGTAATGCAGCCTCGCGGTTTTGTCATAAAAGTATAAGAGGACAAAGTGTGCAGATGTAAGAAGGCTTGGTATGGGTTGAAGCAATCTCCTCGTGCTTGGTATGAGAAGGCTGACACTCATTTGGTTAAAACGAGGCTTTCGTAACAGTCCAACAGAAAGCACATTGTCTGTAAAGCGTGAGGATGATGTACTTCTCATTGTGGTTCTTTATGTCGATGATTTGCTGATCACTGGACCAAATGAGAGACATATTGCTGAATTTAAGGCTGATTTGAATGCTACTTTCAAAATAAAAGATTTGGGGCTGTTGCATCATTACTTGGGCATACAGTTTAAGCAATGTGATGGTGGTATTGCCTTGTGTCAGAAAAGTTACATACAGACCTTGCTATATAAGTTTGGACTTGAGGATTGCAAACCTATTGCCACTCCCATGGAAAAATGTTTGAAGTTGAGTCTACATGATGCTGGCGATCCTGTTGATGTCACTCTTTACCAAATTGCTATTGGCTGCATCATTTATGTATGCAAGACGAGGCCGGATATTCAGTTTGCAGTCTCACAGGTTAGCAGATATATGCATAGCCCAGGGTCTAACCATTGGGAAGCTGTCAAGAGGATTTTCCGCTACCTTAGTGGCACTTTACATCTTGGCTTGTTTTATCCCAAGGGGGGATCATTGCCGCCAGACTTACATGCTTTTTCGGACTCAGATTGGGTTGGTTGTTTTGACACGGGAGTGTCCACAAGTGGTTTTTGTTTCATGCTTGGCAGTTCATGTATATCATGGTTGAGCAAGAAGCAACCTACTGTGGCCACTTCAAGTTGTGAGGCTGAGTACAGGGCAGTCTTCACAGCTACGGTTGAGTGTGTATGGCTCAGATGCCTTATGGCTGATTTGGGTGTTGGATAGGACACTGCCAACACTATCTACACTGACAGTCACAGCGCATTGGCAGTTGCAAGGAACCCAGTTTTTCATGCTCGCACAAAGCACATTGAGGTGCATTACCACTATGTCAGGGAGAGGCTCTCAGCAAGAGAGATCAGCTTGGTTTATGTGCCAACACAGGACAACCTTGCAGATCTTTTCACAAAGGCATTGTCTCGTGAGAAGCTTGAAGCTTTTCGCAAAGCTTTGGGCTTACTCCCTTTGTGGACTGATCATGTCCTTAGGGCATGGCACTTCCCTTTACTCATGTGCCAGCTCTCGTTCACCGCATCACTCCAAGGGGGATTTGTTACTATATACATGTGGTAGTGATGTGTGTGAACACACTAGGACCGCCGGGGCATTTTTTTCCTCTTCAGGAGATTTTTTTCCCCGTGCATTGTATATACGCCCATCACTCTAGGGCTATCTATCTTTCCATTGCACACTAAGTAATATACTCGCTATTGTGTGCCTTGAGCTTCCTTCGTCTTCTCCAAGCTGTGTGTGTTTCTCTGCAACCCTAATTCTAATAATGTTTGAGAGCTTTGACTCTTTCAATACTCTTACCCGATTGTTGAAAACTTTGAAGAAATCTAGGTTTTAAATACACCTCCACATTAATATTGTGACCTTGTATTCTAGCATAATATGGAAGATGTAAGTATTTTGATTTAATAAAGTTATAACTTGACGCTTGTGGTCCAAGCTTATGGACATATTTTGAGAAGTTAATGAGACTTTTGAATAATCAACACAACGTGGACTGTACTTCTAGGGTATCCAATTTACATTTGAATTGGATGTTTTTTTCGTATAGATTGTGATCTAGTTTGTGTTTAGGATTGTATCATTGATATTATTTGGAGGAATAGAACAGAAATTGTTCAAAACAATTACAATAATCTTCATCATCTTGTAATATCTTTTCCTCTCTAAGGACAGTGTGTGCAGTGGTGGTACTTGCAAATCAATGATAGAGTGTGTGAGATATAAAATGTTTTGATCCCTTCGCTTTTATAGCTTTGTCTATAACTATGAGACTTTATTTTGTTTTCTTATTTACATTAAAAAAATAAGATATCAATTAAGAAACTTAGTTGATGATCGAGCGAGTGACCATGATATTTGTCAATAATTAGTTGTTTAATTATGCTTAATGAATTTTTACTAAAATGAAATTAGTGATAGACAAACTTACTATAATAAGAGTCAATTACTTGATCCATAGTAAGTGAAAAATTACTAGATGAAACACCCTTTGCTATATACGAGTTTATAAACTACCAGATGAGGATGCCAAAGAGCTAGCTACTATGTAAGAGTTCATGACTTACTAGATGAACTTACTAGATAAAGACGTCCAAGAACAGGCTTTTATATAGGAGTTTATGACTTACTAAATGAACTTACTAGATAAGAACGTTTAAGAGAAAGTTACTATATAGAAGTTTGTGATTTGCTAGATGAATTAGAAAATTTCTAGCTTACTTGCTAGATTAAATGTGAAAACTCCTACTTGTAACTAAAAATTATTGAGCGCGTACTCTAACTTGCTATCTAGAAACACATCCAAAGCTCCTTGTGTATTGTATCTACTGCAATTTGCAAAAACCATTCCATAAACACCATACACTTCAACTGTTCGGTCTTCTGCACATAATGAACAATAGAAATCAAGAAGTCTACACACTAGGGTCTCCTGCTCATGGGCGGCCCACCCTGCTCGCTCCGATCACTGATCTGAAAAGACCGACGTGCTCCACCCTCGCCAAAAGCAACTTAGCAACCCCCCACAATGTCCTATAACTCGTCAACCTCCTCTGCGCTACAGGCACCAACGACTGCAGAAGCGACTCGTCAGAAACGACTCGTCAACTTCCTCTTTAGAGATGCAAAATCTGTAGAAGCCGTCAACTGGCCAGAAACAACTCGTCAACTTCCGCGCTGCAAAATCTGCAGAAGCCGTCAACTGGTCAGAAACGACTCGTCAACTTCCTCTTTAGCGCTGCAAAACCTGCAGAAGCCGTCAACTGGCCACTGTCTCCTGCTCACCTTCAAGGCTCTTCCACCTCGTCACGTCTCTTCGCAATCTGCTCATGAAGGTGCTTTTCTCTATACCCTGGTCGGCGGCTCTCTGATGCCCCAGTTGATGTCCCCCTACCCTCGTCGGCTTCTGCCTTAGCTCGCCAACTTGTCTTCCCTTAACCAGCACTGTCTGCTTTTTTTTTTTATTGGCCGGTCGCCGGTGCACTTGAGTGCTTGACGGCCACCTCTTTCCCCTGCTGCTCGAAGACAACCTCTGTAGCCCGACTCCTGCTGCTCTCGGCCCTCGTCCTCCTGTTTCTGACAACGCTCCCGTCTTCGTTGCACGCTCACACATGCCTGCTTGGCGCTCTCTCATCGGCTCGATGACGTTTTCTGCTGCCCGCCAATTCCTACCTCAACAAAACGCCATGACCTCATCCCATGGCTTATCCAAGCTCCACTCGGCCTCCTTATTCTGCCTCCTGACGGCGCTTTCTACCAGAGGCTCCTCCTCCCCCCTCGCCTCGTCGGCTCCTGCAACCCCCGCCAGCCGCCTGGAGCTGGCGCGGCTGGCCCGCTTCTTTTTTTATTTTAGCCTCTTTTATATTAATAGCTTTCTTTTGCCAAGCGGCCATTCACGCTCACAACTTGTCCTTTGCTAAATCCCTACAAGCTATATAAGCACGCCCATAATAGAAGTACTGGATGGTTGTTGTAAGACCCTGCATCACCTCCTTCCAAAGCCTTCCAATATCCTCCGCTCTGAGGACCACCTCCTCCAGCAATGTTGCAAAGGGCAGAATCTTCCACGAAACCATGGAAATATGTTATCCTTTTGATGATGCTCTCAACACGCTCCTCTCCATTTAGAATTCTGCATATGCCACCATGTCCTCTGGACTTTTCCAACCCACAAACCCATTATATTGATCATCTTCAAAAATAGGCTTAGTAAGGGCACTGGAAAATTTATTGCGGCGGAGGAAGAGAGTTTATCGACCCTTGCTTTGTCGATCATAGTCCTTGCATGCTCCTCCCATGCCGATCATATCCCAACAATCATAACAAATCCTCTTGATGTATAATAGTATCCAATTCCATGCGTCCTATTTGAGCTTCACTTTGTGAACACGGAGCGTCAGACATCCACCCCCTCTGAACCTGCACATCCTCCGGTATGTGCCAACCATGATAAAAAATATGTGAGCATAAAATCTAAACATTTCTCACTATAAGGCATGGTTTCAATAACCTCTCAAGAATTTGACTTTAGGTAAACATAAACCTCCAAGATCGAAGGAAAAAGTAAACAACTTTCCATCATTGAAACACACCCATCCAAAAAAACATAATGCATTGGAAAGGCTGTAAATATCCTTCCATAATCCATAAGCATGATGAACACCACCGGGATCATACGGCAAGTAGGTCAATTGCCATAGATCGTACACACAACCTTGTTCTTCTGGATCAAATGGCTTCAAACCCTTCATAAACATGTTTGTAACATCCCATATAACCACATGTTACCTCAATCTCTGGCATAATTGGTATTGGATCGACATCACCCCCCCTAGCATGGGAGCTATAAGCATGTAATAAGAAACCATCGCTATCCATACCATCCGTATGTACCTGAAAAATTATAGGCAAGTCATCTCTGGTAAGCTTCAAATCCTATAGAGCTTCATCGAGTATCTTCATGAGTTCTCTATCATCTCCTTCTTTTTGTTGCTCTAAGTTTCCTATGAAATGCAAGCCTCGAACGTCTTTCCCATATGGAACAGAAAACTCTCTTAAAGCATCATCCAAAAGAGCAATAAGCTCTAGATCTTTCTCAATCGACAAAGAATCTTGTAAAGCCTGTATACCTTGGTTTACAAAAACCTCTAAGCTCTCTAAACCTTGATGTGAATAAGTATTAGCATGCATAGAGATCATTGGTTTTGTAAAACGAACTGCATCCTTTTTACTCTCCATCCAACATCATTCAACTTCATCCGAGTCAGCACAAGATCTCGCATGCATCTCAAAGAAAGCAACAATCTTTCTAGTAAGAGCATCATCATATTAGATTGGGTTAACAAGAGCATTGTATGACTACACAATACCTTCCTGCACCCCCTCTGATTGGATACTAAGAATTATAATCTATATACTTGGGTTCTTCAAGTTCACTTACCATCGGTTGAAATTCAAGATCACAAAATATGTATGCATCAAGTGGTGAATCTAGCCCGTCATCCATATGCATCTATGAATGATTGTAATTATGCACTTGTATGCGTCCCTCTATAGGTTCACCAAGCTCATCTAGAGTGCTCCATTTATACTCCTCCATTTGTGGAGCTTCATTTGGTACAAACAAGCCATGCAAATCTTCAACTTCATCAGATATCTCCTCTTGCACAACCAAACCATGTACATCTACAAATTCAATAGATATCTTCTCTAGCACATCCAATCTATCTGAATCCTCATGTATCTGTAGACCCTGGATATCGTCATTCTTATCCAATGGAGTAACTGGATTTGTAGAATATAGAATTCCAAGCTTTACATAAACCATCTCTGCAATCCCTTGATCATTTGCAATCTGCAATAACTTGTCATTTTCAAGAAGACACTTGTCCACAACAACTTCAAGCTTGGCTCGGATTTCTTTACAAATATTTGCAGAGGTAGGCACGTCAACATTTTCTCTATCTTTATCTACACAAGAATCAATGATGGAAGTAGATTCTAGGTGAGTAGGCTTTGAAAAAATTTCACCAATGGTTTTAAGATGGAATTCATTATTTACCCATGTTAGGCTACTTGAATCATGATCCTTTGGGGCTAAATGTGATACTTGTAAAGCTGCATCTGCTCTAGCTTTACTTCTTGCATGAATCTCCTCCCAAAATTCATCATAGCTAATTGTCTGCAATTGATCTCCATCACCTTTACTGAAAGTAACTTGTTTCTTTTCAGTCATCTGCTCTATTTCCAAGGCTATATGCTAATCACCCACTTGTACATCTACTTCTTCAAATTTTACTAGTTATTTGCATACATACCAATAAGCTCTTGTATTTGATCATGTAATTCTGGAGCTACATACCGGTCAAACTCCTTGATCATATGCTTAGTTGGAATATATCGATAAGGTGCATCTCTGACCTGTAGCATACAAGATGTCCATCCCCATCATAACCGTCAAATGTACCTCTTTCAGCATAAACCTTATCCAATGCTTCTTCCACATTTGCTTGCTTCATCTCGGCTTCATCCGGACGAGAAAATCCTGACCATAAATTTGCTTTACCCAAACCAAATTTCCCATAAGTAACGTATTGTTGTTGTTGCTGCTACTGCAAGAAGGCATCAAATAGTTGCATCATGTGCTGCATCCTTTCTACTTGAGATGTCGACGCCATCCTCTCTGCCAAAATTTCCTACCCCGGCTCGCTTCACGTCGGGTTCATAAAGATGTCGGGGGTTATTTTGTGCGGCGAGTAGCTGGGTCAGCACAAGGCTCTTGGCTGTAAGAAAAGTGTTAGAGAAAGATACGTAACACCAAATAAAGGACCTAACATTCACTCTGAAAGCTTACAACTGATATCTGGAGAATTTCAACTTGATAATTCATAATCAAGACGGACTTTAGTTACAAAACTGAAATTTTAATGGCAATGGTAGCTTCTTTAACTCCTTGATAATAAAGAAAGAGAGAGAGAGAGGGAGGGAGAGAGAGACTTTCTTTATGGCTCCGTACTGCCCCTTACTAGCTCCCCTGCTTCCCTCCTTTGCGGCTCTGTACAGTGTCATAATAATCAATATCTAATTCTCCTAAATTATTTTCTCATGTTAAGCTGATCATCTAATATGGGGAAGTGCCAGGGGAGAAAAAGCTAGAATATTGGTTAAGCTAGTAGACCGCCCACAATAGGGATCCAAATGGAGGGAAATAAGGATCCAAAAAGGGGGGTCATCTGCAAAAGAGCAATGCGCACCAATGGGCTTAAAAAACCGTAAGGTTCAGCCCATTAAGACTTCCAAAATGCTAAGGTTCCAAAATTCAAAGGTTCTGTCCAAAGGTCAAAAGCCTAGGGAAATTGGATGCTTTGTGTATGTCCCAAAAGTCTTCAACAATCCCTACATAGGAAGGGGCGAGCCCTAGAAGGAGGAGATGAGAGAGAAACTCACACACACACACACATACAAGCTCCCTTTACACAAAGGGAATGAGGGACACATGTCAGCTCCCTAGCCCAGATGCCCACGAGGTGTACTCAGTTCCTATTGGATGGCCTTGGAGGTGGACCAATGAGAATTAAGATAGAGTAAATCTAGTTTAATTAATTTTAAAACACTTATTAAAAGAACCAATAAGAATTAAGCTCTCTATAAGACTATTGGACAGTCACCCAAGGGGTCCAATGAGCATTCAACAGCCCAATATCTTGCCTGATTCCTATTGGCCAGGAGCCAAAGGGGTCCTATGAGAGCTTAGTTGAATTAAGTAACTACCTAAAGCTCTCACAAAAGGGGAAAGGGGGACACATGTCAGAAGACTATCACTTATGCTGCTCAATTTCCATTGGCTAGGCCTCGGGAAGTCCAATGAGGTGTGAGGATGAGCAAATAGCAAGAGAGGTCGACCAAGAGAGAGAGGGGGCTGATTTTTGCAAGGCATTATCACACACACACTCACACAATCTCATGTGTGAAGCAAAGAAGACTCATTGCATTAGCTAGTATTGAAGGAACATAAAGAATTCTATTGTAAAATGTCTCTCTCGATGGGAGAAACCATAATACAAAGCCTTTTGGAGGGGGGACCGGCTCCATGTAAATCCGGTCCTCAACTGTTGTCAATTGCTTAATTTCTCTCTCTTTTGAAGTATTGTTCATGCTGTCTAACTAGGTGTTATAATTTTTGTTGCTCTCTCCACCCAAGCACTCTATTCTCATTAGGAAGCTATTCTAATGAAGTTCTCACTATGTTCATGCTATTTTCTGCTACACACAAGCTACTAGACCATTAAATGTTACATTGGTATCAGAGCACAAGGTTTCTCTTTTCTTGCTTAAGAAGGGAGGTCCTCAAGCTAGCTATAAATGGTTGGTATTATTAATTGCATGTGAATAAGTAGAATAGGGATTTTTCAGCCTTGCAGTGCGCCTGCCTTTGTGCAGTTAACCGGGCATCACCGTCAAGAGCTATGGTCTTAATAGTGGAGTCCTACGAGGCTTGCCTACGGCTTAACCACTATTGAACTATTAGAAGCTTGACAAGAACCGGTGTTGTTTTGGTGTTGAACGACCCTCCCTTATATTAATTGCAATTAATGATATTCGAGCCACGGGTACAGTAGCTTGAGTGCTTTTTCTAAAGGGGTAAAGAGGAGTAGCAACTAGGGCTTGAAGTGCCAAAGTACACCTAAAAAAGTAACACCTTAAAGTTGTTAGAATGGATGACAATAGTAAAGAGAGAGTAATTAATGTTGATAACTTTGATTTTGCTAATGAGAAAGCTACTAATGATACCCCAATGCTTGTTAACTATCTTGTTTCTAGGTTTCAACAAGCCATGGGCAATCGATCCCTCCAAATTGAAGTGTAATGGCAGCTCCCCACCATGACAAGAGAGCACCTAGGAAGCCTCCTTGTGAGACTTCCAAAAGAGGCCTCTCTCCGATTCGGGAAGAAGAAGAGGATTCATATGAAGGGCTCAAAAATTTTCTCCTTGATGATGCATCTCCTTCTCAAAATAGAATTCAAGAGACTCCACCGAAGGAACGAGAAAGAAGTGAGTCTCCTGCCACCTCAGCGGAGATGGATCCATGAAGACGATGGGCTAAACGCTCTCCATCACCTCCAAAACGGAGAAGACCATCGCATACTTCTTCACACCATATTTGAAAGAGGGATGACAAAAACCAAGAGAAGAAAAAGGCGAGAAAGAGGACACCCTCTTCTCCATCTTCTTCATCCTCTTCCTCTTATGAAAGTGATGGTGAAGACAAAGAATATCAAGGAAATAAAAAGGCGAGAAAGAGGTCACCCTCTTCTCCATCTTTCTCAAATTCTTCATCTTCTGCAAAAAGTGATGGTGCAACCTTTGAACCATCAAAAAGAAGATGCCATAGGCAATCCTATGCCGCGTGGAAGAGGTCGTCCAAGCTCAAGAAATTCAAAGAGGGAGGGAAGAGCATCTCTTTCCTTACCTATGATGGCACTTTTGGTGCTACAGACAAAGTCTTGGACTTTATCCAACAATTCGATGCGGCGTTTGGAGATGAGGGCTTCACAGACTCCTCTAAGCTATGCTATGTAGCTATGCACTTTCAAAAGTCCGCCACGCCATGGTGGTCTAGCCTACGGGCCAAATGGTGAAGCTCCACGAACATGGAAAGCTTTAAGAGCTTCCATTATGAAGCAGTTTTTGGCCACTGATACCAAAGACAAAGTACTCACCGAATGGCGAAGCTTAAAGCTCTCTCCTTACGAATCCATTAACAAATATGTAGACAAGTTTTGGGACCTACAACTCAAAGCCACTGTCTTCAAAAAGTTGGATTTTGAAGAGCAAAAGCAATAGTTTTGTGCCGGCTTAACCGAAGAAATGGCGGAGTAGGTCAACTCCCAAAGGCCACGCATCATATCGGTGGTTATACACCATACTATGGTGGATTCTCAAATCAATTTCCAAACGGGGGCTAAAAGAAATACTAAGCCCACGAAAAACAAGGGTTCCAATGAGCCTAAGGGGAAGGACAATGTCCAAAAGTCTCCTAAGGGCAACTCCAACAAAGCTAAAGAGAAGAGAGCTTACAACAGCAAAAATAAACTCTCTCCTGAAGAGCTTGAGCATTATCGCAAGGATAAACGTTGTTTCAAGTGCGGTGAGCAAGGGCATGCGTACCGCGCTTGTCCCCAGAAGAACACCCGCCATGAACCTCCTAGAGCTACCTTGGTCGAAATCCAAGGGAGTAAATTCACCACAAAGGATCTCCTCTATGCCATGCTTGGGAAAAGGTAAGAGAACATGATGCTTTTATTCTCTTTGACCCTGGTCCTACTCACAATTTTATATCTATAGACTTGGCCACCAAGCTAGGCATACAAGCCTACGAGATGGGAGATGTCCTACCCGCAGATGGTGCTTTCAAGGGGCAAGAATCTTTAGTCACTCCCTTAATGAGGAAATTGAGGCTCCATGTCCAAAGCTATGTGGACAAAGAGGACTTCTTTATCTCTCCTCTCAAGCATGAGGGTGTAATCCTAGTGGCACCATGGTTTGATCGCATGGCTGCCAATGTTAAATTCCTTGAAAGGAGAATCTCCTTTAAGTTCAGGGAAAAAGATATGTATATAGATGCTAAGGAAAGGGTAACACTATACCCATTGTACATAAACAAGCTTTCAACAAGTCAATAAAGAGCTCTATTTCTGTGTACATGATTTTTGTTAAAGATTCTCAAAATGAACCTAATGTTTTAGGAAAACTTGAAAATATACACATTCAAAAGAATTAGAGTTATCCAATTTTCTCAAGGGGTTTCAAGATGTCTTTATTGACGACATCCCTTGTGAGCTACCTCCTAAACGAGGCAATGATGACCATGGAATTAAACTTCTTCCAAGAAGTTCACCGCCTAACAAACCTCCTTATAGAGTTTCTCAAGCTCAACAAGAGGAGATTATGCAGCAAGTGCATGAGTTAGTTGAGAAGGGCATGGTTAGGCCTAGCTCATCTCCATTTTGTTCTCCTGTGCTACTAGTGCAAAAGAAAGACGGCACATATCATATGTGTATCGACTATAGAGCACTAAATAGGACCACTATCAAAAATAGGTTTCCCGTTCCACGGGTAGAAGACCTATTTGATAAGCTACAAGGATCCACCTACTTCAGTAAGATTGACCTAAAAAGTGGCTATCATCGAATAAGGATAGTTGATCAAGACATTGTAAAGACCGCATTTCACACTACATTTGGTCTTTACGAAAACATTGTCATGCCTTTTGGCTTGACCAATGCACTAGCCACATTCAACCGCTTGATGGAGAAGCTATTCAGGCCTCACTGAACCTTTACTGGAGTGTTCTTTGATGATACCATTATCTATATCTAATTCATTAGACGAATACAAGCAACACCTCTAGGTAATATTTCAAGTTCTAAAGAGAATAAACATTATGTTAATCGAAAGAAAAGTGAATTTTTCTTACAAGAGATTCAGTATTTAGGTCACATTATCTCTCAAGATGGCATCCAAATGGATCCATCAAAGCTAGAGGTAATAAAAGGATGGCCTAAACCAAGGAATCTTCATGAGTTAAGAAGATTTATAGGTATGTGTGCATACTATAGACGCTTCATAGAAATGTTCTCACTAATAGCAAAGACCATTACATGACCTAACAAAGAAAAACGTTAGGTACACATGGTCTGCCAAGGAGAAAAATGCTTTCAAAAATCTTAAAGAAAATCTTATCTCTCAACCTGTGCTTACACTACCGGATCTCTCAAAGCCATTTGAGGTCCAATGTGACGCTTGTGCTGATTGCCTTGGAGCTGTTTTGCTCCAAGAAGGACATGCCATAGGCTATGAAAGTCGAAGGCTCGACCCTATTGAGCAAGCTCTAGGCATATATGAATAGGAACTCCTCGCAGTTCTACATGCCTTAGACTCATGGAAGCACTATTTATTGGAGACTCCTTTCATTCTGCAAACGGATCACCGACGTCTTAAGTACTTCATATTGACGGAGACCAAGCTCTCCGTCAAACAAATGAGGTGGGAAAATTTCCTTTCGCAATTTCATTTTCATATTGCTCACATTGCTGGCAAGTATAATCAAGTAGCCGATGCACTCTCAAGACGGCCCAGAGTGAATGTGGTTTCCATAGCAACTCACAATGATCTATCTTTTATGATAGATGAGTATGCTATTGATCCCAATTTTAGAGACGTGATTTCAGCTTTTGCACTAGGGAAGAAAGAGGAACCATTTACTTTACAAAATGGTTATCTTCTCTATGGCAATAGACTATGTGTTACTAGCTCACTACGTGAGAAAGTAATGTATGAATCTCATGCTCCTCCTTATGCATGGCATAGAGGGATTCAGTCTACCCTAAAGGGGATTGAAACATATTTCTATTGGCCTACCATGAAAGCAAACATACAAGAGTATGTTTCTAAATGTGTGGTATGCCAAAGGACGAAGTTTGATAGAGGGAAGCAACATGGATTGCATCAACCTTTGCCAATCCCTAATTCACCATGAGAGAGCATATCCATGGATTTTACCTTTGGATTGCCTAAGTCTATCCATGGGAATACGGGAATATGGACGCTAGTAGACAGTAAACAAGCTCATTTTATACGTGTCAAAAAGACTATCAAAGCCCATCAAATGGCAACCCTCTTCGTTTTACAAATCTTCAAGTACCATGGCTTGCCAATGTCCATAGTGTCGGATAGAGATCCTAGAATGACTAGTAATTTCTAGAAGGGTCTCTTTGAGAATTTAGGAACAAGGCTAAACTTATCTTCGGCCTATCACCCGCAAACGGATGGCTAAAGTGAAGTAGCTAACCTAAAAATTCTCGATCTATTAAAATCCTATGTAACGGAAGTAGATCAAAGATCTCAATGGGAGAAGTACTTACCCTTAGTGGAGTATGCATACAATAACACTGTACATACTTCCACGGGAAAAGCACCTTTTGAGGTAATTGAGGGAAGATCAAAAATTCCCTTGCTACTTAAGGTACACGGGAAGATCTTCGCTGCAAATGAGTATAGCCGAGACCTACAAGAATCTTTCCAAAAGATTAAGGATGCTATCTCTATCTCACAGCAAAGGCAAAGGGCTACTGCTGACAAGCACAGAAGAGCCCAAGCCTTTAAAGAAAATGATTGGGTCTTACTCAAATTTCCCAAGGCTCGATTAAGACACACGACGGGCAAGAATCCTATGGGACACCGAAAGTACTATGCTAAGTTAGCAAAAAGGTACTATGGTCCCTTCCAACTTCTTAGGCCAATCAGTGAGATGTCATATCAACTCAAGTTGCCCAACCATTGGATCATACACAATGCTTTTCATGTGAGCCTACTAAAGACTTACAAAGGAGACCCACCTCGAGAACCAACTATTGAAGACCCACCGGAGATCGAGGACCAAGAAGAGTGTTGCAGCCCGAGTCCATTCTCCGACATGAAGACAAGGTCCTAAGAGGCGGTAAGAATATCCGACGATATCTTATTAGGTTTAAGAATTATTTTTTTGAAGATGCTAGACCTTACAATGTTTCCCTAGAGTAAGCAAATGTACAAATGTTAAAAATGAACAAAGTTTTTGTCTTATAAGACTCTCTATTTCTTTATTGTGCACAAAAATGAAGAAGTATGCATGCTTAGATCAAGTTTGCGGAGACGACGTCTCCCAAACACCAAGTAAAGCCTGTCACTCTACTATGGAAGATTGATAGGACTAATGTGCAGACATGCTTACGGCAGCTTAGGCTCTCAAGCGCCAAATATACTAGTCATCCATTCTAGAACGATGTCGTAAGGTAACATAGGGATCCTCTACCCGCTAGGAAAAAGAACTAATGAATATACTTTATCTTATCTACCCCATAGTCAAGGACGACTACGATTTCAAGAGAGAGGTAATGTCATAATAATCAATATGTAATTCTCCTAAATGATTTTCTCACATTAAACTGATCATTCAATATGGGGAAGTGCCAGGGGAGAATATTGGTTAAGCTAGCCGATCGACCACAGTAGGGATCCAAAGGAGGAAAAATAGGGATCCAAAAAGGGGGGCCATCTGCAAAAGAGCAATGTGCACCAATGTGCTTAAAAGACCCTAAGGTTCAACCCATTAAGACTTCCAAAATGCTAAGGTTCTAGCATTCAAAGTTCTGTCCAAAGGTCAAAAGCCTAGGAAAATTGGATGCTTTGTGCGTGTCTTAAAAGTCTTCAACCATCCCTACATAGGAGGGGGCGAGCCCGAGAAGTAGGAGATGAGAGAGAAACTCACACACACACACAAGCTCCCTTTACACAAAGGGAATGAGGGACACATGTCAACTCCCTAGCCCAGATGCCCACAAGGTGTACTCAGTTCCTATTGGATGGCCTTAGAGGTGGACCAATGAGAATTAAGCTAGAGTCAATCTAGTTTAATTAATTTAAAAACACTTAATAAAAGAACCAATAAGAATTAAGCTCTCTAGAAGACTATTGGACAGTCTCTCAAGGAGTCCAATGAGCATTCAGCAGCCCAATGGCTTGCTTGATTCCTATTGGCCAGGAGGCAAAGGGATCCAATGAGAGTTTAGTTGAATTAAATAATGACCTAAAGCTCTCACAACAAGGGAAAGGGGGACACATGTCAGAAGACTATCACTTATGCTGCTTAATTTCCATTGGCTAGGCCTGGGGAGGTCCAATGAGGTGTGAGGATGAGAAAATAGCAAGAGAGGTCGACCAAGAGAGAGAGGGGGCTGATTTTTGCAAGGCATTATCACACACACACTCACACAATCTCATATGTGAAACAAAGAAGACTCTCTCTCTCTCCTTCTCAAGATTTAATGGAAAGCTTACCACCTACTCCACGCTTGTGAGAAGGGAGGCCTACACCAACAACTCTTGGCTTTGTGATGCAAATCCAACCAAGAGCAAAGCTTCAATGCATGCTCATCACCTCTACCATGCTAATTACTAAGCTAAGCTATGCTAATATGAGTGATTATGTGAGGAAATGTACATCTTTCTTGTAAGAATACTCCTTCTTTCTCTCAATCTACTCTCATACCCCGCTATCTCTCACCACCTTCGAAGGTGTGTGAGGTCTTGGATCTGAGACCGTGAGGGAGTTGATGTTGTGTTTGATAAGTGTTTTGCTTAGTGCATGAAGTTTCCATCTGCATTGCACTAGCTAGTATTGAAGGAACACAAAGAATTGTATTGTAAAATGTCTATCTTGATGGGAGAAACCATAATACAAAGCCTTTTGGAGAGGGGACCGGCTCCATGCAAATCGGGTCCTCAATTGTTTTCAATTGCTTAATTTCTCTCTTTTGAAGTATTGTTCATGCTATCTAACTAGGTGTTAAACTTTTTGTTTCTCTCTCCACCCAAGCACTCTTGTTATTCTCATTAGGAAGCTATTCTAATGAAATGTTCACTATGTTCATGCTATTTTCTGCTACACACAAGTTACTAGACCATTAAATGTTACATACTGCCCTTATTGGCTTTCTTGTTTCCCTTCTTTGTAAGAAAACCTCCTGCTACCTTATTGTATCTATTGCAATCTGCAAAAACCATTCCATAAACACCATACACTTCAACTGTTCTGTCTTTTGCACATAAAGAACAATAGAAATCAAGCAGTCTACACACTAGGGTCTCCTGCTCATGGGCGGCCCACCCTGCTCACCCTCGCCAAAAGCAACTTAGCAACCCCCTATAATGTCCTACTCGTCAACCTCCTCTGCGCTACAGGCACCAAGTGCTTTCTGCTCACCTTCAAGGCTCTTCCACCTCGTCACGTCTCTCCGCAATCTGCTCACGAAGGTGCTTTTCTCTCTGCCCTGCTCGGTGGCTCTCTGATGCCCCAGTTGACGTCCCCACTACCCTCGTCGGCTCCTGCCTTTGCTCACCAACTTGTCTTCCCTTGACCAGCACTGGCTGCTTTTTTTTTATTGGACCTCGCGTGCTCTTGCTTTATCTCCTCTCGCCGGCACAATTGAGTGCTTGACGGCCCCTGCACCACCACTACCTCTTTCCCCTACTGCTCGAAGGCAACCTGTGCAGCCCGACTCGTGCTGCTTTCGTCCCTCCTCCTCCTGTTTCGATAGCGCTCCCGTCTTCACGCGTGCTTGTCACCCTCCCACTGGCTCAACGACGTTTTTTGCTGCCTGTCAATCCCTGTCTGCACAGAACGCCACGACCTCATCCCATGGCTTATCCAACCTCCACCTGGCCTCCTTATTCTGCGTCCTGACGGCGCTTTGTATCGGAGGCTCCTCCTCCCCTCTCGCCTCGTCGGCTTCTGCCAAACTCGCTTTTTCCCGGCGAGCGCTGCCGCCTGGAGTTGACGCTTTTCTATTTGCTGGCCTGCTTCTTTTTTTATTCGCTGCTGAGCCTCTTTTATTAATAGCTTTCTTTTTCCAAGCGGCCATTCACGCTCACACCTTGTCCTTTGCTACAAGCTAGATAAGGACGCCCATAATAGAAGTACTGGATGGTCGCTTCAAGAAGCACACTAATGGCATCAATGACCTCATCCTTGCTATTGAATGTGCCTTTACCTGTTTGAAAATCCTGAACTTTCTTATAGAAACTCTTTGTTATAATCGCAGGCAACATCCTGTCTCTTTTGTAAGAACCTCCATCACCGCCTTCCAAAGCCTTCCTCTGAGGACCACCACCTCCAACAATGCTGCAAAGGGCAAAATATTCCACGAAACCATGGAAATATGTTATCCTCGATGATTCTCTAAACACGCTCATCTACATTCAGAATTCCTTGTGCATATGCCACCATGTCCTGTGGACTTTTCCACCCCACAAACCCATTATATTGATCATCTTCATAAATAGGCTTAGTAAGGGTGATGGAAAATTTATTGCGGCAAAAGAAGAGAGTAAACCCTATCCTTATCAACCCTGGCTTTGTCGATCAGAGTCCTTTTTTGCTCCTCCCATGCCGATCATATCCCAACAATCATAATAAATCCTCTTGAGGTATAATAGTATCCAATTCCATGCATCCTATTGTAGCTTCACATTGTGAACACGAAGTGTCAAGACACCTGATTGCCCAACGGCACTACTAATGGCTAAGGCATATTTTAATATCGGTGGCACAACTATCCACACTGCTCTTCACTTTTCCCTAGTTGCATCATCACAAACAAGTTTAAGCGCTAAAAAATGGATGCACTTTCCCTCCGCTATAGAGATTTAAAAATTGTAGCTTTTGATGAGGTGTCTTTAATAAAATTTTAGTGTGCTATCCATGGATGACTCACGCTTGCGTGCAAACAATCGATTCCATGACAAACCATTGGTGGATTGGATGTCATTCTATGTGGTGATTTATGCCAAGAGATCCATGTAAAGGATACATGGATCTTTCCAAAAAAACATACACTATTACAAATTGTGTCTCCTTCATATTGGCATACATATCCAAAGTGCTATAAACTCACAATAGCTATGCGACAAAGCAATCGAGCATTCATTGACATCCTTAATAGACTTCGAGTTGGGTAACATAGCGACGATGATTTAGAATACCTTAACAAAAGCTATAGTAGACCTGTTCCAAACAGCCATCAAGTTTCTCATCTATTTTACTGCAACAAAGATATGGACACCCACAACCTCCAAGTAAGCAACCAAATAGAAGGAAAACCACATACTTTTATTTCCATCAATAAAAGAAACACCTCATGCAACAAAAAAATAAATATTCTAGCAGATCCCAAATTAACAAGAGGGTTGCACGTTACTCTAAGCCTAAAAATAGGCATGGTTGTCGAGCCATGTGCAGGAAACTTGGACATTCTCCATGGATTGACTAATGGCACAGAAATTCAGTATAAGAATTTCACAAAAACAATAAACAAAACAATACTCTAGGATTCATTTTGCAAAACCTATCATTGGAAAGAAAAAAACGCTACGAAAATCAAACACTATACTCATTGAGCATTATGAGAGAATGGAGTCCAATAGAACATGTGGTGCGTGAGTTTCAGATTGGCAAAAATTACTTGAATACAATGTCACAATCATAATTCCCACTGCAACCAACTAGTGCATGAACAATCCACCGTTCCCAAGGCCTCACATTGGAAACACTAGCTTTCAATCCCGAACACATACAAACACATGGCCTTGCATACACATCACTATCATGTGTTTGAGACCCATCAAACCTTCACCTGGTCGAAAGAATATAACCTTCATATATCAAAGTTGACCAAACCATGCTAGAATAATTAAATTGCTTACAAGTACAAGCCAAATGGATCTCCACCGAGAAGACATTGGAAGATTACTTCACTACAAGAGGCTATTCATATTAGCGACGCTCACACAGCGACGCTTTAAAAGAAAATTCCCGGCGTCGCTATGAGTGTCGCAAATTTCTTTGTAAATTTGCGACGCTCATAGCGACGCCGGCTGGGCTAAAAAAATAACCGAGCGCGCCCAAAAACTCAGATCTCAGATCTGAGTTTTTTGGCGCCCTCAAGCAAGGAGCAGGTAACGCTCTCCCTCTCTCTCTCTCTCTCTCTCTTTCTTCTCCACACACACACACACACGAGGAGAGGAAGGAGAGCCAGGTATGCTCCTTCCCTCTCCTCATTCTCATGTTCCCTTCCCCTCTTTCTCTCTCCCTCTCTCTCTCTCTCACACACACACATACACACACACACATAGTGTTTTTGAGAGAGAGAGAGAGAGAGAGAGAGAGAGAGTACAAACATAAACAAAAACGCACACACACATTGAGAGAGGAAAAGAGAGAGAGAGCATGCATAAACAAAAAAGCACGCATTGAGAGAGGAAAAGAGAGAGAGAACATGCATAAACAAAAAGCGCACACATTGAGAGAGGAAAAGAGAGAGAAAACATGCATACGATCCAAAAAAACGCACACACATTGAGAGAGAAAGAGAGAGAAACTAATTTAACGTCGTAGGAAACTAATTAAAATTAAAAGACCTAAAGATCTAGCCGACGAGGAGTTGAACTCAAGACCTATTATTCAAGAGGGAAATGGCATAATCAATCTATCATACTTGGCATGGGTGATAGAAAGGTTATACCATGTATCTCTTTTTATTGGCACACACATCCACACACGCGCACACACACAAGAAGAAGAGAGTTATAACGTCATAGGAAACTATCCTAAAAGACGTTAAAGATTAGGTTAGATGTAGACTTACGTTAAATTAGATTTAGGTTTATTTAAGTTAAATTAGATTAGATTTAGGTTTATTTTTAACTAGATTTACGTTTATTTACGCTAGATTTAGATTTACGTTATATTAGATTAGATTTAGGTCTCCATAGACTGCGATGCCTGCATGAAGCGGGTGAAGAAAGCCCTCAATGGAATATAGGGTATTGCTGCCTTCACTCATGGTGGGCTCCGTCGATCCAAAAGTAGTGGTGAAATGTCTTCAGAAGATAGGGAAGAAGGTGGATCTTCAGGGCGGCAAGAGTCACTACATCCCCGACACAATGACCATCTAGACAACCTCTAGTCATTCAACAGCAACTTCAAAGTTAGTAACAAGAGCAAGAACGGTCTAAAGGGCCAATTGCTGTCGTCACATGTGGATGGAGATGAGGCAGCGTCACCGCCGGAAGTTAACTCTCACATCTTTAGTGATGAGAATGCCAACTCTTGCCGAGTTATGTGAAAAATTATGTGTTAAATCAGTTTTAAGGTTCTTATAATCCCTGTTAGTTTAGTTCTTTGTTTTTAATATAACATAATTTACGTTAGATTTAGATTTATGTTATATTAGATTAGACTTAGGTTTATTTAGGTTTACCCACACACACACACACACACACACACACAAGAAGAATAGAGTTTTAACGTCGTAGGAAACTATCCCAAACGACGTTAAAGATTAGGTTAGATGTAGACTTACGTTAAATTAGATTTAGGTTTATTTTTAGTTAGATTTACGTTTATTTAGATTTACGCTTATTTACATTAGATCGAGTCCACGCAACAATTACTTACGGTTTAGGGTTTAGAGCTAGATGAACAGTGAAAAGATGTTAAGATGCTGTGAAGTGCTATAGCTAGAGCAGAGGCAAAGGGGTTTTGTCCACTACATGCAGTATCATGTAGACGTGGGTGTGTAGATTTCTTGTACCCACAAATATAGGATTGACCAATAAAGACGAGATTATAACCCGGTGGTTTTGATCTCCGTGCACCTCTAGACCGAGGTGTGCGGGGATTAGACATGACTAGAGAATGTGAGGTAAAGAGAGAGAGAGAGAGAGAGAGAGAGAGAGAGAGAGAGAGAGAGAGAGAGAGAGAGAGAGAGAAAGATAAGACGAAGAATTCCAATAGAATATTAAATTTGTTGTCCAGGTTATAAGATCTTTATCCTCATTATGAGTAGTGACGAGGATGTGGGACCGTCCAACCGAAACACCTATCTCTCAACGAGGGTCTTATGTCCTTGTAATCAATGCAAGCATGCTGTGCGACGGACAAGACGTGTTTCTTTGCAGCACATTCGCGAATTTGGCGAGTTCGATCCATCTATTATAGATCGAGTTGTTGCCAATTATAACTCGTCGGACTCTGACGCTGGCCAACAACCAGCAATCTTGCAACCCAATAGACGTGTTCGCAGGCGCTTTGGTCAAGCAGCATATGTGAGGCCACAAGATGTAGCCTCTGACAGCTCGGGGGATGATCATGCAGAGCACATTCCCAACGAGGCAATGTTTGAGCCCGAGATTGATGAAATGATCGAGACGATCATGGATTCAAAAAGGCTTATCTATGATGATATGAAAAGTGAAGCCGATACGCCATTGTATAATGGAGCACGTATGTCTAGATTGAAAGCACTACTGGTTCTTCTCAACATGCAGGCAAAGTTTGGATGGAGTGACACTAGCGTCACAGCGCTTTTCAGGTGATCTATTACAATTAGTTTACTTTAATAAAACTCTAAATGTATAATGATCTGATAGATTTTTACACGACTGTATCGTATTTTTATCTTGTGTAGATTGCTTAAAGAGCACATACTTCCAGCTGACAATGTGATGCCAGATTCCCGAGATGAAGCAAGAAAGATTTTGCAAAACTTGGGGATGGATTACAATTCTATCCACGCTTGTCCTAATGACTGCATTCTTTTCAGAGGGGAATACATAGACATGGAGAAGTGTCCAAAATGTGATTCCGAAAGATATCGAGTAGATCTCCACGGGACAAAAATTCCACAAAAGGTTTTGCGACATTTTCCTCTGCTTCCTCACATCAAGCATTTCTTCGAATGTAAGTCCATGGCCGCCCTAGCATCATGGCATGAGGAGAATAAATCTTCGGATGGTGTGCTACGAATTCCTGCAGATTGCGCAGCCTGGAAACATATAGATGGAACATGGTTGGATTTTGCCAGGGAAGCTCGAAATTTGCGCTTAGGCCTGGCTATGAATGGCGTAAATCCATTTGGTCAAAGATCAACATCTTACAGTGTATGGCCCGTTGTCATCGTCAACTACAACATTCCCCCGTGGTTGACTACGAAGAAGGGGCACCTATGGCTAAGCTTGATTGTGCCAGGGCGATATAAAGTGGGGAATATGGATGTGTATCTTCGTCCACTATTGGAAGAGATACAACAATTGTGGATTGGCATAGAGGTGGTGGATATGAGCCGACACACAGGACGACGGAATGCTTTGATCAGAGGCATTCTAATGTGGTCCATGCATGACTATCCCGGGCTAACAGAATGCTCAGGTGATCTATTGACACTCCTCACTCAGACAGTGTAAATCTTGTTTTTTCCCATAGTTGATCTATTATCATGTGTATACATGCAGCGCTTCAAACAAGCGGATACAGAGCATGTGTCACATGTGGACCTAGACTGAATGCACGTAGGGCACCCTCACTGAAGAAGAAAATCTACGAAGGTCATCAAGCGTATCTTCCAGAGAATCATGTGTTACGCGACGGCTTTTTGGGAAGAGAGCCACCAAGGATGTGTGCACAAGCATGGTTAGAGAAGAAGGAGATGTGCGATGACGGATTGCCTCCAGGGATGAAGAGACTATCTCTATGGTACGAGTTACCATACTGGCCCCGACTCATGATCAATCACTTGCTAGATCCAATGCACATATTCAAGAATGTGGGTAATGTACTATGGGACCATCTGACCGGCAAGAAAGATACTTTGGGAGCCACAGTTGACCTTAGAAATGTGGATCGTATGGAGCAATATTGGCCGCAAACAGCGTCTGATGGATCGATTAAACTCCCTAAAGCACCATGGATTTTCACAGGAGCCCAAGAACGCAAAGTAAAAGAGACCATTCGATCTTTGCGGACCCCCACTGGCGTAATGCACTCGCTCCGAACGTGTTTTACTAAAGAAGGAAAGCTTACCGGTTTGAACTGACACGATTGGCATAAAATGTGTCAGGTACGTTCATAGTGGACTTTAATATCATTGCATAAAATGTGGACTTTAATATCATTGCTGCACATACTTTACAGTTTATTTTACCGGTTGCCATTGAGGGATGTTTGTCTCTCGACATCCGTAACACAATCTACAAACTTGCAAAGCTGGTGCAATGGATCTCACAAAAGGAGATCAACGTAGACTCCATACCATTCGCCAAACTAAATGCTGCGGAGCTTGTGTGCATGTTTGAGAAACATTTTCCTACTACCATGCTAACCATTCAGGTGCATCTTCTTGTTCACATAGTTGATGAGGTGGAAATAGCTGGCACAGTTCATTCTAGATGGATGTTCTTCTTAGAACGTTTCATGAAAATGCTTAAGGGATATGTGAGTCAAAAGGCACGTTCGGAGGGTAGCATGGCAGAAGGTTGGTTGGTATCAGAGTCCCTAGTGTACATTGGAGAGTGGCTAGACGGATTTCATAAAGCCCGGGACACGCTATGGCGAACCATAGATGATGAGCGCATATCTGGGATTGTCATGTGCAATCTCGGTGTTGAGAAGAAGATGACGGAAGATCTAGAGGCTAAAATCAACCGATTTTGCATGCTTCACAATCCAGTGATGCAAAAGTGGATTTCACAATATGAGGATGCAAAACAAGAGCGACAAAGGGTACGAGTCGAGTGGAGACGGGGAAGACGACCACCGATGCACTATCCAGCGGTTCTGGAGAGCCTACCAACCTTCATGAGCTTAAGATGGTTGCACAACCAATTGAAAAGTGCACAACAATGCGGTGACGAAGTGACTGAGGAAGAGTGGGAGTACTCTCGGGGTTGCGCGACCAAGGTAAGTTTGCAATGTACGACTAGCAAGTGACTTTATTTATAAACGTTTGAACGGCCACTCATAATCTTTGTTCGTTGTAGTATAAGTCATACACATCAGCATGGTGTAAAGGTCGACATTTTAGGGTGGAACGAATCGACAAAAAGCGTTTTACTCAAGATTGTGGAATCATGGCAAAATTTGAACAGTCTAGTCGACGACGTTCCTCTGATGCAGATCCTGTGGTGGAGGAACTCACTTACTTCGGCACGCTGCAAGAGATTTTGAGGATCGATTACAGAGGATTTTTTGTCGACTTGTTCGACGTGCAATGGTTCAAGATAATCATGGAGGGTCGCAACGCTACTGTGCGTAGAGGAGAGTCTGGTTTTCTTGAGGTGGATTCTACTAAGAAATGGACTGACCTAAGAGACACTTTCGTACTACCCGAGCATTGTGAACAAGTAAGTATGTAAATAGTTAACATCCCCCTTTTACAAGTTATGTGCTTGAAAGCTCTCATGTAAGTTATGTGGGTCTGGCAGGTAATATTTCATCCTACAAAGTCTACATCAAACTGGTGGTACATCATAGAGGTAGCCCCTCGTAGTGCAAGGACGTATGAAGGCTACCATGTGCCAATCACAATGGCATCAATGGAGGAGATCAGAGAAGATGCTCAATCAGAAGCCGCTGCGGTGGTGCCAGACGAGCATCAAGATGCTACTACTCTATATGGGGTGCATGCAGAGGAGCTACAAAATGAAACAAAGGATATGTGTTTAAACGGAGAGCTCTATATAGATATAGGAAGTTATGCTGATTTATGCGAGGATGAGAGAGAGATCTCTTAAAGCCACAAATATTGTATTTGAACAATTTTGCTCCGTGTTGTAAAAGCTCTGGCTCTCTAAGTACCTTCCATGGTGTATAACGCTCTTTTCTACTCGCGCTCACATCTTTTGATTGAAAATTCTGAGTTTTCGAGTTTAATACAGGTATGGATGATGAGGAGTTTCTTTCTTCTTTGTCACCGTAGCAGAGACAATGGTATGTGGAGCGTCATCGCTCTAGCGCATCATCGCGCGTTCCTACTCCATCCGCATCTCCCTCTCTTTCGGAGCATTCGGCGCGCTCCGAAGCTTCGGCGTCGACGAGACGAGCTTCACACTCGTCCAGACACCGGCACTCTAGTGGTGGCGGTGGCGGTTGTTGTGGGGATTCCGCCACCGATGCCTCCACACCGCCTCGTGTTCGACGAGGCTCTTTACCCTCCCCTTCTTTGCCCGCCCCCACACCAGCCACAGCATCGCCATCTACGCCAGGTTTTGCACGACTGACTGTTCCTAGAAGCTACACACCTCTACCTACTCCGCCAGTAGCCACCCCACTCGACACTCCTCGCTTCGGGGCCCAGACGCCGTTGGAGACACCTGACGTCCGTACCCCCATCGACAGGCCGCTAGAGACCCCTGCCGGGACACCCAGGTTCACGCGTCACCGGCCAGAGGTCTTGTCTTACTCCGTCGACTTCAGCGGCGGCATCATCATGGATGATGACGGCAAGAAGGTGATCTCGCGCATGCGTGGTCTTTGCTCTCAGTTGTTTAGACACTACATACTAAACAAATGGAGTGAAGTACCAAGTGATTTAAAAAACAGAGTCATCAGCATACTTCATGATGAGTTTCCCCTTCCAACACGGGATCAGTGCTTCAATGAAGACCTGATGAAGATTCGAATGCGCGAATACTGCAAACACAAGCGTTCCGAAGTGCAAAAATCAATCAAGAATGGGTGGAACAGGCCAGATTGGCTGGCCAAAGAAGATTGGAAGAATGCGAAGAAAGCAGCGCGCGAGAATCCCAACAAGTGGAAGCAACAAAAGGATGCAGCCAAAGCGCGAGTAGAGGCAGGGAGCTCGCACCACTTGGGGAGCGGTGGATGGGCATCGTTTGAGGCCGATTTTGTAAGTGTTTTCGCATTGCTCTTTATGTTCGATAGTTTAGGGTTTATGAGTTTTTTAATTCTAACATAATGAAATCTTTGTATGTTTTGACAGTGGTCGATGACAGGACGTGATCCCACACCGTACGAGCGCGAGTACGCAGGCAGGAAGGGCTTAAACGCCTTGATGGACATTCTCAGTTCTCGCGGCGGCATGGTTAGTATTAGGGTTTACTCTTTTCTATTTTTTGTATTGTTTTATAAATGTCGTTATATGTTTATACTTACTGAAAGCTGTCTTATTGTCTTTTTTTGCAGAATCCGACAGATACGCTGCTTGGACGCGATGAGACGTCTGACTAAACGACGTCAGTTTAGTCGTAGCTAGATAGCATTAGTTTAGGGTTTCTCATAGCTTATGTATCATGAGACGGATTTTATACGTCTTTTTGAACCATGTATATTATTACATTTGTCACCGCAGTTCCTTTTGCCAATCAATTCTTTATGCCTATGATGTTGTATAATTGTCATTATTACATTTGCCAATCAATTCATTTTGCCTATGATGTGTACAATTGTCAATTTTGCAAACAATGCGTCTTGTGGGTGACTATTTTGGGTCTATTATCTACCCTTGCACTTTTTTTAAAAAGTGAATCAAGTACAATATGGTTGATGGGTGGCCGGGCATTCAATGCCCTGCCACCAAAAAAAAATTCTCTCGGGCGTCGCTATAACCGTCGCTATTTATGGCTCTGTAGCGTCGCTATAACCGTCGTTATGACCGTCGCTATAAGCGTCGCTATGAGCGTCTCTATATAGCGACGCATATAGCGACTCTCTCGTAGCGACGGTTTTAGCGACGTCGGGGGTTATAAAAACCTAGTGTATTTCCGTCGCTAACAGCGTCACAAGAGCACACAACCTCTTGTAGTGCTTGAACACACATATCATCATTCAATCACTAAGTGTCGTGTCTTTTAATAAACACATTAACAAGGTTATCACAAACTCCATGCTAATGGCATCACACGTGCTTTGCTTGCAAGAAAAAGACTAGCAAATAAGTGTGCCACATGCCAAACCTGGCTACTTGCAACATCAATTTAATGCAAATATGGGTGTTACACTACTCCATTGACAAAATCTCCCCCACTTGAAATCTAGCTATATCTCTCATCCATGAGTAGAGATATTGCATGCAACTATTAGGATCATAGTACCATAATCATTGAGGTCACCTCCCGTTATAGTTCCCCTGCAACAACACTACCAAATTTGATTAATATATTATCTATAATTCTCGAAAACCACAAGAAATCAATTCAAAGCATTATCTTGGGTGACTTCAACTTTGACATTAATGCTCAAAACACTTCATACAACTGTCTGTCCTCCACACTAAACAAATGGGACATCAGAAAATTAATAATAAATGTAACAACTATCCATGGATCCTCCCTAGACCACATCTAGGCTACCTCCGCAATCTCCACCTATGAAACGGGGAAGAACTTCATGTACTGATCAGATCACTCCTCAACATACATTATGATGCCCTATCAATACCTTTAATATTTCCATTCCACACTCAATCAACCTTGTGCAGGACATCGTGATTCTTTAGCTTGTTATAGAAAGGAAGTGGGAAGAAAAGAACTGTAAAGCATCATTTTTAGGGTGATCTTTTAGGGGAAGGAAAAATGAAGTAGAAGGGACATCAACTTTGAGGAGCAAGCTTTTCTTTTTGGGGTGGAAGAGGAGAATCAAGAAGAGAGTTTTGTGTGCTCACGGGTTTGAAGTCGGCACAAGAGGACGAATCGTCGTGAAGCGGTTGCAAAGGGAGAGAGCTGTGCAGAAGAGGGAACCAACAAGAGCTGCCGATAGAGTCGAGGTTGTGCCGATAGAGTCAAGCCGAGGGCAGTGTGTCCCTCTTGTATAGCAGGGTATATGGTAGTTGTACATGGAATTTTGTCAAGAAAGAAGCTAATCATTGCCAGGGTTTTGTGCCATCTATTCTCCCTTTCCCCTCTTTTATTCTTTTCTCTGCTCGAAGCCATGTGTGTACCAGTGTGTGAGCAGTGTATTGCCAGGGTTTTGTGCCGTCTATTCTCCCTTTCCCGTCTTTTCTCTACTCCAAACCGTGTGTGGTACCAGCGTTTGAGCAGTGTGTGCCCTTGAGCCGTTTGTGTGTGTGAGAGAGGTGTGTGTTATGAAATTGTGAGAGTCAAGAAAAATCGGGATGATATGCTATCTGTCAATTGCAAAGCGTGTGTGCATGGGTATGCATGAAAATGGTGATGTGCTTGCCAAAGTGTGCAATTTTGATTGTGATTTCTAGTGGATGGGGGTGTTGTGAGTACCTTAGCCTATAGAGAGGCGTCTATGTTGTGTTTCCATGTGTGTTCTTACTCCCCCTCTCCATCTTCTAGTGCTCCCACTGTGGAGCATCTAATTTCTCCTATTTGAAGGTGAAGTCACGGTTTCACAAAGCCAGAGGTGTATTTTTTGAAGAGCCGGTGTTGTAAAATATGGCATGGATATGTTTTCCTACTTTCATTGGGGTGGAAGATGGTGGAGGCTTGGTTACACAATTATGGTCTATCTGTGCTATAACACTCTTTTAGATGAAATGGGAAAATCCCACAACTTTGGGACCGATTTCACTGCCTATGGATTCCTATTTCCCATTTGATTTGGGAAAATTTCATTTAATTTGGGAATGTTATAGATAAGTTTTTTGTTGAGTACTTCTGTATTCTCAAGAAAATGGTGGTGTTGAGAAATACCCTTTTTTGTCCCATCCAAAATTTTATTTTCATGTTGGTGTTAATTAATACTTTATAAAAAAATCATACGTAGACACGCATTACAAGAAAAAAAAATGAAATTGAGATGCTGTTCAATTTCTCCTATTAAACTAGCTTGTGCTTTCTCCACAACATTGGATGGGATTTTTATTGCTTCTATAAGTCTTCCACCCCTTGGAGTCCATGACCAACAACTACATAAACACACTCCCAACTCTTTGGGTCGGCAAGATTGCAACACCAATTCTTTTTCCAACAATCCTCATATTGTTCTTGGATTGTAAATTTTTCTTTTCGATGTTTTGGTGACCAATATTGAATGAAAACTTTCTTGTAGTTAGGAAATGAGATGTCTACATCAACATCCGACTCTGCAACTCCTAGTCATATCGGATATTCTAGATTTGCGGGCCTCACAAGAACAAAATCCCCTTTCCTTACATTAATTTGAGGCCTAAAAGCTTCCTGCGGCCTTGCACTTTGAGGACCAACATAGTGATCATTCAATTCTTCATATCCTTGAAACTCATATGTGTCTTCCTCTATCTGCTGCATTTGATGACTCCCTATAGTCTTTGGCCAAAATGATGTATATTCACCAGTTTGTTTATTGGTTGGTTGTTCAAGCTCAGTAATTATGTTTTGACAATAAATAATAATTGGCTACATGTATTTTGTAGAATCGTGGTCCTTTCCCTTTAGTACAGTCCATATTTTCTAGAATTCAAGATATGTCTTAATCCCTTGAAGAACAAGCAGACTATCCCTCACATAGTCTGCTATAGGTACCATATCTGGATAGCCTATTGGCAGTTTTGGTTTCCCTTGATCATGTTTTTTCACAACTCAATTCCTGACTCCCTCATCATCCAATCAGGTGATTTTGGGTGAATTTTGTACTGCATTATTGGGATTTCACCTTGCATAAAGAAACAAAATTGAAGTGGCTTAGAGTGTCCAACAAGAGCATCTTGTCCATCACACATGTACCCTTTAACAAACGAATTGAAGTTAGGAACTTGCGTCATCAGAAATGGTGCTGGAGATGAGCTTTCACATTTTTGAAAATGTTCCATCAAATGTGGAAAAGTGAATGTCATTCCTCTTCGAAATCTCTCTGAGAACTTGCTAAACATTGCATCTATGTCCTCATGTGTATGACCCACCGTTAAGAATCCCAAATGCACGGTCTTGAAAACACTTTTTGCTACTAGCAAGGATAAGTATGCAAATAAATATCGATTATTATTTTCTTCTGCACAATTATCTAGCTGTAGCAAAAGATTCTCACGCAATTTTTGAAATACGGGAGTGGACATGGTATCAACAACACATTGAGAGGAGGATGATTGCAAGTTAGCAATCTCTTCATTACATCCTTCAATGGCCAATGGTGGTGTTATTGTTGATGCATTCCTCTCATGCTCTTGCCTCATCCTGTTTTGGTGGTTTAGAGTCGTCCTTGAGTTCAATGCATTGAATAATGTTACATTGTTGTGTGGCATACCATCATGGCATAAATATCCTAGTCCATGATTATCTGTTCTTTCCAAATTTTGTAAGCATAATGCAAGGGAACCAATTGTAGCATTGGGATCTGAAGGCCATAGACCATAAAGTGAGAAATGACCATACATCCCATGACCATGTCCATGTGTTATCATATCTATAATGATACCTATAGTTGATATGCATTTCCGTAGTCTTTTGAGTTCACATGCAATCTAGGTATTGCTATCTTTGTTTGGTCCATTTTATCATGTATAATGCATAAATACTTATCCTTTTGCAATTGCAAAAACTTATGCCATGTGTAGTACACATTCCTACTACAAATTTGTTGTTGCATCATGTGAATTCCATGTTCATCCTTCAAACATGCAATCAGCTCATCATCCTTTGTTGACTCTAGCTGAGACTTTATCTCACTACACACAACACATTTGGAGAACTCACTTGTTTTTGACAAAGTCACATTAGCAAACTCAGTATTCCAAACCCTATTGAATGTAGTGATAGACATTGGCTTGAGACTCATACTCTCAAGCATTTTATTGATATCATGTAAAATGTCTATTTGCTTGTATGTGTTTGGTATTGCAAGAAAGGTTTCCCTAGTACCATCTTCCATAGTTCTACTCTTATGTAGCATTCTCTCTGAGTTTTCCTCCACAAAAGAGCCTATCGTTGCCCTTGTGTTCGTGGAGGGTACATGTAAAGCGTATGGCCTTGAGCCCATAGGGTGCTAGCTATAGGTGTTTCATGGCTGATAGATATACATCCTATGGCCTTGGAGCCATATATAGGGTGCTAGCAATAGGTGTTTTGTGGTGGGTACATGTACATGCTATGGCCTTTGGGCCATAGGGTGCTAGATATAGGTGTTTCTTGGTGGCTATATGTACATCCTATGGCCTTGGGGCCATAGGGTGCTAGATATAGGTGTTTCGCGGTGGGTGCATGTACACCCTATGGCCCTGGGGCCATAGGGTGCTAGCAATAGGTGTTTCATGGAGGATAGATGTACACCCTATGGCCTTTGGGCCATAGGGTTCTTTATAGGTATTTCGTGATGAGTATATTTACACTATGTGGCCTTAGGCCTATAAGATGTTCTATGCAGGTGAAATATAGCGTCATATAACCATGACCCTAGGTTTTTAGGAGGCCAAGAAGGACTATGACGAAATGCTCTTTGTCAAGCTCTTAGGTCAACGTGTTTGTTATGTTTTTTTGTTGTATTTGTGATTCAAATATAAATGAAATCCCAATAGATCAAAATTGCAAAAAGAAATGTAATTTATTTTAAAAATTAAGATTTACTATTATCTTTTTTGTGGAAAATTTGATTTTTTTTGGGCCACCCTTAACTTTGTTGTAATGGGTTTTCAAGCTTGTTGATCGATAATGAGCAAAAAAGATAGCACACATTTTTGGAGCCAAAATTTATGAATTTTGACTATTTTTAGTGTACTTTTTACTATGAAGATTTTTGTCCCCGGGGTCTGAAATTGCTTCATGGGTGACGTTCCACTCGTGTTGTTGAGATAAGGACACTAGCAAAACCTTTTGCCAACATTTTGAAATTTTTTGGAGCCAAAATTTATGAATTTTGGCTATTTTCAGTGTATTTTTTACTATGCATATTTTCGTCCCGAGGTCTGAATTTTCTTCATGGATGTCGTTCCACTTTTATCGCCGAGATAAGGTTGTTGAAAAGCTATCGGAGTTTCCGACCCGACATGAGCTATGTCCCACTTCGAGCAAGTGCCTAGATCTCTAGTAATTAGAATTATACTATACCGACGCCAAGCATAAGCGTGTGAACAGCCACTACTTTCAAAATTTGAAATTTGAAGTGACCTAACCTGTCCTTATCTCTCTTCATCTCTCTCTACCACAACTTTTCGGTGTTTACCCTCTCTCTCTCTCTCTCTCCCAGTTTCTTGTAGAGAACCTGTTGCACACACAAAGCTCCGTCGCCCTCTCTCTCTCTTCTTGTACACACAACACCATCTCCATCATTGCCTCCCTCTCTCTCTTCCTACAACGTCGCCGCCATCACCCATAGCCGTCGATTTGTGCACAGATCTACCGGTTTTAGCAGTGGTCGTTGTCGTCGCTGCACAAATTTATGCTCACGGATCTTCCACGAACATCATCACGGCCGTCATCGTCGTTGCCACCATCGCCATCATTGTCACTGCAAACTGTCTGTCGTTGTTGCCGCACCGTAGTCTACTTCTCTCTTCTACTTCCACAAATCCCTCTCTGTCGCTCATTCATTCCCAATCTCACACTCAAGCACATAGGTAATTACATTCTTGATTACATTCTAGTTACTGTCTAATTACATTCTGATCACATTTTAATTGCTTTCTAATTAAGTTCTAACTAGATTCAGATCCCCCTCTCTAAACACAAAAAATAGAAAACACAAAAAACTCTAAAACTTTGATTAAGTTCTAATGGAAGTAAAATTTGTAACTCCTTGAACAGAGCACTGAGAGAGACAAATTGGCTACATTGTGGTCCTAGGGCCATAGGATGCCAAGAAAGGAGCCTCACAGGGGCACCTGGCCCCCAAAGGTACCTATAGACCATGAGAGACACAGTGGTTGTACTATGGCCCTAGGGCCATAGGGTACCAAGAAAGGAGCCCCACAGGGGCACCTAAGCCCCCAAGGGACCTTTTGACCATGAGACACACATTGGCTACATGGCTACAATGTACTGTTTAAGACTATGAAGGGGTTAGAAACAAGAGAATAGAGGCCCTTGAGGGGTCTCTGGGACTTCTATTTGCTTGAGTTTGAGCTCATGAGGTTGAGGGCACCCTATGGCCCTAGGGACATAGGGTGGCCTATGTGTCAATATAGAAGCTCTCAAAGAGAATTTGAACCACTAAAGGACACCTACATATGAACCACTACAGTCCTATGGCCCTTGGTGCATGGGGTCTCAAATTGGAATAGAGAGCAACCTTTGGCCCTTGAGATACATTGGCACCCTTTGGCCCTAGAGCCATAGGATCTCTCATTGAAATACAAGGAAACAACCTATGACCCTTATCCTTATACATTGACACCTTATGGACCTAAGGCCATAGGGTGGACTAGGTGTCAATGTAGAATCTCTCAAAGAGCATTTGGACCATTGAAGGGAACCTACATATGCACCATTGGAGCGCTATGGCCCTAGGGTCATAGAATCTCTCATTGAAATAGGGGGCAACAACCTGGTGCCCTCGAACTTATACATTGGCACCTTGTGGCCCTAAGGCCATAGGATCTCTCATTGGAATAGAGGGCAACAATCTAGTGCCCTTGAGCTTATACATTGGTACCCTATGGCCTTGAGTCCATAGTATCTCACATCATACTAGAGAGAAACTTATGGCCTTAAGGCTAGAGGATGTCCTACGGGTCAAAGAGCATTTGGGCCACTCAAGGGCACCTATATATGCATTACAGTATCCCTATGGCACTAGGACCATAGGATCTCTATTTGCAATAGAGAGAAACCTATGGCCCTTGATCTTATGCATTGAGGTACTATTTAATAGCGATTGATAGGTACTATGTAAGATTATGAAGGGGTCATAACCAAGTGAACTGAGGCCTTAGAGACCCCTCTGGGGCCTCTATTCGCTTGGTTCTGACCTCGTGAGGCCCTAGGCTTCGCAATGCTATATCTTTCAAAATATAGCATTTTGAAGCTTAGGGTCTCATGAGATCAGAACCAAGCAAGTAGAGGCACTTGAGGGGTCTCTGGGGCCTCTATTTTCTTCGTTTTGACCTCATGAGGCTCTAGGCTTAAAAATTCCATATCTTGAGCTAAAGACATTAGATTTCAGCGTTTTAAAGTGCTATTGTAAGGTTTTTGACGTTCCGGATGCATCTGTGCCATTATTTTTGTATTTTGAAAACATCTCTTATATGTTTTCTCTCATCACACATCACCATCCCTCATTAAGACTCACAGACATGGATTTTTGTGTATATTAAGTTGGGCTCTCAAAAAGCAACTTGTACAAGCATGCAAGCAAACTTTTACATATGTACTATGAAAAATAGAATTCCAAAAACCTACTTTTGTATTTTCTAGAATTGTAACATTTAATGGCCTAATAACTTATGTGTAGCGGAAATTAGCATGAACATAGTGGGCATTTCATTAGAATAGACTCCTAATGAGAATTACAAGATCGAGTGCTTGGGTGGAGAGAGCAACAAAAAGCATAACACCTAGTTAGATAGCATCAACAATACTTTCAAAAGAGAGAGAAATTAAGCTATTGACAACAGTTGAGGACCGGATTTTCATGGAGCCGGTCCCCCCTCCAAAAGGCTTTGTATTATGGTTTCTCCCATCAAGAGAGACATTGTACAATACATTCTTTGTGTTACTTCAAGACTAGCTAGTGCAATGAAGATGGAAACTTCATGCACTAAGCAAAACACTTAACAAACACAACTTGAATTATCCCCGTTCTCAGACCCAAGACCTCACACACCTTCGACACACCTTCGAAGATGGTGAGAGCTAGCAGGGTATGAGAAGAAGGAGTATCTTACGAGAAAGATGTACATCTCCTCACATAATCACTCATATTAGCATAGCTTAGCTTAGTAATTAGCTTGGTAGAGAAGATGAGCATGCATTGAAGCTTGGCTCTTGGTTGGATTTGCATCCACATGCCAAGAGAGTGTTGATGTAGGCTTCTATCTCACAAGCTTGGAGTAGGTGATGAGCTCTCCATTAAAGCTTGGGAGGAGATAGAGTATTCTTTCTTCACACATGAGCTTGTGTGAGTGTGTGTGTGATAATGCCTTGCAAAAATCAGCCCCCCCCTCTCTCTTGGGCGAGCCCTTCCTGCTAAATTGGTCTAGCTTTTGCCTCATTGGACCTCCCCAAGTCAAGCCAATGGGTGTTAAGCAGCATAAGTGATAGCCTTCTGACATGTGTCCCCCTTTCCCCTTTTGTGAGAGCTTTAGGTAATTAAATAATTAAACTAAACTCTCATTGGACCCCTTTGCCTCCTGGCCAATAGGAATCAGGCAAGCCATTGGGCTCCTGAATGCTCATTGGACCCCTTGGGAGACTGCCCAATAGTCTTCTAGGAGACTTAATTCTCATTGGTTTCTTTTATTAAATGTTTTTAAATTAATTAAACTAGATTTACTCTAGCTTAATTCTCATTGGTCCACTTCAAGGGTCTTCCAATAGGAATTGGGCACACCTTGTGGGCATCTGGCCTAGGGAGCTGACATGTGTCCCTAATTCCCTTTGTGTAAAGGGAGCCTGTGTGTGTGTGTGTGTGTGTCTTTCTCTCTCATCCCCTACTAAATGGGCTCGCCCCCTCCTTTGTAGGCTTTGAAGAAGACTTTTGTACACACACTAAGCATCCAATTAATCCTAGGGTTGACCTTTGGACACAACCTTTGAATTTTGGAACCTTAGCATTTTGGAAGTCTTAATGGGCTGAACCTTAGGGTCTTTTTAGCCCATTGTTGCACATGGATCTTTTGCAGATGGCCCCCCCTTTTGATCCCTATTTTCCCTCCTTTGGATCCCTACTGTGGCCGGTCTGCTAGTTTAACCAATATTCTAGTTTTTTCTCCCCTGGTACCTCCCCACATTAAATGATCAGTTTAATATGAGAAAATCATTTAGGAGAATTAGATATTGATTATTATGACAAGAATTACCTCTCTCTATGCGGATTTGGCATTCCAAAATTGAGTCCAAGTTTCTCCTAATGAGGATCTCTCACTGGAATAAAGGGAAACAATCTATGGCCTTTGACCTTATACATTGGCACCTTATAGCCCTAAGTCCATAGGATCACACATTATACTAAAGGAAACTCTATGGCCCTAGGGACATAGGGTGGACTATGTGTCAATTTAGAAGCTCTCAAAGAGCCTTTGGGCCCTTGAGCATATACATTGGTACCCTATGGCCTTAGGGACATAGGGTCTCACATCATACTAGAGAGAAACCCATGCGCTTAAGGGTAGAGTATGGCCTAGGGTCAATGTAGAATCTCCCAAAGATCATTTGGTCCATTCAAGTGCACCAAAATATGCACTATGGTAGCTCTCAATAATCATTTGGGCCAGCCATTCAAAGGCACCAACATATGCACTACGGTACCCCTATGGCCCTAGGACCATATGATATCTAGTTGCAATAGAGAGAAACTTATGGCCCTTGAGCTTATGCATTGGCACACTGTGGCCCTAGGTCCATAGGATCTCTCACTTGAATATAGGGAAACAACATATGGCTCTTGATCTTATACATTAGAATTTTATGGCCCTAAGTCCATATGACTTACATCATCGTAAAGGGCACTCTATGGCCCTAGGGCCATAGGGTGGACTATGTTTCAATGTAGAAGATCTTAAAAAGCCTTTTGGACCTTGAGCTTATACATTTGTACCCTATGGCTCTAAGGCTATAGAATCTCACATCATAATAGAGAGGAATCTATGGCTTTAAGGCTAGAGGATGGCCTAGGGGTCAGTGTAGAATCTCTCAATGGGCCATTCAAGGGAACCAACATATGCACTATGTTATCCCTATGGCCCTAGGATCTCTATTGCAATAGAGAGAAACCTTTGGCCCTTGAGCTTATGCATTGGCACCCTATGGCCCTCGGTCCATAGGATCTCTCACTGAAATAGAGGGACACAACCTATGTCCCTAAGTCCATAGGATCACAAATCATACTAAAGGGCACTCTATGGCCCTGGGGCCATAGGGTGTACTAGGTGTCAATGTAGAATCTTTCAAAGAGACTTTGGTCCCTTGAGCTTACACATTGATACCCTATCGCCCTAAGGCCAAAGGATCTCACATCATAATAGAGAGGAACCTATGGCCTTAAGGCTAGAGGACATCCTAGGGGTCAATGTAGAAGCTTTCAAAGAGCATTTGGGCCATTCAAGGACACAAACATATGCACTACATTGGCCATATGGCCATAGGAACATAGGATCTCTATTTGCAATAGAGAGAAACCTATGGCCCTAGGGTCAAAGAGTCCCAATGTAAAAGCTCTAAAGGGAATTTAGGCTACTAAAGGACACCTACATGGGCACCATGGACATATGAAATCTAAGGCCATTAGAGGACACTTATGGAACTAGGGCCATAGGGTGCCAGTGTGGAGGCTCTAGTGGGGAATTTAAGCCATTCAAGGGCTACTACTTTGGTACCCTATGGCCACAAGGTTCCTCTAATTTCATAAGAGATACTATTATCCTAGGGCCATGGGGTGGTCTAGACGCGCTTGTATAACCATTTTGTTGGCACCCTTTGGACCTACGGCCATAGGGTTCCTCAGAATAACATATAGGAGACTTTATGGCCCTAGGTCTATAGAGGTGTATTAATATCCATCTTGAAAAAATATATGTTGTTATTTTTATAGAAAATGGAACCTAAGATAATATCAAAGTGAGTTGATGCAACATGCTCAACACCAAGTTCTTGGTATCTAGATTTTCACTTACCAAATGGTGGAAGTGATGAAAGGGTCCATTTATTCTTTCAAGATAAATAGCAATCGCCCTTCAAAGACTGTGGGGTTGTTAAGGAGCTAAAGAAAGATTGTTCAGATCTTGAAATGTCTCCATATCTTGGAGTAAATCTACTGAATAGTGATTCCTACTTGTTGGAGCTTGTGGCCTTTGCTCAAGGCTTGGTGAAGTTTACAAGTGATGGACTTTCAATGTCCAAACCAGGGTGGGTAGATCTTACAGAGGAAATTTCAATTGAGAACTTCATAGACATATAGATTGAGGGCTTTAAGAAAGCCACTTAGTATTTGGGTAAACTGAGCAACACAAAGAAGAACAATAAGTGGAAGAATGACGATATAGGTAAAGTAAGTCAAGCTAAGACTCTTAAGGAGAGTGAGAATCCCTCACTTGGAGAAAATAGTACAAATGTGGCCCAAGAAGATCTTGCAGTTATACCCTTAGAGACTCAACAAGCAAGACATCTCAATGTAGTTGTAAACACCACAATTGAAACCCCCTCTATGGCAATGGTCGTGGACTCAACCTCCTTAGTTGTGCTAAACTCTATTGTCCAACCAAAAGAAAAAGATCTTGATAAAGAAGTTGCAAAAACTTCTAAGAGTGGGCTGGATGGATATGTTGGAATTCCACATTATTTTAAATTTGGAGTGCAATTTACCCAATTGATCCCAATTGACCAATGAAACCTTACACCAGAAGCCTACAAATGCAGACCCTTGTCAGATATGTATGTGAAATACCTTTTAAAGAAGTTTGCATGGCACTCTAGACTAGTGTCCACTCCAACAGACCTAATGCCATATAATCCAATTACAAAAATGCCTCTCCAAATAGTTGAAGTGCATGGAGACAAGCTAGCTACATACCACTATTGGATTCTCTCTAGCCAACATTCCATCATAACAGATAGAGCTTTTCTATGCAACAAGAGCACTAAGTATGCTTCCGGGTAAGAGTTCTACAAGTTCAGAACTGCAAGGATAGTGGTAGATGCTTCCAAAGAGGTTGTTGTTCGAATCTCCAAAATGGAGAACATGGAGAGAATAACAGCATTGAAGCACCAACCTTATGTGAAGGTCTTAAAGCATGGTCATAGTCAATGGATTGCCTACTCTAAATCAACAAAACCCAAGGTAGGAGTTCCTGTCGGTCATGTGATGCAAGCACCTTGGGATGTAAGTTTCACTTCCCTATGCTCATTTTCTTTACATATACGTCTTGAAATAAAGTTATTATTATTAATTTTTTTGAAGGTTTTTGTAAATGTGGCAAACATCACATTCAACCAGCAATCATTTTCCAATAGAGAAGGACAAATGGTCATGTATGATGATGAAATCTATGAACAATGGTTAAATATCTTGGAGAAGTATCAAGATACATTTGCTCGTGAAACAACGATGAATAACAACCTTCAGATGCCTAAAATATTTAGAATATAGTGATGTCAAGCTACTACAATAGGGGTCGATAGAAGTGAAGATATGCTTACTGAGGCAACCACATCAAGCATACATGCTTGACCTCTCTCCACGTGCAATGAACTTAAAGCAGACCAAGGTTTTTGTGGCTCAAATGTTGATGGTGTTTAAAGATCTGGATTCATTAGCAACAATTACCTCATGGGAAGAAAGTAAGTATCATTATAACATTACAGATGAGATCTACAAATCTCTCTTCTCGAGCTATACTCAATGGCTTAATATTGAGCTACAAAAAGCAAAGGAGAAACATCCACTTTTAGAAATCACTAAGGGATATGTGCAATGGATCATTACACAAAACAATGGCACTTCTAATTTGCAGTTAACTTTACCATGGACAATCAAGTGCATTGGAATGAATTTGGAAGACATTGAGTTTCTTCGTAGTGAGAATAGCTCTAAAATTTGTTTTGGTGTCTGTATCATAGATACAACACACAAAAGTATTATATATAGTGGTTGGAGTGCTATCCAATTTGGTAAAGTAACTGATGGAGTATATGGGGTGGCACATCAACCATCAGAGTTTTTGATCATTGGCTTAGTCAAATATCAGCATGCTCATGCCTCCCTAGAGAAGGCAATTTCTAAAAAAGCTAGATGGTATGAAATGCATGTCCTACCTTTGAGATCCTTAATAGCATCAGATAACTTCCAAACGTGTGCTCTTCGTGAAGTACTTTTTGGGGTTTGGGCATTCTTTAGTCAAGGAGAGCAATACACCAACTATTCCAATGTTAAAGAGTCATTGTTGGAGCCAATGCACTTTCTCTGGATCAACGACGACGAGTATGATGGTGTGACCACGGCCAAAGTCCTTTTTTGTGCATCGTGTAATCAAGTTCATATGTGTCAAAGAAGATGATCAAGTATCAGACATCTGTCCATTAGGCTATGGGACTAAAGAGGCACTATAACAACAGAAAAAGGTAATATCGGTTGCATGTACCGATGATCAAATGACGTAATTAGAAGTTCTTTGTCATTCCACAGTGGATGAAGAACTTGATCTTAGACGGTGGGCAAGTGTAGATACCACATAGATAGTCAATGCCAAGGAGTCAGAGAAAGAATAAATTCAAGAACCATTGGATGCAAGTACTGATGCCATTCTAGAAAGTCTACAGGAAACAGGTTAAGCTAGCCATCCATGATATGACATCATTGATGCTTAGATTATTAAATTTATCATTTTATCTTACTTTTACCATTTCAAATCCACTCATATTGTTCAAAACAGTGATATTTAGTTTGTTCTTTTTCTCAATTTATTTGAAAAATGTCAACTTGTGAGTTTGAGTTTTTCCACAAAAAGTGTACTTAGGCAAATAGCACCCTACATATATATGGCCATAAGACATATATTATGTAATACTTTAAAGCTAAGTGAACATAAGATGTTTATTATATTCCATTTATAGTGAGTCGATTAAAGCTATGGCTTTGGTTAGAATACCCTATGACATGTCCCCTTATGGCCTTAGGGCCATAGGATACCCCAAAAGCATTTGGACTACCCTACCACCTTAAGGCCATAGGGTGATGACATAGAATCTCTAGAAGGGAGCATTAGAATTTTGGATACCCTACGACCTTAGGTCCATAGGGTGCAAATCACTTGTCTCTCTATGAAGACACCTTATAGCATATCACATGACTAAAGACTGTTTCAGAGTCTCAAAAAAATTGTCCGTTGGCCTAACTATCTTGGTAAAGATCTTAGGGTCATAGTCTGTTGATTTTAGACCAAACTTATGGAAGAAGATATGCTAGCTTATTGCCTTGGAATCATAGGGATCATATACAATAGGGACATAGATTCCCTAGCTTGTGATTAAGGTTTTAATATTCTTGTGAGAATAAAATGAGCTTAAAAAGCAATAAAAGTTTTTTTTTGCAAAATTACAAAAATCTAGATTAAATGTATATTCAACATTTGTTAGATATGTCAAATACTTCCCTAGATAATGAACATTGAGTATCAAAGCACACATGGTTTATAAGCATTTATTTGTTGGTTTCTGTGAAGCTAATTCCTCAATTGCAATAGGGTTTTATTCAAAGATAGAAAGTGTGAGTATCTTGGTTAGAACTATGGTTTTGTTTTTCTTCTAAGATGATGTATATAATTAAAATGGATATCTTGAATTTGTTTTAATATAGGGAATCTAGGATTAGTATAGTTGTTTAGCTTGTCTTATAGCAATTAGAACATTGTATCAAGGTTTATTGCAAAACAATGGTTGTATAAATCATGAGAATTATTTAAGTTTGTAAATTGGATTGTATATTTAGTGGTTAAATTCAAGACAAGCAAACACATTGAAGTGTAAAGCTTAAACCTATTGATGAACTTTGTGGATGTGTTTGCACTTTTAAAAAGGATCCTTTTTAATTATGTTCCCTTGCTTAGTTTCATGAGGATGTTTTTCTAACATATTAAAGACATGCCACCCTTTCAATTCTTTTAAAACTTCTAGCATCCAATACTTTGAGGATTCTGTCAGACAACCAAATTTACATAAGTGATTATTAAGAACATTGAGAAAAGTAAATGTGTTATCAAATTTAATAATATACAAAATAATTTTTTGTGATCATGTGACTTTAAAATCAAGGAAAATCAAAATAATTTTTTGTGATCATGTGACTTGGCAATCTATCTATTGTCTAAAACTAGCACCTACAAAGCTAATGTTGATTCCCTTTTCAATGGTCCCCTTTGCAATTTAAAAATTGTTGTTAGTATTATTTGTACCCTTCAATTTCCATAAGTACATAGGTTATTATTCAATTCCAAATTCCTTTTATAGTATACACTTGCAAAGGACCCTATGGTGTTGAGACCATAAGGGTAGCATAGTTTAGCTTTTTTATGTAGTCTTCAAGATGTGTATCAATAGCATCACATGTTTTTAGCTTATTTAGGTGTGTTGTGTGATGGTCCAAGTGACACATAAGAAGCAAAGAAAAATAGGATCTATGTAACACTACAGGCTATTATGTTCAAAGAATACAATACCATGTTATGGTCATAAAACCATACAATGGATACCTATTGACATTGGCCATAGAGTTCCAATATAGATCACCTACAAATATAGTGTGATCACAAATGGCCTTGGGGCCATTGAGCACTCTTTACTTGTAGTGCATTAGGATGTTAAAGGGCACCTTTGTCACCCTATGGCCATCAGTTCATAGGGTTATCTAACTATGATCTATGTTATTATGAATCCTTATGGCCCTTGGTCCTTAAGGTTTTAATATACCAATACATAAAAATAAGGCTATAATACCTTATGCTCAAAACAAAGCATGTTATGGTCATAAAACTCATATAGATGGTACCCTCTATGGTTCCACAACCAAAGGGTGTCAACATGGATGCTCTAGAAGGACACTTTGTCCACCATTATCCTTGGGGCGATCGGATAATTTTCATATGTATTATGTTATTCTCTTAATGGGCACCTTGACCACCCTATGGTCTTAGGGAAATAAGGCTCCAACAAACATAGAACGCACCATTTGTCCTTAGGGTCTACATAATGCTAAGTAAATAGGAAAAAGGGTTGTTTCACTAAATTATATCATATGGTCCAAAGGCTATAGACTAGTTCTTTTCATGTATAAAGTACTCCACAAATGCTATATGGCCTTAGTGCCATATAGTGGTACATACAAAAACCACCCTATGGCCTTAGGGCCATGCGGAGCTACATGCAAAAAGTACCCTACAATGTTGAGGTTATAGAGTTCTCTCTTTTTTATACCTGCAAAAGTTACCCTACAATCTTGAGGTTTTATATTATAGTTCTCCATATATTTCCTATGGCCTTAGGACCATAGGGTGACACATTCAAAAGGTACCCTACTACAATCCCAAGGTTATATAGTTCTCTCTTTATTATATATACAAAAAATCCTATCCCTATGGCCCTAAAGACAAGTATAGACATATTTTAGGCTCTTATAGTTCCCTCTATATTATATATACAAAAAAACATATCCCTATGGCCCTAAAGATAAAGATAGATATATTTTAGGCTCTTATAGATTCTTAAAGATACCAACACCATAGGATGAAATATCGTTTTCTTAAAAGAAACTTATTATCAACACTCTCTGCTCTAGGAGATCCTATGGCCCTTGGGCCACATGGTGCAAATACTATAGAGGTGCATTTTATACCTCCATTTTATACCTATAAAAGATCTTATCCATATAGACCTAAGACCATGAAAAGGTGTATTCTAAGCTCTTGCCAAGTCTTCAAGACACATACAGAGAGTACCTATGTAGTTTTCTTCGACAAACCTATGATCAATGTGATGTGTCCCAAGGGCCATTCAAGGGCACCTATATGAGCACCATGGAAGCCCTATGGTTGTAGGGCCATAAGATCTCTCAACCTATGGTTCTTGAGCTTATACATTGGCACCCTTTGGCCCTAGGACCATATTCAGATCTCTCTTTTGATCAAAGGGAAACCTAAGACTCTTGAGTCCTATGGCTCTTGGTCTATAGGATCTCTCACTACAATGAACTGCAATCTATGGTCCTTGAGCTTATGGATTGACACCCTATGGCCCTATGTTTATATAATCTCTCATTATAATAGAGGGAAATGTACAACCCTAGGACCAGAGAGCGGCATAGGTGTCAATGTAAAATCTCACAAAAATCATATAGGTCATTCTAGGGCACCTACATGGTCAGCATAGCATCCCTATGGGCCTAGGGCCACATGATCGCTCATTAGATTAGAGGGCAACGTATGGCCCTTGAGCTTATAAATTGGCACCCTAAGGCCCTAACACCATATGATCTCTCATTAGAATACATGACAACCTACGGCCCTAGGGCCATAGAATCTCTCATTACAATAGAGGGTAACCTATGGCCCTTGAGCTTATACATTGGCATCCTATGGCCATATGGGCATATGATCTCTCATTACAATAGAAGTCAACCTATGGCCGGCGGTTACACATTCACATCTTATGGCTCTAAGTCCATAGGATCTCTCATTGGAAGAGAGGGCAACCTTTGGCCCTTGAGGTTACACATTCATATCTTATCTCTCTAAGTGCATAGGATCTCTCATTTGTGCTCTATTGTAATGAAGGATCCTATGGTACTAGGGCCATATGATCTCTCATTACGCCTAGGTGTCAATGTAAAAGCTCTCAAACATCATTTAGGCCATTCAAGGGCACCTACATGGGTAACATGGTAGACCTAGGGCCGTAGTACCATAGGATCCTGTTAAGTATGGAGCCTGATTTACCCTTGTAATTTTCTTTGGTAAAAGCGCACATTTGTAAGGCCCCCATAATGAGGAGAAGCCATCGTGCGTGAAGGAAAATCACTCACCGGAAACCAAAATTTTCACGGACAAGAATCAGGGGCAACTTTAAAGGCCTTGGGGGCGGAGGCCCCCGAGACTTTTTTTTTTGCCGGAATATTATGGCCGGACGGCGGCCGGAAAGTGGTCGGTTGGCCGGTGGCCGGTAGTCAATGGCCAATGGCCGGTGGTCAGAAGTCAATGGCCGGTGGCCGGTGGCCGAATTCAACAGCGGACTTGTCTTCTCAAGGGCGGCCACACATGGGCGGATTGGAGGGTCCGATTTGGACTTATTCGCACAACGGCGGCTACACATGGCTGTCTCTCATAAGAGAGGGCAGCCCTTTTGGCCTATAAAAGGAGGCCATTTCTACACAAATTTCATAGTGTGAAGTTGATGCAACAAGGTGAGTGTGAGGTGGTGAGAGTGAAGCAAGGCGGGAGCTCTATCAAGGGTTTAATCCCTTTGTAAACTACTTCTTCTTTTGAAGTGCTAAAGCCATTGAGTGGCTGCTTTCCCTTGGACGTAGCCCACATTGGGTGAACCACGTATATGGTTTGTACTCTCTCTCTCTCTCTCTACTCTATAATCTCTTGTGTGTGAAATCTATCTCTCTCCATTAAATAATCTACTCAATGATCTATTTAGCTACGTCTTATTTCCTAACAACTGGTATCAGAACAAGGTTTGCTCGTAGCTAAATTATCTCAAGGAAATGATTCCTTGAATTGAGTGGGAGTTATGGCGGAGGAAGGGAAGCTCAAGATTGAGAAGTTCAACGGCAAAAACTACCAACATTGGAAGATGCATATTGAAGACTATCTCTACCAGAAGGACCTCTATTTGCCACTAGGCGGTCTTGCGAAGAAGCCCGCAACAATGGCAGATGAAGCATGGATTGTCCTTGATCCAAAGGCACTAGGAACAATCCGGTTCAGCTTGGCGTCAATGGTGGCCTTCAATGTTTCGGAGATGAAGACCACGGAGGACTTGATGAAGTCACTTGACAACTTCTACGAGAAACCATCGGCATCCAATAAGGTATTTCTTATGAAGCGCTTGTTCAATCTAAAGATGGCAGAGAATGGTTCAGTTGCAGAACACCTAAATGAATTTAACACAAACATAAGTCAACTTCGATCAGTGAAAATCAATTTCGATGACGAAGTGCGAGCTCTCCTTATACTATCATCTCTACCGGGGATAATTGGGACAGCCTTGTGATGGCTGTAAGTAATTCTATCTCTGGCACAAATACTCTTAAGTTTGATGATGTTGTGGGTGTTCTTCTAAGCGAGGAAATGCGAAGCACATGAGAATCATCAAGTGTTGCACTGTCAGTGGAAACAAGAGGAAGGCTTAAGGAGAGGTTCAAAAACCAAAAGGGTCGTGATCTCTCAAGGCGGAGCAAGTCACGCACAAAGTCAGTTCTTGAATGTTGGAACTGCGGCAAGAAGGGCCACGTCAAGAAGGATTGCTGGTCCAAGAAGAAGAAGGAGACAAAGTCTCAAGACAACAAGCCAACATCGGAGGCCAATGTGACAGGTAAAGTAGAGCAAGATGCTCTAATTCTCTCATTAGACAATGTGTCTAATTCCTGGATAGTAGATTCCGGGGCTTCATTCCATGCGACACCACACAAGCAACATTTCCAAGACTACGCCAAAGGTAATTTTGGGTATGTATACTTGGGAGATGATGAAGCTTGTGAGATTGTCGGCAAAGGTACAGTTTCTATCAAAACTGCTAACGGAAATGAATGGAAGCTTAAAGATGTTAGGCATGTTCCTTCTTTTCGCAAAAATTTGATCTCTACAGGACAATTGGACGATGAAGGTCACAACATTGCATTCGGAAACAAACGGTGGAAGATCTCAAAGGGATCTTTGGTGGTTGCCAAGGGTGAAAAAGTCAGTACACTTTACTTGTGTGCTGTTAGCACGCAACCTTCAGCTTGTGCAGCAACTACAGAAGTTGACAGTGCGGTGTGGCACCACCGACTTGGGCATATGAGTGCCAAAGGAATCCAAATCCTTCAAACAAAGAAGCTTCTACCAGGTTTGAAAGAAGTGGACTTCGAGTTCTGTGAAAATTGTGTTTATGGTAAACAAAAGAGGGTAAAATTTCAAAAATCAGGAAATGAAAGAAAAAATAAAAAACTTGAGTTGGTTCATTCTGATGTTTGGGGTCCTACAAGTACACCATCACTTGGTGGCTCATTGTACTATGTAACATTCATAGACGATGCGACTAGAAAAACATGGGTTTATGTCATGAAGAATAAATCCGATGTATTTTCCATATTTCAAAGGTGGAAAGCCTTTGTGGAGAATGAAACAGGTACCAAGGTTAAATGCCTCAGATCCGACAATGGAGGCGAATATTGCAGCCAAGCTTTTGAAATATTTTGTGCTAGCAATGGCATTCGGAGGCGAAGGACAACCCCAAGGACACCTCAACAAAATGGGATTTTGGAAAGGATGAACAGGACAATCATGGAACGAGCACAAAGCATGCGGCTACATGCAAGCCTACCGCTTGAGCTTTGGGCGGAAGCTGTAAGTACGTCTGTGTACTTAATCAATCGGTCACCCTCAACGGCATTGGATGGGGGAGTTCCAGAAGAGGCATGGGCAGGTAAACCGGTGAATTATGCATTTCTCAAAGTGTTTGGGTGTGAGACTTTCATGCACATAGATAGAAGCCTAAGATCAAAGTTAGATGCAAAGTCCAAAAAGTGTTTCTTCATTGGCTATGGAGAAGGAGACTTTGGGTATCGCCTATGGAATCCTGAAGATGGTAAAATCTTAAGGAGTAGGGATGTAATTTTTAACGAACAAAATATGTACAAAGATTACTTGGAAAGAAAACAAACAAAACAAACAGGTGATGAGTACATGGAGTTTGAGGACAGTGAAGACTCAAGGACTGCAAACGGTGACAATGTGCAACAACGTCAACCAAATGAGGAGCCTCAACCTATTCCCCGAAGATCTACAAGAGCAAGTAGACCTCCAGAAAGGTTTGTTCCTTCCTTCAACCATCTCTTGATCTCAGATTCTGGAGAGCCAGAATCATATGAAGAAGCTATGCAACATGAATCCAAAGAAGAATGGATGAAGAGCATGCAAGTGGAGATGGACTCACTACATCGCAACCAAACATGGGAGTTGGTTGAGTTGCCTAAAGGTAAGCGGGCACTTCAAAACAAATGGGTGTACAAGGTAAAGGAAGAAGAAGGTGGGAAGAAAAGGTACAAGTCTAGGCTTGTGGTAAAAGGTTTTTCTCAAAAGAAAGGTATTGACTTCAATGAAATATTTTCTCCTGTTGTAAAAGTGAACTCAATTAGGCTTGTCTTAAGCCTTGTGGCTGCTCATGATCTAAATCTTGAGCAAATGGATGTAAATACGGCATTCCCTCACGGTGACTTAGAGGAGGAAATCTACATGCTTCAATCAAAGGGGTATGAAGTAAAAGGTAAGGAGAAAATGGTTTGCAGATTAAAGAAGATCTTGTATGGTTTAAAGCAAGCATCAAGACAATGGTACTTGAAGTTTGATTGATGGATGTTGGATCATGGATTCACAAGATGCAACTCGGATCACTGCGTCTACACGAAGAATTTGGGAGATGGTAAATTCATCATCCTAATGTTGTATGTTGATGACATGTTGATTGCAAGTGCTAACATGCAGGACATCAAAGACCTAAAAGAGGAGCTGTCCAAATCTTTTTCAATGAAATATTTAGGTGCTGCAAAGAGGATACTTGGTATGAAAATATCAAGGGACATGACGAAGAAGACAATAAAGCTATCTCAAGAAGGTACTAGAAAGGTTTGCAATGCAAAATGCAAAACCAGGTTCTACACCTTTGGCTGGTCATTTTAAACTAACAAAGGATATGTGTCCAACGACACAAGAGGAGATAGCCTATATGTCTAAAGTTCCATATGCTGCAGCGGTAGGTTCTCTAATGTATGCTATGGTCTGGACAAGGCCAGACATTGCACATGCAGTGGGAGTTGTGAGTAGGTTCATGGACAACCCAGGTAAAGAGCATTGGCAAGCTGTGAAGTGGATACTTAGGTATCTAAAATGGACAACAACAAATGCTTTGTATTTTGGAGGAACTGATATTTTTCTAGAAGGGTATGCTGATGCAGATATGGTAGGTGACAAAGATACTCGAAGGAGCACTACTGGCTATGTAATCACGATTGGAGGCACAACAGTAATCTGGGCTTCAAAGCTGCAGAAAGTGGGTTCACTTTCTACCACGGAAGCAGAGTATGTAGCAATGACGGAGGCAAGCAAAGAAATTCTGTGGCTTCACAGATTCTTAGAAGAGCTTGGATTCAAACAAGACAATTGTGTCTTGTACAGTGATAGCCAAAGCACTATCCATATTGCAAAGAACTCAACCTTTCATTCAAGGACAAAGCACATTGAGGTGAGATATCACTTCATACGCACTCTTTTGGAAGAGGGACAACTAAAGCTAGGAAAGGTGCATACAAGTGAAAATCCTGCAGACATGTTTACAAAGGTGGTCAACAAGGAGAAGTTGAGCTTTTTCTCATCTTCAATTGGCATTCAAAGATAAGAAGCCAGGATGGAAAGCAGTCACAAGTTTGGTTGGGAGATCAGTCTCCAAGTGGCAGATTGTTAAGTATGGAGCCTGATTTACCCTTGTAATTTTCTGTGGTAAAAGCGCACATTGTAAGGCCCCCATTATGAGGAGAATCCATCGTGCGTGAAGGAAAATCACTCACCGGAAACCAAAATTTTCACGGACAAGAATCAGGGGCAACTTTAAAGGCCTCGGGGGCGGAGGCCCCCGAGACTTTTTTTTTCGCCGGAATATTATGGCCGTACGGCGGCCGGAAAGTGGTCGGTTGGCCGGTGGCCAGTAGTCAATGGCCGGTGGCCGGTGGTCGGAAGTCAATGGCCGGTGGCCGAATTCAAAAGCGGACTTGTCTTCTCAAGGGCGGCCACACATGGGCGGATTGGAGGGTTTTATTTGGACTTATTCGCACAAGGGCGGCTACACATGGCTGTCTCTCATAAGAGAGGGCAGCCCTTTTGGCCTATAAAAGGAGGCCATTTCTACACACATTTCATAGTGTGAAGTTGATGCAACAAGGTGAGTGTGAGGTGGTGAGAGTGAAGCAAGGCGGGAGCTCTATCAAGGGTTTAATCCCTTTGTAAACCACTTCTTCTTTTGAAGTGCTAAAGCCATTGAGTGGCTGTTTTCCCGTGGACGTAGCCCACATTGGGTGAACCACGTATATCGTGGGTACTCTCTCTCTCTCTCTCTCTCTCTCTCTCTCTACTCTATAATCTCTTGTGTGTAAAATCTATCTCTCTCCATTAAGTAATCTACTCAATTATCTATTTAGCTACGTCTTATTTCCTAACAGATCCTTCATTACAATAGAGCGCGACCTATGGCCCTTGAATTTATACATTGGCACCCTATGGCCCTAGGGCCATTGGATCTCTCGTAAGAATAGAGGAAAAACTAAGGTCCTAGCGCCAGAGGATGGCCTAGGTGTTAATGTATATTAATCTCAAAAATAATTTAGACCGTTCAAGGGCACCTACATATGCACCATGATATTTCTATGGCTCTAGGGCCATAAGATCTATAATTGGAATAGAGGACAACCTATGGACCTTGAGATTATGCATTGCCACCCTATGGCCCTAGGACAGCATGGCCTATGTGTCAATGTAAAAGCTCTCAAGGAGCATTTAGACCATTCAAGGGAACCTACATAGGAAGCATGGTAGCCCTATGTCCCTAGGGCTATAGAATCTCTTATTACAATATGGGGCAACCTATGGCATTGGACCTTATACATTGGCACCCTATGACATATGCCCATATGATTGCTCATTAGAAAAGAGGGAAACATATGTCTCTAGGGCTAGAAGGTGACCTAGGTTCAATGTAAAATCTCTAAATGAGAATTTAGGCCGTTCAATCGCACCTACATGGGTACCTTGGGAGCCCTAGGACCATAGGATCTCTCATTGGAATAGAGGACAACATATGGCCCTTGAGCTTGTACATTGGTACCATATGTCCCTAAGGCCATAGGATCTCTCATTAGAATAGAGGGAAACCTATAACCTACCTATGATCAACATCACGTGTCCTAGAAAACATAGTGAGATCCCCTATGGCCCTAGTGACATATAGTGCTAATATAGAGGTGCAAAAAAATTTAGGTTCAGAATAAGCACATTATGGTCATAGAATCATACTGAAAACACCCTATAATTCTAAGTCCAAATTTTGCCAATGTAGAGGGTCTAATGGGTATAAAGTACCCTATGGTCCCAAGACTATAGGCTGTTATATTTTTAATCATCTACAAAGAAAACTCCTTATGGACCTGAGACCATAGAAGACACATTTTAAGCTCCAAAGTAGTCTTCAAGATACCTACAAATGTCACACTAGGACCCTTATGCCATAGGGTAAAATGCGTTTTCCTTCAAGAAACCTATTATCAACAGCTTGTAGTCAAAGTTGACCATGCAACCATAAGGCCCTTTAGGGTGGTCCTAAGTTTTCCACTAGCTATATTGCAATAACATCTTTGGTCTTATTAAATGTATTCTCAGATATCTATTAAGTTTATTCTAAGATAGTAAACTTGTCATTTGGATACTCTCTAATTTTCTTCCAAGGCCGTGACAAAGCTAACAATAGGTGTTTGTTTAAACTTGGAGTCCTTCAACACAATATTGCGATTGATGAAGTTTCACCTGAGATTGTTGGTACAGAGGATTTTCAACCTACTAAACCTTTTGAGATTGAGGTTGTGGAAGTTTTACCTGAGATTGTTGGAACAAACAAATGATTTTCAAGAAATCAAACCTTCTACGAAAGAGTCTATGGATTTCCATAGCAACCAAAGAGTTCTTGAAGAGGCTAACAAAAACCTACAAGTTCCTGAAGGTCAGCCATTGCAGCCATTGGAGAAAATTTTGAAGAGTGATACTATGGAAGTAGAAGATTCTATGGATCTCAATAGCAACCAAACAGTTGTCGAAGAAGTTGACAAACATCTAAAATTCTTTAAGGTCAACCATTGCAGCCATTGGAGAAGAATTTGAACAGTGATGCTATGGGAGTAGAAGGTGATGCAAGTTCCAAAATATATACAAGGTTAGAAGAAGAATGCATCCATAACATTTTAGTAGCTCAAGATCTGGGAATTGGGATGCATGGTGATTTGGACTTTTCATCCACTGACAGACCAATGCTAACCATACTAGTGAGCTTGGGTGGATTTCTTCTGAGATGATGCTGACACAAGTCCAAAAAAATAAAGATCTTAAAGTTTCAACATGAGTATATTGTTTTACGATCAGGATGCATTGAGTTTTTAAAGACTCTACTTAGTATATGGTCAATTGCTAACGATACACATGTAATGGACATCATCAAGATTCTAGAGAAGGAGGTCGGAGAAAAGTTTCCATTCTTTATGATTTGGGGACAAAGCCAATGTCAATCATGTGAAGAATCAAGAATCACTTGCCCAGATAAATTAGGAGTAGAAGCATTTTTCAAATTGTTGGCTATTGCATCAGCAAAATTTGAGATTGATGCAAAAAGAATGCTTCTAGTAGATAATGCACCATTGAAGGGATGTGTTAATCCTGCATTGAATTTTATCTTTATGCCATCATTCAATGTTGATGAGGAGAATAATATCCTCCTTGGGGATTTGTTGCCATATAATCAAGCTCTTCATCATGTCAATGACATTCACACAATTACAAGCTCTTATTTATATAGACAAGCACCCATAGTGAAAGGACACGAACTTTATAATCATGTTAACAAGGTTGTTGCAGAGTGGTAAGAGAAAAATTTGGTTTGTCTAGGGAAAAATTACTCCACGCGTAGACTATCATAAGCTTTACGTCCCGACGATGAAAAAGGTGCAGCATCTAGCAATGGTGGAATGTCCACTCAAAGTCAGGACAGGAAAATCCTAATGCAACTTGATCGAGAAAAAGTGAGGCTTTTAAAGAGTATGAAACCTTTATCAGGCTTAAAAGGTATTGAAGCAATTATGCTTTCTCAAAAATTGGGATACAAGGAGCCTGGTATCAGAGTACATGAGACCAAGAATTATATAAAACAATTAAAGATTCAGTATAATCTCAAATAGATCTCCATTGAGGAGATGATCGAGTAGATTTTTGTAATATTATGGAATCTGCAAAAGCTCTTTATGTATTTTTCAGAGTGCTCATGTAATTCGTCTTTCAATGTTATATGTAACTTTTTGTTGGAATTAGGGTTGCAAAGAAACACACACAGCTTGGAGAAGACGAAGGAAGCTCAAGACACACAATAGAGAGTGTGTTACTTAGTGTGCAAAGGAAAAATAGATAGCCCTAGAGTGATGGGCGTATATACAATGCACGGGGGAAAAAACCTCCTAAAGAGGGAAAAAATGCCCCGACGGTCCTAGTGTGTTCACACACATCACTACCACATGTATATGGTAACAAATCCCCCCTGGAGTGATGCGGTGAACGAGAGCTGGCACATGAGTAAAGGGAAGTGGCATGCCCTGAGGACAGGATCAGTCCACAAAGGGGAGTAATCCCAAAGCTTTGCGAAAAGCTTCAAGATTCTTACCAGACAATGCATTTGTGAAAAGATCTGCAAGGTTGTCCTGTGTTGGCACATAAGCCAAGTTGATCTCTCCTGTTGAGAGCCTCTCCCTGACATAGTGCTAATGCACCTCAATGTGCTTTCTGCGAGCATGAAAAACTGGGTTCCTTGCAACTGCCACTGCGCTCTGACTGTCAGTGTAGATAGTGTTGGCAGTGTCCTGTCCAACACCCAAATCAGCCATAAGGCATCTGAGCCATACACACTCAACCATAGCTGTGAAGACTGCCCTGTACTCAGCCTCACAACTCGAAGTGGCCACAGTAGGTTGCTTCTTGCTCAACCATGATATACATGAACAGCCAAGCATGAAACAAAAACCACTTGTGGACACTCCCGTGTCAAAACAACCAACCCAATCTGAGTCCGAAAAAGCATGTAAGTCTGGCGGCAATGATCCCCCCTTGGGATAAAACAAGCCAAGATGTAAAGTGCCACTAAGGTAGCGGAAAATCCTCTTGACAGCTTCCCAATGGTTAGACCCTGGGCTATGCATATATCTGCTAACCTGTGAGACTGCAAACTGAATATCCGGCCTCGTCTTGCATACATAAATGATGCAGCCAACAGCAATTTGGTAAAGAGTGACATCAACAGGATCGCCAGCATCATGTAGACTCAACTTCAAACATTTTTCCATGGCAATCCTCAAGTCCAAACTTACATAGCAATGTCTCTATGTAACTTTTCTGACACAAGGCAATACCACCATCACACTGCTTAAACTGTATACCCAAATAATGATGCAACAGCCCCAAATCTTTCATCTTGAAAGTAGCATTCAAATCAGCCTTAAATTCAGCAATATGTCTCTCATTTGGTCCAGTGATCAGCAAATTATCAACATAAAGAACCACAATTAGAAGTACATCACCCTCACGCTTTACATACAATGTGCTTTCTGTTGGACTATTACGAAAGCCTTGTTTGACCAAATGAGTGTCAGCTTTCTCATACCAAGCACGAGGAGATTGATTCAACCCATACAAAGCCTTGTTACATTTTCACACTTTGTCCTCTTGTCCTTTTATGACAAAACCGCGAGGCTGCGTTACATAAACTTCCTCAAATATGTCACCATTCAAGAAAGCAGTAACAATGTCTGATTGATGTACATCCCAACCAAAATGAGCTGCCAATGCACATAGAAAATTCACAGTAGTCATACGACAAGTGGGAGCAAAAGTCTCTTCATAATCTATGCCTTTTTGCTTTGCATAACCCTTTGCAACAAGTCGAGCCTTATGGCGATCAATCTCACCATCCGGTTTGCGTTTCAACTTGTAAACCCACTTTGTACCAATGGCCTTTTTGCCAGGAGGCAAATCACATAAAGTCCATGTGTCATTTTCTATAAGTGCATCATATTCTGATTGCATGGCAGCCATCCAATTTTCTGATTTTTGTTCTTCATCAAAAGATAGAGGCTCCTCAACATCATGTAAACTAGACACAGCCAAAGCATAACAATTTGATGCATAAGATGCATGGCGAGAGCCTGAACGAGTACGACTAGACAAAGGTCTTACTGTCACGCAAAGTGTGCACCAGCCATTTTGGCATACCTCTAGCCTGCTCATTTTCAGCCCTTTCCTCATCAAGCACATCATGTACATCTGCATGAAGGCTCATTGCAATCAGTCAACATGACATAGTTCATAGATGGAACAAACCGATGAGGAGGTCACGTGATACGTCCATATCTATGCAAAATAGGTGGCTCAGGCTCAGGCTTAGGCTCAGGCTCAGGCTCAGCGACAACCTGTGGTTCCAATCTATCTTGTCCTTGCTCCTCTTGAGCCCTGACATTTTGTCTTGCACGCGCAGGTCCATCTTCTTGGAAGACAACTCTTCTAATCTCCTCAACCCTCTCTGGTTTAGAATGATATTTGGATTCATTAAAGTGAACATCATTGCTGCGGATAACCTTTCTGGATTCGAGATCCCAAAGTCTATACCCCATCTCACCAGAATTACCATAGCCTAGAAAGATGCACTTTCTACTCTTTGGCTCAAGTTTGTTCCTAAATTCCTTTGGAACATGAGTATATGCCTCATATCCAAAGACTCTGAGATGCTTGTATGAGGGCATTTTTCATGACCATACCATCTCTGCCACTGAATCCTTCTGCAAACCCTTGCTAGGAGATCTATTTATAAGATGAACAGCTGTTGATACAGCTTCAGCCCAAAACCCATTTGGCAGTTGTGCATTAGACAACATACTTCTGACCTTCTCTTGTATGGTCCTATTCATCCTCTTAGCAACACCATTTTGAGGAGGATTGTAAGGAGCATTAAGTTCACGTTTTATACCTTTTGACTCACAAAAGTCCTGAAAGGCCTTTGAAACATACTCTCCACCATTGTCAGTGCGTAAGCATTTAAGCTTCTTGCCACTCTGATTCTCCACAAGTGTCACAAACGTTTTGAAAACACTAAACGCTTCATCCTTGTGATTGAGAAAGTAAACCCATACTTTTCTCGAGTAATCATCTATAAATGTCATAAAGTAAGAAGCTCCCCCTAGAGATAGGTTAGGTATAGGTCCACACAAATCACTATGACCAAGTGCCAACTATGTATCTCTTCTACTGCTTCTATGCTTATGTGGCTGATGTGTTTGCTTACCATACAGACAATGTTCACAGAATTCAAAATCATTAAATGACAAGCCAGGCAAATAACCAGAACGAGACAAGATTTCCATTCCCTTCTTGGACATATGTCCTAATCGGCTATGCAAGAAAGAAACGTTTGGCTGCTCGCTTACTTTGATTACATTTTTAGAGACATTTGATACATAAATCATGTAAAGTCCTCCAGACTTTACTCCATGTGCTACTATCATAAAACCCTTGGATATATTCCACATATTCTGTCCAAAAGTGGTGACGCATTAGGAGATTTCGGAGGTCTTTTGGAGGGCCTTTTGGTAGAGAGAGGAAAATAAGCTCCTCCAATGAGAGAAGAGCCTATGTTACGTAGAAAAATAGATTGATATTAACAAAAATATAAAAGGTGTCCCTCTCCTCATTTAATAATCTAGTGGTCCTTGAAGACGAGCACTCTCTTTTATTTAATGCGAGCACCTTTTTCAGAAGGTAGATGCGGTGCATTTGATACGCGCTACGTCATCACTAGAACTCAAAAAGTCACAAAACTATCAAGTGGTGGAAGATTTTGAAACTTTTGATACTGTCAATGCGTCCGGAACGCACATATCTCCTAGAAATGAATGTCCAATTGCCTCGCTCAGACATCCAAAGAGGCCAAAAATGTCAAAAACCCCTAAAAGAACATTTTACTAACGGCGCGCGAGGGGGCATTCCAAAATTTTGGAATGCCTCCTCGCGCGCCGTTAGTAAAAAGGCCCTTCATTCCTCTTTTTAGGGAGCTTTTTGAGAGGAAAATGTCCAAAAATCTCTAAAAAGGGGCTTTTTGGAAAGATAAGTGTCCAAAAATCACTAAAAGGAGCTTTGTACTAACAGCGCGCGAGGGGGCATTCCAAAATTTTGGAATGCCTCCTCACGCGCCGGTAGTAAAAAGGCCCTTTTTTCCTCTTTTTAGGGAGCTTTTTGAGAGGAAAATGTCCAAAAACCTCTAAAAAGGGGCTTTTTGGAAAGAGAAGTGTCCAAAAATCACTAAAAAGAGCTTTGTACTATCGGCGCGCGAGTGGGCATTCCAAAATTTTGGAATGCCTCCTCGCGCGCCGTTAGTAAAAAGGCCCTTTTTTCCTCTTTTTAGGGAGCTTTTTGAGAGGAAAATGTCCAAAAACCTCTAAAAAGGGGATTTTTGAAAAGATAAGTGTCCAAAAATCACTAGAAGGAGCTTTGTACTAACGATGCGCAGAGGGGCATTCTGAAATTTTAGAATGCCTCCTCGCGCGCCTTAAGTAAAAAGCCCATTTTTGGGGGTTTTTTGACATTTTTTGCCTCTTCGGATGTCGGAATGAGACAAGTAGACATTCGTTTTTAGGGTATTTTGGCGTTCCGGATGCATTGGTGGTGTCAAAATCCTCAAAATCTATCACTATTTTACAGTTTGTGACTTTTCAACTTTCAGTGATAACGTAAGCTGCATTAAATGCGTCGCACCTGCCTCCTGAAAAAGACGCTCGCATTAAATTAAAAAGTGACCGTTTTCAAGGACGATTGGGAATATAAATCTACTTTTTAGAGTGTCTGGTTGTCCTTTTGGATGTACTCACAAGGTGGAAGTGCATTTTAAAAAAAGTTTCTAGAGAGAGAAATACAATTTCTTACAAGGCCCTCCAAATGACCTCCGAAATTTTCTAATGTAGCCAGCATCATCAAGTAAACCTGTGCTGATCAAGCTCTTTGTAATTGTGGGAACATGTCTCACATTCTTCAGCATGAAAGAAGAGCCATTCTGAAACTTTAATTGAACATCTCCAACACCTAAGATCTCACATGTCTGCCCATTGCCTAGCCGAACATGATCTTTAGTGGTCACATAAGAGGTAAACCACTCCTTGTTTGGAGACACATGAAGTGATGCCCCTGAGTCTATAATCCATTCACTCAGTGCATTTCCATCAGATGCTGTAAGAAGAGATGAGTCCATTGTATTTTTCAAGAAGTAGATATCTCCTGACACTAGACTGTCATCCTCTGCAACAGTGTTTGTCACATTTATTTCTTGAATCTTCACTGAGGAATTGTTCTTCTCACCATGGTCTTCTGCTTTCTCTTTGCCTTTTTCTGCTTTCCATTCTCTGCAGTCTCTTTTCATGTGACCCTTCTTGCCACAATGGTAGCATTCTATGTCACTCTTGCCTTTAGCACTGCGGGACTTGCTACGAGACTGATCCCTCTTTCCACCTTTGTACTTTTCTTTGGTCCTTCCCCTGACAACTAAGGTTGTTCCTTTGCCTTTGTCCATTGTCTTTCTGTTGGTTTCTTCAGTAAGCAGACTGCCTTCTACACCTTCTATGGTCAAACCATCTGGAGGTATAGAATTAATCAAAGCTGTGCGAAAAGTGTCCCAACTTTCCGGCAATGTGATCAACAGGAACATAGCTCTAACAGGTTCATCAAACTTGACACCTTGAGCTGACAACTGACTGTAGATGGTGTTGAATTCATTCAGATGATTGGACATAGGTGTCCCTTCTTTCATCTTCAAGTCAACAAGCTTCTTAAGCCATTATACCTGTGAAGCTGCACTCTGCTTCTCATAAAGATCACTCAGCTTTGTCCGTGCTTGATAATCCGACATCTCGTCTGCTACATTGAAGTAAACACTTTCTGCCAAAGTCAGCATAATGGTAGAAAGTGCCAATTCATCCATTTCGCTCCATTCATCTTCGTCCATATCTTGTGGTTTTATCCCCTTGAGCTTTATAGGTTTTATTTGCTTCTTTTGTACCAGCACATGCCAAATCTGCTTCTTCCACAATGGGAAATTGGTTCCATCCAGCTTCTTGATATTGTAAAGAGCAATGTCCTCTAATCCAGCCATAGCTACACTTCACAGTAGTTTACTTTCCTGGGAAAAATTTGCAGAGTTTCTCCTGTAAACTGACCTCTGAACCAATATCAACCTGTCAAATGAACCAATAAAGCTTCAGATTTTGCAAAACTTTCGGCAGAGTCTCCTTTGTAAAATGGCTCTAGTGTACTAAAAACAGACCAAAAACAGCTCAAAAAACCACTATCTCTCTAACACTTTACGCTGTGGGTAAACCTATCCTGCACCTGTATTGTCTCTCACTGTCTTGTCACTATCCTATAAGCATAGACTGCGACAATGCCTCAACGGCAGTAAAGCAAAGATGCAATCCCAACTGTCTAACTCACAGTTAATACATCCTAGCTACCTATCTAAGGGTGCTCGAGGGATCACTCCAAGACCTGTATCACCAAAAGGATCTCAACATTCGAGAATCCCCCAGCTCAATAAAACCTCACTCGACCCTCAACAAAGGCTGCAGTAAATCTGACAGTACATAGACTTCCCACAAAGTCATACATCCACAAATTTCCCACTATAGGTTGTAACCGCTGCGGCGATTGTTTGCTGCGTGACTCACAGCCAGCAAACCCTCAACAGACATACATCATCTCTGACAATACATCCCATGTGGAAGTACCTACAATGTCAGGATGAAATCTGGAATATCAAGCAGCAAACACAAGCTACCTGATGAACTAGTGGATGTCGCCTACAGTCGGTGTGTAGATGCGCACGTGTCATATGTGACACGCCTCCAAGAACTGTGAGCCATCCTTCGATGTGTAGACAGCCACAAATCAACACTCTGGGAGTGCCGATATCCTCAGCACCTGCAGTCGTAGGCCGAAAATCCAAATTTGCAGAGTCGGATTTGCACCCGCTGAGACCACGTAGTCGAAAATGGCTTGCGCAGAACTTTGTCAAAGCCCAACGGTGGCCGAGATGACCTCAGAATGAAATTCTGATCACACCGAGCCCTTTGGGCTCACCCACAAGAATTGGGGCCATGTCTTCGCCTGTTGAATCTCACTCCAATCTGAGCAGGTGACTCTGGCTACCTGCAAATGCTGCCCCAAGCCTCGATCTGAGCTCTGATACCAGTTGAAGGAGTACGAGCGGAAGTGTGATGCGAGAGAGAGTGCGAGAAGAAGAGCACGACAATATGGTGAACTCGCTCTACTGTAATGTGTAGAGCATAGTGAGTTCTTATTAGGTTTTTACCAAAGAATATGTGTACATACCTGGCGGCCCGCCCACTTACCTGGGCGACCACATTGGGCTTGATACCCCAACAAGTTCAGGAGTGGGTGGTGGTGAATTGGGCTCCCCATGGCTTGGCACGGGGGACTTGGTAGGCATTGATGCGTTGGGCTCCTGAGGATTGGTTGTCTTGGGTGACTTGAAAACCTTCTTTGGCAACATGAATGGTAGCTTGAAAGGTGAGCTAGGTGCCTTCCCCTTACTGTTCTTAGTTGTATGACGCTTTTGAACCTTGAATTTCAATGGTGAGTGGACCTTTGTATATGCTTCTCCTTTTGCAGGGCTCTTCTTCTTGGTGGGACTCTTCCCCTTTGCAGGACTCTTCTTGGCATGGCTCTTTTTTGTAGGACTCTTTTTCTTGTGATCCCTTTTCTTTGAAGGGATTTTCTTTGTATGGATCTTCTTTGCAGGGGACTCTTCTTCTTGTGATCCCTTTTCTTTGCATCCAAACCCTTGGTGGCTCTACCTTTCTTTGGTGGCAAAGGAGACTCTTTTTCATCTGTAGTTGATTCCATAGGAGATTCTGGATCATTTGGGTTTATTGATCTTTCCAAAACCATAGAAACAGCCTTCTCTCTTACCCACGTGACCCAAGACACTGGATAGTCATGCAACTGCAACAAATAGAAAAAGAAATTAAAGGACATGAGTACATACATACATAGTTAAGAAGTAAAAAAAAAACCAATGGCACATGAGATACACACTTACAGTGAGTGTAGTCATCTTGCACCTTGACTCAAGATATCTCCATGCATTGGCAAGCACCATCCATCCACAAGATGTTGAGTCTGTTTTTTGTAAAGGCACTTTTTGATTGTAGTACTTGAAACCTTCTATATTGTAATCCTTATTTGTGGTTGGAATTGGAGTTGATCTCTTTAGATAGCTGATTACAGTGTTAGAATTTAGAGCTACTGGTAAGTCGCCAGTTCAGTCAGTGAAACTGGGATAGAGACTAGAGACTGGACTGAAATAGTCATCTGAACTGAAATAGTATACTGAAATGAGAGCCAGACTGGACAACTAGAGAAGTTTTTGTAGTTTTAGATTCATAGTTCAGGAACAACCAGTACAAGGTATACGGATTGAAGCTTAAATGATTACAGCAGCATTTACGTAATGTCAGCATTGGGTTTACTACAGAGTCTCCTTGGATCACGATATTGAAGCCAGGACCTTCTGGATAAGTTGATAAATGGCCTCCTGCTCAAGCTGATCCCCCCTTGCTGTGGACATCTCCAATTCATAAGGCATGAGAGAATTATATGTTTTGGTTTCAGGATCATACAGCGTGCGTCTACTTTTGTCAAAGGGCATCTGGCCGATCCACTTGTTCTAGTTGTTGAGGATACAAAGCTGGGAAAAATCCAGGTAGCTCAGTCTCTCTAGCAGGCAATGCATACAGGAGAACTGAGGAATCAGGTGCAAACTCTAAAAAGTTGAGAACAGCCTGGTTCTCCTGCTGCATCATCTTCCAAGTGGCTTGAACCAACTGAAACAATCTTTGGAGATTAGTTGCATGTTCTCCTACTGTCATTTGAGTTTGCGATCCTTTACTACTAGAAGCATAATCTTCAATAATAGCTTGTACCCTCTGGCCCAGGACTCCTCTGGAAATTTTCATTTGCAGTAGGACTTCTTTCAGTTGATTTCTGACCTCTTTCATACATTTATATGTAGGCATGTTCCCAAGCATGAGCTCTAATTCATTGGCTAGGGAATGACAGTCTGTAGTAGACTGCCACTGCCAATGTGGATTGACCAGCTTATAATCAGAGGTTAGTGCCCATTCAGGTACTCTCTCTAGCAATTGAATTTTGCTAGGATGCTCAGGTAATTGGCACAACTCCTGATTATGGAAAGTGGCTGATTTCCAATGTTGATCATTTCTCTGGCGTCGACATATAGTCTCTGAAAACGTTCCAGATCAGAAAGAAGAACATCATCCTCCAAATACATCCTAGTTATAGGATCTTGCTGATGTCTTAGCCTCTTGTTCAGTGTGATGAGTTGTAATGAATGTTGCTCATCACCTTTCAAAGTCGCAGTCACAGCTTTAGCTTTCCCTTTCACATCTGAATTGTGTTGTGACTGGTGTACTAGAGAATCTTCAGTGTGGCTTGGTTGCTGATCATTAGCCCTTTGGTCTCCCGTTGTTGATCCTTATACTGGTCTGGCTGGTCTGTGTTGGGTTGATTGCCCCATGTGGCAGCTAATCCACCTACACCAGATCTTGAAGCCGGAGATGGAGGAGAGTCATTATCATCATCATGTTTATCTGCTAGTTTATCCTCCCTCTCTTCATCCTTCTCTTTTGCTTTCTCAAAATCCTCATCAAGGTCATTCTGCTTATCAATATAGTCTAGAATAGCTTGATTTGCCAAAGCACTATTATATTTAGAAAGCTTATCCTACAAATCACTCTACATTGTTTCCATGAGCGCCTTTAAATTATCTATATTGAAAATGGCATTGGCTTCTAGATTCAATATAATATCATCCAAATTATTGTATATGTATCTTTCTATTTAAGAGGCTTTCAATGCAGTGTGGCTAGTCAGTAATGAGTTGAAATCGACTCTCTTCATCCTCAGCATAGTTTTGAATCTGTCAGCAGCTCTCTCAGTCTCTGCCTTTTCTTCATTTTACTGCCTCATCTCAAACTCAAGCTTGGACAACTTAATTTCCAATGTCTGAATTGTCCTGCTAACTGATTTTCATGAACACTATGCCGCAAGGATTGTGCCCCTATATCTTGTTTCAACTTCTCAACTTGCTCCTCGCTATTCCTCGGTTCAATTTTTAACTTAGTCACTTCATCAGTAGACACTGAGGCATCCATCATTTGTTCCAAAGCATGGACAATCGTATTCCAGGATGAATGGATAAGCACTGAGAAACCATCTATGACCGTCGCTGGGGTAGAAGCAACTGGCTCATAAACTGTAACAGGAGCCATATATGGTAATGTGGTAAAGTCAGGTTTGTGCAAGACTAATCGTCCTGTGAGAGGATGAGTCTGCACGTGTTGTAATCTGTCCTTCTTGGTTAAGGCTAAATCCAATTCACTGAAAGGGATAGTAACTTTACTAACTACACTAGCAGGTGCGGGACCTTTTCCCTTATCAGTATGAACTACCAATTGCTCAGCACTGGTCTTGTCTGGCTGGTCTTTTTTTGCACTAGTGTTTGTTGAACTCTGCCCTGCTTGCTGGCTGGTCCCAATAGTAATCTTTACTGGAGGCTGTTCTGCCTGGCCAACTGGCCTACTGAAGATTTTTCAGTAGACACAGTTTTGACCTGACTTTCTAGCTACTTCAAGAAAGCACTGCTCTTGGCCAATGTAGTTTTCGGTCTTTTGGAACTACCAGCTTCCATCTATGTGGCTTTTCTCTTTTGTCTAGTGCAAGCCAACTGAGTACTTGGGGTTTATTCATCTGAGGATAAATCAACATTGCTAGTTGTTGGGATGGGTTTTCGACTCCAAGCCATACGTACCTGGTCATGAGCATTAGGATAAGTTGCCCAATAAAGAAACTGCCAGACATACCAGGCTTTGAAAACAATTTGAGACTTCAACTTGGCAAGCTGTTGAAGCACATTATGTGACAAAAGCTGACATAAGTTGATTGAAGCTGTGGCATCTAATCTCTTTGCTGGTAACATAGCACAATTTCTCTGAGACATATGTGGGGTTATTTTGCAAACTCACACCTTCGGCCACAAACCGGTAAGCAACGAGACATCCAAGGGCCTGCTATTGGAACCCCTTGTGCACTAGTCTTGCGTTTTTTCTTGGTTGCTTCATCTTCCTTCAAAGTTGCACTTAACTATTCTGTAGTTGCGACAATCAGCTTTGGCTCATTTGGCATCTTGAAAGCATAGGCAATGTCATCTGGAGTTGTTGAGACTTTCCTGCCATATACTACAGTGCTGCCATCATCAACATTGATAGCTATGTCAAACTTGATTCTTGTGGCTTGCGCAACCACATGCAAAACCCAGAGTCACAGCAATGCTTCTGCTTGCTCAGTAAACACATACCGTTGTATCTTACTATGAGGAATTAGTGGTAGAGAAGCTTTGATAGAGGTGATAAGTGCCGAAGTTTCATCTATAGTGTCATGAATCTTCTCCGACATTTTTGTTCTGCCCATTCAAGGTGAAGATGAAGACGATGACGCTATAGAATAAGAAGAAGATTTACCCGAATATTCAAATCCGTATCCAGTTGTGTCTGGTAAAGACGAACAGCAATCGAAAGTTGCTTCTGATGAAGAAGTTTGTGGTTGTAAGGAAGAGGCTTCGGAGCTTGGCAATGGTGAATGTGTAACAACAGGCAGACGTCGTGCAAGAGAGTTATGAGGAAACATGCTTACTCTCCTTATTGTTATACGCGTTCGCACCATAAAAGCTCCACTACTTACCGTTCCTAGAGTTCTGTGCACTGCCAATGATGTTGCATACATGCAGTGGCTAATACTCTCCATGTTCTTTGAAATGATTATCACAGACAGTTCGACTAGTCCTTTTTTCCATAAAAACTGATACTGGCTCTGCACTTTACTGATTCTGCTACTGACATGTTTTTATTGTGCTGACACTTTTCTGACCCTTTGACTGGCTCTGGTACTGGTTGTACATGAAAAAGGCTTAAAATAACTGATTCTAAATTTTCCTGACCTTCAGTTCCCAGAATACCAATATCATTAGTCTTGGAAGTCTCTTTGTCATTTGAATAATATAGCCTGATCTTGGCCCCATTATACACACCTGGCAGCAGTAATCCTAATAAATCTTTCAGTCTTATTGTGCCGCTAGAGAACACCCAGTCGACTTCATATGGACCAGCCCATGCTATCTTTAAGTTTTGTTTCTTAGGATCCAATTTAGATTGATAGAGTAGAACCAAATCTCCTTTCTAAAACTCCCTAACTTTGATATGTCTATCATGCCAATGTTTCCTTCTTTGCTGAATAATTTCTTGTTCCAGCATAGCCCTCTCTCTTAACTCATCCAATTGTGTTAACTCCTCCAGTCTCTGTTTATGATTGTGGTTAAAATCCAATCCATATTCTACTACCATCCTGAGACTAGGAATTACAAATTCCATAAGCACAACAGCTTCAATGCCATACACCATTCTGAACGGTGTTAGTCCAGTGGTGATCTTATAGGCTGTGCTATATGCCCAGAGAGCAGTCTAGAGCTTTAGATCCCATTGGTGTGGCTCCTTCTGTACAATCTTAGTGAGAATGGTCTTGACAGTTTTGTTACTGCTCTCTGCTTGCCCATTGCATCTGGGATAATATGGTGTTTATTTTTTATGCTTTACTGAGAGCATTTCCCTTAGAATGTCCATAGTATCATTCACAAAGTGTGTTCCCTGATCAAACACAATTACCACAGTACATCCACAATGGCATATAATATTTTCAAATAAGAATACAGCAATGGACTTCGCGGTGTTGTTGGGAAGAGCCTTAGCTTCCACCCATTTGGTGACATAACAAGTGGCCATCAATATATACCTATTCTTCCTTGTAGTAATTTTCTTGAATGGACCCATGGCATATAATATTATCAAATAACAATACAGCAGTGGACTTCGCAGTGTTGTCGGGAAGAGCCTTAGCTTCCACCCATTTGGTGACATAACAAGTGGCCATCAATATATACCTATTCTTCCTTGGAGTAATTTTCTTGAATGGACCCATGAAATCCAGACCCCATTTCATAAACACTCCTAGTGGCTGGACTCGAGTTAGTGGACTAGAGTTAGACGAGTCATATCTGCTGTTGTGGGTTTACCCATCCTCTAGCATATATCACATGTCTTACAAAACCTTCTGACATCGGATATTGAAGTTTGCCACCACAATCCAGCCTACAAAATCTTCTTGTAAGTGATATCGGTAGAGAAATGTCCTCCAGAATCCCGATCACGTGTCTCTGAAATAACTTGCATTCTCCCTTCCATAGGCACACATCTTTGAAGAACCCCATCTACTCCCAGTCTGTAAAGTGATCCGCCAATGATGGTGAACTTCAGACTCTTAATAATCAGAGCCTTCTTCTGATTCTGAGTCCAGTTGTCTGGGAATCCTCCCTTAGAAAGAAACTAATATACATCATACAACTCTAAATCAGTTGTTTCTTCAGTTGTTATATGAAATAGTTCTGCATCCACTGGCTCATCTTTCAAGGGTGCCTCAGAGTAGCCATCCGTACTTGTGGATAGGAAATCAGCACCACAATGGGTTTTATCGGGCTTATGAAAAATGCAAAACTCAAATTCCATCAAGAACATCATCCATCTTATCAGTCTGCCTTGAATAATGACTTTTTTAATCAAAAATAATAATGCCTAATAATCCGCATAAAAACAAAATAGCTTGCCTGGCAAATAGTGTCAAAATTTGGTAGCACTAAAAACCATTCCTAAGGCTTCTCTTTCAGTAGTGGTATATCCTTGTTCAGCCTGACTGAATTCCCGACTGGCAAAATACACTGGATAATCAGTCCTCCCTTGTGGTTGAGCTAAGATCGCTCCCATCACCAGTCGTGAAGCATCTACATGTACATGAAAAATGACATCCCAATTTGGTTGTCGAAGTACTGGCTTACTGATAATAGCATCCTTTAAATTCTGAAAGCTCTCCTCACATTCAGGAGTCCAATTGAACTTGTTGTTCTTCTTTGTGAGCTCATACAAAGGTAATGCCTGGGAAGAAAACTAATACACAAATCTTCTATAGAAATTGATATATCCCAAGAAAGAGCTTAGTTATGATGCATTGTGGGGCACCTTGGCCTGTTGGACACGCTAAATCTTGTCATTGGCCATTTCTAGACACTACATGTCCTAGTAGCTGTCCTTTTCAGACCAAGAAAACAGATTTGAATGGATTTAAACAGGTCCGCTTTTCCTGACAATGTTGGAAAACCATTTCCAAAAACATTAAATTCTTATCCTCTGCTGAATATACAATGAGGTCATCCATAAATATGGCAAGAAATCGGTGGAGAAATTCACTAAATATTTCCATCATACATCATTGGAAAGTCGCTGGAGCATTGCAAAGACCAAACGGCATAACCAGATACATGAATGCTCCCCACTCAAAAATATAAGTAGTTTTACTCTGATCCTCAGGAGCAATGTGTAACTGGTTATAACCACGATAACCATCCATAAAGCTATACATCTCATAACCTGCAATTTCATCAAGCAGCATGTCCATAAATGGTAATGGAAAGGGATCCTTGATGGTCTGAGCATTCAGCTTTCAATAATCCACAAAGACCCTAAGCTTTCCATTCTTCTTGGGCACTACCACAATAGGCAGTCACTACTGGCTACTTCAGTAATGAACCCGGCCTTCAGAAGTTTATCGATCTCTTCCTTGACCTTCTTAGCATAATTTGGATTTATTATGTATCTTTGCAACTTCACTGGTCTGGCATCTGGCTTCAATGGTATGTGATGTTGACATACCTCTAGATCTACTCCCTTGAGATTAGTATTTTCCCATGCGAACACATCTTTGTACTATTTGAACATGTGTCGGGCCTTCTCTTTCATTACTGGATTCAAATGCTTGTTGACTTTGATCAATCGAGGATTTTCCTCAGAACCCAGTTTCCATTCCTCTATTTCTTGATCATCTGGAAGCAACCAGTTAGGCCCTCCACCCTTTCTTTTGGTTGACTCCTCCGCATAATCCCAAGACGGTCCTCTGAGCTCTAAACTGCTATTCTAATTTCCAGTATCTTCTCCAGAGTGTGCTTGTTCAGAAGCCGCTGGCGTACTGGAATCAATTGGTTTTTCCGACCTTCCAGTTAGCTGAACTGATTGTTCCCTAGACTATAGTTCAGTGAACTGATTGTTCCCTAGACTTTAGTTCAGTGAATTGATCTGGAAATTGCTTCGTTTGCTTTTCATCCTGATCTTTATCCAATAATACTGCGTTGAGATCTATTTCAGCTAGTGGAAAAATATTCAATGCCACCAACATCCTCTCAATTTTCCTTCACCTTATACTTCTAGCAAAGCTCTTCTGGTTGCAACTCCTTTCTCCAGCTCCTAGTGTTGTTTCTCTGAATCTGAATTCTGCTACTGGCACCTTGTATTGTCAGAATCTGATTGGCATAGTCATGAACAGCCTGTGTAGTTTGCAACCATGGGCACCCCAGTAGCATCCCATGTGCGCCTTGCACATCTAGTACTAGGAAGCTGGTCTTGAACTTTTCTTTGCCTACTCTTATCTGCATACTCTCTATCATCCCAGTTGCCTGCACAACTCAATGATCCACCATTTGAACTTTGAAAGGAGCTGGTTTCATATTTGTGATACCCATTCTTTGCTGAAGTTGTGCCCCCAAGATATTTACTCTTGCTCCTCCATCCAGCATGACACCAGATAGTGGCTCCCATTTTTTCCTAACCTTGTAGTCTACTTGGATCATCGGCACTTCATCATCTCTGACAGTAGCCAAATCAGCTGCTCTGGCTTTCGCTTTAGCCTTCCTTCGCTGTTTGATGAATTTCGCTGCTTCAGGCAAAGTTTTTCTAATATCATCTAATTCAACTGTGAGTTTCTGAATCCTGTCACAAATTTTGCATGAATTTCTTCCCTCTCTTTATTAGAGTTGTTAACTTGAAGAATCAAGAGTATCTGCACAGTACCATTTCTCTATTCTGGTGCCTTTAATGACTCTTTCAGTGTTTTTTATTGCAGTTATTCCAGTTCACAGAGGATGTCCTCATCTCCTCTATTGTCTAAATATTCCAGTCCAAAAGCTTTGAGCAATTTGTTGTATGATCTGAGTTGGCAAGCTGGGTAATGGTAGTACCATTTCCTTGCTACATCCTTTAGTGTCTGAGGAAAGTATTCAGCCCAGTCATCTTCATCAATATTTTTTAACTTAGCATACTATTCAAAATCTTGGATATGAATATCTGGATCATCTTTCTTTCCACCTTTGAACATTGGGAAAGAAATTTTCAATGAAGAGATATAATCACGCTCGTCAGCATCTTCTTTGCCTTTTCTGACCTTCGAAACTTGACTCCGTCTTGAGGACTTTTTGTAATGGTCCGTATGAGTATCCCGATCAATTTCCTTGTCAATCTTAGTTTTTGTCTCTTCTCTGGATTTTCTATTGGAACTATGATGACTAACCTTGCTGCCTTTGGCCCCACTATCCCTATGTGTGGTCCGAGAACTCCTAGCCTTCCGTTCTTCTCTCTCAACCCTTCTCCTTCTGGACTGGCTGGAGTGTTGAGAGTACTTTGCCTCATCAGCATGGCTGTGCTCCTCCTGAGCCTCAGTCTCAGTCATCGGGTCCTTCTTAGGATCATAGTCTCGTTCTGATTCCTCAGGAACAGGTTCAACGCGGTGTGATGGTTTACGACCATGACTGGTTTTGGGTGCCATCACAACTAAATTCTAACTGGGAGAAGAGTTTTCTAGTCAACTAGCAAATAGCTTTAACCACCATGATCGCCAAAATGGAATTGGAGATGATCTCTTCATATAGCTAATTCCAGTGTTAGAATTTAGAGCTACTTCAGTCAGTGAAACTGGAATAGAGACTAAAGACTGGACTAAAACAGTTATCTGAACTGAAATAGTATATTGAAATGAGAGATGGACTGGAAAACTCAAAAAGTGTTTGTAGTTTCAGATTCATAGTTCAGGAATAACCAGTACAAGGTATAACGGATTGAAGCTCAAATGATTACAATAGTAGTAATGATTACAAGGTGAAGTTACAGGCGAAGAGATTGTAGCTCAGGAAATACTTGGACGGCTAAAACCAAGAGAACTAAGAAGTAAGAAGCAAGAAGCCCGATTACAATGTAATGGGTCCTTTTTATAGCCTTCTAGAAGTTATTGTAGTAAATGCCGTGGTAATTACTGATATGTGATTGATCCACTGTTTGGATTTCCAAGAGACAGTTCCCGCTTGTTGGGACTGTCTTCGCCTTCTACAGTGGTACTCAGGTGACCAACGATAAGTTTGGCAGCACTACTGCAAGTGACATCAATCAAAAAGCTACTAATAAAAAACAATGGGCCATCAAGCATAGATCATACTTCATACTTAGAGTTTAATTCTCCCATGGATACTTGACAATGAATTCATAAATATAATATCTTTCTCCAAAAGATTGAAGATAATAAGACTCCAATGTCCTCTACAAAAAAATAACAATTAGTTAGGAATACCACAAAATGTTATGAATTTTTAGGAGTTACGATTTACCCTTCAACATAGGGGTATATTATGTAATTGCAGGTGAGCATTTTAAAATCTTCAAAAAAACTTGAAAGTCTTCCTTGCTTGTTAAATAGACATTGTGTCACTAGAGGATCAAGTATGGAAATTTTCATAGCTACTCTAGAATATCCCTCATAAGACACCTGAAAAAGAAAACACATCTCCCAATGAGGCCCTTGTGCCTGCACATGCACTGATAATTATCAAAGCGGCAACACATACCTGAGACAGATAGAGAGCAAAGTATCACCAAGCTCAATGTTGGGGTTTACAAGCATACTTGTGTCTTGAGGGAATATGTTACAGTACCTCATCATCCCCACACATGGAGACATCCACAACCATTTGGCTTGTAACTTTTTCATAAAGGAGAGAGTTGGATGCTCTTAAAAAAATTTCTTGCTCTGTAAGGATAGCATCCTTGGACATCATGTCTTGCTCCCTCTCAACCTCCTTGCCTGCTTTGATATCCTGGGCCTTTCTTGTCTCATAATGATCTGTAACATCTTCAATGACAACCCCTGAATTCTTCTACTGCCTGGAAGGGGGGATATTTAAAATTTGGATAGAGAAAAACTCTCTAATTGATGACGTAAATTGAAATTGGTCACCATTGTCAGACTTGTCAATATTTGATGCCATGCGTGAATCTTCAACTTCCAATGCTTCATGGTAAAGTGTCTCTTTGTACTCGGTCTCAAACTGCCATAATTCGCTTCTCTTTTTAAGCAACTGTGTTTCTGTATCCCTGAGCTGCTCTGTAGAATCTTTGAAGGACTCGATTGATATAGCTTCAATTGTGTAAGTTGCATTTTGGAAAAAATTGTCACTATAAATAGAAAATATGTGTGTCCCAGCTTTCAACTCTGTTACTTCACATGGCTGAAGACCATCAAGCTTTTGGAAAAAGGGTGCTTCAAGATCTTTTGCCTTTGAAGGGGGGCGTGAATGGGCTCTTAAGCCAAAGACAACAAATAACATGGCCAATTGTGTGACAGCTTTCCTGCACTTCGACCCGGCGAGCTTCTCCTTCCCAAGCCTTCGTGCACATGTAGTTTTTCCTTGCTTCTTCTTTGACCCCGACTAAGCAGGCATGCCCGCCTCCATCTCTCGGTAGAACTTGCCCTAGGTTTGCATGAGCATGCTAAAATTTGGGGTCCACGACCCACTGTGCCTAGAATAGATTGAAGCTCTGATACCAGTGAAAGGCCCCTGGTGGGACTGCTTGAGAATGAACCTCCCATTAGATAGCCCCTTGGGTCTCATTCCCTATCCACACTTGCAGTCGGCCCCTTGGGCCTGGTCCTTGGCCACCGAGCATTGCCCTTGGCATGACAGTAAGTCTACTTGTATCCACTATGATCATACACAAATCTCACTCTTGCAAAAGTGGATAAAAGAACACCAATCTGTGTTCAAAAACAACCATACGCTTGTCAATGTGGAAGAAAATTCTACCACAACAACTTACAGGGAATCGCCTGCAGCTCAATCCAATGACTATAAATGCATCAAAAGAGTGTATGACAGCACCTTCACTTACACACTATCTTGCATAGTGTTTTTTGGGTTTCCATAAGAGTATACATCACTCTCAGTTGAGCTCACAAGCTCCCATTGCGTTCTCACAAAGATTCTTAGATTTCTTGATCCACTATCTTCCACAACGTTTTGTGGGCTTCCACAAGAGCATACATTACTTTCACTTGAGCTCACAAGCTTCCATTGCATTCTCACAAAGCTTCCAATCTTTCTTGATCTCTCCATCACCAAGAGCAAGCAAGCTATTGCCATGAAGCTCTTGACATTGCCGTGCTACCTATGATTACCAAGTCCTAGCTCTACCTACCACTTGAAGAGTGCACAAATGCAATGCGTGTGTAGAGAGGGTGAAAGAAAGAAGAGTAAGAGAGAGAGAGGGGGGGGCAGGGGGGGGGCAGCATACTAAGAACAATTAGAAGTCTCAGAGAGAGAGAGAGAGAGAGAGAGAGAGAGAGAGAGAGAGAGAGAGAGAGAGAGAGAGAGAGAGAGAGAGAGGGGAGGGGGGGGGACAGCATACTAAGAACAATTAGAAGTCTCAGAGAGAGAGAGAGAGAGAGAGAGAGAGAGAGAGAGAGAGAGAGAAAGAGAGAGAGAGAGAAAGTGCATCATATTCTGATTGCATGTTAGCCATCCAATTTTTTGGATTTTGTGCTTCATCAAAAGACAGAGATTCCTCAACATCATGTAAGCTAGACATAGCCAAAGCATAACAATCTGATGCATAAGATGCATGGCCAGAACCTGAACGAGTACGACTAGACAAAGGTGCATCCAATTTACTATCACGTAATGTATGCACCGGCCATTTTGGCATACCTCTAGCCTGCTCATTTTCAGTCCTTTCCTCATCACGCACATCATGTACATCTGCATCAGTAATAGGCTGATCTGTAACATTTTTGGAAACCCCCATAGGCTGTACATATTCCTCATTGGAACTTACATTCGGACTTTCACCACTGAAAAGAGGCAACAAAGTGTCATAAATGTGATGTGAGCTTACACTACTGTCTCTAGTACATGACAACAAGGGCTGAACAGAATCTTCCACAAACACTACATCCTGTGAAACCAAAATACACTTTGTTTGTGGATGATACGACCTGTAACCTTTGCTTTGAACACTATAACCAACAAAAATACATTTGACTGCCTTATTATCCAATTTCTGCGTTGTGTTGTTTGTGGCACCAAAGCATATGCCAAACAACAAAAAACACGCATGTGGTCAATAGAAGGCTTTCTATCATGCCATGATTCATATGGAGTAATATACTGCAAAGCTTTCGTAGGACACCTATTAGTACATAAGTGGCACACATGATGACCTCAAGCCAAAACGAATGCGACAAAGCTTGACTTTTGACCATACATCGTGCCATTTTTTTAAGTGACTTGTTTTTCCTCTCAGCAACGCCATTTTGCTGAGTTGTATAAGGCAATGTACATTGTTCTGTTATCCCAAGACTAGCCAAAAATGCATTAAATTCATGAGACTTATACTCCCCCCTTGATCGGAACGGAGGGTGCCCATAGTACATTTTGAAACATTTTCAGCCATAGCCAAAAATTGATTGAAGCACATAAAAACTTGGGACTTTGCTTTAAGTGGAAATACCCATGCATGCCTAGAGTAATCATCAATGAAAGTCACAAAGTATAGGTAATTGCCCAAGGATGAAGTATGCATGGGCCCACAAACATCACTATGCACAAGCTGCAATCTATATGTGGCCGTAACTGAACCATCCTTTGGAAACTTAGAATAGTGCATTCTACCCAAAATACAGCCTTAGCAAACATGTTTGACAGGTGCTTCAAGAGACGGCAAAGAAGCAACCATATCAGATTTTTGCAAACGTAGCAAACTGGCAAAATTCAGATGACCAAAACGTGCATGCCAAAGTTTTGCATTTGAACTAGCCCTTGCATCTACAACTGCATTTGCAAAATTTTATCCACACTTGTCATACAAAGTGAGATTATACAGCCCACGGCACAAAAGCCCAGATGCAACAATTTTATCACCAAAACTGAGATCATGAACTGTACATCACTCATCCACAAATTTGACTGTAAGTCCAAGTCTAGCAAGTGCCAATACAGACAAGAGATTCTTCTTGATCCCAGGTACATAAAGTGCATCAACAAGTGCGAAGGAATTGCCATTTGCAGGAGTAAGCACAATCTTTCCAACTCCCTGAACCGGATAAGAGGCATTGTTGGCACAAGTGACTGAATTCCCATGAGGGACAGACTCAAGAGAGGTAAACAATTCACGATGTGAGGTAGTGTGATTTGTAGCACCACTGTTGAAATACCACACATGTGAATCTGCAGCAAACTGACAAGCATGCATCATGGACAGCAGGATTGTAAGTGCACTCTGCGCTAAAAGCCCATTCTGCATCAATATCAGCAACACAGTCTCCTTTCACAGAAGACTCAACAATGGCTGCATTTGTAGTGGAACCAGCATTTGCAGTGGAACCACCCTCTTTTTTCTTAGCCTCTTTGGCCTTCAACTTAGGACACGACTTGATCAAGTGATCATTAGCTTTACAATAATGGCAACACATCTTCTTTTTGCCCTTATCATCATAATTTCCAGATGAAGTGCTGCTAGTAGAAGCATTGGGAACAAAAGTTTTGCCACTTGCAGCAAAACCATAAGAAGTGGCTGCATTGGTGTTACCACCCTTTCTTTGAGAAGCAATAAAAGCATGTTCAATTGCATGCTGTCTAGTCCTGTTTTTTCTAGAACATGACTCTTGCAACAACAATGTGCATAATGCATCAAACTTGACAACTTCAAGATTTACTTGGGTCATAAGTCTCCAAGTACTAGCAAAAGTCTGGTAAGAATCTGGTAAGGCATCAAGAACAGTCTACACAAGGGAACTGTCTGAAATGACTTCACCTATAGAAATAAGTTGCATATTGATATCCTTGACACCAGCAAGGAAAGTTTCCATAACATCTTCCTCATGCATAATCTTCGACTCCAGCTCTTTACATAGCAAAGCAATTTTAGCCTCATTGTGACTTGCATAAAGACCATTCAAAATATCCCAAGCTTGTTTTTGCATATTTTTCTGAACGAATGTGAAGAACAATGGTGTGCTTCACAGACAACTCAATCAATGCATGAGCCTGCGTATCCTTTGCAACCTACTCTGATACCAATTGTTGGAATTAGGGTTGCAGAGAAACGCACATATCTTGGAGAAGACAAAGGAAGCTCAAGGCAGCAATGGAGAGTGTATTACTTAGTGTGCAATGAATAGATAGATAGCCCTAGAGTGATGGGTGTATATACAATGCACGAGGGGAAAAACCTCCTAAAGAGGGAAAAATGCCCCGGCTGTCCTAATGTGCTCACACACATCACTACCACATGTATATGGTAATAGAAAAATCTATTAGCAAAAAGTGGATCGAGATTCGAGACTATTGATTGCTGGGGATAAATATGCCCATCTTTATGAGAGCACTGCTAGGGCAGGAGATTCCTAGTGTTGATGGCTTGTTGGAGCTTCTTGGTGTATTATAGTAGTAAAACTTTCTTGAAAAAGGGAAGGGGTCTATTCCCCCTATCCTAGCCCGTGGATTGCGTGGCAGAGAAATATTTGAAGTGATATTTAACACAAGAAGGGAAGTCTTGTGTGAGAGAGGGTTTGAGACATCCCATGCATTGGTAGGCTTGGCATTTGGAGCATGAAAATTGAGAAGCCCCATAAATGATAGACAAAACATCTTGCCCCTTTATGGCAAGTACGGTGGGTAGGCTTAGCTTGTTAAGACATATCTTTAGCAATAGGTTATGGTTAGGGTTAACTTCTCATATTCATCTTCACTCTCAAAGTGCTCAATTATGAAAAAAGACTCCGTCGTTGCATCCGAAATGTCAAAAAACAAATTTTGGAATAATTCTTTTGTGGTCATAACTTTAGCTCTAGGGCTTGGATTGGGGTGACTTAAAGCTTGATGTTAGTGTTTTTTGACGTTTCAAAAGCAAAAGAGAGGTCATTTCTCTCAATTGAATACTTCTATCATGAGTTCGAAGACTTGCAAAGTTGATGACCCAAACATTTGCTAGTGTTCCAACTAATTAGGTTTTTTTTCAAACACATAAATAAAATGGCACCACATGCTCTTCAAAGTTATTTTCAAGGACACTAGGAACACATCCTTCTAAAAAGTTTCACATGCATGTATACTTATATGACACTTGATAGGTACCTGGCTAGCTTATAGACACTAGTACATTTTTAACTAAGGAAAAAGATCTTATGTGCTCTAGTTGTGATGCTGCCATCAATTTGAATGCAAGTTGATTAAAGCATTGTATGGGACAAAATAGGTTCCAAGGGCATGGTAAGGATTGTTAAAAAAAATTCAAACACAAAGGTATTAAAACTCTTCATATGCTAATCATTTTTCTGTTAAAAAAGATAGCGAGCGTGTAGTGATTGTCTTGTATATACTATGACTCAATCATGTTGATGATCATGAGGTTCTAATTTAGCAAATATGAATAAGATTAGATAATGAATCTGGAATGGAGCATCAACTAAGTTGCATTATACATTATACGGGAAACGTATAATATGTCATATGCGTGCATATTTTACTTGACCACATATTATACAGGCATATAATATGGTGACACGCCAACAAAAACGGCCAACATTTTATTTTGTCAATTTTTTGAATCAAAGTATCTTTTGATCATAAGATGTTTAGGACAAAAAAAAAATCGATCAAAAGACTTATTGATCGAAAAAAAAGTATATATACCGGCAACGCACCTTGTTGAAACTAGTGTTCCTCACAAAAGGTATTCCATGTCAATAGAAGACAAAAAAAATTGAATTTTATTTCTAATTTAAAAAATAAAAAATCAAAAAAAATTATTTTTTGATCAAATGTAATGTAATGTTTTGTTAAAATTTTATTAATTATTTGTTTTAAAATCAAATTATGTAGACTTTGTATATTGTGTAGAGTTCAAACTCTCACCCATACAAAGTGTTTATTTTTTAGGAGTCACGTACTACGTGCTCAGTTTACTAACACGTGGAAGTCAATTAGTGATATAATTTAGAGATTACCGTTGTGTGCAGAGTGTACTCTCACATGAGGTTATCTGTCAGAAAAATATAATAGAATAGAGGTCAGTTTTATTTAGGTAAGTTTGATTTTGACATGCAGATACTTCTCACCTCAAAATGAACATAGATAGAAATTTTGTTGTCCTATGTGTAGAGCCATCACACTATGCTCTCACTCGAATCAAAATTTAGGAATCTCATGTCCAAATACATTGATATTACATTATCTTTATTTGGATTACTACGTCTTCTGTGTGATTGTACACGTGCATCAAATGCAAATAGATAAGCTTTCAAAGATCTACCGTGGAGTGTGAGAACTTCATGTTCGCAAATTCAGATAGATATGACAATTGTCAAAGATCGCACTTAATCCTCATTTCCAATGAGAATCAATTGCCAGATTTGAACAATATTATCGGTTATCATAATGTGTAAAAGTTTTAATCTTGTAGTTTAGATAAATCAATATAGTGCAATGGATAAAAATTATCGATTATTGTAATGTGTGAAAGCCAAAAGCTTGCACTTTAGATGAATGGATATAGTGCAATGTGATTGAAAAGTTTCATTTGAAGTAATGAAGTTATTTAGTGCATCAAAATATGATTTGATTGACATGAGTTTATTGAAGAATGCAAAGGCTATTATTGTCTATTGTTAATTGATAATGTAGCACGAGATTAATTGATAATGTGGACATATTTTGATCAATAGAGCATTGCTTGTGTAGTTTGTTGCTTTGAAGTAATTTTGTCCTCGAAATTAACAAGTGGGTTTGTTGATGTGGCAGCTTAAATTTATCTGTCAACATGGTGAAAGGACATGAGTGGAGCTATGTCCAGAAGCTGCGTGCTGGAAAGAATACATCTCGATTGAAATGCAAGACATGCGGCCAGGAGTTCAGTGGTAATGTGACTAGAATCAAAGAGCATTTGTTTAAAGTCCATGGTAATGTGTCCGAGTGTGCAGCACCGCCAAGAGATATTCATGCTAGATTGCCAAAGTCCACGCGCGTTGCAGAGCAAATTCTTACAGCTAAAAAAGAAAAGTATTAATGCCAAATAAGCTACACTGGACGTTGAAATGTATTTTGTGAATGAGAGGACATAGCATGTGCCTATGGAAGCAAATGATCACACTCCCCAATCAACTCCTTTTCACGGACATGCTTCAACATCAGTAGCAGTAAATTCTAGCTCAACTAAAGTTAGTAAAGTATCATCCAATGGCCAAACGCTATATGAAGTGATAGATAAGCAATGGTTGCTTGAGTTGCACTTGAAATGGATGCAAGATTTTGTGGTGTGTGGTATACCATTCAATGCTATGCGCAACCCCATATTTCAAGATGCTTTAATGAGCACGACCAAAAAAGGATTTGTGCTTTCTAATTATAATAAGATGCGCACAGAGTATCTAGATAAAGTGAAAGACAGTAGTGAAGCCATCCTCAAGCGCACAGTGGTAGAGTTTGTTCTTGCATATGGTTTCACCATAGCGTTGGATGGATGGACCAGTTGTCAAAAGAAGCTGTTCATTAATTTGGTGCTTATCAATCCTAGAGGGTCTATGTTCTTAGAAGCCACAGACACCTCTTTAAAAGAGAAGATCAGTGATTATCTAGCAAGGATATATGAGCGTGCCATAGCAAAGGTAGGTGAACCAAAGAATGTGACTGCAATTGTCACAGATAATGCATCCAATTACAAGGCTGCACGAAGGCCTATCCAAGTTAAGTACCCAGAAATTACTTGGGTGCCATGTGTCGTGCATACTCTTAATTTGCTATTAAAATACATTGCAAAAATGGTCATCATCATTACACTACAAGAGGTACTTCACATTAGTAACGCTCGTAGTGCAATACTCAAAAGTGAAAATCCACGGCGTCGCTATGGACGTCACTATTTTCTTTGTTACATAGCGACGCCTATAGTGATGCTTATAACGACGCCGAGAGGGGTAAAAAATAAATCGAGAGCACCAAAAACTCAGATCTTAGATCTGAGTTTAGACACTCTAGCGAAATAGGTAAACCCACGCTCTCCCTCTCTCTCTCTCTCTCTTTCCCACACACACACACACACGCACACACACACGAGGACAAGAAGGAGAGCCAGGTATGCTCCTTCCCTCTCCTCTCTCTCATGTTCCCTTCCCCTCTTTCTCTCTCTCCGTCACACACACACACACACACACACACACACACACATTGTGTCTTTGAAAGAGAGAGAGAGAGAGAGTACGCACATGCATAAATGAAAAACACATACATACGCACATGCATAAACAAAGAATGCATACACACACACATTGACAAAGGAAGAGAGAGAGAGAGAGAGAGAGAGAGAGAGAGAGAGAGAGAGAGAGAGAGAGAGAGGAGAAAAAACCAAACAGAGAGAGAGAGGGGGAGAAGACGTAAAGACAGAGTTAAGGGGACAAAACAAAGAGAGAGAGAGAGAGAGAGAGAGAGAGAGAGAGAGAGAGATAAAAGTAGAGAAAATATGAAATGAAATGTTATATTAAGATTTAGGGTTAGGATAGATTCAAAATTACATTTAAGATTAGGTTAGATTAAGATATAAGATTAAGTTAGATTACATTTAGCTTATATTTAGAATTTATGCTAAGTTTAAAATTAAGTTAGACTTAAGATTAAGCTAAGATTTAAGATTAGGTTAAATTACATTTATGTTTAGGTTAGATTTAGGTTTATGTTGAGTTTAAGATTAGGTTAGATTTAGATTTATGCTAGATTTAAAATTAGGGCAAGATTTAAGATTAGCTAGGTTAGATTTGAGTTAGATTATATTTAGGTTTAGGATTTAAGATTAGATTAGATTTAGGTTTATGTTGAGTTTAAGATTAGATTAGATTTAGATTTATGTATTTAAGATGAAGACAACATTTAAGATTAACTAAGCTAGATTTAAGATTGGATTAGATTTAGATTTAAGTTAGATTACATTTAGGTTTACGTTAGATTTAAGATTAAATTAGATTTAGATTTATGTTGAGTTTAAGATTAGATTTATGTTAGATTATTTATGTTAGATTTAAGATTAGATTTAGGTTAGATTTTAGGGCATGTCAATGAAGGCTTTGCCCAAAGAGCAAACACTAGGTACACAACAATATGTATATTCCCATCAGACTCTGACTCCTATTAACTCACCCACTAACCATGTTCAATTAGCTAAGAATTACCATATGTTCAATTAGGTTAGATTTAAGATTAGAGTTTGGATCTAGTTTTATATTAAAGTCTACCTTTGGGATTACATAAAAAAATTAGAGTTAGACAAACGGTGATCCCTCTCTTCCTCTTTGGATGTGACCTTAAGTTGGAAAGCTTTCACCAGCATGATACTCAGATTGGAGGCCAACATGTAATGTGCTAAGTAATCCCTCGAACAAGGATCTGCTGTGAAGAGATGTTAAGATGCTGTGAATTGCTACAGCTAGAGAAGAGGCAAAGGGGTTTTGTCCACTACATGCACTGTCATGTAGACGTGGGTGTGTAGATTTCTTGTATCCACAAATATAGGCATTGACCAATAAAGACGAGATTATAACTCGGTGGTTCTGATCTCTATGCACCTCTAGATCGAGGTTTGCGAGGATCGGACATGACTAGAGAATGTGAGGTAGTTTACAGTGTAAACAAAGAGAGAGAGAGAGAGAGAGAGAGAGAGAGAGAGAGAGAGAGAGAGAGAGAAAGAGAGAGAGAGAGAGAGAGAGATAAAAGATGGTGGATGCCAATAGAAGATTAAATTTATGTCCAAGTTATAAGGTTTTTACATTCATTATGAGTAGTGACGAGGATGTGGGGCAGTCCAACCGAAACACCTATCTCTCAACAAGGAACTTATGTCCTTGTAATCAATGCAAGTATGATGTGCAACGGACAAGATGTGTTTCTTTGCAACAAGTTTGAAAATTTGGTGAGTTTAATCCATCTATTATAGATCGAATTTTTGCCAATTATAACTCGTCAGACTCTGACGCTCGCTAACATGCAGCAATATTGCAACCCAATAGACGTGTTCGCATGCACTTTGGTCAAGCAGCATACGTGAGACCACAAGATGTAGCCTCTGACAGCTCAGAGGATGATCATGTAGACCACATTCCCAACGAGGCAATGTTTGAGCCCAAGATCGATGAAATGATCGAGACGATCATGGATTCAGAAAGGCTTATCTATGATTATATGAAAAGTGAAGCCGATACGCCATTGTATGATGGAGCACGTTGGTACAGCCAAACTGTCAAACATAGGAGGTGACATGGCAGATATGTGTAGGCTATAAAAAGCATGGCAAAAGATTGGAGCACACTACGGAGATCATGGGCTGACAAGTAGCAGAGGACATGTATGACTGATGCATCTTATAGGCCAAGAAAGGCTCCAAAAGGGGCTAATTTGGGGAACAAGTGAAGGAGATGCAAAGTGCAGCTTTTGGGTCCAAGAATGTGGAGATTAAAGTGCTAAAGGAGCAGGTTTAGATGGCTCATCAAACAGAGCTACGGAGCCCAAGTTATTGAAGGTTGAAGGTTCAGTGTGTTGCAGATTCTTGCCGGACAGGGCAGCTGGGGACATGTGGTCCAAGTGGAAGTCATGGTATAGGTGTATAGTGCTCTATTTATGGAGCCTACCCATACTTTCAAATTGCAGATCAAAGCCACGGATTGCATTTTATGGCCAGTTGAAGGTTTGCGTGCGATCTGGCGTCTTTTGAGCCTCGACAAGGTTCTAGAGCAGCGTTTGCATCATACGGAGCTAGCAAGAATTGACTACATGTCAAATAGAGCCCATAGCAAACAGTTATAGTAGTAGGAAGATTAGGTGCCTTTTGTTAGGAATTGGATCGAGCTAGCTAGGGTGGATGAAAGAGAAACATAATGTCAATGTGTGAGTGTGTGTGTAAGCAAGGTTATCACTCAAGTGAATTAGGTTCCAAGATAGGATTAGCTTGGACTCATAAACACAATCTTGAGTATTGACTTAGCTTAGCACAAGCTCACCATAGACAAGCATGTAGTGCAAAATGGAGTTGTTGTTTATTCATGAAATGAAATGAGCTTTAAGTAGCTCTACCGCCTTGCTCCACAATATGTGGGATAAATCCACTCTCCTCTCCTTGACTCACACCTTAGGAAAAAGCTCACACTCTACAACCCTCCCCTTGAGGTTTGGACTAAGACAAGATACTGAAGATGCATGATCCACACATGCTAACAAAATCCACATAGGATAGTGATATCCACACAGGAAAATAAAGTCCACAAAGGATGGTGATGTCCACACAGGATGATAAGATCCACACAAGAAAAAGTCCTCCCCTACAAGTAGAGAGTCTGCATCTTCAAAATGGGTCTTCATAAAAGACAATGTTGCTCTCGTCTTCATCCTTTTTGTCTTCTACGATGTGAGTTGATCCTCTGTCACGTCTCTGGCCTTCGTTGCTTCTGCTGTTACTTTCAACTGCTTCATGGTTTTTGACTTCGTATCCTCCCCTCAAACGAGTGCTTCTGTCCCCCTTTTTGTTGTGCAATAAGGCTTTATTCCATGCGTCATAATGACATGCAACAATATTCTAAAATGTCCTATGAAAAGGTTTATGCAAAAATTAATGCTCTCTTCCATCTTGGTCATACTCCAAGAGCCCATGCATGCGGTGTTTCTCATACTCATTGTCACAAAGTCTTCACACATGGAGAGATTTTAGCAATTTGGAGACTCCTCAATGCCAATGTCTATCCCATTACAAAAGCACATAATGTCATCCATGCAGACAAATACAATTACATAAATTGCAAAAAGTTGTTGTGCTTGGCTACAAGATTTCAATTTGTACTTTGGATTTTCCCTTCAAATGTGAAGCTCCTCTTCACTGTCAGTGAAGCCCCTCTTCACAATGAAGTAATGCTCCTTTGGATGCTTGGTGATCTCTTGAAGCCGTGGGAGTGCTCGAGGCCCGGGAGCAGCATGGGAAGAGCCTTTTATGAGGTGCTTAAGGCTTCGAGCCTTTAGAGTAGTGGGGCCGCGGGATAGGGTGCTAATGCCAGTGGGCGGGCTTGAAGCTCTTGAGGCAACGCGGGAAGGGGCGCCCAACAAGGGCTTATCTTGGTGCACAAGGTGGGAGCACCCCCTTGTGGGAACCAAGCCTTTGAGGTAGTCGGATAGCTGACAGCCAAGGCGCGGTGCTTTTTGGGCAGTCGGTCAACCGGGCAAGGCGGGTAGGCTGGCAGGAGTGCGGGCAGACGAGCAAAGCCAAAGAAAAAGCGCGCCTTGGTGGGACTCCTCCCCATCGGACCCGCTAGCTACACAAAAGCCTTTTCTATTGAGAATTCGGGTCCGCCCGCATAGCCCAAATTAGCCAATGGGTTTTGACCCCGAAACCTCAAGCCGAGAATAGGATTCCTATTTTGGGCTAGCCAACAAGCCCATGGGCTTCCTTGTGAAGGATCCTCCAAAAAGCAAGTTGTTAAGCAAGGTCGGCAGTCCCTTTCCCACACAAACTCACACACACACACCTATTTTTAGGCAAAATTGGGGATGGATTTTTAGAGGGTTCTCGAGCTCGGATTTGAGTGCTTGCAGGCTCTATGGAAAGCTTGCGAGGAGAGCTTCGAGATGAGGTGAACAATGCAAAAGGAAAGCGGGTTTAATGAATTTAATTGAAGGGGAAAATGATGCAAAAATTGATGCAAAAAAGGCAATCTAAAATGCAATTCAAATGATGCTAATCCTCTCTCTAATCAAGTCTACCTAGCCATGGAGGGCAGTGGCCTCTTGGGTGCGCCAAGGACATGCCCACACATAGCTAGATTAGTGCTTAATTAGTGAGATATGAAACTTAGCTATGAAACTATTAATGGGCCGTGACAACAATTATGCAATGCTAATAGATCTAATGGAGATGCTAATGATTAACACACACTAATGCATAATGACAATCGTAGCTAGCACACCATAGCTCTGATACCAAATGTTAGGAATTGGATCAAGCTAGTTAGGGTGGATGAAAGAGAAACATAATGTCAATGTGTGAATGTGTGTGTAAGCAAGGTTATCACTTAAGTGAATTAGGTTCCAAGATAGGATTAGCTTGGACTCTTAAAAACAATCTTGAGTATTGACTTAGCTTAGCACAAGCTCACCATAGACAAGCATGTAGTGCAAAATGGAGTTGTTGTATATTCATTTATGAAATGAGATTTAAGTAGCTCTACAGCCTTGCTCCACAGTATGTGGGATAAATCCACTCTCCTCTCCTTGACTCACACCTTAGGACAAAGCTCACACTTTACACCTTTGATTGAAGTTATTGCAGATGAACTTTGGCATTTTTACGGCCTCGGTTCGATGGCTTGGGGAATCTCTAAGTGCGGCGAGCATGGGGAGATTTGAAGTGAAGAACCGGCTTCATCGGTCGAGCTTTGCAACAAGAGCACCGGATGTCCGAGTGAGAAGTTGCAGGAGGTTGAAGGTGTCTGAAGAGTAAGATTTTGTTTAAAGGGGAAAAAAACGTTAAGTGGGGAGTTTTCAAATGGCTCAAGGGGCCATCGGTGAACGGCTGCCATGTGGCAGGTAGCAATCCCATATGCATTGTGTGGTGACCGGCACGTGGGGTATAAGGGCCATGGCAGGCGCCCATTATGGGTGTCTCAATGAGTTCGTGAGCTTGGAGCTCAGTGATGGCGGGCCCCGAGGGGCACTCTGCCTTGCCCGAGGCGGCCAAGGGTGCACGGTGGTGTTTTTGGAAGGGTGTGGCGGTGCAGTTGTGGTCGTGGCAATGTGGTCGACGGTGTCGCTATTGTGACCATCGGTGATATTGACATGGCATGCGCATCCGCAAGGACCAGGTCCCGCAGGCCTAAGGCTACCAAACATTTTTGAGAGGGAAAGGAGTCCCCGCCAACAGCAATGTCTCTATTGCTTAGGGGAGGGGTCCCGCGAGAAGTGTTGAGTCAGAGGGAGAGATAGAGGGAAAGTTCAAAGGCTTCAAGGAATCAAGGGCAATACAAAGGGGGTCATCCCATGGTAAAGCAAGAGAAAGAGGTCGGATAGTGCAAGTCTAGCCGAGTTGGCCAAATTGAGCAAACAAAGAGTCAGGAGGTGTGCACCATGCAGTTACCAAAAAAATCAAGTGTGCCAAGTGGTGGCAGTGCAGAAAAATTCTAAAGGAAGCCTCAATTGATTGTACGAGCTTGATAGCTCCTTGTTTTTTCTTTTTTATCCTTAGCCAAGTCTTGTAAAAGGACATAGAAGTGATTTTTTGGGGGCTTTTTAGCCAAAGACAGATGGGAGGTTTGCAAGCCTGTGTATTGTAAGCTTGCCATTGGATCTGCATACTTGAATGTATTTTCTCCCTATGCATCAATACTACTAAGCATTGGCCCCTATTTCTCGTGTTGCTTCTCCCCATCCCCCTTCGTTTCTCTCGCTCTTTGTGTATTTGCCAGTGTTTGCAGAGGGTATGCCTGCAGCTTGAAGGGTGTTACCAAGAGGGCAGAATCGGGGTGTTTTGTGAGTCGGGAAGGGCGAGTTGAGCAGTGTGGGTGCATTTGTGCTGCAAGGTGTTTTTGCACGGTATGAGATAGTTCTTATGTGTGCTAAGGTGGATCTGTTAGTGCAAATTAGCCAATTTGAAGGTGTTATTTGAGAGGTTAGGGGTTATGTGGATACCCTGAGTTGTAGGGAGGCTTTGTGTTGTGTGTTGGGTGTGTTCCCTATTCCCTCTCCATCTTCTAGTGCCCCAATGAGGAGCTACCTGATGCTCCAATTTGTGGTTGGAAGCAGTATTTTTTAGCCGACAAAGCAGTTGATTGATGGTCGAGGTGTTTGATGGTCGAGTTTGAAGCTAGTTTTGTGAGTCGAGAAGGGTGAGTTGAGCAATGTAGGGTATGAGATAGTTGTTCTATGTGCTACAAGGTGTTTTTGTAGGGTATGAGATAGTTGTTCTATGTGCTAAGGTGGATCTGTTAGTGCAAATTAGCCAATTTGAAGGTGTTATTTGAGAGGTTAGGGGTGTTGTGGATACCCTGAGCTGTAGGAAGGCTTTGTGTTGTGTGTCGGGTGTGTTCCCTATTCCCCCTCTCCAACGTGTGTCTAGATTGAAGGCGCTCGTGGTTCTTCTCAGCATGCAGGCAAAGTTTGGATGGAGTGACACTAGCATCACAGCACTTTTCAAGTGATCTATTACAATGTTTTTACTTCAATAAAAATCTCTAGATGTATAATAATCTGATAGATTACTTACACAAGTGTACCGCATTTTTTTTGCTGTGTAGATTGCTCAAAGAGCACATACTGTAGTTGATAATGTGATGCCAGATTCCAAAGAGGAAGCAAGAAAGATCTGTGAAACTTGGGGATGCATTACAATTCGATTCACGCTTATCCTAACAACTGCATTATTTTCAGAGGGGAATACATAGACATGGATAAGTGTCTATATATTGTATTCACGTGGCTTTTGGTCCATTTCTGTCTATATGCTATACTTGAGAAATTTAAACTGTGTTTAATTGTCAATGCTTCCACTTCAGGTATGCTCCTTCCGTCTCCTCCCTCTTATGTTCCCTTCCCCTCTTTCTCTCTCTCCCTCTCAATCTCACATATACACACACACACTCTGATATGTCGACTACGTCAGCTCGAGGCCGATGCAGCACTGCGCTCCAAGTGCAATGGAGACTGAGGTTGCAATCGCAAAGGAGGTGATCCATCTTTGCTCATAGATGTTGCTCGTCCCTCCACTAGATCTAGTTGATGTGCATATACAAATGCTAAGAAGCACTCTATGTCCGCCTTGCTGGGGCGAGCACTATTGCTGCCATGATCACTCATACTGATGGAGTCCGAGAATTTGCAACTGCCCAAGAATAGAGAAAACTGCATATACAAAATAAATTAAACATACCGCTCTCTCTCTCTCTCTCTCTCTCTCTCTCTCGTAATAGATAAATATATGTCGCAAGTAATCGAGAAAACTATGGCAAATAGAAAGGAAATTTAATTTATGACCAGAGTGTCTTGTCACAGCTACACATAAAAGGCATGTTGTCCAAGACATAGCTTTTACAAGATACGTAGAATGCACACGGGAGACAAATTCACAAGAACTTCATAGGAATCTCTCTACACAGGAATCCCTCCCCTTGTATGAGTCCTCTCTCTCTCTCTCTCTCTCTCTCTCTCTCTCTCTCTCTCTCTCTCTCTACACAAGAATCCCTCTCCCTATTATCTATAGTATAGATTATAACTTGTCCATGTTTTCTTTTTCTCCATTCAATACTCAGATCAAATGTTCATGTGTTTAATGCAGGTATAGATGATGATGAGTTTCTTTCTTCTTTGTCACCCCAGCAGAGGAGGTAGTACGAGGAGCGTCATTGCTTTGGAGAACCATCACGTCATTCCACTCCTTCAGCATCTCCCTCTGTTTTGGGGCATTCAGCACGCTCAAAAGCTTTGATGTTGACGAGACGATCTTCACACTCGTCTAGGCATTGACGCTCTAGTGGTGGCGGTGGCGGTTGGTGTGGGGATGCCACCGCTAATGCCTTGACACCGCCTCGTGTTTGACGAGTCTCCTTACCTTCCCCTTCTTTGCCCGCCCCCACACCAGCCACGGCATCACTATCTATGCCAGGTTTTGTGCGGCTATCAGCCGTTCCTGGCTACACACCACTAGCTACTCCTCCGGGAGTCATCCCAATCGACACTCCTTGCTTCGGAGCCCAGACTCCATTGAAGACACCGGACATCCATACCCCCATCGAGACGCCGCTAGAGACCCTATCGAGACACCCAGGTTCATGTATCACAGGCAAGAGGGCTTGTCGTACTCGGTCAACATCAGCAGTGGCATCATCTTGGATGACGAAGGCAAGAAGGTGATATCTCACATGCACAGTCTTTGCTTTCAGGTGTTTCGACACTACATACTAAACACTTGGAGTGAAGTGCCAAATGAATTAAAAGACAGAGTCAAGATGAGCGCTTCAATGAAGACCTGATGAAGGTTCGAATGCACAAATACTGCAAGCACAAGCATTCTGAAGTACAAAAGGAAATAAATCGTGGGTAGAACAAACCAAATTGGCTGGCCAAAGAAGATTGGAAGAACGCGAAGGGAGCAGCGTGCGCGAATCCTGACAAGTGGAAGCAACAAAAGGAGGCAGCCAAAGCGAGAGTAGAGGCAGGGAGCTCGCACCACTTGGGGAGCAACGGGTGGGCATCATTTGAGACTAATTTTGTAAGTGTTTTTGCATTGCTCTTTAGGTTTGTTAGTTACATCTATTTGAACTTTTAAATTCTAACATAATGGATTCTTTGTATGTTTTGAACAGTGGTCGATGACAAGACGTGATCCCACACCGTACGAGCGTGAGTACGCAGGCAGAAAGGGCTTAAACGCCCTGATGGACATTCTAAGTTCTCGCAGTGGCATGGTATTCACTTTACTCTTTTACATTTGTTGTACTTTAATGATAAGCTAAGAAAATAGATTGTTTTGTAATTATATGTTTATACTTACACAAAGTCTTATTGTTTTTTTTTTGGGTAAAATTCGATAGATGCGCCGCTTGGATGCGATGAGACGTCTGATTAGATGACGTCAGTCTAGCCATAGCCAGATAGCATTAGTTTTCTTTTATCATAGCATGTATAATGAGATGACATTTGTACGTCTTTTTGTAACTATTGAAAAACCATGTATTTTCTCAATAATGACAATTGTGTTGTAACTATTACATTTGCAAATCTTAACATTCAAGTGAATTTGCTATGATTGTCATTGATTTACTTTCGTCAATTTTCTTTCGTCCAATTACTTCTGTCAGCTTTGTATCTTTATTCTGCAAACAATACTATGCATGATGGAGTTAATGGTTATATTGTCTTGTGGGTGACTACTTTGGGTCTATACCTTGCACTTTCTTTCAAAGGTGAATCTGGGCTTATCTTGGATTCATTTAGGTTTACTCTATTCTGGAAACATTCAATATGGTTGATGGGTAGCAACGCATTCAATTCCTTGCCACCCAAAAAAAATTACTCTCGGGCATCGCTATCAGCGTCTCTATATAAGGTTCTACAACGTCGCTATAAGCATCGCTACGAAAGGGCTGCAGGTGTTTCTATATAGCGACGGTTATAGCAATGATTATAGTGACGTTCCCATAGCGATGCTGTTAGCGACAGTCTTAGCGATGTCGGGGAGTATAAAAACCTTTGCACGTCGCCCTTCACATAACATAGCTTCTCCTAACTTTCATAACATTAAAGAAGATGGTCTTTGGAAGCCCATATCTTTTCGTGTGAATGGCTGGGTAACAATGCTTCCTTCATGCAAAGGTGTACACAGAGTGAAGAAAACTAAACGTGACAAAGTAAAAAACCATTGGAAAGGTCACGTTCTTGCTTTCAAAGTCACCGAAAATGGCTGGCTAGCTAAGGTTCAACATGTGTACATGGCCAAGGATATGGTGTTAGACTTGGATGAACATCCCACACTGCATTCTTACTGTAAGTTTAAAAAAAAATTCTATTTGATACAATGAATTTTTCATACTCCCATTGTTTTTTCTCATTTTTTTATTCCATTCTAGATATATTTCCTTCAACAGCTGTGGAATGGCAACCTGTGGAGAGTCTAAGTGGGACGTTCAAAGCAATGCATAAAGGGATTGCAGATGCTATGTATGTTGACAATCCACCTTCTTTTTACAAAACAATAGATTTGTTTGTCTATTTTGCAGAATACAAGGTTCCATCACGAGAAGGTGCATATGGAGAACTACATCAGTTACCCGTTCCCACCATAAATTCACTTGACTGGGAAACTCCTGATGCATGTACTATATCAAGCTTCAAATCCAAGATTAAAGAAGACATCCTTAAAGCTATGTCTCCGGGCAGGATATCAAGAAGGATTAAAGTTCAATGGTTCTTGCCTATACATGTCTCTGTGGCATGTTTCAAAACAATGGACTTGCAGAGGACAAAGACGATGTGGCTTAATAGAAGACTTTCTATGATTGAACTAGATAATGTACTTGGAGATGGATGGAGTACCAAAGAAACTTTCCAAACAAGCGATAATATTCGTTGTAGAGTAAGCCCAAATTCTATGTCTATCTCATATCAACTATGTTGTCAATCATTAGTCTGGGTTACAACTATAGGAGATGGAGAAGCAAATTAGGTAGTTGGGTTCCTCTTGACTCTGAGGAAAATTGTCCAGAGTTTGAACTAAAGGTCACAGTCCATCCACATATCGAGCATAGAAGCCTTATAGTAACAAAAAATTGGAGACTACAGGATGTTAGAGAATCTCTTGAGTTTCTTGATGAAACATCTCCTGAGTATAGATTCAAAGTGGATGGAATTTTGGTGAGCACAAGGATGGAGAATTCAATCTCTTGCATCGCATGCCTTCCCCCAAAAAGAGTTGTATTTGAGCCACTTGCAAGGACTTGAAAAAACAAGTTCAATATTGTAATCATTGCATTTGAAAATATATTTGTCTTTTCTACCTTATTGTGATCATTATTTATGTTGTTTTAAACTTACGTGACACCATGATACACATTTAAGAATTGAATAGTTGGTATTAAGTATTTGCAGTACAAAATTATGAATCACCAAAGGGTATATGTTCATATGGACAAAATGAACAAAATTGTACATAACTTTTGTGGAGTAATCAATCATGAAACTCCACTTTTCTTTTTTCCTGAGAGGATTCTGCATCCTTAGAGACCCTTTTTCTTTTGTGTTCAGGAGGGGGTGAAAGTTCTGAAGGAGTACGAGCGGAAGTGTGATGCAAGAGAGAGTGCGAGAAGAAGAGCACAACGATATGGTGAACTCGCTCTACTGTAATGTGTAGAGCATAGTGAGTTCTTATTAGGTTTTTACAAAAGAATATGTGTACATACCTGGCAGCCCGCCCACTTACCTGGGCGACCACATTGGGCTTTATACCCCAACAACCTCCCACTTAAAGTCCAATTTGTTACTTTAAGTGTGAGAGAAGCTACTATACAAGTTAATATACAAGAGATGTAGAGAAGTGATGTACTACCCTACACCTAACTGCTTGCAAAAATGCGCAAAACTCTCTGAGGGAAGTCCTTTTTTAAGTATATCGGCAGGATTTTCTGTGGTGTGAACTTTGACAAGCTAAAGTTGCTTATCCTCAAGCATTTCCCTGATGAAATGATACTTCACATCCACATGCTTTTTCTTTGAGTGATAAACTGGATTGCGAGCCAATTGTATAGCACTTTGACTATCACAATATAACACAGGCATCTCTTCTTTGATTCCCAAATCAATTACTAGTCCATTAAGCCAAATTGATTCTTTGCATGCCTCTGATTCTGCAACATATTCAGCCTCTGTAGTAGACTGAGTAACACAATCTTGTAATCTAGAACGCCATGATACTGCTCCAGCAGCCAATGTAAAGACATACCCTGACGTAGACCTTCAGTTGTCTAAGTCACCTGCATAATTTGAGTCTGTAAAACCCTTTACACTTAGCTCCTGACTCCCATAGCATATACGCATACTCTTTGTAGCTTTCAGGTATCTCAATATTCCTTTCACTGCCTCCCAATGTTTCTTGCCTGGGTTTGACATGTATCGACTTACTACTCCCACTGCAAATGCAATGTCTGGGCGAGTAACAATCATTGCATACATCAAATTACCCACTGCAGACGCATATGGAATCTTATCCATTTCATCCTGTTCTTCCTCAGACACAGGACAATCTTGTTTGCTAAGTTTCACATATGGTGGCAATGAAACACTCAATGCCTTTCCCTTCTCCATATTGAAACGTTGCAAAACCTTGTCAATGTACTCTGTTTGAGATAACCAAATCAACTTCCTTGATCTATCTCTCTCAATGCACATACCAAGTATATGACTTGCCTCACCCATGTCTTTCATGTCAAACAGTTTTGCCATCTTTGACTTCAAAGCTGAAATTTCTTCCAAGTGCTTGCCAGCAATCAACATGTCATTCACATACAAAATAAGGATCAGCCAACTGCCATCCTTAGCCTTCTTTGTATATAGACAGTGATCGAACTCACTACGTTTGTAGCCTTGAGAAAGCATAAACTTGTGGAACTTATGGTACCATGCCCTCGGTGATTGTTTTAAGCCATAAAGACTCTTTAACAACTGGCATACCAAATCTTCCTTACCTTTCTCAACAAACCCTTCTGGCTGCTGCCTGTAAATTTCCACATCTAAATCACCATGCAAGAACGCTGTCCTTCATTTGCACTGCTTCCTTGTAACATGAAGGCTCATTGCAATCAGTCAACATGACATAGTTCATAGATGGAACAAACCGATCAAGAGGTCGCGAGCTCTTTGACATTGGAATTGAAGTTTGATCTTCTCTAGGTGACTGTCAATATCAAAGGAGCTAACCATCTTGGCTCCTTCGTTTATGGCCGCTTGAGTGCGTTGAGTTCTTGGCCCGTGCTGATCTGAATGCTCGACCACTTCAGCTTGCTTTTTATTCTGTTTTAAACCCTTAGTTGCATCAGAGGTCGTGTCAGGCTTTGTTTGTGAGTCCGTTTGTTGATTGCCTTGATGTTCCATTTGCTTTTCTTCTGCTCTTTGCTCCGACTGTCCTGCACTTTCCCTTTTCTCTTGTTGTGATCTCTCAGAAACTATCTCAGCATCCTTGGGCGGGCTGAGGTCTTGGTCTTGTCCTTCCTGTGTCTCTTGTTGTCCCTCTCCTTGCGAGAGACTTTTCTCCTCTTTACTTTTTTCAGATTCGTCAGATGATTCTAAATCATCGACGCGTTGCTTCTTTGATTCTTCTTGCTGCCACTGCTCCATCTTTCGTTTGAGCTTATTGTGAATTCTTTGCCGCATGGCACTCACAATTTCTCGATTCTCTTCAGATTCCTTTCTCTTTTGTTGCTTTTTCCTCTCTAAGGCCTCTGTTTGCCTGCGTATCAGCGGAACATCCTTGAATTCATCATCTTCTTTCTCGTCATCCGCTTCTGTCTCTTGGGTTTGCTGGTGATCTTTCTTTTGTTGGTGGAGCTTTTCCCTCAATGTCTGTGCCTCTTCCATTGTCCTCCGGACATGAGTGATGGGGTAGCTTCTGCCAAATTTGTAGCCTTTTTCTTTAATCGAGTGTATCCCAGGGTGTAAGGGGTATCCTTCTCTTCTCCAAAGACTGGTACTCAGAAAGAGTATCCAGTGGGTTGGATCCCTCCTCCTAGCTGCTCCGAGCATCCAACTCTGTTTTCTCACTGTCCAAATCCCTTAGAGGTGCACTTTGCCTGGTTTGTTTGACTCCACGATTCGGTCTTGTAGAAGGCCCTGCCACTCGTCTCATGGCTCTTTTGGACTTGTGGATTAGGTCAATTTGTGCTTGGGTAGGTGGTAGATCATCAATCATGCCCAATGCTTGATAGGCTATTCGTGTGAGCATGGGTCCTCCGTTCCTGTAAGCTTTACTTCTTTGACCGCCCTTTAGATTTGCTTCCACAATTGTGTCAAGAAAGTAGTTGCCAAAGTCGCAATTGACCATCGTGCCTTCAGCCAAACCCATCGCCATCACCACTGCCATATGCAACAATGGTTCAGTATATCTGGGTGGCTTCTGTACCTTGAAATGCTGGGATATAAGACGCAACAGCAATTCCGTTTTTGAGTAGATCAGGTCTTGATATGTCAGCTTGTGACCACGTTGCTTCAAAAAGGCTTGATCATTGTCGATTGCCTTTGTTTTTTGCAAGAGGTTGTGCATCCCTTGCGACAGATGGAGGGCTTCATTTATGATTTCAGCTATAATTTTTACCTTAACGATTGCCCTGTCCTTATCTATCAGATTTGCTTCCCCATTGTACTGAATTGTGCTTATGAGCTCGTGAGCCCATTTGAAATCCATTCCCCAAGGAGGTAGTCTTAAGAAATTGTCAAGCTGTAAACACCTGACCCTTGCTTGCACTTTTGGATTCTGGTGCAAAGTCCACATTTCCTGGGGAGAGATGGTGGCCTTTACAATTTCTCCGTCTGCAGCTTGGAACCTTCCAATGAAAATGTTTGCCGAAATTGCTTTAAGTACTTGTTCCGCGAGGTGAGCTTTCTCATTTGATGAGATGTCGGTTATCTCATAGGGTGCCACATGCCACTCCTTTGAGGCATCCTGTTGCCAATTTGCAAGTGAAATCAGATTTTAGCCATTGATCAAAGTTGTCAGAAAGTGTAAACTTGACCATAAAATAAAAAAGTGAGCTTGACTCTGTCAAAACTACTCCAAATTTGACCAAATTTCACCAGTGCACCTAGGATTTCTATAGGCACAAAACTTTAATGAAACAGATAGATTTTGGCAAAAAGGAACATGGATCGCGATCCATGTTGGAAATCTTTTTAAAATTCTAACTTTGGGAAGTTGTTGCTGGGCATAAAAGGATGATACTGAACAATTTTCTTTGGATTTAGAGCTAAAGGTACATGGATCGCGATCCATGTTAGGCAACATTTTGTGATACCATATGGTAGGGTTTATCTTGATTATGACTTGGTCCAAAAATTTTGGGATTTGGATCAATGGTTTGAGACTTGGGTCTAAATTTTGAAAATCAGGTACAAATTCAGAGATTTTGGCCCTTGGAAATGGATTTTTGGGATTCAAATGGCTTGACACTTCATGGCTTGGCTTTCTTGATCATCTTGAATCAAATGGCATGGATTTTACTTATTTTGGCTAAAAAGGTACATGGATCGCGATCCATGTTGGGAAGCATTTGAACATAGTTTTTGTACACATAGTTTTCCTAGTACACCGGTGAAAATTTTTCAATTTTGGACATGTTTTTCCATAGTTTGCCCCATTTCTTAGTTTATAGCCATATTTTTCCGTTTTGACTAAATCTGTTTCTGGCCACCACTTTTGGAGTCATGTTTTGCCTGAAATCTCCCCTTGCATTGATTTCTGATGGTTGAGGTCTGTAGCTCATAGCTTTGCTTGGTTCCCTGGCAAGTTTCCCCAGACTTTGAAGTCTTTTGGGAAAGCAGACAGAATCTTGCAAGTTTCACCATTTTGCAAGTATACTTTTTCTTGGTTTTGATCCCATCACCCTTCTTAGGTTACCATTGCTTGTTGATAGACTTCGAGGAAAGTTTTAAGTTTTTCAAATTACTTTAGTAGTACTTTTGACCAAAAGACCATTTACAAACTGACTGTAGCAATCCAGGTGGATCTGATGAGCTTTAGAACATTGTTTGTGATCATTTTGCAACCCTCGGACTATTGGTACATTGTCCAGCTAGTGAACCTCTTTGATCCTAATTTTGGCAAAAAGGTACATGGATCGCGATCCATGTTGGGAAGCATTTTGCAAAAATAGTCATGGGACGGGGTTTTGTTCCTGGGCCTCTATAGTTGCTCCTGTAGGAGTTTCCTTGATTTTAGGGTTTTGGGAACATGGATCGCGATCCATGTTCCAACACCTTTTCCTATTGTTCTTATTTTGGCTGATTCTACCAGGTAGTTGGGGTCTACTGATGAAGTTTTTCTTGTTTTTGATGAGTTTTGGACTCCTACATTGGCCTTGTGAGCTTGCCGATTTTGTGACCTTGTACTGCTTTGATTTGTGGATTTGGTACTATTGATGCAGTATGGGTCACACACACATGCTCTTGCAAGGTTAATGATCATACGTGTCAAATCTGGTGTAGTGAGATCCACCGAGGTGGTCACAGCAGGCAAAAGCAAATCCGAAAACACTATGCTTCTGTGGCTCTCTCTCTCTCTCTCTCTCTCTCTCTCTCTCTCTCTGAATGCAAATGAGCTTTTGTTGCCCTTTTTTGACTATATGATCCCAATCTACCCGTAATGCCCCATTTATACTTACCTTCATTGCTCATATCTTGTTGGGCACATCACCTTCGGTTCGAACCGTTTGTCATTCTGCACCTCGGTTTACAAATGGCGTCTGATCTGCAGTTTTGATCCTTCAAAACTTGGTCCAAAATTAATTTTGTGTTGAATTTTTCCATATTTTCCATGGTTGTAGTCCTTGCTTTGAAGTTTTGGCATTCGCTTTCAAAAGTCGATTCTGACTTCCTTGGCTCGACTTATCAATTTTTTGTTGATTACCTATCATTTTTTGTGTTTTTGTAAAAGAAAATTATTTACAATGATTATTAGTCGGCCAAAATTAGCCAAAATTAGTGTCACCTCTCTTATATAAATACTCTTATTCTGGTATTAGATCGTGACGATATGGCTCATGATTATGCCAACTAAGAGTCTGTCAAACTCTGAAAACTTGTGTTTTTAAGGGAGCGGGAAAGAAAGGAAACAAAAAGAAAAGAAAAGAAATAGGATGATAGTAATGGTATATACAAGTGATACTCCAACCGATTTTCCCCCCTTCCTAAAGTGAGTCGTCCGCGAGACGAGCTTGTGTTAGAGTGCAAGGGAATAAAGCACATGTCTATGTATAGCCGTATAGTGTGGCTCTATGATGCTTATGGAGGACATGCATGAGAAAACAAATTGTTGTGCAAGAGATAGGTGCAGAACAATATGTTCAGTGGCTGTTGGTGGCGAGGTTCCTTAGAAGTTGCGTGGCCCGAACAATAGTAATTGTAGAAGGCGTGCTATGTGTTTGACTGTGAACTGCAAAAGTTTTGATGTTGCCGATGGTGGCGGTTGTTGGCATTTTTTGGGTTGCCATTAAAATTCCCGAGGTGTATATCGACTAGAAGAGGCATCGTGAAGGTGATGTTGTTTTGGTTGCCATACCCATTTGAGTGTGGTTGGATGTCGAAGAGAGTGGTCTTTCAGCTTGGGCTGTTTGACAATAGAGGTGGGCAATTTGTAATGGTTTAAATTTTTTGTAGGCAATGTAGGTTTACGGGTATTGATTTGGCGTTCAGGTATCCACAATTGCCTGGGCTTGGTTTCCATGATTGATTTCTTGACCCATATTTTTGTAACCTTGGTGATGGATGATTGTGGAGCTGTCGCATGTGGCAAAGGTAGAGGTTCCCACTCATAGTCCGTTTGTATGAATGGCGTGGCTAAAGATTGGCCCTCATGTTCGATGCGTAAGGTGTTGTTCTGCCAGTTTGGTGTTGCCTGATAAGTGCGCATCCATGGCACGCCTAGAATAATTTGCTTCGTTGAGCTGATGATCTTCGACCACATGAAATTGATGTGGATACACTATTCCATCAATGTCGATTGGCAAATTTATGTGGCCTAGATTGTCCATAGTACCTTTGTTGGAGACCTTGAACCCCATAGTGTTTGGCACAAGAGGTTCCTGTGTGATTTTTTTGTAAGTGGAGTAGTTAACCACATTAGCTCTAGCCCCTGTATCCACTAACGCTCTTTCGGTGGTGCCGTCGACAAGTTGTAACTGAATACGTAGATCCATTCCTCCTAACCATGTAGTCGTCGTATGTATGGATGCTATCGAAGCATGCTGATTAGCCATTGCCTATTGTTATTTCCTCGGAAAGTTTGATTGCTCCGTGCGTTTCAATATTCTGAGTTTGGCCTCCTGCTGTGCTTGTTCCCGAATGTCTTGTGCTTGACATTTGCATTGAGCTGCTGCATGGAGTGTTGCGAGTTCGTCTAGTGTCAGCAGAAGAAGATATTTCTTTAACCTGCAACCACTCGTCCAATTAGGAATCTCCTCTCCTGCCAATGTTGCAAGTTTAAGGGCACCACTTTGCGATATATCATGGATCACAGAAGGCCCCATTCCTCGCTTTTTGATTTTCTTGGAGTGTTGTTTCAGGGTGTACATGAGAACGTAATCCCCTTTCTGGAACTCCTTACCAATCACGTGTCGATAATGAAAAGCTTTCATTTGCTTTTTCTGAGCATATATCCCGGCTATCGCTGTGAGTCTAGTTTCATCTAACTAGTCTAGGGTGTCTAGTCTCTCCAATATCTCATGGCCCGTCCATCCTAATTGTGTTGCCACCCTGAGGGATTTGACTAGGAATTCCAATGGTAGTATCGCATTAATTCCGAATACTAGGTTAAAGGGAGTCTTGCCAATGGAAGTTTTAAAAGCTACACGGTAAGCCCATAAAGCGGTGTGTAATTTTTGATCCCAATCATTTCTTGAGTCATTGACTATTTTGGTGAGCACGGTGCATAGGATTTTGTTAGTGCTCTCTACCTGTTCTTTGAGTTGCGGATGACAGGGTACTGACTTTTGATGGACCACCATGAATTCGTCAAGGAGAGTCTCAACGACGTCGTTCACAAAGTGTGTTCCTCTATCGCTTACTATTTTGATTGGTAGGCCATACCGCATTAAGACATTTTCAAAAAGAAACTGAGATGTAGTCCTTGCATCATTTTTTAAAGTTGCTTTGGCTTCCACCCACTTCGTCATGTAATCCGTTGCTACAATAATGTATTGTGCATGTGTCTTGTATCCTGGAGGTTTGATGGGACCAATGAAGTCAATGCCCCATTTGGAAAAAGCGCGAGCTCCCATCATCAGCCTCAATGGCATGTCATGTCTCCGTAGGGGTGGTTTCGTGCGTTGACATTCCTCACATTGTTTGACGTATGTTGTTGCATCCATGAATAGGGTCGGCCACTATATACCTGAGTTTAGCACTAGCTTTGCCATTTTATCAGCCGAAAAAGTGTCCTCCGGATTGTCCTGCGTGTGCGTGATCTAGGATGACGTAATATTCGCTTACTGTAGCACACAGCCGTAATTGTTCGTCTTTCCCCCGCCTATACAGTTGGTCGGCAATGAGTAGATAGTGTTTGGCCTCTTCCTCAATAGTTCTCCTTCTTGATTGTCCCATTCCTCTGGAAAGGTTTCGGTTTTCAAGTACTCAATGATGTGAGCACTCCATTTCGGTGCTTGTACTACTCGAAACATTCTGGCATGTTTCATTGGTGGCTGTATTATACATTTATCGCAAGATTTTACATATTTATGGACACTGTATTCCATGTTTGGCCAGTAGACGCCCAGTCTTTGTAACCGTTGGCCTGTCTATATTTCACCAGTGTGAAATCCCGTGTTTTGTATGTGAGCTTGTTTGAGGTAGTAGGTGGTATCTTCAGGTTGTACACATAGTCTGAGTATTCCATCCTTATCGTGTTTGTACAGCTGTCCTGCTAAAAGGATGAGATTTTTTGTTTGATGGATCATTGATGGTTGTCTTTCTATATGCAAAGAGCTAATTGTGAGTAGTGGCATGACCTCTTCGCTCCATCGCGGCACCATTTCTATGTTGAACAGATATGAATCAAGAAGTTCATCATCGACACCCGCAGGTGCTTCCCCATGAAATAGTCGTGGAAGATGATCTGCTCTCTAGTGTGTGGTCCCCTTTTTTACAACCACCATGAAGTCAAACTCAAGCAACAATATAAACCAGCGAACAATTCTTCCAGTGTTGTACGGTTTGTTTACTAGATATAGCAGTGCTTGGTGATCCACGAAGAAGAAAAACTTGTTTGCTAAAAGATAGTGTCTAAATTTCTTGACAGCATAGATCATTCCCAAGCCCTCTCTTTCCGTAGTGGTATAGTTTTGCTCTGCATTGTTTAGTTGTTGACTAGAGTAGCAAATGGAAAAAACCATTTTCTTCTCTCCTGGCTGGGCTAATATGCACCCAATGGCATAGGCTGACGCATCCACATGGACATGGAAGATTTTGCTCCGATCAGGGGCTTGCAAAATTGGAGCCGAAATCAAATTTTGCTTAAATTTTTAGAAAGCCTGCTCACATTCCTCCCTCCATTCAAACTTAGTTATGAGGGCGTATAATGGCTTGGCTATTATAGTGAGGCATGGTTTTCCATGCATGGGAACCCCCCATATTTTTTTTTCTCTTTTACCAAAAATATTTCCTATTATATAAGTTACTTTTGATTTTTTCTTCCCTTTTTCACAAACGTTTTAGCCTTTATTAAATAAATAAGACTTATGCTAATCAATCACGATGTAGCATAAATAAGTAAGCTTTCTTTGTTGATCTCTCTTTTGACCTTAAATATTAAATATATATATTCTAAATTACATTATATAGTTTAGTATTTTCTAATATATTTTTCATGTATGTATATTATTCCACCCTACCAAATATTTTGTTCACTAGTTTTCATTTTCAAACCTCAACCCCACTTTCAAATTTCAATAATACCTCCATCTAGATGATTGCCAATCTTTTCAAAACTCTAGGTCATGTTTTCATACACATGAAGGAGCTCACACTTGAAGGCAAGAGAGAAGTCCTCTCAAAGGGGACCACCAAAAGACCTTTGCAGCCACAAATAATACATTATTTGGCTGAATTTTTGAAGTAGAGAAGAACCCCGAATCTGAAGGAGTGTTCAACATGAAAGATGTAGCTCTTGATCTCAACTTTTAGCTCAATTTTTTCAGAATTTTTGGAGTTATGAACATGGAGATATGATTTTTTGTAGTGGACCCCAGTTTTCGCGTGTAATGGTGACACAGGCCATCCCCAATTTTCTTCCCTCTAGAATGGCTATGGTTCTACAAGTCTTCAAGCATGATTACAAGAGACAAGGCTCTTTTAATGAGGTCTTGGCAAGTCTAGAGTGATTCTATCACCGTTTTTGGAGGATCCATCCTCATCAACAACTATCCACCTTCGACAACCTCTCTTGTAAATTTCTTACCTCTCTCTTTTCTCCCTAATAAGCTTATGTCTAGCCAAAGCTAGACTATTGTAAATATCTCCTATCCTCTATATCCTACCCACATTCTCTCATCTTCTCTCTCTATTGACTCTGGTATTTTAAATAATGAGGAGACAAGATGGGAGCCATAGTCACATGCACCCCATTTTCCTAGTCACCAAAGTGGGACACTCACCTCAAATAGAAATATTGCTAAATCCTCCCCTCCTTCCCTATATAAGGAGGCCATGAGAGCTCACTAAGGGGGAGAACACACACACACACACCTATCCATACACACTCTTGTGCTACATGCTTGTAGCATGAACCCTAATCACATAATCACAACACCATCATCATCATCATCACCATCACCATGCACAAAAGATGAGCACCACACCTCCACACCACTTGTAATTAAGGGTTGAAGGCACAATTTCAAGAAGAAGAAGGGTGGACACACTCATGATATTCCTCGCCATCAACTCCCATCTCTCCATTATGTCTCCTACGATCTTGTCCCCTTCTCATTTTCCTGCCATACGCTACCTATTGTATTTATCTTTTGCAAGCAATCAACACACTCCATCTTGGTGCCATACCTTGTGTCTCTTTGGATACATCTCATTGTGAGTATGGTATATGCTTGTTCCTTGCCTTTTTTTTTCTTCTTATGTAAAGGTGTGCGGATTCACCACCATACACACACACACTCTCTCTCTCCCTCTCATATTCCTATCATCTTGCTACTTCCATCTTGAGGTGTGCGGATTCGTCACCTCTTGTATGATAAGTGAGCATACTCGCAAGTTTCCCCTACCTCATTATCTTCCTTACTAACATGCACGAGTAGCAAGCCCATTCTCACTCATTCACCACTCCTCTCACCTTATTCTCCGACCACCCCATTCCACATTTGGGCGTGGATCTTGAAATTGTTTTCCATGGCATGCTTCATTGTGTATATGTATGCATCCTAGCCGCATATCTTGCTAGGTGGTGCCCCTATTGTGTATCCCCCATGATGAGGCCATTGTGCATAGTCTCGGTGTAGAGGCCACCGGGTCTATTTTTCACTTCCGCCTCTCATTTGGTGCCCCCACGGAGGAGGGATCTTGAAACCTTCAGTTTACAAGGCTGACATGTTTACTTCTCTTCATGAACGAGTGGCTTCTTGAATTCTCTAATTGGACCACTGAAGAGGAGGAGCTTCAAGCAGGTTTGACACAAGTCATCAAGACACTCTTGCCAGGGTGTTGTATTGTTAGCATAGAAGAAGTGGTAAGACCCTCTTTCCCTACTCAGATTGTTTACATTTCTCATCATCCCCGCAAGCGTAAAAGCAAGGCACAAGCTGCATCATGCTCACATTGTAGCCAAAAACCGCACCTGCGACATGAGTGCAACCCAAAGTGAAGAAAAGGCCATCATTTTCTCCCTCGACATCCGCACAGGCGTTCTCACATCAGTAGGCTTTCAAGTAGCACCAGGCTTCTCTACATCTACGTCTCCATCTTTTCCACCTATTCCACCTACATCCACAACAAGCCTTCACAACTTGAAGAAGCTACTACGAACGCGTGGTCCCTCCCTCTCCCTTGCACCAAAAGATTCAAGGGTTTTCCAACGCCGACAATCACCCCGTCTCCAAAACAAAAGGGTAAATCCTCCAAAGTCTTTTTATACCTCACTCTCATCTCATGATCCAGGAACTAGAAACAGCAGCATGGATTCTACGTCATCTACCGAGTGAAATGGCGGAGCTTGTCATCGACAAGGTCTTTGACACAGGCTTTGCTTGGCGGAAAGACAAGACCCTCCACCTTCAAGGGGTGTTGCTTCTGAATCAAGGCTATGATGACGACTTTATATCTTGCTATGTATCCATCCAACTTGGATTAATACAAGTGGTAAGACTCACCACCTACCTCATCACACCTGTGTATACACTAGATGGCACTCTATCTTGCAGGAAAGTGAAGTTGCTCAAAGAGAGAGAGTTCAAGCTTTTCCAAGAGCTTGCTAGAGGGACAGTCCTAGAGCTAGAAGACGAAGACAACCTTGTCCTCTGGTACTATAAATTTGACCTCGACTACCAAGAGCTCTACACCTCTAACTATAACCTTCCACCATGAAGGAGAGAGCCTTTCCGAATTATCATGTGATGGACCCAGCACATCAACCTTTTGCAAGGAACCAAACTTATGCACCACAACGAATTCAATCAATCAAAGTAGTCTTGGACCGCAGGATGTTTTATCAGCAGATCATTACAACCATGTTTGGTAGAGAACGACTGCAAGAGATAAACACCTCTTCTCTACCCTTTATCCTCCCTATGATTAATCATGAAGTGTCTTTTGATGTAGTTATTTTCATCCTTGTATAGTATGTTTTCCATCCACCGAGCACCCAGGTATTGAATCTCTATAAAATAAAAAAAATAAAAAAAATCTAAGTCAAGTTAATTTTCTCACTCTCACAATGGAAAGTGTAGCCTTTCCAACCTTTACTGGTAAGGTGGGTGAGGATGCTGCAGACTTTCTAGACAACTTGGAAATAGCATGTGTCATCTCTGCGAGAGATGATGATGCTTTGCGCTTGCGCATCTTCCCACTTCTAATGAAGGTGGAAGCAAGATCATGGTACAATGCCTTGGCACAAGCAACCAAGGAACGGTGGGACTTATTAAGAGCAGCCTTTGTTAAGCGTTTTGGAGAGGGCACAACATCAGAGAAGCTATGGCAATTGTTGATAGAGTTGAAGCAGGGTAGTATGCTGGAATACGCATCATATGAGTCAAAGTTTGTAGATTTATGGGGGCGATGGGTTGCATCGCTAAGAGAGGATGAGGGGGCACCTAATTTCCTAAAAAAAGATCAGTTTGTGGCTGGGTTATGGCCAACTCTTAAAGAAAAGGTGAAGGGAAGGTTTCCTGCTACGTATGAGCTAGCAGTTGAAGTGGCCCGCCTTAAAGACAAGAAGTTGCACCTACAAGCCTGGAATATCGATGAAGAGGAAGCTGTTAGGACCCAACCACCTCTAGCACCACCTACAACAGCCGCCCAGAGGATTCAACCACAAGAACCAATTGAAGATCAGCAAGACCTGCTCAATCGAATCACCAATCAACTTGAGAATCTCTCGGTCCATTTGATACAATAAGGGCATGCACACAATCGCAACCAAGAGCAAGGAAGAGGACAACGAAGGCAAAACCAAGAATACCACTGCTACAATTGTGGAGAGGATGGTCATGGCATGTATTACTGTCCACACCCAAGGAGGCAGAATTTCAACAGAGGAGCCAGGAAAAACCAGGTTTCACCACCGAGAGCAAGACCACCACCACCGAGGGCACCACAACAAGCACCACCCATGCAAATCCTACAACCACCCATTCAACCACAACCACCACCACCACCACAACCTCTCATTCCACCCTTACCCCCACCACTAGTTGGCAATCAAACAGTAAGCGTCATCAGTCTTGAAGGTAAAGGAAAGGAGAAAGTGGAGAAGGATATCAAGGGAGTAGCAAAAGGTAAGACCAAGTTTAAAGGAGTAGATGCCATAGGGGTAAAACGCGCTAGGCATGGTGAATCTTCCCAAAAGGAAGAAAAGATGAAGACTAAAAGAGAATCTAGCAAAAAGCCGTCCAAGTCACGACGTAAAATTGACATTGTAGATTTCTCTTTGGGTGAATGTTCTAAACCATATGATTTGGTTCAAGATGTTTCTGTGCAGGGCCCAAAAATCACCTGGCCCCAATTACTCCACCTAGCACCTAGGGTGAGGAGACAATGGACAAAGATGGTTAGCACGAGACGACCAAAGCCAAAGATAGCTGGGGCTATCTCTGGGAGGAATCTAGATGACATACTACCAGTGATGGATGCTTACATAAAAGGGCAACACATCTCCAATATCTACATCGATGGTGGCACACAAATATGCGTCATGAGTGAAAAAATGATGCACTGTTTGGGTTTAGAGGTGAGTTGGCCGGAACCATGCCGAGCCAAAATGGCAAATAATGTAAAATTTCAATGTGTTGGTGTTATAAATGCAGTTAGGATAAAGGCATTCAACACCGAGGTAGATGTGGACATATTTGTCATGCCACACAAAGGGGAGGGCTATCCTATCATTCTAGTGAGGCCTTGGCTTATGGCTATGAGAGCTAAGCAGGACTGGGACACCGGCATAATCTAGATGAAGGATGCAAAAGGGAGGCCAATACTTTACAACATGAAGAAAGGTCGGCAATGCGACATGGATCTAGAAACCTCTATGGATGAGTTTTCTAGTGGTGACTCTTCAACCACTTCAGAGGAGGAGTCAACAGTGAGTGAAGAAAGTGACAGTAGCATTGAGGTGATGGGGATCATTCTCAAGGACCCTAAGAAGATGGAGCAACCTGATGTCTCATCATCAAACCAAGGGGAGACACCAGGTATACAACCTCTGGTAGAAGTAAGTAAGCTACATAAAATGCTCTCTAGTGAGTTGTGTGGGAAGGAGCGTGAAGATTATATTTTGATGCTAAGTAATTTTACCACATTTTTCATTGATGAATATGATAAAATCACTGGCATCACAGTAGTTCAACATCACATTAAGCTCAAGGAGGGAAGTAAACCTGTAGTGTAGAAGCTCAGGCGGCTAGGAGTAATTCAACAAGACGCCCTACTCAAAGAGGTGAGGAAATTGCTAGAAGCCGGTTTTTTCTATCCTGTTGAAGACTCAGAGTGGGTTTCTCCAGTGGTAGTCACACCAAAGAAGAATGGTAAGTGGAGGGTTTGTGTTGATTACAAGCCTCTTAATGCAGCCACAAAGAGGGACCATTTTCCTCTTCCTTTTCAAGACGAAATACTCAATGAGGTAGCAGGACAAGAGCGCTACACGGTATGTGATGGCTACTCAGGCTACTTCCAAATTAGCATCGTTTAAGAAGATCAAAAGGAGACAACCTTCATCACACCATGGGGATTTTTTGCTTACAGAGTTATGCCTTTTGGTCTCACTAATGCTCCAGCCACTTTTTAGCGATATGTGACATTTGTTTTTCAGTCATTCTTTGGAAAATCAATCCGTGTTTTTATTGATGACTTTTGTATCTATAGCTCTCGCTCTCTTCATTTGGAGAAAGTTTATGAAGGTCTAGCTAGGCTACAACCTTTGGGGGGCCAACTCAATGTGGAGAAATGCCACATTGGTGAAACCAAGGTTACTCTTCTTGGCCATGTGATCTCGGCCAATGGCATTGAAGCTGACCCAAGCAAGGTTCAAGCCTTGCTGGCTTTGACCTCTCCCACCACAACAAAGCAGTTGGTCTCTTTTCTTCAAAAGGTGAGGTATTTGAGTAGGTTCATTCACTTGCTCTCCCAAGTGGTTCTTCCTTTACAACAAGTTACCCATCAAGAGATTTTCACTTGGAGTGAAGAAAATGAACAACAATTCAATGAGGTAAAACAAATTCTAGCTTCACTTCCCACCATAGCACCTCCAAAGTGGGACGAGCCATTTTATGTAAACCCTAGTGTGGGCAATGACACACTTGGGGCTGTATTGATGCAAAAGGATCCTCAAACTTCGTTCATGCGTCCTATCTACTTCTCTAGTCGAATGATGACTCCATCAGAAAAGGGATACACGGCAGTGGAGCACATGGTGCTTGCATTAATGTTTGCTACCACCAAATTTCGCTCTTATTTATTGTCTAGACCATTCATAATCTTAACAATGGAAGAAGTATTTCCTTATGTAATGCAGCACATGGATGTTTCTTCTAGGATTTCCAAATGGCTCACAAGGCTGCAAGAGTTTGACTACACAATGCAAGTGGATAACTCCACAAGGGCCAGTCTAGGAGGTATTCTCACTCATCGCCACTATGAAAAGAAGCTAAAGATAAAGCCAAATGATCAAGATATTACACATGTGCTTGAAGTCCCTAAGGTAGAGGAGGCTCACTCTCTTTTTTTTGATGGATCTTACAAGAGGAAAGTGGACAAAGCTGTAGCAGGCATTGTCATCCTCAATGAGCAAGGGGATAAAGTTTTCTCCATTGGGAATCTCTTGGATTCTCACTCTAACAATGAGGCAGAATATGCAGCCTTAACTCTTGGGTTAGAGTGGTGTGTGACACAGGGCATTCAACGGTTAAATGTATTTGGTGATGCCATGCTTTTAATAAAACAAATACAAGGAACTTGGGCTTGTAAAAATCATAGCTTGCTAGGCCATTTGCGCAAAGTCAAGGAACTTTTAGGGAAATTTCAAGTTGTACAATTACATCATGTCCCTCGAGCAGAAAATTAAGAAGCAAATGCTCTAGCTAGAGAGAAGTTGCAAGATGTTTCAATGGTGGGTGCTATCAAGTTGAAGCTGCCTCTCTTCCAAGGTAGCGATGCTATGCCTAACATCATGAGTTTCTTGGACACAGGAGAGTGTCCTAAAGATCTTACTAAGGGCCAAAAGCAGTGGCTTGTGCACAAGGAAACAAAATACCACCTTATCAATGACGACCTCTACTGCAAGGGTAAGGATCAAATTCTTAGGCGTGTACCTCTCTCTAGAGAGATCACTGAAATCATTTCAAGTTTCCATGATGGTGTTTGCGGAGGACACTTTGCACTTGAGATCACTAGTATAAAGATTCTACAAGCTGGGTTTGTATGGCCCAGTCTACATAGGGATGTGCATCATTGGTGTAAAACATGCAAGGAATGTCAAAAGGCAGGGGATAGGAGGCTTACATATGAGCCACAGACTCCTATAATCTCATATGGACCATTTGAGAAATGAGGAATTGATGCTATTGGGCCTTTGCCAAGGAGCCAATCAGGTAAATTTTATATCATCATGGGTGTGGACTACATGACCAGGTGGGCTGAAGCAGTTGCCACCACCCGGATTACAGCTAAGGGAGTGGCTAAGTTCGTATTTGAAAACATTTGTTGTTGTTTTGGCACTCCTCTTGAAATAATTTCTGACACGGGACCAGGTTTTAGAGGAGACCTTGTAGGAGAGCTAATGGAGAAGTTAGGTATCTCACGACGACACTCAACTCCCTACTACCCACAATGCAATGGTTTGGTGGAAAAGGTAAATGGTATGATCTGCAAGATCATCATTAAACATGTAAACAATCACAAAAGTGATTGGGACAAGCATCTTATGGCTGCAGTTTGGGCTTATCGCACTTCATTTCGCACATCCCTTGGGTTTACACCATATCACTTGGTGTTTGGTAAGGAAGCCATTTTACCCATTGAAGTACAATTGGCTAGTCTGAGGGTGCTAGCTGGGTAGGTGGAACGTCCTAATGCTCATCTCCACAACCACATTATTGATCTAGAGAGGCTTCAACTAGACAGAGAAGATGCTATCAACTATTATGCAGCACAGGCAGAGCAACGTCGACCTACCTTCAACAAGGGACTTAGAGCAAAAGGTCTCAAGAAAGGTATGTTGGTCCTACGGTATGATAACATGTTTGACACTAGGAAGGATAAAAAATTTTCACCCAGATGGGAGGGGCCATTTGTCATTAGAAAGAGCTACACCAATGGAAATTACCGATTGATGGATGCAGATGGTAGGCTCCACAAAACACGTGTCAATGGATGGAGGTTGAAGCAGTACTTTTTGAGGTTTGATCAAGAACCTATGATAGGAATCCCTGAGGAGGGAGACTCCTCCACCTCAATTGAAGAAGGATCAAGTACAGCGCTAGAGGCATGAATACCTCTAGCCTTAGGGGGAGGGCTAATGAGGCATGGTTTTCCATGCATGGGAACCCCCCATTTTTTTTTTCTCTTTTACCAAAAATATTTCCTATTATATAAGTTACTTTTGATTTTTTCTTCCCTTTTTCACAAACGTTTTAGCCTTTATTAAATAAATAAGATTTATGCTAATCAATCACGATGTAGCATAAATAAGTAAGCTTTCTTTGTTGATCTATCTTTTGACCTTAAATATTAAATATATATATTCTAAATTACATTATATAGTTTAGTATTTTCTAATATATTTTTCATGTATGTATATTATTCCACCCTACCAAATATTTTGTTCACTAGTTTTCATTTTCAAACCTCAACCCCACTTTCAAATTTCAATAATACCTCCATCTAGATGATTGCCAATCTTTTCAAAACTCTAGGTCATGTTTTCATACACATGAAGGAGCTCACACTTGAAGGCAAGAGAGAAGTCCTCTCAAAGGGGACCACCAAAAGACCTTTGCAGCCACAAATAATACATTATTTGGCTGAATTTTTGAAGTAGAGAAGAACCCCAAATCTGAAGGAGTGTTCAACATGAAAGATGTAGCTCTTGATCTCAACTTTTAGCTCAATTTTTTTCAGAATTTTTGGAGTTATGAACACGGAGATATGATTTTTTGTAGTGGACCCCAGTTTTCTCGTGTAATGGTGACACAGGCCATCCCCAGTTTTCTTCCCTCTAGAATGGCTATGGTTCTACAAGTCTTCAAGCATGATTACAAGAGACAAGGCTCTTTTAATGAGGTCTTGGCAAGTCTAGAGTGATTCTATCACCATTTTTGGAGGATCCATCCTCATCAACAACTATCCACCTTCGACAACCTCTCTTGTAAATTTCTTACCTCTCTCTTTTCTCCCTAATAAGCTTATGTCTAGCCAAAGCTAGACTATTGTAAATATCTCCTATCCTCTATATCCTACCCACATTCTCTCATCTTCTCTCTCTATTGACTCTGGTATTTTAAATAATGAGGAGACAAGATGGGAGCCATAGTCACATGCACCCCATTTTCCTAGTCACCAAAGTGGGACACTCACCTCAAATAGAAATATTGCTAAATCCTCCCCTCCTTCCCTATATAAGGAGGCCATGAGAGCTCACTAAGGGGGAGAACACACACACACACACACCCCTATCCATACACACCCTTGTGCTACATGCTTGTAGCATGAACCCTAATCACATAATCACAACACCATCATCATCACCATCACCATGCACAAAAGATGAGCACCACACCTCCACACCACTTGTAATTAAGGGTTGAAGTCACAATTTCAAGAAGAAGAAGGGTGGACACACTCATGATATTCCTCGCCATCAACTCCCATCTCTCCATTATGTCTCCTACGATCTTGTCCCCTTCTCATTTTCCTGCCATACGCTACCTATTGTATTTATCTTTTGCAAGCAATCAACACACTCCATCTTGGTGCCATACTTTGTGTCGCTTTGGATACATCTCATTGTGAGTATGGTATATGCTTGTTCCTTGCCTTTTTTTTTCTTCTTATGTAAAGGTGTGCGGATTCGCCACCACACACACACACACTCTCCCTCTCATATTCCTATCATCTTGCTACTTCCATCTTGAGGTGTGCGGATTCGTCACCTCTTGTATGATAAGTGAGCATACTCGCAAGTTTCCCCTACCTCATTATCTTCGTTACTAACATGCACGAGTAGCAAGCCCATTCTCACTCAATCACCACTCCTCTCACCTTATTCTCCGACCACCCCATTCCACATTTGGACGTGGATCTTGAAATTGTTTTCCATGGCATGCTTCATTGTGTATATGTATGCGTCCTAGCTGCATATCTTGCTAGGTGGTGTCCCTATTGTGTATCCCCCATGATGAGGCCATTGTGCATAGTTTTGGTGTAGAGGCCACCGGGTCTATTTTTCACTTTCGCCTCTCAACAGCATACATATATATGAATCGCCGATAATATCCGCAATGTCGCATAAATGCTTGCACTTCGTTTATCTTCGTTGGTCTCGGTAGTGCAGCAATTGTCTTCACCTTTTCTTGATCAGTTGAAATGCCGTTTTCTGACACTATGTGGCCCAAAATTCTACCATGTCTCACCCTGAAGGCACATTTTTCCGGGTTTAAGAAAATACGATACATTCTTCATTTTTCAAAGACTTTACCCAGATGAGTGATGTGGTCACTTCGTTGGTGGGAATGAACACAAAGATCATCCATGTAGATCTCCAGAAATCGTCTGAGATATTCTTTGAATGCGTGGGTCATTAGTCTTTGAAATGTGGCCGGCGCATTGGTCAAGCCGAAAGGCATTACCCTATATGCAAATATACCCCACTCTGTCGCAAAAGCTGTCTTATGTTGATCTTCCGCTTTAATCATCAACTGGTTGTAGCCTAAGAACCCATCCAAGAAACTATAGGCCTCTTTCCCTTCTACCCTCTCAATAACATGATCAGCTATCTGCAGTGGACAGTTATCCCCAATGGTGGCTGCATTTACTTGCTTGAGATTTACACAAACCTGCAGTTTTTCATTCTTTTTGGGTACTACCACAATCGGGGACACCCACTCTGTGTGCTCAATCTCGTAGGTAAACTCGTCGTCCTTTAATTTGTCTATTTCCTCCTTGATTTTTTGTGCAAAAGTTTCATTGTACGTGTAAGGATGTTGTCGGCGTGGTCTGGCATCACTCTTAAGGGGAATCGTGTGCTGACATATCTCTGGATCTATCCCCTTTATATCTTTGTAAGACCATGCGAAGACATCTTTATATTGCCTGAGAGTATCGACTAGATGTTGCTCTTCCTCTTCAGTAAGGTCCGTGGCAATATAGGCCGGTTGAGGCTCCTCACCGGGTTCTGCTAAGTTGATGCATTTTGTGTTTTCAGGCCCATCATATGAAGTTCCTGGTTCTTTGGGATCTTGTTTGGGTTTTTGCACCACTATCTTCCTATTCTGAATGGTATACTTCTTATAGTGGAATGGTGCATCGAATTTATCATCATTTGATTCCTCGTTAGTTTCCATTTCGGTTGTCCAAACTTCTTTCAATGCTCGTTTTAAATCATTGTATTTGACTTTGCGTTCCATTTTGGACAACTTAGACGGTTTTTCGGTATGTTTCTCTTTTTTTGGTTTATGTTTTGATGATGTTTTGGTTGAGTCACGTTTCATGTATCGCTTTGATATCCTGTCCTTGAGGCAGTCAGTCGCTTCGACTAATCTCAAGTACTGCGTTTTGTCAGTCAACAGATGTATTGAGTCCTTGTGGTGCTTGTTGTGGTTGTTTATGCGTTTATCTTGATACGTGCGTTGTCTTTGAGGGTTTTGGTTTGGAAAATCATAGTAGATCACTCGGAAATCCTTCCGTTTAATGCTCTGGCTTGAGCTATTGGACAACTCATTGTCCATGTTATCCTCTAGTGCCCTATCAATCGAGTCTTGAAACTCTTCTTCATCATTCCTTTGGACAAGGTCCCTTATAGAGATTTCGTGCACTATGCATCGGCACTTGGCCATCACTTCCTTGTTAAGTATGTCTTCCTCAGTCTCCGGAGTTAGGCGAACATTCATCATCTGGAATGGAATGATATCGTACCCTTCCTCGTCACAAAATTTGTTGGTGAGGGTCACTTCGTTGACACAAACATCAAGAGTAGCTAGTATTTGTTGCCATCTAAACGGTTCGAACATCTCCTCTAGAAAAGGCTCTGGTATGTATGCTTCATCTTGTGCAGTCCTATCAAGAATGCAGTCTTATTTTTTTAGACTTCCCGAATCCGAAGCTTCTCCTGTCCATGGATAAGCTCTGTTCTGGAGCAAGGCCATTATTCCTCCTTCCTGGTCAGTTGTGGAATGCAGGTCTTCTCCTGGGGCTCTGTCTATGTCTTTATAGCTATGATCGGTGACACTAATTTTCGTAGTGACATCCTTGTTCCTCAAATAGATATAGTCGTAACCCCAATCTTGGACCATTTTGAGCTGACGCATGAATGGTCTACCCAGAATGATGTCAAAATTGCTGCTCTCATCGAAATTCATGATAGCAAAGGTGCGTTCGTATGCAATTCCACAAGAGGTTACTACAATCTGCTCCAAGATGCCAATAGGTCTCTCCAGGTACCCATCTGCTAGTTGAAGTTTCATTCTCTTCTTCCTTAGAGCAGGTTTTCCCCATTTTTTTCACATTGCTTTGGTGGCTATGGCAATTCTGACTCCACTATCCAATATCGCTATCGATTTTACATCCTTGTACTCTACAAGTAGGGTAGTATTTCCTTCTTCACCTTCACAATAGTCCCCTACCTTGTTGACTGGCACTGGCTCATGTTTAGTTTGATTCGAGGGTTGTGTTTTTAATGTGTTTCGAGAAATCTCGATTGAAGGAATTACAAGCCCTATTTTTTTCAAATTTTTTGTGACCTCTTCCCAAAGATGCGGTCTAATGTTCAGCAACTCTGACAAAGTCAGTGTACAACGGATAGCTGATGATATCAGCTCATGAAGATTTTTAGTGCCCATTATCTTAGGATTGGCTTTCCATTGAGATGGAACTTTTCTTACCTCTAATCGAGTTTCAGGGTTACCAATAAATGATGGTAAAGTCTTCAACGACAGTGGTTTACTGTCTTTCGATATCAATGTGCCTGCATCTCCATACAACGGTTGGATGTCATTTGGGTAGAGCTCATGCTCCAGGTGGATATTTGGGATAGGAGCTGACACAAGTGTGGCACTCCCGTCCTTCCTATTCCTGATCTGTTCCCATAGCTATTGAGGCCATTGTTCTTCTACCTCCGGAATTGGTAGTGGTACCTGAGAATGCATTCCATCTATTGTATTGGCTACTACCCTCGTGTCCAAAGGTGTTTCGTCGACCAGATTGGGTAGGTTATTCACTTCAATTCCCCTCTCATCTAACTCCAAAATCTTTTCTCGTATTAGTACCTCGGTTTTTGGAGTCGTAGGAATTGATGGTTCCATAAGCGCTTGAGCGGCTTGAATGAGCTCTTTGCACATCTTTAGCCTCTCTTTCTCATACCCTGGATGAGGGTACGTTAAACACCGATCCTCTTGGGTTTGGTTAAGCTTTAGCCTTGCTTCGTAAGCTTTCAGAATTGCGTCCAAGGGTTCAACCACCTTGTCTACTAGGACTGACCCCCCAGATGGCAGTTCCGACAGTTTCTTTGTCTCGTTGTTACCATTAAGGCCTCTTTCCCTTTGAAGTTGTTCCTCCGTTTTCTGCAATTTGGGTCCAATGCTGTTTTTTCCTTTTCTCTTTTGGCTTTCATCTTGTTTCTTTTCGCCTTCTAGGATTTTCTAGGGGTTTAGATAGACAAATTGTCTATCTCTGTTTGACTGGCCGGGACACTCTTTTCTACCTGATGTGCTTGAGCTCTAGTGACCATTTTTATTGGAATATTCTGTTCTATTTATGATCCACTTGAGCTTGGCACAATCCCTATTTTGTTCATGGTTGCCTTTCCTTTATTTTCGGGGTTTTTTTGGGCAGTGTTGAATAAGATGGTTGGTCGTGCATCCGTCAGAATCCAAAAAATTTCACCCGCCCTCCTTTGTTTGGACACACTCTAGCCCAGTGATCCCCACCGCATTCATAGCATGGTCCTACAGGTGGTGGAGAAGCTTGAGGAGCTCCCATTGGTTGTCCTGTTCTAGGAGGGTAGCCTCTAGGTTTGTAGCCCTGATTTTCCATAAACATTAGCATATTCTCATCAACCAGGTAATGATTTTTGGTTGGTTGTGCTATGTATGAGGGCTCAGGCATTTCTTCTGGAATTATCCATGGATTATATCCCTCTGGAGCATATGCATTCCTATCACTTTCCATTTCATAAGTACTGTCTGAATCTTCTAGGTGTGAGATTACCTACATCATACTCTGATCAGATGGTGGTATGGGTTGAGAATTCCTTACCATTGCCCTATTTTCCTGGGGTAAAGGAGGTTGATGTCCCAACACCTATTGAGATTTTTCCTGACCCAAGATTGTGTTTTTTGGCCCCACTTGGTACCTTGGAGGGGGTGGATTTTGTTGTCCTCCAGGTGATCCGTATTGTCTCTCTCTAACATAGTTCTGATTGTAGAAACATTTGTGAGTTTTATGGTTTGTCCATTTTTGTTCTATAGCACAGCATTTCAATATCTGTTGTGTGTTAGCTCATGGCCTTTGTTGAAGGTTGCACCACTGGATTGGATGGTCCCCCCCACAAGTATCGCATTTTCAGGTGGGCGGTTGTTGTGTGTTTGGGTTCGTCCTGTTTCCTTGGTTCATCCTCCTGATCACTTCCTCGATCACTCGATCAACATCCGGTACAATTGGGTTTTGCCCTCCTGATTTTGTCATGGACTCACTCGTAGTTGAAGAGGTGCTACTAGTCCCCTGATCTGTGTCTTCAATCACCTCCCCATATGCTTTGTAGTTATCTACAAGATACAATGCCTCTTTCGTGCCTTGCTCAAAGGTGACACAGGCTTTGAGGTGCAAGTCCTTCTTAAGCGTGTCATTTCGCAGTCCCTCTATGAAGAGGACTGATAGTCTTTCATCCTGAGGTAGTTCTCGAGTAGGGCATCTTTCAATGTACTGCTTGAAATGAAGCGATGCTTCTTTCACTTTTTCCTTTTTATTTTGCCTAAATGCATAAATCTGGGAGACAGTGTTATGCTTGATCCATCTTTTTGAGAATTCCTCAGCGAATTCTCGGAGAAGTTGCTCAATACTTGGGAATTCTAAGTTGTTTAATGGTTGAAACCAAGTCAAGGCATTACCTTCCAATGTCAACCCAAATCTCTCATGCTAAGTGTGGAAAAGAGTCACCTGTTCCACTCTCAATACTTGTTTGAAGGTTGAAACATGGGCATACGGATCGCCAGATCCATTATACTTTTTGGGTAAGCATTTTGCCACTTGGGATGGTCACATACGCCTGGCCTCTGCAACCATTCTAACAACTCCTCGTCCCCCTGGGATGGCTTCTCTTGGTTCATAATCTCCTCTTGGTACTAACAGTGGTATCCTATCCGTCCTATGTTCATCAATTCGATCTCTTGTGATAGTCGAAGGGATTCCAGTGGTGTAAGTGAACTCAAGAACAGAGCTTCCCCTATGTGTGTTCATGGAAGCCCTAGTCGTCGTCAACCCTAAGGGTTCTGTTCTCGGAACTCATTCATGTCCATAAGAATCCTCCACTCTTGTTCTCAAGGGACTCTCAAGTACAGTCTCAGGTTTGATGTGAGTGGTCATGGTTTTTTTAGCTTCCGGATTTACGTAGTATTGGTGGAGTGGTCCTCCAAAATATGTATATCTCTCTAACTCCTTCTTGTCCATTGGGAAGTACTTTCGGCCATACTTGTTCATTATGACCACCTGAATACTTCTACCCTCCGTGTAAGTGTAAACATACAAGTTTTTTCGATCAATTAATTCCTTGATGCGGGGCTCATCACATCTATAATAGAGTGTTTGGTCTCCATTATTGAACTTATAAAGCCCCACATATGTGTTGTCTGTGTTAAGGCGCTCAGTCTCATTGGTGCGTTTGAGTACCGCATTTTGTTTCTCCATTTTTGGTGGTGCATCGGCCGGTTCATTATCTACTTTGTCCTTGGTGCCAGTCATTCCCCATTTATCCACAATATACGGGTTATGAACCACTAAGTACATCATTCCCTCTCGGTCGAAATACCTATCCCTGTCATAATCAACATCTACAAGGTCTCTGAACTCGCTCGGCCTATTTCCCAACTTAACACAGTAGCGGTCCATTCCATCCTTATAGATTTTGGCTTTAAGCACATTTTTAAATTGAAACTTCAAATACAACAACTTTACATCAGATGTGGGCTGTGAAGGACCTGCACCCATCGAATTTATTCCCTTAGGGTTTGACTTGTTAGAATATCCAGTCATGAGGCCGTATGATCTCTCAAACAAAGTGTCAGAGAAATTCTCCTCCAAAATGGGTTCCAGAGGCGGTAGTGGTTTCTGATTCACACTTTCTTCTGTTGAGTGATAACTCCCTTGATCAAAGATGTTGTGGTTCCTATTCTGGTACAATCTTCCTGATCGCAGATTCATGAAGAATTGGTAACAAGAAAAATCCAAACCGAGTTACCTCATGAAATAGTTTGAATCTCCCATTTGTTCTTACTAGCTCGATAGTATCTTCTAGTACCTGTAACCTGCAAAGAATGTGCTTGATAGATGTAAGCTTACAGCTGTTCTTGTCAGTTCTTGATTTTGTTCGACAAAACTTGGCACACAATTCCCTACACAACCTCAACAATTTTGATCCAGTTTCAATTTTGAAAGAATCACTTGCTTGCTATGACCTAGCTCCTTATGTGGTAAGTTTCTGTCTTTGTTCTGGCTCAGAGGTACATGGATCGCAATCCATGTTGGAAAGCCATTTGAACTTTTGTTGATACCCTCAGCTTCAGCATGGGTAAGGGATCTTATGGTATCAAAATTTTCAAAAATGAATCTCTGGATTGGAAGCTAAGTTGATTTTGTCACTTTGCATGAGCTCCTGTCAAATTTGAGCTTTTGAAAGGGTTTCTTGCACCCAATTTCAACTCTGGAAGGACCACTAGACTCTCTGGGATACTCTCTAGCTATGGTACTAGTTTGGTGTCAATTTGTGTCAGAGGAACATGGATCACGATCCATGTACCTTTGTGTCAAAATACACTGAATTTTGCCCTACAGCTAGTCCTTGGCCTAGTGATGCTAGTCCTTGGCCTAGTGATGCTGCCTATATGGTTTTTGAACGTTTTAAAGCTTTTTAGGATAGGCAAAAGTGAGTTTTAGGGTTTATCTCAGTGGTTTCCTCCCTTGACCTGATTTTTGCCACCTTTTGCCCTCTTTTTGAGATTTCCTGATAAGGATCCTTTAGGAGAAAGTGCTCCAATTGTTATCGCAGCAGCCGTTGGTTGCTTGATATATTTGGCAGGCAACACTCGTCCAGACATTCAATTTTGGGGTTTCACAAGCAAGCAAATTTATGCACAGCCCAGGTATGCATCATTGGCAGGCTGTGAAGTGCATACTTCGTAACCTTTCATGTACCCCTAATCTTGCCATGTTCATTCCAAGGGGGGATATGTATGGAAAGCACAGTTCTATGCAGCTTCTTGGTTACAGCGATTCAGATTGGGCTGGTGATTTTTTGTAGAGTTTTGCTTGCATTGGAGAGGAGATTTGTGAATGTCTTGGAGGTTCTTTTGCTCTCTTGTGTGCATCCACAGTATGGCTCAATCTACGGAGAAAGAGATTTTTGGTGCGTTTACATCCGAAGACAAATTGGATGGTACCAACTATTCTCTTTGGTCTTTTATGGCCAAAAATGTTTTGGTTGGTAAAGGATTGTGGGATTATGTATCTGGAGATGAAGTTCGTCCAGGTAGCATTGCACCTGCCATGCCTGGTCGTGGTGCAGCTGTTGGTGCAGGACCCTCACAAGTCACTCCAGAGCAAAAGAGATGGGATACTAAAGATGCACAGGCTATGGCTATGATTGCCTTAACCATAAAGAGGACAATCACACCACATATCAGATCTTGCAGAACTTCTGAGGATGCTTGGAACACTCTGCAAGCTATGTTTGGAGGAAGAAATGCTGCCAGAATAGAGTTTTTGAAGAAACAACTTGACAAAATACAGATGGACGAAGGTGACGATATTGTCGAGAATCTTACAAAAATCAGGGATCTTAAAGAGCAATTGCTTAGCATTGATGAAGTGATTCCAGAGAAGGACTTGGTTTCCAAAACACTCAATTCACTACCACCATCTTATCTGACTTTTCAGACTTCTTTGACTCTGTCTTTGCGAGCTTATCCTGAGCCTCTTCATTTTGAAGAGTTAGTGGCTTTGCTATTGCAGGAGGATCAATCACGTAAGAACAAGTCTTTACAGGTGGATGGTATGGATCATGCTCTTGTTGTACATAACAAAAACAAGGGTAAAGAGAGTGCTCATTACTCCAAGTCTAGTGCAGGACAATCTTCAAAGAAGTCTAAAGGTGATTCCGACAAGTCCAAGAAGAAAGGTAAATGTCACTACTGCAAGAAACCTGGTCACTACATTAGTGAGTGTAAAAAGCGAATTGCTAAAGAAAAGAAGAAAGAGTCAAGTTTGGTTGTTGCAGCTTCTGGTGATTCTTCTACAGCTAAAGAAGAGTCTGCAAACTTTGTGTAGGATTCTTATGCTTTCGTAGTATGTTCAAATTTTTCTGCTTACAGTGTTGACAAGACACAAATGATTTGGTACTTTGATAGTGGTGCATCCAGGCATATTACTTCAAGGAAGGATTTGTTTTGTTCATTGGATGCAGCTCCAGCAGGAAAGAAGGTGACATGTGCAAATAATGCTTCTTATCCAATTAAAGGCGTTGGTAAGATTTTGATTACCATTTCAGATGGTTCAGATTTATGCTTGCCAGATGTCTTATATGTTCTAGGGATCAAGAAGAATTTTTTGTCTGTATCCTCTCTTGCAAAAAATGGTCTTCGGGTCATTTTTGAGGATGACAGATGTGTTGTAAGAGATCGAGAGAATGGTTATTCTCTTATCACTACAGGTACGCTGGAAAATGGACTATTTGTGCTAGATCGTTATGAAAAGCAGATTCAGGTATGTATTGCAGAAACAAAGACTCAGGCCATGCAAGATGCTGAGTTGTGGCATGCTAGATTCAGGCATGTTAGTTATGGCAGTTTGATGACTTTACAACATCATAATATGGTGCATGATTTGTCTTTATTGGAGATGCCACCAAGACATGTATGTGAAGGTTGCGTTCTTGGAAAGATGCACAGATTTGCATTTTCGCAGGATGGTTCAGTTAGAGCAACACGAAAGTTGCAGCTTGTACACAGTGATGTATGTGGTCCTATGAGGACGCCATCTATAGGAAACAGCCTTTATTTTGTGACCTTCATTGATGACTTTTCCAGGTTTTGTTGGGTGTATCCACTCAAAGCAAAGTCAGATGTGTTTGCAATTTTTCAACATTATGTCGCCATGGTTGAAAATGAAACAGGTTGCAAAGTACAGACTCTTCGTATTGATCGGGGAGGTGAATACATGTCAGGTGCATTTAAGGATTTTTTGGGAAAGAAAGGCATTAAACACCAATGCACTATGCCATACACACCACAACAGAATGGTGTTGCAGAAAGGAAGAACAGGTCTTTAATGGAGACGGCTAGATGTATGCTCAAGGCTAAGAGTTTGTCTCATAAGCTATGGATGGAGGCAGTTGCTTGTGCAGCACATGTTTTGAACAGGTGTCCTACTCGTGCCTTGAAGACCATTACTCCATATGAATCTTGGTATGACAGAAAACCTTCAGTCAGTTATCTTCGTGTTTTTGGTTGTCTTGCTTATGCTCACATCCCTCAGCAGTTACGTGGGAAGCTTGATGATAAGGCAATCAAATGTATATTTGTGGGGTACAGTAGTGGAAGTAAAGGTTATAGACTTTACAATCCTGCTATAAACAAGATTTTTGAAAGTCGTGATGTAATTTTTGCAGAAACTACTACTCAACCTATGGTTGCTTTTGATGTACCTCATATGCAGACACATGATGTATTTGAAGGTTTGCTTCCTTCTTTTGTGGAGAATCAAGAATCACAACAGGTTGATAATCTTGATCAATCTTTTGATTAGCATGTGACACCTCATGATGTAGAGGAAATTGTGCGTGAAGAGCAAGAAGTTCTCAGGGAAGAAAGAACCTTGCCTAAATGGGTTCAGAAAACTTTGCAGGATAGCAAGTTGGATGCACCGTTACCACGAAAAACACGTGCTGGTACTACTTTTGGCAGAGAGCAAGTAGATTTGGCTTGCTTTAGCACTCTTTGTGATGCAGATGAGCCTGGTTCATTTGAACAAGCTTTAGAGTGTGTTCAGTGGAAAGATGCTATGCAGCAAGAAATTGATTCTATTCATAAGAATCATACATGGAATCTAGTGGACTTGCCTACAGGTAAAAAGCCTATTGGTACAAAGTGGGTTTTTAAGGTAAAAAGGAAACAAGATGGTACTGTTGACAGGTACAAAGCAAGGCTTGTAGCAAAAGGCTATGCGCAACAGAAAGGCATAGATTATGATGAAACCTTTGCTCCTACTTCTCGTGCGTCCACAGTTAGATCACTAGTTGCAATTGCTACTCATCATGGTTGGAAAGTGCATCAGTTGGATATCAAAACTGTTTTTTTGAATGGTGATTTGCAGGAAGAAGTTTATGTAAGTCAACCAAGTGGTTTTTTTGTAAAAGGTCAAGAGCAAAAGGTATGTAGATTGCATAAATCTTTGTATGGTCTCAAACAGGCTCCAAGGGCATGGTATGAGAAGATACATACTTATTTGATTGGCCAGGGATTTCAGAATAGTCCAACAGAAAGTACTTTGTATGTCAAAAAGAGAGATGGATTTCTCATTATGCTAACACTTTATGTGGATGATATGCTTCTTACAGGCAATACTACAGATGAAATTGAAGCGTTTAAAGATGCTTTGAGAAAAACCTTTGAGATGTCTGATCTTGGTTTGCTACATTATTACTTGGGTATTCAGTTTGTGCAATCAGAGGATGGCATATACATGTTGCACGCAAAATATTTGCATAAAATTTTGGACAAGTTTGGTATGCAAAATTGTAAGCCAATCTCTACACCCGTAGAAAATGGATCAAAGTTGAGCATGCATGATGCTGGAGAACCTTTTGATGTACATACTCATGCAGCAGTCGTTGGTTGCTTGATATATTTGGCAGGCAATACTCGTCCAGACATTCAATTTGGGGTTTCACAAGCAAGCAAATTTATGCACAGCCCAGGTATGCATCATTGGCAGGCTGTGAAGCGCATACTTCGTTACCTTTCAGGTACCCCTAATCTTGCCATGTTCTTTCCAAGGGGGGATATGTATGGAAAGCACAGTTCTATGCAGCTTCTTGGTTACAGCGATTCAGATTGGGCTGGTGATTTTGACACGCGACATTCCACAAGTGGCAATTGTTTTTTCTTGGGAAATGCATGTATATCTTGGCTAAGCAAGAAGCAACCCACAGTGGCTACATCAACTTGTGAAGCTAAGTATAGGGCAGCTTTCACGGCAACAGTTGATTGTGTATGGATACGCAGGTTATTGGCAGATCTTTGTGAGTGTCAATAGGCACCCACTACCATTTTCACTGACAGTCGGAGTGCTATGGCAGTTGCAAGGAATCCAGTATTTCATGTAAGAACAAAGCACATAGAGGTTCACTACCACTATGTCAGGGAAAGGCTACATGCAGGGGAGATCACACTAACTTACTGTCCTACACAGGATAACATTGCAGATCTATTTACGAAGGCGTTATCACGAGTAAAGTTTGAAGCTTTTCGAAAAGATTTGGGCTTACTCTCATACACATGATGATCTGCTACCTTGTACGGATTCACACTATCACTATAGGGGGGATTTGTAGACATGTAGTAGTGTTAGTGTGTATACGCGCTTCACCAGGGGCACTTTTCTCCCACTGGGTTTTTCCCCCTGGACATCTGGTGTGAAAGGACACCTTATCTCTTAGGGTTTCATATAAGCTTTGTAGCTCTGAGTTTATATACACTATTATTCTAATACAGAGAGAGAGACTACAGAGATCTAGTTCTCAAGCTCTGTGTCTTCTCCTTCTCCTTCTCCATCTTCTTCCTACTCTGAGTTGTTGTCTTCCTTCTGTTTCCTGTTTCATCATCTTCAACAGGATCGCGATCCATGTTTGGCATGATTTTGGACTGACACTTTGTGAGCTGATCACACAAGCTATGATGATGCTATTCCCCAAGTGTTTTAGAATTTGATCAGTTTTTTCCAAGTGAAAAGCAAAGTTTTGTGTCTGTTTTGCGGTTTTGCAAACCACTCCTATTCTGGTATTTTGACCAGTTTTTTTCACTTTTTGTCTATGGCACCTTTTGGAAAATTTGTTCAACTAATAATTAGGAGTACACTGGTCAAATCTTGATGTCAGATGCCTACTTGGAACATGGATCGCGATCCATGTTGGGAAGCACCTGGGCATGAAATTTGGTTCAGTGGATTCCTTGTTTCTAGTTGGTCCCAATTCTCATCTCTTTTTGAATTTGGCCAATTAAAAGTTCAAATTTTCCTTGTTTTCCCCTTTTCTCCAAGGTTTTTGGTCTGATCACCCCAATCTTGATTTTTATGATCTTGTCGTCCTCTTCTTCTCACCAAACTCAATGCTCTAATGCTTGAGAGCCTGTTCTAAGCAGAGGAAATAATTTTAGTACATTTTTCCAAAAAGGTACATGGATCGCGATCCATGTTGGGCAAGATTTTTGACAGGGTTTTGCACAGTCTTTTTCAACAAGTCTTTTTATCACCTTCTTGAAAGTTTTACTGGGTTTGGTCCAGTTTTGAAGCTCTGACCATCACTTCTTCAATTTTCCCAAGTTATGGTCTTCAACACCAAAATAAGGCTTTTGACAGTTTTTCCCTCAATCCTTTTGTCCACAAATGATGGTGTAATTTGTTACCTAACCTACTCCTACAACTGAAATGAATGTCCAAACATAATTGAACTTCACAGTACATAAATAACAACAATGTGTGTGGTGGAACAGCCCTTTCCAAGCATGTGAAAAATCAAAGGACAAAATACTATCTTGTACCTCACTCACAGCTTTCTTTGCTCTTAAGGAATAGCACTGGCTAGTCTTGGACTCCAGTCGCTATTAAGCACTAAACCTACATCTAGGTGCTTCACTGTCTATGGGTAAACGGAACGCGTATCAAAAGCTTGAAGGGAGATTTCTCTTTTTGTTTTTTTTTTGTACACTGAGTCACTCACCACCTAAGGATCGGTTTCCTCGGTAGTCGGCGCCAATGTTAGCGGGTCGCCGCGACGGACGTCTGTAGCATAGCTCTTTTGCACTAACATAATGTCAATATGCAAGGAAGCGACTTGGGGTGGGGCACGGAGACTTAATGAGGGTGTCAATCTCACCAAAGTGAACTCGAAGACTTCTCGTTCTTACAACAAAAGCAAATCAACCACTTCCTAGTCAGACAATCATTATGCGTCCATTCTCAATACTCAACACAATCATGCCGTCTCGGTATCCAAACGAATCCGAAAGGTCACGAAACTTAAGGAGAGGTGGCAAAACACGTATGGGCTCAATCCTACCAAGTTCTGTCACCATCTGGGAAGGTACATAAATCACGATCCATCACAAAAAATGTGCAAAAAACTGAAACAAAAGTACTTGGAAAGATCCTCCTTAAGCATAGAAACACTTATCCAAGGTCAAACATACAAAAACAACCATTTTAATTCCCAAAATCAATGCATTTAGCTCACAAATGACTCATCGCCAACCACAACAGAATTGGAAATGATTACACTTAGATTGAAGAGCAAGAGACAAGGAACACAATGTACTATTCGGAATAGAATTCTGATTAATCGTTCAGGAGAAATGATGATTACAAACTGTAGTCACAAGAAGCTTTAGCAGGGCACGTTTTCTTCTCCAAGCTAATGATAATAATCCTTTCAAAACTAAGGGTTTTGACTTTAAAAGTTAGGGGGCTTTCCCATGGCCAACTGGCCTCTTACAAGGGGTAGACTCAGAGAGCATAAAAAAAAGAATATGGTCTAATCTTCTTCTTATTACAACTCATTTTAGGTAGAATTACAAGGTTTTTGCCGAAAAAATAGAGTATCCTCTGGTTTTGGTGTGCATACGTCTGCTCGCTCGTATCACCAAATAGTAGTGTTGATGCAACCTCTAAGAGAGCAAAAGAAGAAGATAGACTTGGCAGGACCCGGAGAAGAGCCATGGCCAACCTACATAGCAACAGATCTAAATTCTGAAGAGGAAGAGAAGCTTATAAGTTTTCTCAAGGATTACAAGGACGTGTTTGCTTGGTCCTACAAAGACCTAAAGGGAGTAGATCCTACGATATGTCAGCACATGATCCCATCAAATCTTGATGCAAAGCCCAGCCAACAGAGACCTTACATGTACAATGATACATTTGCTAAACACATCAGTGAGGATACCGATAAATTAAAGGAGGCCGAGTTTATCTATGAGATAGAGCACACCAATTGGGTATCTCGGGGGGTGCACTATGTAATCATGTTAATGTATAACGTGAGTTTGAAAGGAAGGGTTTTAAAATACAAAAAAAATAGGCAGTTTAAATGAGATACATTAAAATAAGGATTTTTAATATTCAATTTTGGAAAATTTTCGTAAAATAAGGGGTCATTTTATTCATTCAGACATGTTAAAAGAGGGGTTTCTTTAATATCCTGCGAATGCACGTTATATAGGGGGATACTGAATGGTGAACCCCCCAAGCTGGGTATTTCCCATTGTGGTAGTGCCTAAGAAACATGGAAAACTACGAGTGTGTGTGAATCTAAAGAAGGTTGATGCCGCCACGATAATGGATAATTATCCCTTGCCTATTATTGACCATGTCTCGGAATGAGTGTATGGTAAACTATCATACTCCTTTTTAGATGAATTCTTTGGATACAACCAACTCGCCATTGCTCCTAAAGATCAATACAAGATAGTGCTTTCCACAAAATGGGGTATATATTCGTATAGGGTGATGCCTTTTTGCTTGACCAATGCCCAAGCCACCTTCGAGAGATTGATGGCTCATGCCTTTCAAGAATACTTGAGGATAGTCTTGGAGAAATACATGGATGACTTATGTGTGCACTCTCTCTTGAGAGATGAGCATCCGGAGCACCTCAAAAAAGTATTCCAGAAGTGCAAGACTTACAGGATATGTCTTAACCCAAAAAAATGCATTATACAAGGGAGAATCCTTGGACATATTGTCTCAGCAGATGGCATACCTACCAACTTGGACAAGATAAAGGTAACTATAGATTTGCCTATGCCAAACAACACAAAGTAGTTACTTTGCTTTATGGGACATTGTGGGTACTACAAGAGGTCTATACACATGTATGCTATCATTGCACAGCCTCTGTATATACTCATAGTATCCTTTGTGTGGACGAAGGAGTGTAAATAATCCTTTGAAAAGTTTAAGAAAGCACTCATATCTGCTCTAGTCTTGAAAGCATCGGATTGGGAAAAGATCTTTCATGTTCATATCGATGCTTCGGCATTTGCTTTTGGATGCATCTTGGCCCAACCAGGAGAAGGAAATATGGATTTCCCAGTTTGCTATGCCAGCATGCAGCTTAATAGTGTTGAAAAGAACTACACATTCATGGAGAGAGAGGGGTTGGGGATGATGTATGCTGTTAAGAAATTTTGGCATTATCTCCTTGCAACAAATTCATGGTTTTTATAGATCAAATAGTCGGTTTACTATTCTATGGAGGAGAGTTTGATAGAATATGATAAGAAAGTAAAAGACGGATGGTTAGCCAATCACAGTATTTCCAATTACTTGGCGGGAGAGTCTGATAGAACAGGACAAGAAAGTAAAAGACGGATGGTTAGACAATTATGGTATTTCCAATTACTTGGCGTACGTTTGTATCAGTTGGGCTTGGACAACATTTTGCGGTTATGCATAAATCCAGAGGAATACGATTGTTATCTTTTGGAAGCACATATTCAAGACTTAGCATTTCATTACTCGCAAAAAAACACAACAACGCTTGCAACAATTTGGAGTTTATTTGCCGAATATGCGTAGTGATGTTCAGGAGTACATTACTAAATGTGCAACCTGTAGGTCTATCCCACCGATAGGACATGCTACATTGTTTTAGGTGACAATTGCACCAAAATGGAGCCAATACATTGTTGACTATCTGACCACCACGAGAAAATTTCCAAAACATACCCCTAGGGTAAGACAATGACCAATAGAAATAGAGGTTCAAGATTTTCTATTAATTTATAAACATCAATTGTATAATAGGAGAAAGGAAAATCATCTCAGGATGTGTGCAACCAAGAGCATGTATTTACCCATCCTAGAGCAGGCACATGAAGGACTCAGTGGAGGCCATTTCTCAAGGGATAAGACGACCAAAATTATCTTAATCGTTGGAATATGGTGGCCTACATTATACATGGGAACTGGGAAATATGTTAAGAGATGCAATGTATGTTAGAGTACCAAAGTCACGATGAAGAAAGATGAGATGGCTTTACGTCCAATGATGGGAGCAAGAGCTTTTGCTAAGTGGGGTACTAATTTTGTAGAACCAATCTCAACCCCCGCTTACAGAACTCATGCCCAATATATCATTGTGGCTATAGATTATCTCACAAAATGGGCAAAAGCTAAGGCCACACAAAAAGCTCATGCAAGAACCACTGCATGGTTTCTATATGAAAATAATTTTGTCAGATTTGGCTTACCCATAGAAATTTTCAATGATCATGGTGCATGTTTTCTTAATGAGTTATTGAAAATCTATTGGACAAATTCATGGTAGTTCACAGGTTGTCTGCTCCATACCGCCCATAGGCTAATGGACAGGTTGATGCTACTGGAATAAGATTCTATGCTCAGTTTCAATCAAAAAATATAATTTGACTCCAGAGTAGATAGGGACCATCAGTCATGCCACCCTGTAGGCTTATCGAGTAGCATACAAAACCTCAAGTGGGACAACACTGTACAACATGGTGTTTGGACTTAATGCCATCGTACCACTGGAGTTCCTAATCCCCACTCTACGAGTACCTAAACAACTTGAATGGACAGACCATGAATTGTCCGTCAGAGTCGATGACCTTGAGAAACTAGATGAGCTTCATGTGAAGGCCATAGCCTCTATCTATGCTCAAAAAAGGCAACAAAAGGATTTTTTTTATAAGCATGTACGCTCAAAAGAGTTTAAAACATGAGACTATGTCCTCGTTTACACATTGAAACAACATACAAAAAAAAACTTAAAAAGCGGATGGGACCCTTGGTGATCACAGATATATCACCAAGTGGAGCCGTCAAGATTGCTACATTAGAGGGTGAGGAAATGACAAATTGGATTAGTGGGTGCTGGCTTAAAAAATACCATCCCCCGCTAACCCAGAACATGCTTCAACAAATCCATGTGGAAAGGAAATGTTCTCAAGAAAATCAACAGATTGTAAAAGAAGCTCAAGAAGAAGCCAGGGCACGCATGGCAAAACAAAATCTTCTATGACAATAGCAACATAATGGACCACCAATATGGATCATTGTGATCAAAGTAATCGACTTTGAAGAGAACCATAAGGTAGACCCGACCATAAAAGTCAAGCTTGGAGGTAATCAAGTGGAGGCCAAGGCAATCATAGATTCGGGAGCTCAAGGAAACCTCATTTCCTACAGCCTATACAAGCAGTTGAAACTTGAAGGGCAGCTTCAACTAACACATCAGAGCATTCAAATTTATTCGGAGCACTCAATCAAAGCTATTGGATGGGTGGTGATACATGTACAGGTCAATCAATATATCTACCCGCACAAGTTTTTTGTTGTAGAAGATAGGGTAGCACAACATCCATTGTTACTAGGCAAACCATGGTAGTGAAAGTACAATGTACAAATTGATTGGAGCTTTGATATAGTCAATATTTAGCACGCAGCTAAAAAACAAGTAGTCCCCTTTGCAATAGAAATAAACGACAACCCATCGGTAACGGACATACAAAGTAAGGACAACCAACCCTTACGTACAATAGATAAGAAATGGATTTCAAACTCAAAGGAAATTACTACTACAAAGCCGAGCAAAGAGAATAGTCCAAAGAATCTATTCAACAAAACCACCACACAGCAGCCACCACAAAAGTCACCAACATCACCGAAGCAAGTTTGGGTAAAAAAGAAACTGGTTGTACAAGTTAAGCCTAACTAACCAGCATCAAGCTACCTCAAAGAAGACAAATGAGAAACTACGACAACAACCTCAAAGGTATAATCAGGTATGGGTGCCAAAGAAATTGCTTGTTGCACAAGGTAATCAAGAGAAAATTTGGATTACAAAAAGGCACAACAAGGAACTCCCTATGAGATCAACCTCTCAGAGCACACCAAGACCAAGGTGAGATGATCCACAACCAGTGGTGCAACAAATTTGGGTACCCAAGCTACTACAGCAAGCACTAGAGAACCAAAAAAAAATTGGGGTACTTAAATGAAGACCAAGAGACAAGCCACATGCGGATTACAGTTTCAAACAAGACTATCAACAACACTATAAACACATAACCAAAGTACCAAAGCAACCATTGGCAATCAAACAACAAGAAGACACTTAGAGCGATTGTTATTTCACCGCTATTTTCTGGGTACTGACTTAACAGGAAACCTCCACATCGATGCCAATAAGCACATAGCTTATACCCTCCTCTTGGACAACATTAAGTTTTCCTATGAATTGATCAAGTATGCATATAGGGCCGCAATACATAGCCAACATAAGCACCAACTAGTAACCTATGCACATCACATACCCTAGGGCGATACACTGTCATTTGGGACAACTCCGACTAGGAGGGGGGAAGCATTCTCAATGAGAACCCAAGAAGAGTACTAAAAGGGAAGTGCTTTCTATGACTTTGGGTTTTGATTGCGTTTGATTGCAAAAATTTGGTGAACCCAAGTATATATGCCCTTATCTAATGTGATTCAACAAAGACATGAGGACAAACGTCAGTAATGAGCCTCTACGTCAACAAAGACATGAGGAAAAATGTCAGTAATGAGCCTCTACGTGTGTGTATATATTTTCATGCCTAAAAGTGAGAAAAATGGAGCAATCCAACCAAAAATGTAGCGGATAATGGTACATAACGGTTTTTTGTGTTTTTTTAAATTTATTGGTATTTTGCGAGTTACTTTAGTTATTTTTCTTCTATTTTTGCTAATTTCTTGGAAAAAAATATAGAAAAATAGAAAAAAGCAAGTGAGATGGAGTCGGAACAACAAAAGAAAAAAAGTCAAAACCAACCTGGGAGATGGAGCTCAAGAGGAATCATCGCAAGAAGTTGTCTCCAAATGAAGAAATCCCTTTCAAAGACTAAAATGCCAAATAGGGAGTTTCTAAGCTAAAATTTTGACTTTTTAAGTTGAAAACTAGCTAGTAGGGCTTAGGGTACATGCAAAAAAACACCGCAAGGCATCAAAATCACTTTTTATCAAGGAAAACATCATACACGTATGATGTCTCACAGTCAAATTTTGCACAAATATCACTTACTGACTTCACAAATTCATTGTGCATACCCTAAACATGAAGCATATAAAATTTCATAAGATTTGGAGCTAATTAGGGTATTCAAGACCCAAAAAATGCAAAGTCTTGGATTAATCCCATAAGTTGGCTTTGGACTTACCAAAAGTGCTCCAAATCAAGTGAAATTTTACACAAAGCAAGCACATAGCCTATATGTCATGTCCCGATGCTCAAATATCTAGTTTGCAAATCGAGACATCATACGCATATGATGTCTAGACCTGTCACAAAGGGGTTTTTTCACCATTATAGACATCCAAATTTTTAAAGTATGGTACATATAACCTCTACACCAAATTGGGGCACCTTTGTGCATGTTTTGATCACCACACTCATCATTTTCTAGATCAAAATGTCCTAAACCCATTACATGGCCTTGAGCACATAAGCACTAGACCAAATTCATAATTTCACATACCAAAGCAATACACACATCAGGAGCTACCTCTGCACCAAGTTTGAGACAAAAATGCCAACCTAGACATTATATGCATATGATGTCTAGACCCCTTGAATTTAACACTCTAGCACTTTATACACATCATGATGAGCTCCCCATCAAGTTTTCATCACATTTGGGTATCTTCTGAACTCTACTTACACAAAAAGAAAAAATCTTGATGCACAAACACCTTCAAGCCCTTTGAAACCCACTCATACGCTCAATTTCAAATATGTGGCCATGGACACCATGCACATGCTATACACAACTTACCCAAGGGGTTTCATGTTGGTTTGTATCAGTAGCACATCATATGCGTATGATGTCTGTTCTCTCATACAAATGCCAAACTCCACAACTTTCATCATGAGCATGTTCGCCACATAGTATAAAGGTCGTGCATTCAATTTGGACAAGTTTGAGCAAGGTTGTGACCACTTGAGCCTAAAATCGGAAAATCTTGGCAAGAGACACATTCTATGGCCCAAACACATGACTTGTCTCCAAATCAAAATGTGAAATGATCAAATCATTTTCCATCACCTGAGGATGCTACAGATGAAGTCTGGACCAAAAATATCAACAGAGACATGATACGTGTATGATGTCTCCATAGGCCAAAATGATTATCTAAGGGGATTTATCACTTCCAATGCCATTATCCCATTAATCTTAGACCATAGCCTAAGTCTCATCAAGTTTTGGTTCTTTACACCCATCTAACCCCAGGTTTTGGAATCCTAAGCTCTATACTTGTTTTTGGCTTCTAACACACGAATAGAAACCCAAATCAAAGTCTGACCACATAGGAGTCTATACCATGCAAAGGTCCAGCTATAGCACAAGTTTGAGCCATTTTTAACAAAGTAGACGTCATACGAGTATGATGTCTCACTAGGCTGAAATTGAACCTGGAAGCTAACTTGACCCCTTCTAAGCCTTTACCCCATGATTATGAGAGCATCTACCAAGTTTCACCTCATTTGAACCTCATTTGCTCAAATCTAAGCCAAAATCCAGCTTCTGAGACTAAAAGAAGTATAAAGGTCACAGCTTGTCCAAATGACATCCAAATTAAAATCCATGCAGATATCCATGATGTACATGCTATGAACTATACACATATAAGAAATCACTCAGTTCTGACAACCTAGACATCATACTTGTATGATGTCTCACATCATAAATCTGCACTCAAAATGCATTTTTGACCACATGCATAGCACCCCTAGGCCCAAATTATCTTGTGTTTCAAATTTGAAGTCATTTGAATAGCTAGAAATTGAGAAATTGCCAAATTTAGTAAGCAACGCTAACTTTTGCACTAGGAGTGCCCGTAGGATCAATGGAAGCCAGCAAATCACCAGCTAAAAAGAAGAGGCTGTCATTGAAAGAAATCATTGCGGACGCATAACCTTATACTATCCCTGATGAACACTAAAACCAACCAAATCTTGGATAGATGAAGCCACACTGGAAGCTGAAGGAATCAGACTTTACCAAGGTACATTCAGAGATTTGCAAGGCAATACAGTGATGTGCCCATGATCCCAAGAGAGATCAGTGAGTATGCCAGCAAGGAAGGCATCCTCAACCACCTAGAGAGGGCCGATTTGCATAATTTCTTTGCAGCAAGACAAGCAAGTGTGGATACACAGAGGGTCTACAAGCTAGCAAGCTCTATTCAAAAAGATGGCAAAGAGGTGATTACAGCTTTGGCCGGCCAGAAGACTGAGGTGGTAATTACCCATGCTCTGGGAATCCACAATAAGGGTAGATCTATCACAAAAATAAGAGATGATGTGAAGGTCTATGATCACAAGAAGACAAATCCCACCTTTGAAGGCCTAGAAGACTCGAGGGCTGCAAAAATTTGCAAGCTGTACAACCAATATTTTAATGTTTGCAACAAACCACCATAAAAATATACCACCCCACCCCATGTAGTAGCCACTACAATCACACGAACACACTAAGGAGTAGTGTGTCCAAAGATGTAAACTTTGTCCAGTATCTGCATGAACAAGTGGTTGGAATGGGAACAGATATGCCAAAGTACATTGGTGGGATAGAAGTTCTCACAAGGATGCATATAAAGCAAGTGGAGTAAGAGGGCTATGACCAAAACAACCACATAGAATGAGTGGTTGAGATTGAAAGATAATGGTAAGGAAGAGTCTCCAGCCACAATAGCCCCACCTATCTCTATGCGGCTCAGGCGAAAGCTCAAAACCGTGCAAGAAGATACAAAAGAGGAACCACCAAAGAAAAAAGGGGAAAGAAACCATGATCAAAGAAGAGCAATTGAAAGGCAGCACTTCAATAACGTTAGGTCTTGTTTTAAAGAGTGTAGCCGTCATAGATATGATAACTTGCACGCATACATAATGTGCTTTGAATTGGTTTTCCTTGTTAGTGATTGTCATTAAAAGGTTGAGTAGGTGATTGAAACCCATCTATTTGTTTCCATGCACTTACAGGTGGTCAAAATCCATCCTTGGTTGAAATCTTGTTTGTTTCTCACTTTGCTTGCAACTACGAGCAGTGAATTTGCCCAACAACAAAGAATTGTTAAAGGAAAATCCTCATCCAAGAATAGGCTCAAAACTTATTGCAACACATTGATAATGGTACGCATGTTCATCCCCACCAATCAAAAGTCTCAATCCACTTTTTGTTGGCGAACCTACCGAAGAAACCTCCCTTCCATGCCCCCCTAAGACTCAACAATCGAGATGCATTGGAAATTTTATTCCTTTCCAAGACAAAATTGTAGGAGGTAAGCCCTCAGGATTGTACCCTCTGTGCAAGTTCGTAAGATTGAAAGGAATTTAAAATCAAGGGCATTGGTAGGTCTTCTAGCTGGACCCCGATGCACCATTGATATGCTTAAGCAATAGTGGCACCTGAAAGGGGCAAAACTTGAAGCAAGGGTTATACGTTATACCATCCGTAAACAAAGCATATCTTGGTTGAAGAGATGTTGTTTCTGTGCAAGATTTTTTTCAGACTTTGTTATCATGTACCAGAGACAGTAGTAATGTAAGCTCATAAGACATTTATGACATTGTGTTGCCTCTTTTTAATGGTGGAAACTTGAATGTAAGTTTGAATTAGGTACCTGTATAGCCTATGGAGATTTTTGCAAATCTTATGGATCAAATTATTACTGATGAAAATGTACATAATGTACTCAATGTACTTGATGCAGAAAGAGCTAAGTATGAAGAAGCTAGGGGTATGCCAAAATGGCTGGTGCCTACTTTGCATGATAGTAAATTGGATGCACCTATGTCTAGTCGTACTTGTTCAAGTTCATGACATGCATCAGATTGTTATGTTTTTTTCATTTCTAGTTTATGTGACATAGGAGGAACCTATTTCTTTTGATGAAGCACAGAATTCAAAAAATTGGATGGTTGCAATGGAAACAAAATATGATGCACTTATAGAGAATGATACATAAAAACTTTATGTAATTTGCCTCTTGGAAAAAGTCCATTGGTACAAAGTGGGTTTACAAGTTGAAATGTAAGCCGGATGGTGAGATTGACTGCTACAAGGCTAGACTTATTGCAAAATATTATGCAAGAGAAAGTCATTGACTATGAAGAGACTTTTGCTCGCGCCTGTTGTATGACTATTGTGTGTTTTCTATGTGCATTGGTAGCTCATTTTGGATGGAATGTGCATTAATTGGACATTGTTATTGATTTCTTGCATCTCTCTCTCTTTCACTCTATTGTCTACTCCCCCTATCTCTCTCTTCCTCTCCCTATCTCTCTCTCCCTCTCTCTCTCTCTCTCTCTCTCTCTCTCTCTCTCTCTCTATTCTATCTATTCGTCTCTCTTATTTCCTCTCTCCCTCTCTCTATCTCTCTCTCTCCTTTTATCTCTCTCTCTCTCTACTTTCCTCTCTTCTCTCTCTACTTTCCTCTCTTCTCTCTCTATTTTCTCTCTACTTTTCTCTCTTCTCCCTATATTTCCTCTCTTTAATCTATCTCTCTCTACTTTCCTCTCTTCTCTCACTACTTTCTAATTTTCTATTTTCAATGTCCAATTGAGGTTACGGGCATGGAAAGGGTTGTGGAATACATGATAAAGATGCATTAAAACTCCTCACATTGACTTCCTACAATTCCATGGGAAGTAAGCAAAAAAGTTCAAAAGCTGCATAAAAGCAAGGAGTCTTGAGCGCGGGATGGATGCAAGACATAAAGAAGTGGTTTTGGAGATGGGATGCATTACACTTGCTACATGATTCCTCAATTGACTCGCAAGTGAATGAAGTTTTTCTACAACGTCAATGTTTACGGCTTGGGAGGAAACTGATGGGTCGCCCTTCATACATTACACCACCCATATTGCACCATAAAGAGGAAACCTTGTTCTTCATCACTGAAAGAGAAAACCGTACTTACACTTACATGCTTGAGCCTATCCCCTTGTTAGGAATACGCACTATTGTAGCCATTTGGCTTAGCTCCCACTCCCTTCGATGTGAGACAGGGCGTTGGGGCAATGGAGAAGAGTAAAATTGATTGTGCACATTATGCTCACTGCATGTTCAAGAGTCTGAGTACCATACACTACTAAAGTGCTCAACTTTTGGTCACATCTGAACTTGATTCCCTCACATTTTTAGCCATGACTTAGACCTACACACTTTCCTCTCCCAACCACAACGTGGGCTCTCCATTGCAACTCTCATCACCACAATTTTGAAGCATCAAGAGTTACTCATCAGCCACACACATACTACATCACATGTAGCTTTGATCCTATAGTTCATATTTGACCTCTCAGGAGGATAATACAATCTCTCTCTCTCTCTCTCTCTCTCTCTCTCTCTCTCTCTCTCTCTCTCTCTCTCTCTCTCTCTCTCTCTCTCTCTCTCTCTCTCTCTCTCTCTCTCTCATTTTTATTTCTTTCAGCTCCCTCTCTTTCTCGATCTCTTTTTGTCTCTAATATATATCTATTTATACCTATTTTTCTCGCTCTCTTTCTCTAATACTTATTTCTCTCTAATTTTTATTTCTCTACATTAGCTCTCTCTCTCTCTCTCTCTATTTGTTTTCTAATTTTCTCTTTCTTTTTATCTATCTACTCTATTGATCTCTAATTTACATACCATTAGTTTTCTTTTAAAAAAATTCTGCATCTTTATTTTTAAGCAATTTCTATACCATTTTCAAGTTTCAAGCGATTTATCAAGCAAGTTTTAAGAAAACCTAATCTACAACTACATCGGTTTACAAGAAAAACCTATTTTCTACATCAATTGCCCTAAACCTAATCTACTTCTACATTGATTTACAAGCAAAACCCATCTTCTAAATTCGTTACTCTAAACCTAATCTACTCTTACAAGAAAATGGAAGAGGTATGCTTTTAAGTTTCTCGTTGTTTTAAACGTTTTGTGTGTGTGTGTGTGTGTGTTTGATTGCAAAATCCCATCCTTTAGAATCATATACTGAGAGAACTTAAATATTGTTTGCACAAAGCAAAAGTAGAACTTTTTTTATATAAAAATTTATTACAAGGTACTTTGATACATGAAAAAGTAGGAGCTTTAAGTAAGAACTCCTAACAGATGAAAGCGGGGATCTTTACCTGCCAACCAACCACAAGTACAATTAATTAGAATTAATTTTCCCTATATAAGTGACAGGTATATCAATCAATCCCCCCTGCTTGTTATCGCTTTCACACCCTGGACTCCAACCTTACTCCTAATCATATGTTATGTTTTCTTTTGCTTGTCTATGCAAGTAGGGTCGGTTACGGTCTGTGAAGGTTTTTACGGGTTTATAAGGTTTCGAGATAGGGTCTCTAATTGCTATTGGCATGGTTCTCTGTTTCCCTTTATGTGCTGCCAGTAGCTTGTCGCGAATCTGTTGTAGCTTAAATATATCTCAAGTGATGCTTATCATATCCGTCTGCATGTACCCCTGTTTGTCAACAATGGTTACACATATGAGTTTAGCATTCTTAGATACTATACTAGATGTTTCCATAGGGGTAGCCTTATCCCTATGGGTTACAAGTCTGCATTCAATTTATAAGCATATCTAACTTGTGAAAATTTTGGCAGCATTTTGTTTGTAACATCTTTCCTTTTTCCAAAAAGAATCATTCTTATACAATGACATGTGTCCTCACAAGAGGTTGTCATATACCCGCATTCATCACTGGTTACATATGAGTTTAGCATTCCTAGATACCATCCCTAAATGTTGCCCTAAGGGCATCATTATCTCTATGTTCTATAAGTCAGTACCCTAATTTATAAGTACATCAGATTTGTGAAAATTTTGGCAGCATTTTGTTTGTAACACCTTTCTTCTTTCAAAAAAACGAGTCTTACACAATGACCTCTCTCCTCACTTGAGGTTGTCATATACTCTTACCAAATCTTTGATCATTTTTCTGCTAAACAATAGTCATAAACACAGATGGCTATACATATGATCTTTATCATTATTCTACCAACTGCTACCTTAGGGGGATACTATGGATTATAAGTCAGCTTTCCACCCTATAAGTATATCTAATTTGTGAAAATTTTGGCAGCATTTTGTTTGTAACACCTTTCTTTTTTCAAAAAACATGTCTATCACATTGACATCTGTCCTCACAGGAGGTTTCCATATACCCTCTTTCAAACTTTTGATATAGTTTTATGCAAGATAGCAATCTTAACAAACCAAGGAAAAAAACAAGAGCTAAACACAATACTTAAAAACCATTGTACTCGGAGCTTTCTGTATCAATTCACCTGGTTATTGCTTGCAGTAGACATTTGTAATGCTCTTCTTTCCCACTTGGTGCTCAAGGCAATGTACCACTTGAAACTGTTACCTTCAGCTGTCAAATCATTTTGTGTATAGACATTAGTCGTATGATTGAACTTTCAATTTATGCATATAATACAATTGGTTCGCATGCTAATCTGATGCTTACTTGTGTTTGTGTATATAGGCTTTTTTATATGGATGTTGAACGGTATGTATAATTATGCTAATACCCAAGATTGGTCTTGGTACTGTATTAGTCATGTGTCGTACACTGTTTATATGTATGCCTAGCTTCCTTGTGTTTGTAACTATATGTGAGATTCTCCATTGCTCAGATATGCAATATACAATCCTAAATCATGTATCTACGCTTGAATGCGTATCATCCAATTCACGCTTTTTTTTTTTAACCGTACTTAGCTCTTGTATGCTTATGACCAGGTAGTAGGTTGCCAGATTGGTCCTCGTGTGTCGTATGCTGTGGATTTTGTGATGCTATGCCCTCTTCCGCTTGATGCCAGTGGTTTTTTGTGACGTTTGAGAGAGTAGGAGGCTGTGTTCGCTTGTGAGCCTTGGTTGCTTCCATTTACTGTGTACCGTGTGTGTGTGTAGAGAGATGAGAGATACAAGAGAGCTTATGTGTTCATGCTTGCATGAAACAAGCCATAGCTTTAGATGTAGCGTTGTGTGCTTCCTGCTTACAGAAGAGCAAGGAGGAAACGCTTCATGCGTATAACTTAGGTGAGTGTATTGGCTAGCGCTACTCAAATACGCATGAAGCAGCATTTTATAATTGGCTATAGCTCAACGGTGCCTTAAAGGCCCTGCTAATGTGTGCCTTAAGGCTTACTGCACAGCAATTGCCAGCTTATGCCAGCGCAGGAGTTCAATGCTTCCTACTTTTAGGACTTGCCTTTTTAGAGAGTGAGTAGTTTTGCTCCATTATTTTAAGCCTTAAAAATGTATCTTGCTTTTAGATTTTATCCCCTTTTTGACCTAATGTAGCAAAAGGTAAAATAGTCTTCGTGAGTTATACAATTACCATAGAATGAATACTTTTCATTAGTAAACTGCAATTGTGGCGGTATTACTTTTGGGTCCATGGACTCATTATGTAGGTAAATAAAAATCAGGTATTTGGGTTTGGTAGAGGTTTTATACTCAAAGCAAATGAAAACTTGACAAATTCAAGAATGCATACATGTCTCTGGAGAATGAATTACAAAATAAGGGGTTGGCCTATGCCATAATAAAACCAAAAAAAAGGGGGGTTTTCGGCTTTGAAATCCATCATCTTGTCCTGCTTTGGAGGCATCCGTATCACTTTTCCACCAATGATGTGGTTGCCTATGTCATGTTTAGTAAAAACTTGTTAGTAAAACTTATGTCTGTTTTTCTTTTTGGTACTATGTAAGCCCGTGTGTGTTGTGTGGTTGTGTGCCCATAATATCACTGAGTGTTTACCAACTTGCATCATGTGTTCCATATATTGCATGCTTGTGTGTGTGTGTGTGAAAATATGTGTTTAAACTGCAAGCATTAAGTCGAGTATGGCAAGCAAGGAGCAGATGTAGAAAAATAATGTGTCGATTCTAGAGCAAGGGGTCACCCTTATAGGCATGGTTGTGTGGAGTGGGAATTGAGTGGGTGTAGATGTAATCTCAGAGTGTTTGTCAGTATGCAGTCTATGCTCCATATATTGTGTGTGTGTGTGTGTGTGTGTGTGTGTGTGTGTGTGTGTGTGTGTGTGTGTGTGTGTGTGTGTGTGTGTGTGTGTGTGTGTGTGTGTGTGTGGCCCTCCCCCATCCCTGAGGAAAGGTGCACTTGGTGGAGGATAGGCCACCAAGTGGACCTATCCCCTATTAATTCTTTGTTTTAAGGTATTGATGGTAAATCTAATGCCAGGAAATTGATTTCCCTCAATGAAATTATTAATACATGTAATTACCTTCTCTTTTTTGAACCCATTCTCTACAACATAGAGACTAGTTTATTTAAATGTGCTATCGCATACAATTCGTGGGATGCATTATAAATATGGGAAGAACTTGTGATATGCATACATTATATGCCATCTTTTTTGGCCGATTACTGGCTGCATGAATAAACGGAACATTAGGGCATGGTAATTTATCTTTTTTCCATGTGGTGTATGTTACATATTCCCCTTTAATTGATTCGCACAATTAGATATGTGTATTTAAATATGTGGTTTGGTTTTTCTTGTGTGTGGCTTTAATCCCAATAATGTCCAAAGGGTAAATTGTAAAGGGGTCCTCGTGGGACAAGGGTTTTTGGTGATTTAGACATTGTGAAATAAATGAATTATTAGCAAATAGCAAATCATCCATATACCTCCATGAATATAAAAATTCCTTCATCATATCAAATTGTGTAAGCCAAGATAGCTTTTTTATGTATTCAATTTCATACCATGCCAAATACAGATTACACCATAATGGTGAACAATTATATCCCATTGGTATACCCTTCTCTTGGCGATAATTAATGTGTTTGCCTAATTTTGTAAGCAGTTATCAAGAACAAACTCATTGATGTTATGCAAATATTCAAATGTCCAGACCACTTCATTTTTCTTTCTTGTAAGTACAATTTGTTTGCGGTATTTCTTAAATCCAAAATATTTTATATTTTTTATCAGTTTAATAATGTTGTCCAGTACCTCAAGCTGCAGTCCATGCGTGCCTTTATGAGGGATAGCCTCATAACAGGATGTTATATCAAAGGAATGAATGTTTGTAATACTGTTTGATAGATTAATCAAAAAATCATACTGATTATTAATCATCCAGTACCCATTGGTTTGTGTTTCAGAAAATGATTGTAGCTTTTTATATATAATTCCGGTCTATTCTGCAAACCCTTGTAATAATCCATTGACTAATTTGGTGATTATAGTTGTAGCAGGAGTAAATACACAATTATGCGTATTAGTGATCCATCTGAAATCCATTTTATGAATTTTAAAATTTCCCTTAAGGTATGGGAGAGGGAACATAGATGGAGTTTCTAACCCAATCTCTTGGGTATAAGATCCTATGGCCTAGAAAATTTCCTCCTCTTGCGAAGAAAGAAGACGGAATTCTGGGCTTTCTAGCCTTCTTCTTGCAATTAATTGAATGAGTTTCTTACATATGAATACTGGAGTTCGTGCAGATTTATCAAGTCCACATATAAATAAATATTGTAAAATATATTTTATTTCATCCCCATCAAGTCGGTGTTCTTGTACCAAGGAGTTTGGTTCTGCATATAAAAGGGAAATTTATGGGAAAACATCTCATTAACTGAACCTTGGATATAATTGTAATGAGTTTTACTATCCTCACATCCTAAAAGGATACATAAGGTCTTCCATACATTGCTAAGTTCTTTTATTGTTGACTTAGGGTTTACTGGTATTAGTGATATGTGATTTAATCCTTTCTTGATAAACTCTTGGAGAGTTTTATGTCTAGCTATGCTAGGGTTAGTGGTGACCACATGTCTTCCGAAGGGTTCTAAGTCAACTAAAAAGTTGGAAAACCTTTTATGAGTTAAACAACCACATGGTTGTGTTTCATCAATTTCTTGGGCGAACACAGAAGATGGTTTGTATAGCGTATGGTTCAAGTTTTTGGTATATTTCCAACCAAAGCAAATCATCATTTCAGACAATTTTTTATTGATGTGAAAATCATTTATCAATGTTTGAAAAAACTTATGAGGATTAATAAAGTCCATAAACTTGTTACAAAACAATATGTGAACGCATCTTCCATGCATCTTAACACTGCGTTCAAAATGTAATAATCCATTATTTTTTGTAGTAAGTAAATGTACTTGGTCTTCAGAATTTGGGTATTCAAGTGCTTTGAGAGTATCCCCATAGTCTTCAGATCCTCTGAATTGCCTTGGCTTCTTGCTTGTTGACGCCATGCTGCTTGGTGTGTGTGTGATCTTCTTTAGTTGTTCCTTCCCTTTGGGTAGTTTGAGTAGGGTTTCGATTGTGTTGGAAACTGGTGTGTTGTGTAGCTTTTGAAGAAGCGGAGTCCCAAGTGTGTATAGGACCAGTCCCTTAGTTGCTTCTAGCATGTGTTCATGAAAGTGATAATAGATGATTACCGCATGCCTTAATTCAGTTGGAAATGAGGCTATGGCCCATGCAATAAAGGCATATACTTGGGTAGGTCCAGATGAAAATCGAAAAAACTTTGATAAATTTTGGAATACGTACCACAAAAATTGATCAAACCAAATGATTGAAGAGGAACAACTGGAGTTTGGATCCACCCTTTTGCATTGGCATTTGAGGAAGGGTCTATAGGAATTCCAACAGTTTCTTAGAAACCGTTTTTGATCCTTTGCCCTGTCCATAAGAGAGAGTCCCTTGGTGCGCGCAATGATTGAAGAGCTGGGACATTTTTTACCATCGACATCGGATAATTGTACTTGTTTAAGCCCGAAGAGAACATCTTGTGCCAAAAGATGTTTGGAGTGTAAGGCTAAGGTTTTACACTATTCCACAATGTCTGTGGGAATACTACACAACAACCCTAGAGAGGAGATTGTAAAAGGTGCCCGATGGTTCAAAATTTCATAATCCCAGAGCTTATGTCCAAGTGGAATAGCATCCAACTCAACCTGCCTGAGTGGTAGTAAAGGGATTACCTCTAAAAAGAGTTTAGAAATTGCTATGTCAGGGGATAAACAGTTTGCATCTTCTAAGAAGTTGAGGGCTTCCTTCTATTCTTCCTTCAGAAGGTCTAGATCAAGAAGGGGATTAATAACCTTTTCTGAGTGCTTGATTTCTATAGGTACCGCTGGAAGGTTATTGATAAAATATAACTTGTTTACAATAGTGGATAGAGAAGTAAAATAAAAATCAAGATCTGAACTATCCGGTGAGTCAATAATGGGTAGCTTAGCTAGGAAGGTATTAAAGGCTTCAATAAGCTTATCCTTCTCTTTTCTGGATAGAATCAATAAGGAGAGCCACTCATTTATAGAAGCAATGTTTAATACCGATATAGAGTGGGTGTTTATAGCTTCTTTTTCAAAATCTGGCAATTTTTTGTGAAATTCCACACCTTTGAAACAAGAAATTATACATTGGGTACCAACATGTGGAATAGGAATGCCTTCTTCTATTCCGTATCCCAGACGGGTGAGAGATGGAATCCAAAGAGCCTGAATAAATCACGATACAAATATTAAATCAACACTTATTTTTATAATAGTACTAAGTTTCCTCAGTATATGATGGATACCCGACCAAAGGTATCCCGGGAAAATTGTGTGTGTGTTTGATTGTAAAATCCCATCCTTTAGAATAACACTACAAGAGGTTGTGTGCTCTTGTGACACTGTTAGCGACGGAAATACACTGGGTTTTTATAACCCCCGGCGTCGCTATATGCGTCGCTATATAGCGACGCTCATAGAGACGCTCATAGCGACGCATATAGCGACGTTTACACAGAAGACTATAGCGACGCTCATAGCGACGCTACAGAGCCATAAATAGCGACGCCCGAGAGAATTTTTTTTTGGTGGCAGGGCATTGAATGCCCTGCCACCCATCAACCATATTGTACTTGATTCACTTTTTAAAAAAAGTGCAAGGGTAGATAATAGACCCAAAATAGTCACCCACAAGACGCATTGTTTGCAAAATTGACAATTGTACACATCATAGGCAAAATGAATTGATTGGCAAATGTAATGATGACAATTGTACAATATCATAGGCATAAAGAATTGATTGGCAAAAGGAACTGCGGTGACATATGTAATAATATACATGGTTCAAAAAGACGTATAAAATCCGTCTCATGATACATAAGCTATGAGAAACCCTAAACTAATGCTATCTAGCTACGGCTAAACTAACGTCGTCTAGTCAGACGTCTCATCGCGTCCAAGCGGCGTATCTGTCGGATTCTGCAAAAAAAGACAATAAGACAGCTTTCAGTAAGTATAAACATATAACGACATTTATAAAACAATACAAAAAATAAAAAAGAGTAAACCCTAATACTAACCATGCCGCCGCGAGAACTGAGAATGTCCATCAGGGCGTTTAAGCCCTTCCTGCCTGCGTACTCGCGCTCGTACGGTGTGGGATCACGTCCTGTCATCTACCACTGTCAAAACATACAAAGATTTCATTATGTTAGAATTAAAAAACTCATAAACCCTAAACTATCGAACATAAAGAGCAATGTGAAAAAACTTACAAAATCGGCCTCAAATGATGCCCATCCACCGCTCCCCAAGTGGTGCGAGCTCCCTGCCTCTACTCGCGCTCTGGCTGCATCCTTTTGTTGCTTCCACTTGTCGGGATTCTCGCGCGCTGCTTTCTTCGCATTCTTCCAATCTTCTTTGGCCAGCCAATCTGGCCTGTTCCACCCATTCTTGATTGCTTTTTGCACTTCGGAACGCTTGTGTTTGCAGTATTTGGGCATTCGAATCTTCATCAGGTCTTCATTGAAGCGCTGATCCCATGTTGGAATGGGAAACTCATCATGAAGTATGCTGATGACTCTGTTTTTTAAATCAGTTGGTACTTCACTCCATTTGTTTAGTATGTAGAGTCTAAACAACTGAGAGCAAAGACCACGCATGCGCGAGATCACCTTCTTGCCGTCATCATCCATGGTGATGCCGCCGCTGATGTCGACGGAGTAAGGCAAGCCCTCTGGCCGGTGACGCGTGAACCTGGGTGTCCCGGCAGGGGTCTCTAGCGGCGTGTCGATGGGGGTACGGACGTCAGGTGTCTCCACCGGCGTCTGGGCCCCGAAGCAAGGAGTGTCGAGTGGGGTGGCTCCTGGTGGAGTAGGTAGAGGTGTGTAGCTTCTAGGAACAGTAAGCCGTGCAAAACCTGGCATAGATGGCGATGCTGTGGCTGGTGTGGGGGCGGGCAAAGAAGAGGAGGGTAAAGAGCCTCGTCGAACACGAGGCGGTGTGGAGGCATCGGTGGCGGAATCCCCACAACAACCGCCACCGCCACCACTAGAGCGCCGGTGTCTAGACGAGTGTGAAGCTCGTCTCGTCGACGCCGAAGCTTCGGAGCGCGCCGAATGCTCCGAAAGAGAGGGAGATGCGGATGGAGTAGGAACGCGCGATGATGCGCCAGAGCGATGACGCTCCACGTACCACTGTCTCTACTGCGGTGACAAAGAAGAAAGAAACTCCTCATCATCCATACCTGCATTAAACACACGAATATTTAAACTTAATATTGAATGAATAGAGTGGACAACGACGCAAAGACCATTAAATACATTGACGTAATGACGCATATAAATACAATGACGCAATGAATTGAGTGATAGAAGAGGCAAGTCGAAAACTCAGAATTTTCAATCAAAATATGTGAGCACGAGTAGAAAAGAGCGTTATACACCATGGAAGGTACTTAGAGAGCCAGAGCTTTTACAACACGGAGCAAAATTGTTCAAATATAATATTTGTGGCTTTAAGAGATCTCTCTCTCATCCTCGCATAACTCAGCATAACTTCCTATATCTATATAGAGATCTCCGTTTAAACACATATCCTCTGTTTCATTTTGTAGCTCCTCTGCATGCACCCCATATAGAGTAGTAGCATCTTGATGCTCGTCTAGCACCACCGCAGCGGCTTCTGATTGAGCATCTTCTCTGATCTCCTCTATTGATGTCATTGTGATTGGCACATGGTAGCCTTCATACGTCCTTGCACTACGAGGGGCTACCTCTATGACGTACCACCAGTTTGATGTAGACTTTGTAGGATGAAATATTACCTGCCAGAGCCACATAACTTACATGAGAGCTTTCAAGCACATAACTTGTAAAAGGGGGATGTTAACTATTTACATACTTACTTGTTCACAATGCTCGGGTAGTACGAAAGTGTCTCTTAGCTCAGTCCATTTCTTAGTAGAATCCACCTCAAGAAAACCAGACTCTCCTCTACGCACAGTAGCATTGCGACCCTCCATGATTATCTTGAACCATTGCATGTCGAACAAGTCGACAAAAAATCCTCTGTAATCGATCCTCAAAATCTCTTGCAGCGTGCCGAAGTAAGTGAGTTCCGCCACCACAGGATCTGCATCAGAGGAACGTCATCGACTAGACTGTTCAAATTTTGCCATGATTCCACAATCTTGAGTAAAACGCTTTTTGTCGATTCGTTCCACCCTAAAATGTCGACCTTTACACCATGCTATAAGAAGAACATCCATCTGGAATGAACTGTGCCAGCTATTTCCACCTCATCAACTATGTGAACAAGAAGATGCACCTGAATGGTTAGCATTGTAGTAGGAAAATGTTTCTCAAACATGCACACAAGCTCCGCAGCATTTAGTTTGGCGAAAGGTATGGAGTCTACGTTGATCTCCTTTTGTGAGATCCATTGCACCAGCTTTGCAAGTTTGTAGATTGTGTTACGGATGTCGAGAGACAAACATCCCTCAATGGCAACCGGTAAAATAAACTGTAAAGTATGTGCAGCAATGATATTAAAGTCCACATTTTATGCAATGATATTAAAGTCCACTATGAACGTACCTGACACATTTTATGCCAATAGTGTGACTTCAAACCGGTAAGCTTTCCTTCTTTAGTAAAACACGTTCGGTGCGAGTGCATTACGCCAGTGGGGGTCCGCAAAGATCGAATGGTCTCTTTTACTTTGCGTTCTTGGGCTCTTGTGAAAATCCATGGTGCTTTAGGGAGTTTTATCGATCCATCAGACGCTGTTTGCGGCCAATATTGCTCCATACGATCCACATTTCTAAGGTCAACTCTGGCTCCCAAAGTATCTTTCTTGCCGGTCAGATGGTCCCATAGTAGATTACCCACATTCTTGAATATGTGCATTGGATCGAGCAAGTGATTGATCATGAGTCGGGGCCAGTATGGTAACTCGTACCATAGAGATAGTCTCTTCATCCCTAGAGGCAATCCGTCATCGCACATCTCCTTCTGCTCTAACCATGCTTGTGCAGACATCCTTGGTGGCTCTCTTCCCAAAAAGCCGTCGCGTAACACATTATTCTCTGGAAGATACGCTTGATGACCTTCGTAGATTTGCTTCTTCAGTGAGGGTGTCCTACGTGCATTCAGTCTAGGTCCACATGTGACACATGCTCTGTATCCGCTTGTTTGAAGCCCTGCATGTATACACATGATAATAGATCAACTATGGGAAAAAACAAGATTTACAGTGTCTGAGTGAGGAGTGTCAATAGATCACCTGAGCATTCTGTTAGCCCGGGATAGTCATGCATGGTCCACATTAGAATGCCTCTGATCAAAGCATTCCGTCGTCCTGTGTGTCGGCTCATATCCACCACCTCTATGCCAATCCACAATTGTTGTAGCTCTTCCAATAGTGGACGAAGATACACATCCATATTCCCCACTTTATATCGCCCTGGCACAATCAAGCTTAGCCATAGGTGCCCCTTCTTCGTAGTCAACCACGGGGGAATGTTGTAGTTGACGATGACAACGGGCCATACACTGTAAGATGTTGATCTTTGACCAAATGTATTTACGCCATCCATAGCCAGGCCTAAGCGCAAATTTCGAGCTTCCTTGGCAAAATCCGACCATGTTCCATCTATATGTTTCCACGCTACGCAATCTGCAGGAATTCGTAGCACACCATCCGAAGATGTATTCTCCTCATGCCATGATGCTAGGGCGGCCATGGACTTACATTCGAAGAAATGCTTGATGCGAGGAAGCAGAGGGAAATGTCGCAAAACCTTTTGTGGAATTTTTGTCCCGTGGAGATCTACTCGATATCTTTCGGAATCACATTTCGGACACTTCTCCATGTCTATGTATTCCCCTCTGAAAAGAATGCAGTCATTAGGACAAGCGTGGATAGAATTGTAATCCATTCCCAAGTTTCGCAAAATCTTTCTTGCTTCATCTCGGGAATCTGACATCACATTGTCAGCTGGTAGTATGTGCTCTTTCAGCAATCTACACAACATAAAAATATGATACAATCGTGTAAAAATCTATCAGATCATTATACATTTAGAGTTTTATTAAAGTAAACTAATTGTAATAGATCACCTGAAAAGCGCTGTGACGCTAGTGTCACTCCATCCAAACTTTGCCTGCATGTTGAGAAGAACCAGGAGTGCTTTCAATCTAGACATACGTGCTCCATTATACAATGGCGTATCGGCTTCACTTTTCATATCATCATAGATAAGCCTTTCTGAATCCATGATCGTCTCGATCATTTCATCAATCTCGGGCTCAAACATTGCCTCGTTGGGAATGTGCTCTGCATGATCATCCCCCGAGCTGTCAGAGGCTACATCTTGTGGCCTCACATATGCTGCTTGACCAAAGCGCCTGCGAACACGTCTATTGGGTTGCAAGATTGCTGCTTGTTGGCCAGCGTCAGAGTCCGACGAGTTATAATTGGCAACAACTCGATCTATAATAGATGGATCGAACTCGCCAAATTCACGAACGTGCTACAAAGAAACACGTCTTGTCCATCGCACAGCATGCTTGCATTGATTACAAGGACATAAGACCCTCGTTGAGAGATAGGTGTTTCGGTTGGACGGTCCCACATCCTCGTCGCTACTCATAATGAGGATAAAAAACTTATAACCTGGACAACAAATTTAATATTCTATTGGCATTCTTTGTCTTATCTCTCTCTCTCTCTCTCTCTCTCTCTCTCTCTCTCTCTCTCTCTCTCTCTCTCTCTCTCTCTCTCTCTCTCTCTCTCTCTCTCTCTCTCTCTCTTTACCTCACATTCTCTAGTCATGTCCAATCCCCGCACACCTCGGTCTAGAGGTGCACGGAGATCAGAACCACCGGGTTATAATCTCGTCTTTATTGGTCAATACCTATATTTGTGGGTACAAAAAATCTACACACCCACGTCTACATGATACTGCATGTAGTGGACAAAACCCCTTTGCCTCTTCTCTAGCTGTAGCACTTCACAGCATCTTAACATCTTTTCACAGTAGATCTTTTCACTGTTCGTCTAACTCTAAACCCTAAACCGTAAGTAATTCTTGCGTGGACTCGATCTAACGTAAATAAGCGTAAATCTAAATAAACGTAAATCTAACTAAAAATAAACTTAAATCTAATTTAACGTAAGTCTACATCTAACCTAATCTTTAACGTCTTTTGGGATAGTTTCCTACGACGTTAAAACTCTCTTCTTCTTGTGTGTGTGTGTGTGTGTGTGTGGGTAAACCTAAATAAACCTAAGTCTAATCTAATATAACATAAATCTAAATCTAACGTAAATTATGTTATATTAAAAATAAAGAACTAAACTAACAGGGATTATAAGAACCTTAAAACTGATTTAACACATAATTTTTCACATAACTCGGCAAGAGTTGGCATTCTCATCACTAAAGATGTGAGAGTTAACTTCTGGCGGTGACACTGCCTCATCTCCATCCACATCTGACGACAGCAATTGGCCCTTTAGACCGTTCTTGCTCTTGTTACTAACTTTGAAGTTGCTGTTGAATGACTAGAGGTTGTCTAGATGGTCATTGTGTCGGGGATGTAGTGACTCTTGCCGCCCTGAAGATCCACCTTCTTCCCTATCTTCTAAAGACATTTCACCAGTACTTTTGGATCGACGGAGCCCACCATGAGTGAAGGCAGCAATACCCTATATTCCATTGAGGGCTTTCTTCACCCGCTTCATGCAGGCATCGCAGTCTATGGAGACCTAAATCTAATCTAATATAACGTAAATCTAAATCTAGCATAAATAAACGTAAATCTAGTTAAAAATAAACCTAAATCTAATTTAATGTAAGTCTACATATAACCTAATCTTTAACGTCTTTTAAGATAGTTTCCTACGACGTTATAACTCTCTTCTTCTTGTGTGTGTGCGCGTGTGTGGATGTGTGTGCCAATAAAAAGAGATAAATGGTATAACCTTTCTATCACCCATGCCAAGTATGATAGATTGATTATGCCATTTCCCTCTTGAATAATAGGTCTTGAGTTTAACTCCTCGTCGGCTAGATCTTTAGTTCTTTTAATTTTAATTAGTTTCCTACGACGTTAAATTAGTTTCTCTCTTTCTCTCTCAATGTGTGTGCGTTTTTTTGGATCGTATGCATGTTTTCTCTCTCTTTTCCTCTCTCAATGTGTGCGTTTTTTGTTTATGCATGTTCTCTCTCTCTTTTCCTCTCTCAATGCGTGCGTTTTTTGTTTATGCATGCTCTCTCTCTCTTTTTCTCTCTCAATGTGTGTGTGCATTCTTTGTTTATGTATGTGTGTGTGCGTTTTTGTTTTTGTTTGTACTCTCTCTCTCTCTCTCTCTCTCTCTCTCTCTCTCTCTCTCTCTCTCAAAAACACTATGTGTGTGTGTGTGTGTGTGTGTGTGTGTATGTGTGTGTGTGAGAGAGAGAGAGAGGGAGAGAGAAAGAGGGGAAGGGAACATGAGAATGAGGAGAGGGAAGGAGCATACCTAGCTCTCCTTCCTCTCCTCGTGTGTGTGTGTGTGTGTGTGTGTGGAGAAGAAAAAGAGAGAGAGAGAGAGAGAGAGAGAGGGAGAGAGAAAGAGGTCTTGAGTTCAACTCCTCGTCGGCTAGATCTTTAGGTCTTTTAATTTTAATTAGTTTCCTACGACGTTAAATTAGTTTCTCTCTCTTTCTCTCTCAATGTGTGTGCGTTTTTTTGTTTATGCATGTTTTCTCTCTCTTTTCCTCTCTCAATGTGTGCGTTTTTTGTTTATGCATGTTCTCTCTCTCTTTTCCTCTCTCAATGTTTGCGTTTTTTGTTTATGCATGCTCTCTCTCTCTTTTCCTCTCTCAATGTGTGTGTACATTCTTTGTTTATGTATGTGTGTGCGTTTTTGTTTATGTTTGTACTCTTTCTCTCTCTCTCTCTCTCTCTCTCTCTCTCTCTCTCTCTCTCTCAAAAACACTATGTGTGTGTGTGTGTGTGTGTGTGTGTGAGAGAGAGAGAGAGAGAGAGAGGGAGAGAGAAAGAGGGGAAGGGAACATGAGAATGAGGAGAGGGAAGGAGCATACCTGGCTCTCCTTCCTCTCCTCGTGTGTGTGTGTGTGTGTGTGGAGAAGAAAGAGAGAGAGAGAGAGAGAGAGAGAGAGAGAGAGAGAGCATTACCTGCTCCTTGCTTGAGGGCGCCGAAAAACTCAGATCTGAGATCTGAGTTTTTGGGCGCGCTCGGTTATTTTTTTTAGCTCAGTCGGCGTCGCTATGAGCGTCGCAAATTTACAAAGATATTTGCGACGCTCATAGCGACGCCGGGAATTTTTTTTTGAGCGTCGCTGTGTGAGCGTCGCTAATATGAATAGCCTCTTGTAGTGTGATATACTGAGAGAACTTAAATATTGTTTGCATTTACCATATTGTGTAAAGAACAAAGCAAAAGAAGAACTTTTTTTATATAAAACTTTATTACAAGGTACTTCGATACATGAAAAAGTACGAGCTTTAAGCCGGAACTCCTAACAGATGAAAGTGGGGATCTTCACCTGCCAACCAACAACAAGTACAATTAATTAGAATTAATTTGCACTAAATGGGTGACCAGTATATCAAGCAATCCCCTCTGCTTGTTATCACTGTCACACCCTGGACTCCAACCTTACCCCTAATCATATGTTATTTTTTCTTTTGCTCGTCTATGCAAGTAGGGTCGGTTATGGTTTGTGAAGGTTTTTACGGGTTTATAAGGTTTGGAGATAGGGTCTCTAATTGCTATTAGCCTAGTTCTCTGTTTCCCTTTACGTGTTTCCAGTAGCTTGTCCCGAATCTGTTGTAGCTTAAATATATCTCAAGTGATGCTCATCCTAGCTGTCTCCCTATACCGTTGTTTGTCAACAATGGTTACACATATGAGTTTAGCATTCTTAGATACTATACTAGATGTTTCCATAGGGGTAGCCTTATCCGTATGGGTTACAAGTCTGCATTCATTTTATAAGCATATCTAACTTGTGAAAATTTTGGAAGCATTTTGTTTGTAACATCTTTCCTTTTTCCAAAAAGAATCATTCTTATAGAATGACATCTGTCCTCACAAGAGGTTGTCATATACCCGCATTCATCACTGGTTACATATGAGTTTAGCATTCTTAGATACCATCCCTAGATGTTGCCCTAAGGGCATCATTATCTCTATGTTCTATAAGTCAGTACCCTAATTTATAAGTACATCAGATTTGTGAAAATTTTGGCAGCATTTGTTTGTAACACATTTCTTTTTTAAAAAAAACTAGTCTTACACAATGACCTCTCTCCTCACTTGAGGTTGTCATATACTCTTACCAAATCTTTGATCCATTTTTATTCTAAACAATTATAGTCATAAAAACAGATGGCTATACATATGAGCTTTATCATTATTCTATCAACTACTGCCTTAGGGACATTCTATGGTTTATAAGTCAGCTTTCCACTGTATAAGTATATCTAATTTGTGAAAATTTTGGTAGCATTTTGTTTGTAACACCTTTCTTTTTTCAGAAAACCTGTCTATCACAATGACATCTGTCCTCACAGGAGATTGTTATATACCCTCTTTCAAACTTTTGATACAGTTTTATGCAAGATAGCAATATTAAAAAACCAATACGGAAAAAAACAGGAGCTAAACACAGTACTTAAAAACAATTGTACCCAGAGCTTTCCGTATCAATTCACCTGGTTATTGCTTGCAGTAGACATTTGTAATGCTCTTCTTTCCCACTTGGTGCTCAAGGCAATGTACCACTTGAAACTGTTACCTTCAGCTGTCAAATCATTTTGTGTATAGACATTAGTCGTATGATCGAACTTTCAATTCATGCATATAATACGATTGGTTCGCATGCTAATGTGATGCTTACTTGTGTTTGTGTATATAGGCTTTTGTATGTGGATGCCGAACGATATGTATAATTATGCTAATACCCAAGATTGGTCTTGGTACTGTATTAGTCTTGTGTCGTACAGTGCTTATATGTATGCCTAGCTTCCTTGTGTTTGTAACTATATGTGAGATTCTCCATTGCTCAGATATGCAATATACAATCCTAAATAGTGTATCTACGCTTGAATGCGTATCATCCAATTCACGCTTTTTTTTAAAAAACCGTATTTGTATTTCTTGTATGCTTATGACCAGGTAGTAGGTTGCGAGATTGGTCCTCATGTGTCGTATGTTGTGGATTTTGTGATGCTATGCCCTCCTCCTCTTGATGCGAGTGGTTTTTTCTGACGTTTGAGAGAGTAGGAGGCTGCGTTCACTTGCAAGCCTTGGTTGCTTCCCTTAACTGTGTACCATGTGCGTTTGTAGAGAGATGAGCTCTATAGGAGAGCTTATGTGTTCATGCTTGCATGAAACAATCCATAGCTTTAGATGTAGCGTTGTGTGCTTATTGCTTACAGAAGCGCAAGGAGGAAACGCTTCAGGCGTATAACTTAGGTGAGTGTATTGGCTAGCGCTATTCAGATACACATGAAGCAGCATTTTATAATTGGCTACAGCCCAGCGACGCCTTAAAGGCCTTGCTAATGGGTGCCTTGAAGGCTTACTCCACAGCAATTGCCAAGTTATGCCAGCGCAAGAGTTCAATGCTTCCTGCTTTTAGGACTTGCCTATTTAGAGAGTGAGCAGTTTTGCTCCATTATTTTAAGCCTTAAAAATGTATCTTGCTTTTAGATTTTATCCCCTTTTCAACCAAATGTAGCAAAAGATAAAGCAGTCTTCATGAGTTATACAATTACCGTAGAATGAATACTTTCCATTAGTAAACTGAAATTGTGCCAGTATTACTTTTGGGGCCATGGACTCATTATATAGGTAAATAAAAATCAGTTATTTGGGTTAGGTAGAGGTTTTATACTCAAAGCAAATGCAAACCTGACAAATTCAAGAATGCATACATGTATCTGGAGAATGAATTACAAAATAAGGGGTTTGCCCATGCCATAATAAAAGCAAAAAAAAGGGGGGGTTTCGGCTTTGAAATCCATCATCTCGTCCTACTTTGGAGGCATCCGTATCACTCTTCCGCCAATGATGTGTTTGCATGTGTCATGTTTAGTAAAAACTTGTTAGTAAAACTTATGTCTGTTTTTCTTTTTGGCACTATGTAAACCCGTGTGTGTTGTGTGGTTGTGTGCCCATAATATCACTGAGTGTTTACCAACTTGCATCTTGTGTTCCATATATTGTGTGCTTGTGTGTGTGTGTGTGTGTGTGTGTGTGTGTGTGTGTGTGTGTGTGTGTGTGTGAAAATATGTGTTTATACTGCAAGCATTAAGCCGAGTATGGCAAGCAACGAGCAGATCTAGAAAAATAAAGTGTCGATTCTAGAGCAAGGGGTGTATGGAGGGGGAATTGAGTGGGTGTAGATGTGTGTATAATCTCAAAGTGTTTGTCAGTATGCAGTCTATGTTCCATATATATTGTGTGTGTGTGTGTGTGTGTGTGTGTGAGAGAGAGAGAGAGAGAGAGAGAGAGAGAGAGAGAGAGAGAGAGAGAGAGAGAGAGAGAGAGAGAGAGAGAGAAAGAGGGGAGAGAAAGAGACAGAGATAGAGAAGAAGTAAATGGTAGAGAGACAAAGGAGGGGAGAGAAAGAGAGAGAGAGAGAGAGAGAGAGAGAAGAAGAAGAAGAAGTAAATGGTGGAGAGATAAAGGAGGGGAGAGAGGTAAAGCTTGAGCAAGCAGGTGTGATGGTGGGGAAGAAGAGAAAGCAAAGTATGTTGAAATATGTGGCATACTCTGCTTGAAATGAATTTATTGGGCACCAATTATTATCGTGGGTATTACCGTGCCTATTAACACGTTCTATTTTAAACAGCTAAAAAGGTATCCGAGGTAGACGTGATAAACCACCCCTAGCTATCTTTAGATTGCATAATGACCTATCTTTAGCTTTCTAATTTTAAATGTTGTTACCAGAATAGTACTAAGCCTTTTTTTTAGTGTTTTTTTAGTGTTACTTTAGTTACCTTTGTCTCTATGACTATTAGAAATTTAGTTTATGACTACTCTAGTAGCTATTCAAACTTTAGAACACATGTTTTTTATATAAAAAATCTATTTTTTCCTCTATTTTATTTGTTTTCCCATCATAGGCATTTTTTTAAATGTGTTCTTGCAACTTTAATTTATTTTTTCACATTTTCAATAATTTTCACACATCTTTTTAATGTGTTCTTGCAGGACAATTAGGATGATCCTAGCCCTCCAAACAACCCCGAACGTGATCGATGGCACAAGGACAAACTCCCTTATCCTTGCACCAAGTGCAACATGCAATCCCTCACTTGAGGTGCATTGTTTTGGAGCATGTGGAGAACGAAGAAGGGGTTTGGTATTCTCAAAAAAGTGATCAAGTAGATAGGAGCACAGTCACACCCTTGCTCAAGGATGCCCCCCATTGGTCTATGTTTGGTGGCGATGCTCTCGCACACAAGGTCGAAAGACGATGACAAGATCTTTTGGGAAAAGGCATGGTGCGTGGTGACTCTCCCACCTAGCTTTACTTTGATAGCTCCTCCACACACGTCTCAGAGACACTTTGAGCTTGAGGATGAGCACATATTTGACATGGTTGATGAGTTATTGGCTCATGAAGGCAACCCCGTGTGAGGAGGATTGTATATCATGCACTCATCGAGCAGCAGCAAAACGGAGGATAGGTTGTTTTCAAGTGTTCGAACACCTCTTTACAATGGTGCACAATACTTGGTTCTCCGAGCATCATTACAAGTCCTCAAATTGCAAAAAAAAATTGGCTAGGGCAATGCAAGTCTAGATGCACTCCTTGGGTAAGTTCTATATATTGCTTTTTATACATATCACCCTCTTATTGGCCTCCCCTTGCATTTGTATTAATACTTTTTTTGGTTGTAGTTTGATGGGTGAAATGCTTCCTAAATATCACCACAAGCCTTTGGATCACCGACGAGCAAGATTTTATCTCACTGCACTTGGCATGTAGTATGAGTGCATCCATGCGTGCGTCAACGATTGTATACTATACCGTAATGAGCATGCACATGCTACCTCCTATCCCATGTGTGGGGAATCACACTAGAAGACCGGAGTGAGCAGGGCACACCTATCCTGCAAGGTATTGAGACATTTTTCACTTATCCCTCACATTCAGCACATGTTTAAAAGCTGTTTAAAAGCAAGTCTATAGTGGAGCTTCTCACATGGCAAGAGGCAATTTTTTTAGATTTCAAAGTATTTAGCACAATTTGATCCCTCAATGTGTCGCATGTGGTCAGATGAGGAGGATACAAGGATGAATTCACATTTGCCAAGTGAAAAGGGAAAATTATTTAACATGGATATGGATCTATCTCAAGTGGTTAACAAATTTTGCATCCTCAATGCAAAGGTTATAACCAAGTGCGTGGACTTGTTGACAATGGCAAAGGCAAGGCATTTGTATAAGAGGGAAGCATGGAAGCAAGCGCATGGAGGCAGGAGGGCACCCCTAGTGTCTCGACACCTTGCATGTTTCCCAGAGATCATTAGTGCCGGGTGAATTTATGAGAGAATGATTAAAGCAAAAGTACGTGGAGAAGACATCACCGACAAAGAATTGGAGTACACGAGGTTGCGTACCAAAGGTAGGGTACTCATATACTTAAACCATATTGTATAGTTTTTCTTGATTTTATCTTTGTAATTGGACTTTCTCTATTTTATAGTGTCTTGCCTTTAACTCTATGTGGTCAAAGGGTTGACACTTTCGTACATGCCACCATGGACTACGGCGTCATGGGCAACGTTTGACACAAATGATGTTGAAGCCAGGTACTGTGGGACTATTGAAAGGATACTAAAGCTCAATTTTAGAACCTTTCATACCTTCATCTTTGAGTGTAAGTGGTTTGCAAATGTGGCTAGATGGCATGAGAATGGCCTCTACATGGTGGACTCTAGTGTGAATCACATGGGGAGGTATGACAATTTAGTTTTGCCATGCAATTGTGAGCAGGAGAGTGAGTACCTTATTTGCTTGTAACAATAATTAAACCAATGTTACACACTTTGAACTTCTCTCCTATAGGTCATCTATATCCCATCAATCTACCAACCAAAACTTTGGTTCGTAGTTCCCGTAACACCTTGGGGGAGAACATGGAGACCATCTTTGACCCTCTCCCACCTACTACTTGGATGAGGGGGAGACAAAGGAGAGACAAAGATATTAATGATTCAAGTCCCACAGCTACTAATCTTAGTGAGGATGATTGCCATGATGATGATGATGATGAGATGGAGGATGACGAATTCAAAGATGATGAAGCCAATACATCAACAAAAGACAATTTAATTTCTCTCTTTATTGATTTGGGAGCCATGAACTTAGAATTGGATGCGGCTTCTTGTAGAGATCTTCTGGAGGATGATTCATGAAACTTTTTGTCATGTCGTCTCTCTCTCTCTCTCTCTCTCTCTCTCTCCCCCCCCCCCCTCCCCACACACACACACACACACACATTTTGTGAAGCATGTTAAATTATGTCAATCAAGTGGGTGTAATTAATTTAATTAATGACAAAATATCTATAACTTTTTGAAACAATTATTTATCAAAAATAACAAATGCTCTGTAATTTTTATAGAAAATAGATCATCAACGTCCATAAATTTGCATATTTTGGCTCCAAATCATTGCGCGATAATACTATAGACAATAACAACGGCGATAACCTCTTTCTCTCCCTCGCATCCACCTTCACACATTGCATTCCGTTGTTATTCTAAAGTGTTATGGGTGCAAGTGGAGCTAGCGTTTTGTATTGAGGGCAGTGCAAGAGTGCTTCCATTATTTAAAACTGCTTTGAAGAAGAGATCCTTCTTTGATCAACACCTTTTCATGACTAGAGATCTCTTTAGCACCACTAAGTGAAGCCTTTCAAAATATGCGAAGAATGCATGGATGCAGTCGCTTGGGTCAAATGTGTGTGTTGTTCGGGGAAAGTGTGCGAGCCTCTTAATATGCAAAGAATGCGATGAATGCATGAATGGATTTGCTTTAGTGAAATGTGATGCTATTTGGGGAAGGGTGCAAACCTCTTTTGTTTCGTGTATGATGTGTGTAGTACGTATGGGTCAACATTAGTGACAAAGCGTACGTATGGGTCAACATTAGTGACAAAGCGATCACACACTTTTGGTAATTTGATTTATTCAAAAAACCATTGTTTCATGTTTCAAATACCATTTTTTGTCAATTTTTTTATAAATAAAAAATATGTTCTTTATATTTTTTAAATGAGAAAAATAGATAGAAACATCCAAATTTGAATGTTTTAGCGCCAAGTGAGGATTCGGTACTGCGAGCGGTAATAGTCGCAGTAATTTTAGCAATAACAAACGCGATAATATCCATGGTAATTCTTGAACACCAAAAATTTGGTGTCCGTCCCCTCCTCTCTTCTTTGGCGAGTCCATTTTGGACTCTGTCTCTACAAAGCGTGGTACAATACCACAATAAACATTTCCATAATTTCATAGTGTGATTAGTGCAATCGCTTCTCAAAATGTCGTAGTGGGCAACGGTTGCTGTAAACACAACCTACATTACTAGTACTAGCTAGAGGCACGTCTACTGGCGCAAACATCTACATCCTCGTCCTCATGATCATGATTGTGCTCCTGTCTATTTACAAATTCCACTGTTATTTTTACGGATTTATAACAAACAAAACTAGAAAGAGAAAATATGGTGTGCGCAGCAACAATAGTGACAAAGGACACGGTAGCGATCCAATAATAATATTCGCAATAATAGACACTGATCATATATATCGATCCGTGCATATTGTCGATACATGACAATTCAAAAATAAAGATGTTCATTTGACATGAGCCATTGGACACATCAAAGATGGGTTGAGAGAGAGAGAGAGAGAGAGAGGGAGGGAGAAGGAAATTTTATGTGGGGAAGAATATTCACAATGCATAGAGTAGAGCAAAGGCATCAATGGGGATTATAGCACTTTGGAGAGACCCACGTTGTTGTTGTCGGGGTTGGTGTGTGTGTGTGTGTGTGTGTGAGAGAGAGAGAGAGAGAGAGAGAGAGAGAGAGAGGGAGAATGTTTCTAGAAAAGATGTCTAAAAAGAGAGCTGAAAAGCTATAGCTAGAGTCCACAGTAAAAATAAACTCCTCCTGCAAGGTTTTCATGAATGGTTGTAAGGCCAAAAATAGGCTGCTCTACATGATTTGAACTTTGGCAAAAGGATTGATCATGTAGGCTTGGTAGGCAAAAGGTTTTAAACATTAATTTCGCAGTAGGAATTATAGAATTCTCCTTGATTCTTGATGGGATTTTGTCCTTGATGAATTGGGACATGTTTTTATTGATTCTTTTAACATTTGATTGATCACGCACGTAGGCTTGGTATGGAAAAAGTCTATAACAAATAGCCAAAAAATTTACAAAATTCTCCTTGATTCTTAACAAAATTTCTCCTTGATGAATCAGAACACTTTTTCCCCGATTCTTCTAACATTCAATTTCAAGTTGTTCCAAGCAATCCCATAATGTACATGTGCCTACATCATGTTCGTTCACCTTATATGAATTGGTGTCTATATTAATTATAAGATGCTAGGCTCAACACCAATAGTTGCCTTGCGACCTTTTGATTAACTGTGTGTGCGCGCGCGCAAGCGAGAGAAGGGAGAGGGAGGGGGGGGGGCGGGGATTAAGTCGCAAAATCTATTCTCTACTTAACTTCAATCACAAAAAAAAAGAAAAAAGTACTTTGACATACCATGAGTGTGAGAATGCTACAAGCCCCAAAAGAAGTGGAAAACTAGAAGTTTTGACATGAGCTAGCTAATCAGGGTCTTTTTCATCTTCTTGAAATCTAACAAGCCTTGTTGATGGGTGGTGGCCCTTTTTCATCTTCTTGAAATCTAACAAGCCTTGTTGATGGGTGCACCACCGCAAAGACCCGCGTTACCTGGTCGGAAGCTGCACCGCACAAAAAACGTAACTTACTAGTAAATTCAAAAAGGTTAATTGAATAACATGTCTGATATATTGAGATACACAATCTTAAAGAGAGAGTTCACAAGAAGATTTAGAAATTTTCTCATGTAGGAAAACGGAGTCATTTTCAGTGTTTTTCATACGATGCATAACATGATGAGCTTCTGCTCGAGAGGCACCACATACCTAGCTAAGTACGATGGGGGCCGGGGAGGGGACCACCGGTCCCCCCACCAAGCCGGCGGTCCCCTGTCCCCAATCGTATCTAGCTAGGTATGCAGTGCGTCCCTCACAGAAGCTCATGAATATGTTCAAGTAAGTCACAATGTCGGAATTACTATGAGAATTTATCACAGAAAGAGAGAGAGAGAGAGAGAGAGAGAGAGAGAGAGAGAGAGAGACACACACACACACACACACACAGAGAGACCTGCTAATAGGGTATCGGCTGAACGTTGTAGGCAAAAAGCCACTTAGCTGATTCCCAGACACATCTCTGTTTTTAACCATCCCATCATAAAAATTACACAATTAGTTGTTAGAATGCAATGGTAGACAATAGTTTCTAATATACTAGGAGTTTCTAATATACTAGGATGTCCAGTCGTCACAACCATGCAAGATTGATAGTAACAAATATAATTGGAAGAGATAGTGTAGGAGAATACTTACAAGCTTTTGAGATCGATTAGACCCAGCGATGCGAAAAGGCCTCCTGTCAGTTTATTGTTCTTCAGGCGCCTGCGATATGTCTCATCCTCATGACACATCATTTAATGTTTCATCCACAAGAGCATGACAAGATGCAGTACTTCACAATTATTGAAAAATTTGGGATTTTTTAGCTAGTATGCATGTGCAACAGTATTACAGTCATACCCCAAACATGATTGCTGACAATTGCAAAGTGATAGGGTAACTCACTAATGATATCCACAAAGAGACGACTCACAGAAACTTAAGGTTGTGGGGGAACTCAAAGTGATCAAACTCTTGAGGTATAGGCCCTGTGAGTAGGTTATCGAACAAATCCAAGCTTACGAGAGAATGTAGCTTTGCAAGCTCTGGAGGTAATGATCCACTCAGAAAATTCTCCTCAAGCTCTCTGCATAACATATAATAGATCACCAAATTGTCAACACTCAGAACCTGCATGGATGGGCGTGGCGAAGAATTGTACTTACAAGTATTGCAAGGCATCAAGGTCGCCTAGTTCGGGAGCCAAGCTTCCGACAATGCCTTGTCGTTGCAAGTCACTGCTAGAAACATAATTATATCCTCAATAACATTGAAATCCTTGAGCACATACTATGAAATGCAATTGACTTGATTGTGCTAGTAACAAAAAACCCAGAGCAAGAGAACCCACACTCTGGTGACACGACGGTTGCCATCGCAAGTGATGTGAAACCATGTGCAAGCGTCTACAAGGGTGGGGTCCCAGCTACGGAGTGCATTGTTGGGATCGCGTTGGACTAGATTCTTGAAGGCAATAAGTGCCTCAACTGTAACAAAATAAACTCCATTATAAATGATCATCACAAGTGATTATGTATGCATTGTCTGTGTACTGGTAAGCACTCATGGTCAAGCACTCCTTATAGGCGCGGTCCTACTCTCTTTGATTAGGTTTAAGAACTGCAACTGATACTGTATACATTGTCAAGTGTAAGCACTCAAGCACTTATCCTGGCAGCTGAAGATCTAATTGTGGTCCTACCCTCTTTGATTACGTTTAAGGACTGCGGGAGCGGGAGCATCCCTACGAGCACGCATGCAATGGCGGCCGCATTGCAGTCGACGTCCAACTTAATCAAACGCAAGGTGGAGACGTACTCCTAAACCTAATTATATATGAAGCGCAATTAGGTCTAAACCGTCATGAAACGTATAATTAAGACAAGCATGCAGCAGCAGCTGATTATAGACGTACCATCGCTTCTCGGATCGCTGCAGTGAGCAACAGTTGCTGCAAAGACAACGAACAGTACTAGTACTAGAGGCGCGGCTACTGGCGCAAACCTATGCATCCTCTTCCTCATCATCATGATCGCGCTCTTGCCGTGCGTTTAAGAACTGTCAGTCTACCGAGTATTGTACTCTTGTTGCATTTATATACAACAGTACTGCTCTCTAATCTATAGTCTCGAAACTAGTTCACCTTGTGATCCATCGTTCTAAAAGTGTGATCCAATTAATGTATTTCACGTAAATCCTTGGAACTTAATATAATCACCAAAACCAGCTAAAGACAATCAGGCTGTGTGAGAGAGAGAGAGATGTACCCTCTATGTCATATGATAATCTATCAGCTAAACATATACGACTAAGGTTCCCATTAGCAAAAGTGTTAAACCACTCATGACATGATGTGATTTCGAATAGTGAATACTCATCTACTAACCATTGAGATCAAGTGGAATCTTTATTAGACATAAAAGGAGGGACACTAGAAATAAATGTGACATCACTGTCACTAGCATATGAAGCCACCTCTTTAATCTGTGTCAAAATGTTTCCACATCATGTATACTACTACCTCGCTATCTCATGCATCTAAAACAACGACGTCTAGTATGTCCTATGTGACCAAAATGATAACATCTCAAGTGTCGACATGAATGAGATCGTTGTCTCATATGAATCATTGTAGTGGACTCAAAACTATCACTCATGTCAATTGTTATAAGTGAAGATATGGTTCTATAGCATGTAAAAGGGCAATGTACATAAACCAATGCCAATGAGAAGTGCATCAAACCTGGAACAAAAGGAGCTCCCTACAGAGAGAAAAAAATCTTAAAAGAGCTCACCGACAGTCGCAGTGCTCAAGCATATCAATATTGCATAAAATCTCCCACAACAGTATAACCACATTATGCTCTGCAATCTTCACATTAATACAAGTCTCAACTGCCAAAAGTACATGGAGCCTGTATCTAGTGACTACTTGTAAATTGTATAAAGCACACTCGTGATTGAAATATTTGTCGATCAAAAACATTACATACCATAAGTGAAAGACCCCTGGTGGGACTGCTTGAAAATGAACCTCCCATCAAATAGCCCCTTGGGCCTCATTCCCTATCCACACTTGCAGCCGGCCCCTTGGGCCTGGTCCTTGACCACCGGGCATTGCCCTTGGCATGACATTACTCCCCCCTTGGAGAAGCGTTTTCGTCCTCGAAAACAAGAGTGATAATACACTAATGTTTTCCATAGTGTCATCCTTCATGGATCCAGTTGTTTGGTTGACCGGAACACGTTTCAGCAAGAGGTTCAATAAAACCAAGAGTAACATCTTGATTTTTCACATTGTTGTCCATTTGCAACCATCTTGTGTTTCCGATTCCTTTTCAATCATAGTGTGTAGACTCCATTTAGAACGCACATGAGTATGCTAAACGAGTTATCACACAAAGATGTACCCAAAAGAGTACCTCGTTTCACTTTCCATGAAAGTAACTTGCTGACATAACTCATCAGCCGAGTTTAAGTCCTTGACTTGTTTGCGAATTTTAGTAGTAAACAACCCCACCATAACTAGTGTTCAAGGTTGAGAACCTGATTTATTCATGAAGGGACTACACCTACTCGCAAACATGCTATAACTTATGGTAAGCAAAATCCAAGTAGAGCAATAAATGCTTACTAATTGAATTTTTTGGTGCTAATGTAGGCACTTTGCATACCCTTTAGCACAAAATTACACTTTGTAATCTGCCTATCCCCTTGGATAACTAACAGTACTGAGGTGTTTTTTCCCACGGTTTACAGACAGGCTTCCGAGATGACCCGTAAACGGGGATCACAATATCATACAACATTGCTGATCAAACAATAATGTCCTGATGAAGAACCATCTTGGTTAACGTGAAAAATCCACAATCACCCAAACCGAGCCATGACCTCTATTGGTGTTTGGTAGATCCCAAAGTAAGCTCATAGAGATACTGCACATAGAGTGCAAAATGTTGCATAAGCAACTAATGTGATGAATATGCATGCCGCTCTAAATCAGGCTTTGCTAAACACTAGGGCCCATAACACCTAGTGTGCATGAACTTAGCAAAAAACAGATCTGAACCTGTATATCCATGATTATCCTTGCCAATACTTTTGGCGAAGGGGATGCTCCTAGCACACATTAAAAAGGAATGTAAATAGTTTTGAAAAGAAACTAAGTACGTTTGGTTGCAATCATTTGAAAGCCTTGCTGAAACGATTGGACCATAATAGAAGATGAAACAGTAATCACTTCTAGGTACAAACAATGAAATCTTTTCATTAACAACTCATAGCCTTGCTATATGCATAAACAACCATCTGTAATGTTGTTTAGCTGCACTTGTATCGGAACAAGTCATTCTAAGTATCCAACAATTTCTGGCCACCGAAATTGCTCCCGATACATCGTGCTGAAAATGGTCTAGAAAACATATATGACCAGCACCTAGGGACTTTGTCGTGACACATACTTGAAATAGTGGGCGCCAGTGTCAGTCCAGAGACTCATATTCTCCACATGTGGAATATGTCTCATGTAAGGATGTCTTTAAAAAAACATCCTTCAAGTACAAGATGTACTTGTGCGTGGAGGTAACTACAAACACACTACGACGGGAGTGAGAGGGACCCTCATTAGCCTTGCTCCACACTCGCTAAACCGAACTCCTTGAGTCCCTAGACCATGTTGTATCCCATGTGACAACATGTGCCAAATAAACCTGCAAGTGGGTCTATAACTGCATAATGCAAACAATGTATGTTGGACACTATGGCCCAAAATACTTTGTTCTAACGTGCCCTTGGCATCTCTCTGAAACATTCAATCAATAGATGCATTCCTAGGGATTGAACTTAAAGTTCACTTACCCATATTCAAATGCACAGAAGCACTAATGGAAAAATGAAAAACAAGCAACATTGCAATGGAAACCCTAAGTGTTGCCTTGGCAATCCAAACCCGTTGGTTAGAATATCTATAGTTAAACCCATTGGCTTGTCCATGAGAGAAACTATGCAAGTAGCAGTTAACAGTAACTAACATAGTCGATCATGTATTGAAATGATTAGAGTTGTACACTACCCCATGGTAGATTGCGGACGTCTTTCCTTGAAATTACCACTGTGATAGATCAAAATGTGATCCTGAATGTTGACGGAGTAATGTAGTAATCACCCGCTAGGTCTTACCCACAAGTGAAATGTCTAGCTCTTATGGACAGCCATGTAGTCCTAACTATTTGCTACATCTAAACCCCATGAGATAGATCAGTTGATGTGAGTTTGAAATTATCAGAAACTCAACTCGAGCATCACACTAAAAACATGTAGTGTAAAAATGACCCCCCAAACATTCTTAATGGTACGACTCTTGCTTGGCCATTAACAGCGATGGGTACTCCTCTAGATATATTTGTTTGATCTTGAGAACAATCGCCCAAGGAATGCTAACAGTTGGGGCTTACCCTAGGTCTGATACTAGCTTGTAGCCTTTGTGGATCATAGCCCTTATGCCAATAACAAATTAGTGTGCAATTGAAGAATCGAAGAAGATGAATTTGGGTGGCATCTTGGCCACTTTCTAGGTGAGAGTTAGAGCACCTTGGCTTAGACTGACTCACGAGTAAAACATGTATTGAAATCTTCTTAGAAAGTTCTCATAAGAAAGAGAGAGAAGGAGAGCATGTTGGGCTATGGAACTTTCCTTAAGTTGCTAGAGTGTGTACCCAAGTTGCTAGAGTGTGTACCCAATCTGTGTGCTCTTACGCATCTTTTGTCGGCTTGCAGCTTATCCTATAATCATACCACAGTTTTCTAGTACAACTCTCTCATCGAGAGAGGTATCAGAAAAACACAAAACACATCCTGACCCAGCTACCTTGCAGGGGGCGTGATTGTACAAGGATGACTTGAATATAGCACTTTGCCTGTGAATTAAGTTCTAGTTGTACGTACGGTTTAGTGGTGTTGTGCGGTAACAGCAGCCAAAAATCATGTGAAACAATCCAAAAATTATCATGTCCTTGATAGAGTTTCCTGTGTTATAGTGTAATCCATAGGGTAGCATGCCTTGCATGCAAAATTGTAAGCCCTTGGCTACAGTGACGAGCTCAAACATACAAGCCAAAATCATAAGTGCCTTGCACAGTCTGTATTGGTAGGATGCTATGAGGTGTTATCCCAATGTTTGCCAGTGCCCCAAACTTTGTGTGCCAATTCCCTTGACGCCCAGTCAAGAGGTAGTATCTTAGCACAAGTTAGAAGCCTTGCTTCAGGTGTAACAGGCAAAGCTCTTTGCTTTGCATAGCTGACAATCCTTCGCAACAGAAATTCATAAGCATGAAAAATCAAGTAAATCTTAACATAGTCTAACCCGTTTTTTGTCACGTGTATCATATACACTCGCATACGGCATGCACGCCCATCTGGTATGTAATGAAATAGCATGCAAGCATAGTGTCAAATCCCTTCCAAGTTGGTATGCTCATAGCATATGCCAAACATGGGAAGTCTCAATACAAAATTTGTCACTTATGGAAGCCATGTTTCACATAAGTACGTCGATGCTCATAGCAAAATATATGTGGTTGGCAACCTACAAATATCGTGGCAAAAGTGAATTGACCTTGTCGAACTCTTTCAGCTAAATGACCATGTCGGAATTGCTTAAAGAAAGAAAGCATTATGTATTATATCTTGACTGAATATGCTATACCAAGCAAGGTATTATATCATATACAATTAACCAAAAAGGTTTATCTGAAGGGAAGATAACCTCTAAAGAGCATGCAAGAAATTGATTGACTACTTAGCCGCAAAATCCATCAAAAGACCTAAGAATCTAGTACCTAGGGAAAATATGTTTCTGTTGGTGTTGTCCCATACAATTGAAACATAATTTTTGTAATTTGGCTTTTTGAAAGTCTACTATAGAAAGTCTCCTTTTTTCCACCCTTGGCGGAGACTATCACAGGTGTAGACACGATAGCCTGTGGGATCATGCACGAAATGACCAGCTCCGTAACGTTATCCACCTATGTAGCAAGCAATTGGATACGAACCGCCAATTTGCAAAACCGTTCTTCAAATAGTTGAAATTCACGTCGTGTAATGTACTCTTTGTCATCGATGAGATTGCTAGTATCCTCCAAAATTTCAAGCACACTTTGAGGAGGAGGAGTAGATGCGGTTGAAGGAAGTTCGAAATCAAAAAGATGGTTCTCAGAAAGTTCTGTATCCAAAAATCGAACGTGGAATCCGTTTTCGCTTGCTGTGGTGCTAGCAAAGAAAGAGAAGAACACCTCGATAGCAAAAATCTTATAGCCGTACGATGTATCATTGTCTTCAATAATTAGCCATGCTAATTAGATCCATAATCTTAATAAAAGATATAATATTGCCTTCAAAATCAAGTCAATATGCTTGATTGAGAAAGAATTCAACCCGAACTCCCAAGAAGTTCTTGGATCCGTGGTTGTCCAGTTAGCAGGCCGTTACAATCGGCATATGCTCCGACAAGATGCCCGTCGTACCTTTCCAAGCAGCTAACTTTGAAAGGAGAAGCTAACTTTTGGCCATTGCAAAAAACTGTTTGGTGTGCTAGGGTGGTGCAGCCGCAGTAGGGCCATGGCGTGGTGAGGAAGAGCAGTAGAACGAGAAAGAGAGAGATCTTGACACAGTAAAAAAAAAACCACACACTTTGATTGAATTGATTAAAGTGTAAACAACCTTACAGTATATAAGTAGCCAAACTTTCCATGCAAGACTTGAGCTCTAACTGAAGCTAACATGCATGCTATAGGAGACAGTGACCACGGGCTTGACATACCTAACAATCCTCCCCTCAAGCCCGAACTGGACAAGCAACTCATGATACCTCGAGTTTTTGGTGTACTCGTCAACCGTGAGTTTTAGGTTTTCTCACAACCAAGGATTTTTGGTTTATCCATAACCTGTTGCTAGGTGAGTAACCCCCCCTTGAACAGATAGGGTGTAGGTCAAAAAAGTTAGCTACCAAAAATGGAGTTTTTGGTTCACTGCCAAACCTTGGGTTTAAGGTGTACCCAGTAACCTCACAAGAATCGGAACAAAAAATGGGACTTGAGAACAAAAAAGTATAAATTGGGAGGTCTTACCACTCATAGGTGGTAGTGTCTATAACCCGTAAAACTTTTGATATGATGATAACTGACAAGCATGACAATAACTGACAACAGATAATGTAAAATGCGGCTTGAACTAGAAAGTATATGTTTATGTTGACAAACAAAATATGAGAAATCTAGAACACTCATCATGCAAAGAAAATTTATGGTTGCATTCGAGAAGATCCAAATTATAAATCCTTTGAAATGTCAAAAGCTTCTGGAGGCTTGATAGCAAAAAACTCCCTAATTGATGACGTAAATTGAAATTGGTCACCATTGTCAAACTTGTCAATATTTGATGCCATGCGTGAATCTTCAACTTCCAATGCTTCATGGTAAAGTGTCTCTTTGTACTCGGTCTCAAACTGCCATAATTCGCTTCTCTTTTTAAGCAACTGTGTTTCTGTATCCCTCAGCTGCTCTGTAGAATCTTTGAAGGACTCGATTGATATAGCTTCAATTTTGTAAGTTGCATTTTGGAAAAAATTGTCACTATAAATAGCAAATATGTGTGTCCCAGCTTTCAACTCTGATACTTCACATGGCTGAAGACCATCAAGCTTTTGGAAAAAGGGTGCTTCAGGATCTTTTTCCATTGAAGGGGGGCGTGAATGGGCTCTTAAGCCAAAGACAACAAATAACATGGCCAATTGTGTGACAGCTTTCCTGCACTTCGACCCGGCAAGCTTCTCCTTCCCAAGCCTTCGTGCACATGTAGTTTTTCCTTGCTTCTTCTTTGACCCCGACTAAGCAGGCATGCCCGCCTCCATCTCTCGGTAGAACTTGCCCTAGGTTTGCATGAGGATGCTAAAAGTTGGGGTCCACGACCCACTGTGCCTAGAATAGATTGAAGCTCTGATACCAGTGAAAGGCCCCTGGTGGGACTGCTTGAGAATGAACCTCCCATTAGATAGCCCCTTGGGTCTCATTCCCTATCCACACTTGCAGTCGGCCCCTTGGGCCTGGTCCTTGACCACTGAGCATTGCCCTTGGCATGACAATAAGTCTACTTGTATCCACTATGAGCATACACAAATCTCACTCTTGCAAAAGTGGATAAAAGAACACCAATCTATGTTCAAAAACAATCATACGCTCGTCAATGTGGAAGATAATTCAACCACAACAACTTAGAGGGAATCGCATGCAGCTCAATCCAATGACTATAAATGCATCAAAAGAGTGTATGACAGCACCTTCACTTACACACTATCTTGCATAGTGTTTTTTGGGTTTCCATAAGAGTATACATCACTCTCAGTTGAGCTCACAAGCTCCCATTGCGTTCTCACAAAGATTATTAGATTTCTTGATCCACTATCTTCCACAACGTTTTGTGGGCTTCCACAAGAGCATACATTACTTTCACTTGAGCTCACAAGCTTCCATTGCATTCTCACAAAGCTTCCAATCTTTCTTGATCTCTCCATCACCAAGAGCGAGCAAGCTATTGCCTAGAAGCTCTTGACACTGCCGTGCTACCTATGATTACCAAGTCCTAGCTCTACCTACCACTTGAAGAGTGCACAAATGCAATGCGTGTGTAGAGAGGGTGAAAGAGAGAGAGAGAGAGAGAGAGAGAGAGAGAGAGAGAGAGAGAGAGAGAGAGAGAGAGAGAGAGAGAGAGAGAGAGAGGGGGGGGGGGGGGGGGGGGCAGCATACTAAGAACAATTGGAAGTCTCAGAGAGAGAGAGAGAGAGAGAGAGAGAGAGAGAGAGAGAGAGAGAGAGAGAGAGAGAGAGAGAGAGAGGGGGGGGGGGGGGGGGGGACTGCATACTAAGAACAATTAGAAGTGTCAGAGAGAGAGAGAGAGAGAGAGAGAGAGAGAGAGAGAGAGAGAGAGAGAGAGAGAGAGAAAGTGCATCATATTCTGATTGCATGGTAGCCATCCAATTTTTTGGATTTTGTGCTTCATCAAAAGACAGAGATTCCTCAACATCATGTAAGCTAGACATAGCCAAAGCATAACAATATGATGCATAAGATGCATGGCTAGAACCTGAACGAGTACGACTAGACAAAGGTGCATCCAATTTACTATCACGTAATGTATGCACCGGCCATTTTGGCATACCTCTAGCCTGCTCATTTTCAGTCCTTTCCTCATCACGCACATCATGTACATCTGCATCAGTAATAGGCTGATCTGTAACATTTTTGGAAACCCCCATAGGCTGTACATATTCCTCATTGGAACTTACATTCAAACTTTCACCACTGAAAAGAGGCAACAAAGTGTCATAAATGTCATGTGAGCTTACACTACTGTCTCTAGTACATGACAACAAGGGCTGAACAGAATCTTCCACAAACACTACATCCCGTGAAACCAAAATACACTTTGTTTGTGGATGATACGACCTGTAACCTTTGCTTTGAACACTATACCCAACAAAAATACATTTGACTGCCTTATTATCCAATTTTTTGCGCTGTGTTGTTTGTGGCACCAAAGCATATGCCAAACAACCAAAAACACGCATGTGGTCAATAGAAGACTTTCTATCATGCCATGATTCATATGGAGTAATATACTGCAAAGCTTTCGTAGGACACCTATTTAGTACATAAGTGGCACACATGATGGCCTCAAGCCAAAAACAATGCGACAAAGCTTGACTTTTGACCATACATCGTGCCATTTTTTTAAGTGACTTGTTTTTCCTCTCAACAACGCCATTTTGCTGAGGTGTATAAGACACTGTACATTGGTGTTTTATCCCAAGACTAGCCAGAAATGCATTAAATTCATGAGACTTATACTCCCCCCCTTGATCGGAACGGAGGGTGCCCATAGTACATTTTGAAACATTTTCAGCCATAGCCAGAAATTGATTGAAGCACATAAAAACTTGGGACTTCCCTTTAAGTAGAAATACCCATGCATGCCTGGAGTAATCATCAATGAAAGTCACAAAGTATAGGTAATTGCCCAAGGATGGAGTATGCATGGGCCCACAAACATCACTATGCACAAGCTGCAATCTACATGTGGCCCTAACTGAACCATCCTTTGGAAACTTATGACGGTGCATTCTACCCAAAATACAGCCTTCGCAAACATGTTTGACAGGTGCTTCAAGAGACGGCAAAGAAGCAACCATATCAGATTTTTGCAAACGTAGCAAACTGGTAAAATTCAGATGACCAAAACGTGCATGCCAAAGTTTTGCATTTGAAATAGCCCTTGCATCTACAACTGCATTTGCAAAATTTTATCCACACTTGTCATACAAAGTGAGCTTATACATCCCACGGCACAAAAGCCCAGATGCAACAATTTTATCACCAAAACTGAGATCATGAATTGTACATCTCTCATCCACAAATTTGACTGTAAGTCCAAGTCTAGCAAGTGCCGATACAGACAAGAGATTCTTCTTGATCCCAGGTACATAAAGTGCATCAACAAGTGCGAAGGAATTGCCTTTTGCAGGAGTAAGCACAATATTTCCAACTCCCTGAAGCGGATAAGAGGCATTGTTGGCACAAGTGACTGAATTCCCATGAGGGACAGACTCAAGAGAGGTAAACAATTCACAATGTGAGGTAGTGTGATTTGTAGCACCACTGTTGAAATACCACACATGTGAATCTGCAGCAAACTGACAAGCATGCATCATGGACAACAGGATTGTAAGTGCACTCTGCACTAAAAGCCCATTCTGCATCAACATCAGCAACATAGTCTCCTTTCACAGAAGACTCAACAATGGCTGCATTTGTAGTGGAACCAGCCTTTGCAGTGGAACCACCCTCTTTTTTCTTAGCCTCTTTGGCCTTCAACTTAGGACACGACTTGATCAAGTGATCATTAGCTTTACAATAATGGCAACACATCTTCTTTTTGCCCTTATCATCAGAATTTCCATACGAAGTGCTACTAGTCAAAGCATTGGGAACAAAAGTTTTGCCACTTGCAGCAAAACCATAAGAAGTGGCTGCATTGGTGTTACCACCCTTTCTTTGAGAAGCAATAAAAGCATGTTCAATTGCATGCTGTCTAGTCCTGTTTTTTCTAGAACATGACTCTTGCAACAACAATGTGCATAATGCATCAAACTTGACAACTTCAAGATTTACTTGGGTCATAAGTCTCCAAGTACTAGCAAAAGTCTGGTAAGAATCTGGTAAGGCATATGGAACAGTCTGCACAAGGGAACTGTCTGAAATGACTTCACCTATAAAAATAAGTTGCATATTGATATCCTTGACACCAGCAAGGAAAGTTTCCATAACATCTTCCTCATGCATAATCTTGGACTCCAGCTCATTACATAGCAAAGCAATTTTAGCCTCATTGTGACTTGCATAAAGACCATCCAAAATATCCCAAGCTTGTTTTTGCATATTTTTCTGAACGAATGTGAAGAACAATGGTGTGCTTCACAGACAACTCAATCAATGCATGAGCCTGCGTATCCTTTGCAACCTGCTCTGATACTAATTGTTGGAATTAGGGTTGCAAAGAAACGCACATATCTTGGAGAAGACAAAGGAAGCTCAAGGTAGCAATGGAGAGTGTATTACTTAGTGTGCAATGAAAAGATAGATATCCCTAGATTGATGGGTGTATATACAATGCACGAGGGGAAAAACCTCCTAAAGAGGGAAAAATGCCCCGGCTGTCCTAATGTGCTCACACACATCACTACCACATGTATATGGTAATAGACAAATCTATTAGCAAAAAGTGGATCGAGATTCGAGACTATTGATTGCTGGGGATAAATATGCCCATCTTTATGAGAGCACTGCTAGGGCAGGAGATTCCTAGTGTTGATGGCTTGTTGGAGCTTCTTGGTGTATTATAGTAGTAAAACTTTCTTGAAAAAGGGAAGGGGTCTATTCCCCCTATCCTAGCCCGTGGATTGCGTGGCAGAGAAATATTTGAAGTGATATTTAACACAAGAAGGGAAGTCTTTTGTGAGAGAGGGTTTGAGACATCCCATGCATTGGTAGGCTTGGCATTTGGAGCATGAAAATTGAGAAGCCCCATAAATGATAGACAAAACATCTTGCCCCTTTATGGCAAGTACGGTGGGTAGGCTTAGCTTGTTAAGACATATCTTTAGCAATAGGTTATGGTTAGGGATAACTTCTCATATTCATCTTCACTCTCAAAGTGCTCAATTATGAAAAAAGACTCCGTCGTTGCATCCGAAACGTCAAAAAACAAATTTTGGAATAATTCTTTTGGGGTCATAACTTTAGCTCTAGGGCTTGGATTGGGGTGACTTAAAGCTTGATGTTAGTGTTTTTTGACGTTTCAAAAGCAAAAGAGGGGTCATTTCTCTCAATTGAATACTTCTATCATGAGTTTGAAGACTTGCAAAGTTGGTGACCCAAACATTTGCTAGTGTTCCAACTAATTAGGTTTTTTTTCAAACACATAAATAAAATGGCACCACATGCTCTTCAAAGTTATTTTCAAGGACACTAGGAACACATCCTTCTAAAAAGTTTCACATGCATGTATACTTATATGACACTTGATAGGTACCTGGCTAGCTTATAGACACGTACTAGTACATTTTTAACTAAGGAAAAAGATCTTATGTGCTCTAGTTGTGATGCTGCCATCAATTTGAATGCAAGTTGATTAAAGCATTGTATGGGACAAAATAGGTTCCAAGGGCATGGTAAGGATTGTTAAAAAAAATTCAAACACAAAGGTATTAAAACTCTTCATATGCTAATCATTTTTCTGTTAAAAAAGATAGCGAGCATGTAGTGATTGTCTTGTATATACTATGACTCAATCATGCTGATGATCATGAGGTTCTAATTTAGTAAATATGAATAAGATTAGATAATGAATCTGGAATGGAGCATCAACTAAGTTGCATTATACATTATACGGTAAACGTATAATATGTCATATGCGTGCATATTTTACTTGACCACATATTATACGGGCATATTATACGGTGACACGCCAACAAAAACGGCCAACATTTTATTTTCTCAATTTTTTGAATCGAAGTATCTTTCGATCATAAGATGTTTAGGAAAAAAAAAATCGATCAAAAGATGTATTGATCGAAAAAAAAGTATATATACCGGCAACGCACCTTGTTGAAACTAGTGTTCCTCACAAAAGGTATTCCATGTCAATAGAAGACAAAAAAAAATGAATTTTATTTCTAATTTAAAAAATAAAAAATAAAAAAAATATTTTTTGATCAAATGTAATGTAATGTTTTGTTAAAATTTTATTAATTATTTGTTTTAAAATCAAATTATGTAGACTTTGTATATTGTGTAGAGTTCAAACTCTCACCCATACAAAGTGTTTATTTTTTAGGAATCACATACTAAGTGCTCAGTTTACTGACACGTGGAAGTCAATTAGTGATATAATTTAGAGATTACCGTTGTGTGCAGAGTGTACTCTCACATGAGGTTATCTGTCAGAAAAATATAATAGAATAGAGGTCAGTTTTATTTAGGTAAGTTTGATTTTGACATGCAGATACTTCTCACCTCAAAATGAACATAGATATAAATTTTGTTGTCCTATGTGTAGAGCCATCACACTATGCTCTCACTCGAATCAAAATTTAGGAATCTCATGTCCAAATACATTGATATTATATTATCTTTATTTGGATTACTATGTCTTCTGTGTGATTGTACACGTGCATCAAATGCAAATAGATAAGCTTTCAAAGATCTACCGTGGAGTGTGAGAACTTCATGTTCGCAAATTCAGATAGATATGACAATTGTCAAAGATCTCACTTAATCCTCATTTCCAATGAGAATCCATTGCCAGATTTGAACAATATTATCGGTTATCATAATGTGTAAAAGTTTTAATCTTGCAGTTTAGATAAATCAATATAGTGCAATGGATAAAAATTATCGATTATTGTAATGTGTGAAAGCCAAAAGCTTGCACTTTAGATGAATGGATATAGTGCAATGTGATTGAAAAGTTTCATTTGAAGTAATGAAGTTATTTAGTGCATCAAAATATGATGTGATTGACATGAGTTTATTGAAGAATGCAAAGACTATTATTGTCTATTGTTAATTGATAATGTAGCATGAGATTAATTGATAATGTGGACATATTTTGATCAATAGAGCATTGCTTGTGTAGTTTGTTGCTTTGAAGTAATTTTTTCCTCGAAATTAACAAGTGGGTTTGTTGATCTGGCAGCTTAAATTTATCTGTCGACATGGTGAAAGGACATGAGTGGAGCTATGTCCAGAAGCTGCGTGCTGGAAAGAATACATCTCGATTGAAATGCAAGACATGCGGCCAGGAGTTCAGTGGTAATGTGACTATAATCAAAGAGCATTTGTTTAAAGTCCCTGGTAATGTGTCTGAGTGTGCAGCACCGCCAAGAGATATTCATGCTAGATTGCCAAAGTGCACGCGCATTGCAGAGCAAATTCTTGTAGCTAAAAAGAAAAGTATTAATGCCAAATAAGCTACAATGGACGTTGAAATGTCTTTTGTCAATGAGAGGACATAGCATGTGCCTATGGAAGCAAATGATCACACTCCCCAATCAACTCCTTTTCACGGACATGCTTCAACATCAGTAGCAGTAAATTCTAGCTCAACTAAAGTTAGTAAAGTATCGTCCAATGGCCAAACGCTATATGAAGTGATAGATAAGCAATAGTTGCTTGAGTTGCACTTGAAATGGATGCAAGATTTTGTGGTGTGTGGTATACCATTCAATGCTATGCGCAACCCCATATTTCAAGATGCTTTAATCAGCACGACCAAAAAAGGATTTGTGCTTTCTAATTATAATAAGATGCGCACAGAGTATCTAGATAAAGTGAAAGACAGTACTGAAGCCATCCTCAAGCGCACGGTGGTAGAGTTTGTTCTTGCATATGGTTTCACCATAGCGTTGGATGGATGGACCAGCTGTCAAAAGAAGCTGCTCATTAATTTGGTGCTTATCAATCCTAGAGGGTCTATGTTCTTAGAAGCCACTGACACCTCTTTAAAAGAGAAGATCAGTGATTATCTAGCAAGGATATATGAGCGTGCCATAGCAAAGGTAGGTGAGCCAAAGAATGTGACTGCAATTGTCACAGATAATGCCTCCAATTACAAGGCTGCACGAAGGCCTATCCAAGTTAAGTACCCAGGAAATTACTTGGGTTCCATGTGTCATGCATACTCTTAATTTTCTATTAAAATACATTGCAAAAATGGTCATCATCATTACACTACAAGAGGTACTTCACATTAGTAATGCTCGCAGTGCAACACTCAAAAGTGAAAATCCACGGCGTCGCTATGGACGTCACTATTTTCTTTGTTGCATAGCGACGCCTATAGTGATGCTTATAGCGACGCCGACAGGGGTGAAAAATAAATCGAGAGCACCAAAAACTCAGATCTTAGATCTGAGTTTAAACACTCTAGCGAAATAGGTAAACCCACGCTCTCCCTCTCTCTCTCTCTCTCTTTCCCACACACACACACACACACACACGAGGACAAGAAGGAGAGCCAGGTATGCTCCTTCCCTCTCCTCTCTCTCATGGTCCCTTCCCCTCTTTCTCTCTCTCCCTCACACACACACACACACATTGTGTCTTTGAAAGAGAGAGAGAGAGAGAGAGAGAGAGAGAGAGAGAGAGAGAGTACACACATGCATAAATGAAAAACACATACATATGCACATGCATAAACAAAGAATGCATACACACACACATTGACAAAGGAAGAGAGAGAGAGAGAGAGATAAAATAAAGAGAGATAATGGGAGAGAGAGAGAGAGAGAGAGAGAGAGAGAGAGAGAGAGGAGAAAAAGCCAAACAGAGAGAGAGGGGGAGAAGACGTAAAGACAGAGGTAAGGGTACAAAACAAAGAGAGAGAGAGAGAGAGAGAGAGAGAGAGAGAGAGAGAGAGAGAGAGAGAGATAAAAAAGTAGAGAAAATATGAAATGAAATGTTATATTAAGATTTAGGGTTAGGATAGATTCCAAATTACATTTAAGATTAGGTTAAATTAAGATATAAGATTAAGTTAGATTACATTTAGCTTATATTTAGAATTTATGCTAAATTTAAAATTAAGTTAGACTTAAGATTAGGTTAAATTACATTTATGTTTAGGTTAGATTTAGGTTTATGTTGAGTTTAAGATTAGGTTAGATTTAGATTTATGCTAGATTTAAAATTAGGGCAAGATTTAAGATTAGCTAGGTTAGATTTGAGTTAGATTATATTTAGGTTTAGGATTTAAGATTAGATTAGATTTAGGTTTATGTTGAGTTTAAGATTAGATTAGATTTAGATTTATGTATTTAAGATTAACTAAGCTAGATTTAAGATTGGATTAGATTTAGATTTAAGTTAGATTACATTTAGGTTTATATTAGATTTAAGATTAGATTAGATTTAGATTTATGTTGAGTTTAAGATTAGATTTATGTTAGATAATTAATGTTAGATTGAAGATTAGATTTAGGTTAGATTTTAGGGCATGTCAATGAAGGCTTTGCCCAAAGAGCAAACACTAGGTACACAACAATATGTATATTCCCATCAGACTCTGACTCCTATTAACTCACCCACTAACCATGTTCAATTAGCTCAGAATCACCATATGTTCAATTAGGTTAGATTTAATATTAGAGTTTGGATTTAGTTTTTTATTAAAGTCTACCTTTGGGATTACATAAAAAAATTAGAGTTAGACAAACGGTGATCCCTCTCTTCCTCTTTGGATGTGACCTTAAGTTGGAAAGCTTTCACCAGCATGATACTCAGATTGGAGGCCAACATGTAATGTGCTAAGTAATCCCTCGAACAAGGATCTGCTGTGAAGAGATATTAAGATGCTGTGAATTGCTACAGCTAGAGAAGAGGCAAAGGGGTTTTGTCCACTACATGCACTGTCATGTAGACGTGGGTGTGTAGATTTCTTGTACCCACAAATATAGGCATTGACCAATAAAGACGAGATTATAACTCGGTGGTTCTGATCTCTATGCACCTCTAGATCGAGGTTTGCGAGGATCGTACATGACTAGAGAATGTGAGGTAGTTTACAGTGTAAACAAAGAGAGAGAGAGAGAGAGAGAGAGAGAGAGAGAGAGAGAGAGAGAGAGAGAGAGAGAGAGAGAGAGAGAGAGAGAGAGAGAGAGAGAGAGAGAGAGAGAGAGAGAGAGAGAGAGAGAGAGAGAGAGATAAAAGATGGTGGATGCCAATAGAAGATTAAATTTATGTCCTGGTTATAAGGTTTTTACATTCATTATGAGTAGTGACGAGGATGTGGGGCAGTCCAACCGAAACACCTATCTCTCAACAAGGAACTTATGTCCTTGTAATCAATGCAAGTATGATGTGCAACGGACAAGATGTGTTTCTTTGCAACAAGTTTGCAAATTTGGTGAGTTTATCCATCTATTATAGATCGAATTTTTGCCAATTATAACTCGTCAGACTCTGACCCTCGCTAACATGCAGCAATATTGCAACCCAATAGACGTGTTCGCATGCGCTTTGGTCAAGCAGCATACGTGAGGCCACAAGATGTAGCCTCTTACAGCTCGGAGGATGATCATGTAGACCACATTCCCAACGAGGCAATGTCTGAGCCCAAGATCAATGAAATGATCGAGACGATCATGGATTCAGAAAGGCTTATCTATGATTATATGAAAAGTGAAGCCGATACGCCATTGTATGATGGAGCACGTTGGTACAGCCAAACTGTCAAACATAGGAGGTGACATGGCAGATATGTGCAGGCTATAAAAAGCATGGCAAAAGATTGGAGCACACTACGGAGATCATGGGCTGACAAGTAGCAGAGGACATGTATGACTGATGCATCTTATAGGCCAAGAAAGGCTCCAAAAGGGGCTAATTTGGGGAACAGGTGAAGGAGATGCAAAGTGCAGATTTTGGGTCCAAGAATGTGGAGCTTAAAGTGCTGAAGGAGTAGGTTTAGACGGCTCATCAAACAGAGCTATGGAGCCCAAGTTATTGAAGGTTGAAGGTTCAGTGTGTTGCAGATTCTTGCCGGACAGGGCAGCTGGGGACATGTGGTCCAAGTGGAAGTCAGGGTATAGGTGTATAGTGCTCTATTTATGGAGCCTACCCATATTTTCAAATTGCAGATCAGAGCCAAGGATTGCATTTTATGGCCAGTTGAAGGTTTGCGTGCGATCTGGCGTCTTTTGAGCCTCGACAAGGTTCTAGAGCAAGGTATGCATCATATGGAGCTAGCAAGAATTGACTACATGTCAAATAGAGCCCATAGCGAAAAGTTATAGTAGTAGGAAGATTAGGTGCCTTTTATTAGGAATTGGATCAAGCTAGCTAGGGTGGATGAAAGAGCTAGGCTACAAGATTTCAATTTGTACTTTGGATTTTCCCTTCAAATGTGAAGCTCCTCTTCACTGTCAGTGAAGCCCCTCTTCACAATGAAGTAATGCTCCTTTGGATGCTTGGTGATCTCTTGAAGCCGTGGGAGTGCTCGAGGCCCGGGAGCAGCACAGGAAGAGCCTTTTATGAGGTGCTTAAGGCTTCGAGCCTTTAGAGTAGTGGGGCCGCGGGATAGGGTGCTAATGCCATTGGGCGGGCTTGAAGCTCTTGAGGCAGCGCGGGAAGGGGGGCCCAATAAGGGCTTATCTTGGTGCACAGGGTGGGAGCACCCCCTAGTGGGAACCAAGCCTTTGAGGTAGTCGGACAGCTGGCAGCCAGGGCGCGGTGCTTTTTGGGCAGTCGGTCAACCGGACAGGCCAGGCAAGGCGAGTAGGCGAGCACGAGCGCGGGCAGACGAGCAAAGCCAAAGAAAAAGCGCACCTTGGTGGGACTCCTCCCCAGCGGACCTGCTAGCTACACAAAAGCCTTTTCTATTGAGAATTCGGGTCAGCCCACATAGCCCAAATTAGCCAATGGGTTTTGACCCCGAAACCTCAAGCCGAGAATAGGATTCCTATTTTGGGCTAGCCAACAAGCCCATGGGCTTCCTTGTGAAGGATCCTCCAAAACGCAAGTTGTTAAGCAAGGTCGACAGTCCCTTTCCCACACAAACTCACACACACACACCTATTTTTAGGCAAAATTGGGGTCGGAGTTTTAGAGGGTTCTCGAGCTCAGATTTGAGTGCTTGCAGGCTCTATGGAAAGCTTGCGAGGAGAGCTTCGAGATGAGGTGAACAATGCAAAAGGAAAGCGGGTTTAATGAATTTAATTGAAGGGGCAAATGATGCAAAAATTGGTGCAAAAAAGGCAATCTAAAATGCAATTCAAATGATGCTAATCCTCTCCCTAATCAAGTCTACCTAGCCATGGAGCGTAGTGGCCTCTTGGGTGTGCCAAGGACATGCCCACACATAGCTAGATTAGTGCTTAATTAGTGAGATATGCAACTTAGATATGAAACTATTAATGGGCCATGACAACAATTATGCAATGCTAATCGATCTAATGGAGATGCTAATGATTAACACACACTAATGCATAATGACAATCCTAGCTAGCACACCATAGCTCTGATACCAAATGTTAGGAATTGGATCAAGCTAGTTAGGGTGGATGAAAGAGAAACATAATGTCAATGTGTGAATGTGTGTGTAAGCAAGGTTATCACTTAAGTGAATTAGGTTCCAAGATAGGATTAGCTTGGACTCATAAAAACAATCTTGAGTATTGACTTAGCTTAGCACAAGCTCACCATAGACAAGCATGTAGTGCAAAATGGAGTTGTTGTTTATTCATTTATGAAATGAGATTTAAGTAGCTCTACAGCCTTGCTCCAGAGTATGTGGGATAAATCCACTCTCCTCTCCTTGACTCACACCTTAGGACAAAGCTCACACTTTACACCTTTGATTGAAGTTGATTGCAAATGAACTTTGGCATTTCTACGGCCTCGGTTTGGGGGCTCGGGGAATCTCTAAGTGCGGCGAGCATGGGGAGATTTGAAGTGAAGAACCGGCTTCATTGGTCGAGCTTTGCAACAAGAGCACCGGATGTCCGAGTGAGAAGTTGCAGGAGGTTGAAGGTGTCAGAAGAGTAAGATTTTGTTTAAAGGGGAAAAAAACGTTAAGTGGGGAGTTTTCAAATGGCTCAAGGGGCCATCGGTGAACGGCTGCCATGTGGCAGGTAGCAATCCCATATGCATTGTGTGGTGACAGGCACGTGGGGTATAAGGGCCATGGCAGGCGCCCATTATGGGTGTCTCAATGAGTTCGTGAGCTTGGAGCTCAGTGATGGCGGGCCCCGAGGGGCGCTCTGCCTGGCGCGAGGCGGCCAAGGGTGCACGGTGGTGTTTTTGGAAGGGTGTGGCGGTGCAGTTGTGGTCGTGGCAATGTGGTCGACGGTGTCGCTGTTGTGACCGTCGGTGATAATGACATGGCATGCGCATCCGCAAGGACCAGGTCCCGCAGGCCTAAGGCTGCCAAACATTTTTGAGAGGGAAAGGAGTCCCCCCCAACAGCAATGTCTCTATTGCTTAGGGGAGGGGTCCCGCGAGAAGTGTTGAGTCAGAGGGAGAGATAGAGGGAAAGTTCAAAGGCTTCAAGGAATCAAGGGCAATACAAATGGGGTCATTCCATGGTAAAGCAAGAGAAAGAGGTCGGATAGTGCAAGTCTAGCCGAGTTGGCCAAATTGAGCAGACAAAGAGTCAGGAGGTGTGCACCATGCAGTTACCAAAAAAATCAAGTGTGCCAAGTGGTGGCAGTGCAGAAAAATTCTAAAGGAAGCCTCAATTGATTGTACGAGCTTGATAGCTCCTTGTTTTTTCTTTTTTAGCCTTAGCCAAGTCTTATAAAAGGACATAGAAGTGATTTTTTGGGGGCTTTTTGGCCAGAGAGAGATGGGAGGTTTGCAAGCCTGTGTATTGTAACCTTGCCATTGGATCTGCATACTTGAATGTATTTTCTCCCTATGCATCAATACTACTAAGCATTGGCCCCTATTTCTCGTGTTGCTTCTCCCCATCCCCCTTCGTTTCTCTCGCTCTTTGTGTATTTGCCAGTGCTTGCAGAGGGTATGCCTGCAGCTTGAAGGGTGTTACCAAGAGGGCAGAATCGGGGTGTTTTGTGAGTCGGGAAGGGCGAGTTGAGCAGTGTGGGTGCATTTGTGCTGCAAGGTGTTTTTGCAGGGTATGAGATAGCTGTTATGTGTGCTAAGGTGGATCTGTTAGTGCAAATTAGCCAATTTGAAGGTGTTATTTGAGAGGTTAGGGGTTCTGTGGATACCCTGAGTTGTAGGGAGGCTTTGTGTTGTGTGTTGGGTGTGTTCCCTATTCCCCTCTCCATCTTCTAGTGCCCCAATGAGGAGCTACCTGATGCTCCAATTTGTGGTTGGAAGCAGTATTTTTTAGCCGACAAAGCAGTTGGTTGATGGTCGAGGTGTTTGATGGTCGAGTTTGAAGCTAGTTTTGTGAGTCGGGAAGGGTGAGTTGAGCAGTGTGGGTGCATTTGTGCTACAAGGTGTTTTTGTAGCGTATGAGATAGTTGTTCTATGTGCTAAGGTGGATCTGTTAGTGCAAATTAGCCAATTTGAAGGTGTTATTTGAGAGGTTAGGGGTGTTGTGGATACCCTGAGCTGTAGGAAGGCATTGTGTTGTGTGTCGGGTGTGTTCCCTATTCCCCCTCTCCAACGTGTGTCTAGATTGAAGGCGCTCCTCGTTGTTCTCAGCATGCAGGCAAAGTTTGGATGGAGTGACACTAGCATCACAGCACTTTTCAAGTGATCTATTAAAATGTTTTTACTTCAATAAAAATCTCTAGATGTATAATAATCTAATAGATTACTTACACAAGTGTACCGCATTTTTTTTGCTGTGTAGATTGCTCAAAGAGCACATACTACAGCTGATAGTGTGATGCCAGATTCCAAAGAGGAAGCAAGAAAGATCTGTGAAACTTGGGGATGCATTACAATTCGATTCACGCTTATCCTAACGACTGCATTCTTTTCAGAGGGGAATACATAGACATGGATAAGTGTCTATATATTGTATTCACGTGGCTTTTTGTCCATTTCTGTCTATATGCTATACTTGAGAAATTTAAATTGTGTTTAATTGTCAATGCTTCCTCTTCAGGTATGCTCCTTCCCTCTCCTCCCTCTCATGTTCCCTTCCCCTCTTTCTCTCTCTCCCTCTCAATCTCACACATACACACACACACTCTGATATGTCGACTATGTCAGCTCGAGGCCGATGCAGCACTGCGCTCCAGGTGCAATGGAGACTGAGGTTGCAATCGCAAAGGAGGTGATCCATCTTTGCTCATAGATGCTGCTCGTCCCTCCACTAGATCTAGTTGATGTGCATATACAAATGCTAAGAAGCACTCTCTGTCCGCCTTGCTGGGGCGAGCACTAATGCTACCATGATCACTCATACTTATGGAGTCCAAGAATTTGCAAGTGCCCAAGAATAGAGAAACCTGCATATACAAAATAGATTAAACATACCGCTCTCTCTCTCCCGTAATAGATAAATATATGTCACAAGTAATCGAGAAAACTATGGCAAATAGAAAAGAAATTTAATTTATGACCAGAGTGTCTTGTCACAGCTACACATAAAAGGCATGTTGTCCAAGACATAGCTTTTACAAGATACGTAGAATGCACACGGGAGACAAATTCACAAGAATTTGATAGGAATCTCTCTACACAGGAATCCCTCCCCCTGTATGAGTCCTCTCTCTCTCTCTCTCTCTCTCTCTCTCTCTCTCTCTCTCTCTCTCTCTCTCTCTCCACAAGAATCCCTCTCCCTATTATCTATAGTATAGATTATAAGTTGTCCATGTTTTCTTTTTCTCCATTCAATACTCAGATTAAATGTTCATGTGTTTAATGCAGGTATAGATGATGATGAGTTTCTTTCTTCTTTGTCACCCCAGCAGAGGAGGTGGTACGAGGAGCGTCATTGCTCTGGAGCACCATCACGTCATTCCACTCCTTCAGCATCTCCCTCTGTTTTGGAGCATTCAGCATGCTCAAAAGCTTTGATGTTGACGAGACGATCTTCACACTCGTCTAGGCATTGACGCTCTAGTGGTGGCGGTGGCGGTTGCTGTGGGGATGCCTCCGCTAATGCCTTGACACCGCGTCGTGTTTGACGAGGCTCCTTACCTTCCCCTTCTTTGCCCGCCCCCACACAAGCCACGGCATCACCATCTATGTCAGGTTTTGTGCGGCTATCAGCCATTCCTGGCTACACACCACTAGCTACTCCTCCGAGAGTCATCCCAATCGACACTCCTTGTTTCGGAGCCCAGACTCCATTGAAGACACCTGACATCCATACCCCCATTGAGACGCCGCTAGAGACCCTATTGAGACACCCAGGTTCATGTATCATAGGCAAGAGGGCTTGTCGTACTCGGTCAACATCAGCAGTGGCATCATCTTGGATGACGAAGGCAAGAAGGTGATCTCGCACATGCACGGTCTTTGCTTTCAGGTGTTTCGACACTACATACTAAACACTTGGAGTGAAGTGCCAAATGAATTAAAAGACAGAGTCATCAGCATGCTACATGACAATTTTCCCGTATCAAGTCAAGATGAGCGCTTCAATGAAGACCTGATGAAGGTTCGAATGCACAAATACTGCAAGCACAAGCATTCTGAAGTACAAAAGGCAATAAATCGTGGGTGGAACAAACCAAATTGGTTGGCCAAAGAAGATTGGAAGAACGCGAAGGGAGCAGCGTGCGAGAATCCTGACAAGTGAAAGCAACAAAAGGAGGCAGCCAAAGCGAGAGTAGAGGCAGGGAGCTCGCACCACTTGGGGAGCAACGGGTGGGCATCATTTGAGACTAATTTTGTAAGTATTTTTGCATTGCTCTTTAGGTTTGTTAGTTACATCTATTTGAACTTTTAAATTCTAACATAATGGATTCTTTGTATGTTTTGAACAGTGGTCGATGACAAGACGTGATCCCACACCGTACGAGCGTGAGTACGCAGGCAGAAAGGGCTTAAACGCCCTGATGGACATTCTAAGTTCTCGCAGTGGCATGGTATTCACTTTACTCTTTTACATTTGTTGTACTTTAATGATAAGCTAAGAAAATAGATTGTTTTGTCATTATGTGTTTATACTTACACAAAGTCTTATTGTTTTTTTTTTTTGGAAAAATTCGATAGATGCGCCGCTTGGATGTGATGAGACGTTTGATTAAACGACGTCAGTCTAGCCATAGCTAGATAGCATTAGTTTTCTTTTATCATAGCATGTATAATGAGATGACATTTGTACGTCTTTTTGTAACTATTGAAAAACCATGTATTTTCTCAATAATGACAATTGTGTTGTAACTATTACATTTGCAAAGCTTAACAATTAAGTGAATTTGCTATGATTGTCATTGATTTACTTTCATCAATTTACTTTCGTCCAATTACTTTTGTCAGCTTTGTATCTTTATTCTGCAAACAATACTATGCATGATAGAGTTAATGGTTATATTGTCTTGTGGGTGACTACTTTGGGTCTATACCTTGCACTTTCTTTCAAAGGTGAATATGGGCTTATCTTGGATTCATTTAGGTTTACTCTATTCTGGAAACATTCAATATGGTTGATGGGTAGCAACGCATTCAATTCCTTGCCACCCAAAAAAATTTACTCTCGGGCATCGCTATCAGCGTCTCTATATAAGGTTCTACAACGTCGCTATAAGCATCGCTACGAAAGGACTGCAGGTGTTTCTATATAGCGACGCGTATAGCGAAGGTTATAGCAATGATTATAGTGACGTTCCCATAGCGATGCTGTTAGCGACAGTCTTAGCGATGTCGGGGAGTATAAAAACCCAATGTATTTCCATCGCTAAAAGCGTCACAAGTGCACATAACCTCTTGTAGTGTTAGGACCCAAAACAACTCAAAAAGAGTTGTTTGTTAATCTAAGGATTAAGGAATAATCCAATAGTCATTTGACACATATACAAAAATATGGCACTCTTGTCTCCTCCATTTTGAATTTTGGTGGTCTTATTTTGATGGAGAGCGGCTAAATGTCTTAATCATAAGGCTAAAACTGCTATATTTAGGTGCTTTCGACGAGTGAACTCATTAAATTTGTGGCCCAAAGTAATGAAGTCTCATCTTTTATTCTATTTTATATTTCACAAAATTGTTGTCAAAAGATACAAAATCTATGTGAGAAGGCTCTCAAAACAAGGCCATTAATGACAAATCGCCTACTTTTTTCAAATGTATACCTTTTTCACTTTCTCTCTATTTTGTGAGAGGTTTAAGTCTTTCCGTCTCTGTATTTTCATTCTTCTTCTCTAATCTCTCAGTTTTCATGGCGTCTTTTGCACGTCGCCCTTCACATAACATAACTTCTCCTGACTTTCATAACATTAAAGAAGATGGTCTTTGGAACCCATATCTTTTCGTGTGAATGACTAGGTAACAATGCTTCCTTCATGCAAAGGTGTACACAGAGTGAAGAAAACTAAACGTGACAAAGTAAAAAACCATTGGAAAGGTCATGTTCTTGCTTTCAAAGTGACCGACAATGGCCGGCTAGCTAAGGTTCAACATGTGTACATGGCCAAGGATATGGTGTTAGACTTGGATGAACATCCCACACTGCATTCTTACTGTAAATTTTTAAAAAAAACTTCTATTTGATACAATGAATTTTTCATTCTCCCATTGTTTTTTCTCATTTTTTTATTCCATTCTAGATATATTTCCTTCAACAGCTGTAGAATGGCAACCTGTGGAGAGTCTAAGTGGGACGTTCAAAGCAAAGCATAAAGGGATTGCAGATGCTATGTATGTTGACAATCCACCTTCTTTTTACAAAACAATGGATTTGTTTGTCTATTTTGCAGAATACAAGGTTCCATCACGAGAAGGTGCATATGGAGAACTACATCAGTTACCCGTTCCCACCATAAATTCACTTGACTGGGAAACTCCTGATGCATGTACTATATCAAGCTTCAAATCCAAGATTAAAGAAGACATCCTTAAAGCTATGTCTCCGGGCAGGATATCAAGAAGGATTAAAGTTCAATGGTTCTTGCCTATACATGTCTCTGTGGCATGTTTCAAAACAATGGACTTGCAGAGGACAAAGACGATGTGGCTTAATAGAAGACTTTCTATGATTGAACTAGATAATGTACTTGGAGACGGATGGAGTACCAAAGAAACTTTCCAAACTAGCGATAATATTAGTTGTAGAGTAAGCCCAAATTCTATGTCTATCTCATATCAACTATGTTGTCAATCATTAGTCTGGGTTACAACTATAGGAGATGGAGAAGCAAATTAGGTAGTTGGGTTCCTCTTGACTCTGAGGAAAATTGTCCAGAGTTTGAACTAAAGGTCACAGTCCATCCACATATCGAGCATAGAAGCCTTATAGTAACAAAAAATTGGAGACTACAGGATGTTAGAGAATCTCTTGAGTTTCTCGATGAAACATCTCCTGAGTATAGATTCAAAGTGGATGGAATTTTGGTGAGAACAAGGATGGAGAATTCAATCTCTTGCATCACATGCCTTCCCCCAAAAAGAGTTGTATTTGAGCCACTTGCAAGGACTTGAGAAAACAAGTTCAATATTGTAATCATTGCATTTGAAAATATATTTGTCTTTTCTACCTTATTGTGATCATTATTTATATTGTTTTAAACTTACGTGACACCATGATACACGTTTAAGAATTGAATAGTTGGTATTAAGTATTTGCAGTACAAAATTATGAATCACCAAAGGGTATATGTTCATATGGACAAAATGAACAAAAGTGTACATAACTTTTGTGGAGTAATCAATCATGAAACTCCACTTTTCTTTTTGCTTGAGAGGATTCTGCATCCTTAGAGACCCTTTTTCTTTTGTGTTCAGGAGGGGGTGAAAGTTCTGAAGGAGTACGAGCGGAAGTGTGATGCAAGAGAGAGTGCGAGAAGAAGAGCACGACGATATGGTGAACTCGCTCTACTGTAATGTGTAAAGCATAGTGAGTTCTTATTAGGTTTTTACAAAAGAATATGTGTACATACCTGGAGGCCCGCCCACTTACCTGGGCGACCACATTGGGCTTTATACCCCAACAACCTCCCACTTAAAGTCCAATGTGGTACTTTAAGTGTGAGAGAAGCTACTATACAAGCTAATATACAAGAGATGTAGAGAACTGATGTACTACCCTACACCTAACTGCTTGCGAAAATGCGCAAAGCTCTCTGAGGGAAGTCCTTTTTTAAGTAGATCAGCAGGATTTTCTGTGGTGCGAACTTTGACAAGCTGAAGTTGCTTATCCTCTAGCATTTCCCTGATGAAATGATACTTCACATCCACATGATTTGTCTTTGAGTGATAAAATGGATTGCGAGCCAATTGTATAGCACTTTGACTATCACAATATAACACACGCATCTCTTCTTTGATTCCCAAATCAATTACTAGTCGATTAAGCCAAATTGATTCTTTGCATGCCTGTGATGCTGCAACATATTCAGCCTCTGTAGTAGATGAAGGGGATCGGGGAGTTGGAAATGGAAGATAACAAAAAGGAGGTATCTCGAACAGTAGCAGAATCCGAGCAATTGAAGCAACAAATAGAGGCACTAAAGAACGCACAAGTCCAGGCGTAATCGGAGATGCAAACAGAAAGAGAGAATGCAAGCTACTATTATAAAGAAGTGCAACAATTCAATGAGGCGAATTCAGCATTATAGATCGAACAACAATGCCTCGAGGAGGATCTAGCCAGGGAAAAGGAATAGAATGAGAAGCTACAAGGCTCGTATGCCATGGTTAGCAGGTCTCTCACTCAACTATTGGCAATACAGGAGAGACCCTCCTCTTTGACTATGCCTACAGGCTCTACTTCCTTGAGCCAGGAGATCAAGGAGTTAAAAGAAGCCCGAAAACAAGAAAAATATGATAGACAGATCATGACTGCAGGTCATAGGACCCTACAGCAAAGGATAAGGAAATTGAAGACTTGAAAAAGAAGCTGGCTGAGGCAAGAAAGGAAGTAGAGGATTTGAAAGCCAATCAAACAAAGGATCACTGGACACCGGAGAATTTGAGCAGGGAGAGAGGTCAGATCACTTCGAGTTTGAAACTCAACAAATGGATATAGCAACTACAAGCCTTAGAAAAGGCACGCAAGAGTCTGTAGATCCAACCACGACATCCACCTCGGAGTCGGCCAAAGATGAAATTCAGTGTTGGATCTCGGAAGTCAAAGACCTGTCACACAAGGCATATCTCCAATATGAATTGAAAGTGCTGGAATCAGCTGCCCTCCTCATGATCACTCCGGATGAGGTTGTAAAAACTTTTGGGCACAAAATGATCGCTCTACCGTTGATGCAGCAAGAGGTTCGATTATGACAGCAAAAGATGCTCCCAGAAATTGAACCAAACAGCAGAGGGGATTACAAAAAGGTCCAATTACAGCTCTTCAGATTGAAACAGTCCTTGACAATCAACCCCTCTGGAGAAAGAAATGGTTCGATCAGCAACCGACTGACGAAACGTATTACAGGAATGAGCCCCAACATCTCAGGATCGACCCCACTTATTGTCCTGTGATCCTGGGACAATTTTTACAGTTGGCAAATCAAAAGACCGGCAGTGCTGAACTACCCTGTCATAACCAAGCCAATGAATAACAACCCCCCATCAGAGCATTACATGGTCCAAACCCTGAAAGGAGTCATGAATATGCTGAAGGAGATCCCAGATCTCGCTTGCCAGATGCTGGTAAAGATTGCCAAAATGCTCATCACATGCATTACAGCCTTCAGAGACATTGAAGCGGCAGAGCATCCATGGTGGGTATTTGTCGAGGGCACACCGGGTATCTACTGGAACATGGAGACAAAAATCCCCAGCAAAAATATTATCATGGGATTATAAGCAAGAGTCATGTTTCTGCCATCTCAATACATGCAAACCTTTGAAGAAGTTTTCATGACAGGTTTCTTTGAAGTGGACTCTTCCATATTCAATCCAATGACGAAAGATCTGACGGCTCGTCACATTGCTTATCAGAGCACCATTGCAAATAATCCTTTCAGAGAACTGTCAACCAAAGTCGAGATCAAAGCTAGAGTGCAAAAGTTCAAAAATATCACTGCAACACTAGAAAGAAGGCACTAAAGTGACTTCCCTCAGATGCAGCTTGCACGAGGGCGTGCAGATAAATAGGAAGGGTGGAATGTTTGGTGGATATGAGCGAGCAGGCGTATGCACAACAAACACGGCGGATACTCTATTTTTTTTGGCAAAAACCCTGTAATTCTGCCTAAAATGAGTTGTAATCAGAATAAGATTAGACCATATTCTTTTTTGTATGCTCTCTGAGTCTACCCCTTGTAAGAGGCCTGTTGGCCATGGGAAAGCCCCCTAGCTTTTAAAGACAAAACCCTTAGTTTTGAAAGGATTCTTATCATTAGCTTGGATAAAAAAAATGTGCTACTAAAGCTTCTTGTGACTACAATTTGTAATCATCATTTCTCCTGAATGGGTAATAAGAATTCTCTTCCGAATAGTACATTGTGTTCTTTGTCTCTTGCTCTTCAATCGAAGTGTAATCATTTCCAATTCTAATGTGGTTTGTGACAAGTCGTTTGTGAGATAAATGCATTGATTTGAGAGTTAAAATGGTTGTTTTTTGATGTTTTGACCTTGGATAAGTGTTTCTATGCTTAAGGAGGATCTTTCCAAGTACTTCTGTTTCAATTTTTTGCACATTTTTTTTTATGGATCGTGATTTATGTACCTTCCCAGATGGTGACAGAACTTGGTAGGATTGAGCCCATAAGTGTTGTGATACCTCTCCTTAAGTTTTGTGACCTTCCGGATTCGTTTGCATACCAAAACGGTGTGATTGTGTTGAGTGTTGAGAATGGACGCATACTGTTTGTCTGACTAGAAAGTGTTTGATTTGCTTTTGTTGTAAGAATAAGTACTCTTCGAGTTCACTTTGGTGAGATTGACACCCTCATTAAGTCTCCGTGCCCCACCCTGAGTCGCTTCCTTGCATATTGACATTATGTTAGTGCAAAAGAGCTATGTTGCAGACCGTCGTGGCGACCCACTAACAACTACCTTTCGATCTTGGATAGTGAACTTTCTGTAGTGATATGACACACGAATTTTGACCTCCTTATCGTCTTCTCCCTCCCCACTTTCTACTTCCATTGTCCACACCTCCCTAAGAGTCTTCTTAAGCTCGCGGTACTTGTTCTTTCTCTCTACCTTAGTCCATTTAGTTTCTCCAAATTCCTTTTGTTTGTTTAGGTTTTGTTTCAGATTTTGACCTTTTGGTTTGATTTTGCAGGTCCTTTATGCTATTTTTAGAGAACCTTCCAGATACCTTGTTCTTAACACAATCTTCTACTTTTACAAGCATCAACAACTGTGCTTTGCCTCTTAGTCTAAGCATAGGGTTCTCCCTTGGTTTGTTTTCAGGTCTCTTTTTCTTGTAGCATTCTTGACATCTAGGTTTTTGATTTGAAAAATTATAAAACTTGATATCTGTTATCGTTTCTTTCTGCTCACTTGGGTTGTCATAACATTCATCATCAGCATCCTCCTCTCGTTCAAAATGCTTTGGGGTGCTACAGGCGGGAGCGAGGCTGCCCTGCAAAATACTCAAAAGAACACACTGCAATCCATGAAAAAAGCACAAATCGACATACCTCGAATCACACAACGCATAATCCAAGTTGTACACGAGCAGAGACCGAAAGAGAGCATGATAGAACGAGAGAGTACGTGCAGGCGCACCTCCTAGAGCGGAGTGCTACGCCGGCTCAACAAGAGAGAAGAGAAGAGAGGAGAGAAGAATAACACAGACACTGGGTGCAATCTCCCCCCGTGCAAGAGTGACCATTTCCCTCTTGCACGTATTTCATTTATAGATTTCTTCAATGGTCAATGTGAATACAAATTGGCCGGCCGGTCATATAAATTGACCAAAGCTCATAAAAGAGCACTTGAATAATAAAATATACATGATATACAAATACATTTGCATAGGCCAAGCTGGGTCTACTCTTTTCCACCTGTCAGCTGCAATAAATCATAAAATATCATTTCTATAACATACCTCTCTGTTGGAAAGCAACTGTCCTCAGTTGCGAATATAAAAAATCTGCAAACAATACTTGTCGAAAACAGTGATTAGTATGTTGTGTCACAAACATCACATAATAAAAGAAAAATTTATGAAACTAAACAACATTAGCTTATGCCTGCTGTTATCCACATATTACCTATTCTAGTGTCCCATACCACTAGAATAAGCAGTATGTGTCATACCCTGATGAATCAGGATATCATTGGTCACACTCATCATTGTATAAATCAATTCTCATCAATCTCAAGTTCACTACCATAAAGACTGTCGAGACAGAAAATCATCATATACCAATTCAAATCCAAATCCAAATCCAAATCCAAAAGATCTTTCATTTTCTATACCCGGGTAACAAAATCATACCAGTTACAGTGGTGGCCAGCCATTGCAGCATGATTTTGTGATTGGTGTTGCCTAAATCGGCGAATCTACACCAATAAGACATGCTGCCTAAATCGGCGAATCTGCACTAATGCTGCCTAAATCGGAGGATCTGCATTGGATATTGTTTAAAAATCATACATCTGAAGTTTGTTGTTGTGTTGCCTAAATCGGCGAATCTGCACATAGATGAGCATTGACACACTACCTAAATCGGCGGATCTGTGTGCTTGTGACCAATGGACTAGACAAGACATAAAGGATAAAAATAAAGATAAAACAAAACTATATGTACTATGTGTTTGATGCCACTGTGCACTATAACAAAGTATTAACAAATTGTTATTCAGTATCCGAGAGCACCTTAGCTCACATGAGGAGCTGCATGGCTTATAGACAAATCATCTCAATAAAAATTCCTTTCAATATCATTAGAAGTGATGACCTTAGCAGTGTTCAAGTATTCAGGTTAGAACACAATGTAGAGAAATAAAATATGAAAAGAGAAATTACATATTTGATGTACATACCTGGAGGGAATACTGTAGTTGAAAATATATATACCATTGTTGGTACATGGGGAGAGATACAAGTTCTGCAACTAGAAAATTTATAGCAAAGTATAGCTAATAGATCCAAAATGTGTTAGCATGGGGTTAATAATTGACAACTACAGAAGGTATTAGTATACAACCGAGACAAATGTGAAACAACTGAGCGGAAAGAAAATTTTTGCAGTTCGAATTAAATAGCATATATCAACTAGTGCTACTAACAAGAATGAAGTGCGAGTTGTTGCAGGGCAACTTGTGCTCAGGCTGTTGTCAAACACCTAATTTCGGTTTAAAGTTTCATCAAAAAACTATTGCTAACTCAATGATCATGTTCAATTAGAATGAGCAAAGGTGCTCGAGATAAGCATCAATTGTGAGGGTGGTCAGTGTATGATACTAGTGTCCAAATTATATATATGAGCCATGTCTTTTGCGTGGTTTAGGTACCAGGTAGATGCATGTGCTCGAATGCATTTTTTATTTGTTTACCGCAGTTTGTGGATTATTATACATTGCGTAATTGTCCAAAAATCTATCATGATTGACGTCAATTACCAAAACATAACAATAGAGGGGTGGCGAGGGGTTGTGAAGAGAGAGAGAAATGAAATGAAATGTTATAGTAATCGTCTTTAAAATGCCAAAATTACCTACAAACACAAAGTGAGAAAATCGTTGTGAGTCTAATACAAAAAATAGAATAAAATTGTCATCGTCGTGGTCAATTCTCGTGGATGCTCAGCATCGGGTGTTTGTCTAAAAAAGTATTGCAGTGGTCGTCGAAGAGCTTCCTCAATGTCCGATACTTCTATGTCATTGACCATCGACCAAGAGGGAAGGGGGAGAGGGAGAAAATAGAAAAATAAATGAAAGGAAATGTTATATTAAGAGTCTTAAAAACACCAAAATTACAATCCTTGTGGATCTAATCTAATGCCTCAGTACAAAAATAAAATGTTGTAAAGCAAAAGACTGAAAAAAAATAAAAATCATCATGAGCATCGTCGATGCTTGAGAATGCTTGACAGCAGGCATTGTGGCCTAGTTGTGACGATGCCTGTGAGTGCCTGCAGCTTGCCCACCATATGGCTGAGATCAAGGGAGAATTGTACTACGTTCCCATGCAATGATTGACGATCGTGAGACACTATGTCAAATTTTTATTTTTATTTAATTTTGATAATAAATGTCTACAAATATGACTCAAACTGAGAGCAGAAATACAAAATCAGCTTTAAAAACTGTAAAAATTATGTGAAGCATTTGAGGCAGCGAGTTTTTGTTTGGCAGGCTCGCCTTAGCATGCGAAGGTGGAGAAGCAAGAGCCGCCATGCAATTGTGGAAGTTGTGTAGATGGTTGGCGGCCGTTAGTTACCACGGCACTCTGTTTGACGAGGTTGTTTGATGGTGAGCGACATCATTGGTCTGCAGTGGGGCTTTCGGCGTCGACTCCTCTAGTTCTACTTGTGGCCCCCACTATGTGGCCCATGTCGTCATCGTACCACATGGCTTGTGAAGACTGAGGCCGGCCGCGCCAGTTAATTGTGGTAGCATATGAGGCCTTGAGAATCTTGATCTCGGTAGAGGGTGGGATTCAAGTTTGTTGCCTACTTGGTGGAATTCCTGCAGGTTATAGTGCGCCAAGACGCCGTTGCTAGCGTTGGAGCTCAATGCGAATTATGGAGTTACTTATGACGAGTCCATCAGCAAAGGAAGATAGGGAGAGATTAGATGGATACGTTCGGGAGGGAGTTTCAATATGGTCTTGCTTGTTAGCTGAACGAGAGAGAAGTGGTGCGTTTGTGTTTTTCGATTGTGGTAGGGCAAGATGAGGGATAGAGATGATGATGGGCTGTTAGAGGGCAACCTGTGATAACCGTGGAGAAAGAGAAAGAGAGAGAGAGAGAGAGAGTTGGTGGTTGGTATACCACCATAGAAATGGTGGGAGACAATGAATTGCCGAGCAAGTTCAGAAAGAAGTGGAAGAAAATACGATGATAATAACAACCTAACTGGGTGGTATCCGTCTGCATGCACCCCACAATAGTGTAACGGTGAGATATTGTTGCGGATAGGGTACACACAAAAGTGTGAGCGGTGGGTGGTGTAGCTGTAAACGGCCAAAAACACTGGCTGCATGCAAGAGGAGACGGAGTCTGCTGGTTGGCGATATGCATAACACAAAAGTAGTGGGAAAGTGTAGCCGGATAACATGCAAAAAGATGGTTGTAGGATGGTGTGAGGGGACAAAAAAATTGAGTGGCGCATGGCCGTTAGCACCTCTCACAAATAGTGTTGGTAGCTCACTGATGGTTGCGAGCGTTCATCTTCACAAAGAGTGGGGTGTGGTAGTGAAGGTCAGTGGGCAGTCATAACCAATGGCTATAGTTAATTGTGCGAGAGAAACCGGGCAGCAGCCAGCTCATGCGGCATGTATCCAAGCGCCAATTGCAGACGAGGGGAAGAGTTGCTACTGTATAGAGAGAGAGAGTATAGGGAGAAAAAAAAAAGTGGGCTGCATGCCTGCGGGTGGACGCCATTGTTGTGTCCGGCATGCAGAGAGAGAGAGAGAGAGAGAGAGAGAGAGAGAGAGAGAGAGAGAGAGAGAGAGAGAGAGAGAGAGAGAGAGAGAGAGAGAGAGAGAGAGAGAGAGAGAGAGAGAGAGAGAGTACTACGGGTCTGTAGTCCCGAGCTCATGATCCGGACCTGAGACGCATACGGTCTGTGGTGTGTCGGGGTGCTAGCGTTGAGAGAGAGAAGGAAAGAGACTAGCACTGTAGGGTAGTGGGTGGTGGTCTGGACTCTATGAGAACTGAAGTGGAAAAGGAGTGGTACGTATTTAAAGTTGGCAGCTGATCTTATCGGTTTGCATGGGAATGGTGTCCGCTGCCATTGGGTACAACATTCGGTGGCTGAGGACGGCTATCTAGACGGAGCACTGAAGGTGGCCGCCTTTGCAAAAAGGAGAGTTCACTGGCTCGGCTGGATTAACTGCAGCCACCTTTGCATGCCCAAAGGAAGGTGGGAGTAGTGTATAGGTGTGAGAGTGGTGGATGTTTGTCAGCTAAGCTGCAGTTATTTTGTTGCATGGCCATCCAAAGAGTGTTGCAGCATTAGGGTACTTCCATATTAGCTACATGAAAATTGCGCCATCCAAAATTTGGTGGTTGTGCCCACTTTGGTGGAAGTCCGCTGGCTGTTACAGTGGTCATATTGTAGGTGGCTGTCAGTTTTCTCGCGCATGTTGTAGATTGGACAACTATGAGCGTGCATGGTTGAAGGGCATGCACAATATTTTCGTCGCCCTAAGCCGCCACACACCCATGCTACTGTAGGTCGATGTCGTAGGCGCACATTACCGAAATGCGGCTGCTACCAAAATGCGGCTGCTGTAGGTTAAAGACAGAAAGTTCCCACTGCCAAACTACTGATCTTCCTCTCGAATTCCTCATTATTTTTTCCAATCCACTACTGCTATGAATGGATGAGTTCTCCTACTGCCGCATCTTGCGCTGCCCTCAGCCCAAGGCACCTATTCTGTGGTATATATATATATATATATATATATATATATATATATATAATCATGTTGCAGCCCATCGCCTTTGAAATGCTATAGAGTAGGTCGCCCTGCTGCAAATATCACATTGACAGTCTCTTGGGATTGTCTCCCACATAGTAATCTAGATCGACGAATGGAAGATTAGGCTTATGATGTGTTTCTTCTCCTCGGCCCGTATAGTCCTTTTCAAGGTCACTTATTATTATCCTATATATATTTTTTCCATTATCTTAATAATTAATGGAGAAAAACGCTTATAAATTCTTCTTCCTTACTACCTTATGAAGTTCACTATATTAATGAAGATAGGTTAAATAGTTTACCTCCCTTCCTATCTTCTCCTACATAAAATAACCAAATCTTAGCAATACAATTCGTCCACATGTTGCTATTAGTTGCAAGCTACATACATGGGTAAACCGACCTTCACTACAGACTATCCTTAAGAGAAGGACTATCTAAGATAACAGAGGGATTAAAAATAAAACAAAAATAAATCCATGCAAAACATTTAAGTTGACCCAAAAGAAATGAACAATTTGATGGTAAAGCGAAGGCAAAGAACTTAGCTTCACTATGTGAGCAAAGATCCTCATAGCCGTGTCCGTTGTATACCCAAGACATAGCCATAGCTCTGATACCACTGCTACAGGCGGGAGCGAGTCTGCCCTGCAAAATACTCAAAAGAACACACTGCAATCCATGAAAAAAGCACAAATCGACATACCTCGAATCACACAACGCATAATCCAAGTTGTACACGAGCAGAGACCAAAAGAGAGCGTGATAGAACAAGAGATCACGTGTAGGCGCACCTCCTAGAGCGGAGTGCTACGCCGGCGCGGCAAGAGAGAAGAGAAGAGAGGAGAGAAGAATAACACACACACTGGGTGCAATCTCCCCCCGTGCAAGAGTGACCATTTCCCTCTTGCACGTATTTCATTTATAGATTTCTTCAATGGTCAATGTGAATACAAACTGGCCGGCCGGTCATAATTGGCCAAAGCTCATAAAAGAGTACTTGAATAATAAAATATACATGATATACAAATACATTTGCATAGGCCAAGCTGGGTCTACTCTTTTCCACTTGTCAGCTGCAATAAATCATAAAATATCATTTCTATAACATGGGGAGTCAGAAAACTCTTCTTTCTCTCCCTTGGCACTTGCCAATAGATATCTTTGGGTCCTTCTAGGGCTAGCATCTCATCACTCGTAGTTACTATATTAACCATATAGTATGGAACCACATCGTAACCGTCTTTGTTACAAAATTTTGTTGTGGGGCCATCTAAAATAGCACACAAATCTAGGGTTTCTAGGATATGAGTCCATTCCAGTGGCTCAAGAGCTTCTTCAAGAAAAGGTTCAAGAACATATTCCTTATCGCCAACCGCCTTTTCCAAGATACACTCTTCTCATTTCAAACTCCCACATTGTGATGCACCGCACATCCATAGCTCTTTGGGTTTGCCTAACCAAGTTGGAAGCTCCAATCCTGCTATTGTAGCAAATCAAACTCCTCCATCGGGGTTTGATTCACATCTTTGTAGCTATGGTCTTTAAGGTTTATGTGCATCATGGTTTCCATGTGTCTGAGGTATATATGATCATACCCCAGTCTTGAACCATCTTAATTTGTCTCATAAATGGTTATCCAAGTATAATGTCGTAATTGTTCCTCTTGTCAAAGTCAACTATGGCAAAGGTATGCTCATATTCAATGCCGCAAGAAGTAACAATCATTTTCTCTAGAAGTCCCATGGGTTTTTTTGTGTACCCATTCGCTAGCTACAATCTCATTCTCGTAGCCCTCAAGGCAAGTTTTTCCCATTTTTTCCAAATTTCCTTGGTGGTGATAGCAACATCAGCTCCACTATCGAGAATTGCCATGGTTTTTATACCTTGTAATTCTACTGCAAGTGTAGTATTCCCATCTTCACCCTCACAATACTCACTAACCTTGTTTAATGGTACATGTCTCGTGTTCAATTGAGGTTTTTCCAGCTCTTGGATCCCTTCTTGAATATGTGAAGTTAGATCTTTTACCCCATGTAATAGAAATGGCCTATGAACATTAAGAATAGCGGAATTAAGTGAATTATAGTGAGCATTTTTATGAGACTACTTTGAGAACATAGAGGTGAACTTAATTAGTGGTAGCAACATAGCCATTATACTTAATTAACTTGGCATGAACAATACTTTTGCGAGAGAGAGAATTAGAGAACTTGACAATAGTTGAGGACCGGATTTACTTGGAGCCGGGTTCCCCTCGAATAGGCTTTTGTATTATAGATTCTCCCATGAAGAGAGATTTGGTACAATACAATCTTTGTGTTCCTTGTGACCTAGGTGATGCAATGAAGATGCAAAGCTTCATGCATCACAAGCATAACATAAACTTTGTAAAAGAATTAACCATCCCCGACCTCAGTCCCAAGGCGTCAAATACATTCAAAGGTGGAGAGAGCTAGCGGGGAATGAGGGTAGGAAAGAGGAAGAATAAATAACATATGAGAAAGAAATATCTCCTCACTTATCATCACCCTTATTGCTTAGCATAGCATAATAGCATAGTAATGAAGATGGAAAGCTTAAGCATTGAAGCATGGCTCTTGGTTGGATTTGCATTCCATAGCCAAGAGTGTTGGTGTAAGCTCTCAACTTCTCTGGAAAGCTTGGAGAAGGAGATGGAGCTCTTGCACTTTGCCATGTGAGAATGACCATGAGAGTGTGTGTTTGTGTGTGTGTGTGTGTGTGTGTGTGTGTGAGAGGGTATACTCCCAAGAACACCCCTAGCTTCCTTGGTCAACCCCTCCTTGTAGCTCAAGCTTCAATTTTATTAGACCCCTACAAGCTTAGCCAATCACATTATTTAGTCATATCAAGCAACCATGCTAGTATTAGGAAAAGTGTTCTTCTTACCCCTTTGAGAGAGAGGGCTTGAATAAATGCATAAACAATTAACTAATACACTAAAATCTCATTGGACCCCTTTAGAGGCCAACCAATAGGCTTTAGGCACCTTATGAGGGCAACATGGAGAGGAACTTGACATGTGTCCTTGTTTCTTCTTTAGACTAGGCTTTCCTTGTGTGAGGGTGTGTGTGTGTTCTCTCTCATGCCCCTACAATTAGGGCTCACCCGCCCATGAGTAGGGATCTTAGTTGACTTTTGGAACATCTTAAGCCCCTTAAGCATCTTAGTCATAAAAGCACCTCAAGCACCTTAGTTAGCAAGCACGACAAGAACCTCAAGCACCTTAGTTAGCAGGCACAACAAGCACCTCAAGATTGGGCCGGGTTCCCACCTCAAGCACAGCCCTAGCTTGCCTAAGGTCTAAGGACTTTTAACACTAACCTTTGGAGGTCTTTAATGAAGCTAAACCTAAGGTCTTTAAGATCCATTAGCTAGAATTCCTCTTTCACAGACCATCTCTCATTTGGACCCTTTGACTTTGGCCCCGTGTTGAGATAGATCCATAAGCACATGTCTATATTCTAACCCTTGTTCCCGTTTATTCTCCCACATTAAATGATTAGTTTAATATGAGAAAATCATTTGGGTTGGTGAGATATTAGATTTTATGACATTACCTCTCTCTTGAAATCATAGTCATTGTCGACTATATGAGGTAGAGAAGATAAAGCCTTAGTCATTAGTCTATGTTTCTCAGCAGGTAGAGGATCCCTTTTTACCCTATGACATCATTTCAATATGCATGACTAATCCATTTGGGGCTTGGGAGACTTAGTTTCCGCAAGCATGTCTGCTCTTGAGTCCATTTTATTCTCCCAAAGCAGAGTGACAAATTCTACTTGGTCTCTGAGAGAATTTTTCATCACAAACATGATTGTAAGCATACATTCTACTTAAATTTGTGCACAAGAAAAAGAGAATTAGTCTTATAAGACAAAAACATTGATCATTCAAAAGAAACATGTACATTTGCTTACTCTAATGTAGCATTGTAAGCATTGGACAAGGTTCATACTATCCATAAGCTATAGTCCTTGCATCCATTTAGCATCTTCAAAAGGATAATTGTTTAACTTAATAGGATACCGTCGGATAATCTTAGCATGTTGTAGTACCTTGTCCTCATACCGAAGAATAGCTTCGCGTTGTAGTACCTCTTCTTGGTCTTCGATTTCTGGTGGATCTTCAATAATTGGGGTTGTGGGTGGCTCTCCTTTGTAAGGCTTGAGTAGGCTCACATGAAAAGAATTATGTATGAGCCAATGGTTGGGCAACTTGAGTTGGTAAGCCATGTCATTGATTGGCTTCAAGATTTGAAAAGGACCATAGTATCTTTTGCTAATCTAGCATAATACTTTTGGTGGCCCGTAGGATTTTTGCATGTTGTTTGCCTCAATCGAACCTTGAGAAACCTGAGTAAGACCCAATCATTTTCTTTAAGCATTAAGGCCCTTTTGTGCTTATCAGCATCAACTTTTTGCCTTTGTTGAGATATGGATATAGCCTCCTTTATCTTTTGGAAAGATTCTTGTAGGTCATGGCTATACTCATCGGCAAAGAAGATATTCCCATGTACGTTAAGTAGCAAGGGACTTTTAGGTCTTCCCTCTATGATCTCAAAAGGTGCCTTTTCCACAATAGTATGGAAAGTATTATTGTATGTATACTCTACAAGGGGTAAGTACTTCTCCCATTGTGAGTGTTGATCAACTTCTGTAACATAAGTCTTTAGTAGATTGAGAATTGTAAGAATGGCTATCTCACTTTGGCCATCCGTTTGTGGGTGATAGGCCGAAGAGAAATTTAATCTTATACCTAGATTTTAAAAGAGACCTTTCCAAAAATTATTGGTCATTATATGATCTCTATCTGATACGATGGACATTGGCAACCCATGGTGTTTGAAAATCTGGGATATGAGGAGGGTAGCCATTTGGTGTGCCTTAATAGTCTTTTGGACAAGAATAAAGTGTGTTTTCTTGTTAAACCTGTCGACTATTGTCCATATTCCTGTATTCCCATGGATAGACTTGGGCAATCCAAAGATAAAATCCATGGATATACTCTCCCGTGGTGAATTAGGGATTGAAAATGGTTGGAGTAATCCACGTTGCTTCCCTCTATCATACTTGGTCTTTTGGCATACCACACATTTTGAAACATACTCTTGTATGTCTACTTTCATGGTAGGCCAATGGAAGTACATATCTACTCCTTGAAGAGTAGGTTAAATGCCTCTATGCCTCGCATAGGGAGGATCATGCGATTCATACATGACTTTATCATGAAGGGAGTGGGTAACACATAGCCTATTTCCATGGAGAAGATAACCATCTTGCAAGGTGAACGGTTCTTCTTTCTTCCCCAATGCAAGGGTCGACATTATGTCTTTAAAGTCAGGGTCAATAGCATACTCATTTATCATAGAAGATAGATCATTGTGAGTTGCTATAGACACCACATTTACTCTTGTTCATCGTGAAAGTGCATCGGCCTTTCTTTCTTTCCCAATGTAAGGGTTGATATTATGTCTTTAAAGTTAGGTTCCATAGCATACTCATTTATCATAGAAGATAGATCATTGTGAGTTGCTATAGACACCACATTGACTCTTTGTCATCGTGAAAGTGCATCAGCCACCTGATTGTGCTTACCAGCAACGTGAGCAATATGAAAATAAAATTACGAAAGAAAATTTGCGCACCTCATTTGTTTGTCAGAAAGCTTGGTTTGTGTCATGAAGTACTTGAGACTTGGTGGTCCGTCTGCAAAATAAATGGAGTCCCCAATAGATAGTGGTTCCATGTGTCTAGGGTATGTAGAACAACTAAAAACTCTTTTTCATATAGTACCAAGACCCATTCATCTATATTCAGCCTTCGACTCCCATATGCTATGGCATGCCCTTCTTGAAGCAAGACTGCTCCAAGGAAATCACCACAAGCATCACATTGGACCTCAAATGGCTTTGAGAGATCCGGAAGCATAAGCATTGGTTGGGAGGTAAGCTTCTCTTTGAGCTTGTCAAAAGAAATTTTCTCTTAAGCAGTCCATTAGTACTTAACGTTCTTCTTTGTTGTTAAGTCATGCAATGGTCCTGCTATTTGAGAGAATTTTGCTATGAAGCGTCTATAGTATGCACACATAACAATAAAGCTTCTTAGCTCATGTAGATTCCTTGGATTAGGCCATGATTTTATCACCTCCAACATTGATGGATACATACCGATACCATCTTGAGAGATAATATGACCTACGTATTGAATCTCTTGAAGGAAAAATTCACTGTTCGTTTGATTGATAGAAATCTTGTTCTCCCTCAAAGCTTGAAAAATCACCATGTCTTTGTACCTTATCCTCATGCCAAAGGATAGCTTCAGGTTGTAGCACCTCTTCTTGATCTTTGATCTCTGGTGGGTCTTCAATAATTGGTTCTCTTGGTGGATCTTCTTTGTAGGGATTAAGTAGCCTCACATGAAAAGCATTGTGTATGAGCCAATGATTGGGCAACTTGAGTTGATAAGCCATGTCATTGAGTAGAGTCAGGGTCAAACAGGATGAAGGCATCATTCTCCCTTACCTTTCCCCAAGCATAGGAGAGAGGTGATCCTTTGCAATGAGCATCTATATCTATATTAAAAAGGAAGGAGAGGACTGCCATGTGGCAGCAAATGCTCACTCACAGTAATAGAACCTCCCTTCCAACTAACGACGCCCCTTGCCATCTCGGACTGAAACAACACGTGCTCTCTTGCTCTCTTGGCGTCCTTGAGTTGTGGGCATGCAATCTCCCCCCCCCGGCCTCCCAGCTTCCTCTCTCCTCTCGGATTCATAGCGCAAAGCCCTTGGGTTGCGGGCTAGGCTTGATTTAAACTTCCCCAAGCTTCCACGAGAGCTTGCTTTCCTCGAACATTTAAGCTACACCCGCCTCCCTTCTAGTTCCCAGCTCCCTCCCCCCATTCCCGCCTCCATGTAATCTCTCTCCCTCTCTGTGTAGTTTGAGTGTCCCCTCTCCCTCATTCATTGCTTGCTGCACTGTCTAGCTCCTATGGTGACTCCCTCTCCGTGCAGTTTGGGCGCGGTTCCCCCTCTCCCCCATCCATTGCTTTGCTTTGTCCATCTAAGGCATCAACCAGCTTGCTGGAGGTCCCTGTGCTACTGGCAATGGAAAACTTTGTTGCCCACCTCCTTCCATTGCAATAGGCCAGCCACATGCAGTAGCGAAAGTAGAGCCGCATTGCGATATTGTAGGGACGCAAGGGTGGAGGGCAGTAGGTCGAAGGTAGAGACACAGTCTGCATCTCATATAGGCATGTAGAACTGCACAAGACGTGGACATGCCTCTGGTGGCATCATCAGGTAAAACCCGACCAATTAGGATACGCATTGGACAGGTTGCAATTGGATATGGTGAAGCTTGATTGAATGTCATGGCACTCATTGGATGGGAAGGAGACGTTCACTTTGCCGGAAGAACATATGGAGCTGTGATTGGTGGATGCAAGGCATGTTGGCATTTTCGCGGCAGGGCCGTTGCAAGTGGGCAGAGGGAACACCACATTGAGAAGCAGAGGATGAAGCAAGTCTACTGATAAGCTGACGGTGAGAGAAGAGGGGTCTCTTTATCTGATCAAGCACAGCTCCTACCCGATTCTCTCTCTCTCTCTCTCTCTCTCTCTCTCTCTCTCTCTCTCTCTCTCTCTCTCTCCCCCCCCCCCCCCTACCACGACATTGATGGAGGATCCACCAGAGAATCAGGACTATTTAGCACGACATGGAGATGCCCAATACGACTATTTACAAAGGCGGATATTGACGAATACTTTTGAGGATGCGTAGATGATGATGATGATGATGATCTTTAGCTTGACGAAGAAATGCTCTCTCTCTCTCTCTCTCTCTCTCTCTCTCTCTCTCTCTCTCTCTCTCTCTCCCCCCCCCCCCCCCAATAATGGCACATACACTCTATTAGATACACCAACATTGTATCAGTTTGGTCTCATCGGTTATTTTGGCCTTTTAAAGCCGTTTAAATATAACATTTCATTTCAATGCTCTCTCTCTCTCTCTCTCTCTCTCTCTCTCTCTCTCTCTCTCTCTCTCTCTCCAACAAAAAACGCAGCCATTTTTTGACCTAGTAGACAACAGTTCATTGTTTTGATCATAACTTTTTCATTCGAACTCCGATTTGGGTGATCAATAGCCTCAATCAAAGAGCACGAAGCCCTCTACACGTTGATGTAAAGACAAAAATTTTTAGAGTTATGGAATATGTTTTTGTAGCAGCATTTCCAAAGTAAACAAGTTCAAGAAAATTGACTCTCATCTTTTATTTTACATACAATGTCTTCTGGCACTCGTGAGGGTTCTTCTCTTCAACAAGATCCACAACCATTGTGGAAAATGATCCAAAATCTGCTAAGTGTGGAAATAGCAACACAACCATCCAACCAACGACATCGGAAACCATGATCATGGCATACTTGGTATCATTGCAAGAGACCGTAAACAAACAAGATGAAGACTTATGAGCACTTGCAATGGAGAATGGCACACTAAGGGTACTTGTGGTTGATAATGAGAATCTCAAGAGGACACTTGAGATGCAAACAACACGTTTGATGCAACTTGAAGAGGAAGTCAAGGAATGTAAATGCTCTCTTGTGGGCTTGAATGCTTTGAAGGAGCGGATGAGCAAAGTAGAGCATGACCATGTATTGAAAGACGAAAAATTTGACACCATGAGCCGGGAGGTATGCGACATGAAAAATGTATGCACAAACAAGTCTATGGGCTGATGTATGTGGTAGCAATCTAGTTTCTAATTTCTCACTCATGCAAGCTATGGTTCAAACAAAGAATGTTGAGAATGTGGATGTGGTAATAAACCCAAGTACAAGGCACGACTTGTTGCTAAAGGATTTAAGCAGCAGTAGAGTATTGACTTTGATGAAATCTTTTCTCCGGTTGTCAAGATGACTACTCTGCATGGTGTACTTGTGTTGGTTTCTAAAGACGGCATGGAACTTGGCCAGATGGATGTCAAGACGACGTTCTTGCATGGTGTTCTTCAAGAAGAAGTTTATATGCAACAGCCAGAAGGTTTTGTTGAGAAGGGCAATGAAGACTTGGTGTGTCAGTTAGAAAAGACTCTTTACGGTCTAAAACAATCATCAAGGGAGTGGTATCATGAATTCTACTCGTTCATGCTCTCTCAAGGCTACAAACGTAGCGATATGGACCATTGCCTCTACACTAAGCGAGCTAAAGATGGTAGTTTGCTGATTTTGGTCCTTTATGTGGATGATATGTTAATTGCCAGGAAGTGCAGGGATGAGATTTCAGCCTTGAAGTCAGAGTTACATGCAAACTTTGAAATGAAAAACATGGGTGAAGCAAGCCATATCCTTGGCATGCGCATTAAGTGAGACAAATGCAAGAAATTGGTCTATTTGTCTCAATGTGAGTACATGGCTAAGGTGCTCAAGTGTTTCAATATGGAGAAGGGGAAGGCATTGAGTACTCCATTGCCTTCATATGTGAAACTCTCTAAAATGATTGCCCTTAGTCTGAAGAGAAAAAGGCTGAAATGGCACAAGTGTCTTATTCATCTACAGTTGGGAGCTTGATGTATGATATGATTGCTATGCGTCGTGATATTGCTTTTGCAGTGGGAGTTGTTATTAGATATATGTCAAATCCAGGTAAGAAACATTGGGAGGCAGTGAAAGGGGTTATGCGATATTTGAATGGTACAAATGACATGTGCATTTTATTTGGAAGAAAGGAAGGACGTGTAATGGGTTACACAGATGCAGATTATGCAGGAGACTTGGACAAGAGAAGGTCCACTTCAGGCTATGTTTTTGAATTCACTGGAGGTGCAGTTTCATGGCGATCTCGTTTGCAAGATTGTGTTACCGTGTCTACTACAAAGGTTGAATATGTTGCAGCTTCAGAAGCTTGCAAGGAAGCTATATGGCTTGGTCGGCTGGTGGGGAGACTTGGGAATCAATGTTGAGATGCTTGTGTTACATTATGATAACCAAAGTGCTATACTATTGGCAAAGAATCCAATGTTTCATGCAAAGACAAAGCATGTGGATGTGAAGTATCACTTCATTTGTGAGGTGCTTGAGGTCAAGCGATTGCAGCTTGCCAAAATTCATACCACTGAAAATCCTGCTGATCTTTTGACAAAGTGATTACCTTCAGAGCGGGTTGCACATTGTTGGGCACTCATGGGCATTGGGTAGATGATCATGGTCATTGTCTACTTGTATTATATGTATATATACATTGTCACCCCAGCTTAAAGGCACATTGTCCTTTAATTGGGAGGTTGTTGGGGTGGTAAAGCCCAATGTGCCGCGCCTGAGTGGTGGGCGGCCAGAGACTAACTGGGAACTAACAATGACCCATTCATTCTACATAAAAGAATAAGGACTCATAACCCTAACCCTGTGTGTTTGGAGTCCACCCAAACCTGTGTCTCCTCTCTTCTTCTCTCTTATCCATTGTTGCGCGCGCGCGCGCACACACACACACACACACACTCGCACGTGCACTTCAATAGGCAGTGCACCATCACTATACCATACGAGCCTCGTCAAATGGGATCAATGGTGGAGTCAAAGTGGGTGGATCGTGGGTCGTCAGATCCGCCTGTAAATTTGAGAAACTTTGTAATTTAGGGTAGCTCAAAAGTGAATTCAAGCAAGCGTATAAACTTTCCCGCCCCATCACGAACTTGAACCCACAACCTCCCCTCACAGACCTCGGTATAGTTTCCCATGCATTGCCAAGACCTTAGTGAGCCCCATCCTCGGTGACAATTATGCAACTTTCATTGGTACTCAATGCTCCCTCCACCCGGCTCATGTCTTTCACTCCACAAGGCCCCGATGATGCCCAACTAAAGGCTTCCTCTTGGCATGATGCATCGCTTACTTGTAGACCACACTATTTCCACTTATGTTGCTTTAAATACACAAGTGGAGCATATTATTGGAATATCATTGGACAAATATGGACGCTTGGACAAAAACTGCACGAATATACACGCTATTTCCATTCAAGGTACTTAGATACATAGCTAGAACAGATTTCTCAAATAGCCTTGGAACACATTATTCAAATAATAGCTCAAATAAACATGAATGCTTGGAAAAAAGTGTATCTTTTGCTCATAAGCTCAAAGCTACATTCATCCTAAATACGAGTGGAAGGTCTCTAGATTTCCATTGATGGCCCTAAATGTGACACAATCACCTCCTCCCTACTAACCATAGTGTAGATTTTGGCATTCATGTTAGCGGGTTATTAGGTATGCACCAATCTGCTTGCATTAAGGATGAACCACCAGAGCTCAACTAAATGGACAACATGGATGACTCACATGACTTGCGAGTCGAAGCAAGGGAGTTAGTGCAAATGGAAGTATCCCAGCTAGTGGGCTCCATTTGCACACCACTGTTGCTTCCTACCCACTTGGAGTCACGAAACGAAAAGTAAGCTACATGCATCTTCGTGTCTTTGTGATTGTATAGCATGCTCGGATCCGTTCCACATAGGTAGATGCACCCAAGCCTCTTTGCACACTAGCATGACACCACTCAAGTTGTCTTTGGGGTTGCAAGGGCACACTAGAATGTTTTACCCCCCTTCAACACTCTTTAATAAATGTCGTTGTGTTACAAAAGGCCACTCGACATAGGGTCCTTTGGAATGTCAAGCTTTGTGCGAGTTGGTTTTTGTTTGTGGTTTACCCATCCATTGGGAAAAAATGTCAACATAGGGTCCTTTGGAATGTCAAGCTTTGTGTGAGTTGGGGATTTTGTTTGTGGTTTACACGTCCATTGGGAAACAATGTCAAGGAAAAAAGTGCTCCATTAATTCCCTAAAGCCCAATATAATCTTGAAGAAGTCCACTCCTACTACAATAGGCAAAAGTAGCTCCACATCAAGACTTGGCCATCTATTATCTCATCACCTTTCAAGGTGCCTTCCATGTCTTACACTCTAGCAATAACATAAGTGGCTGCTTGGATATGCCTTGCCCATCTTGCCCTTGCGACAACATACACAGCTTCTTGGATAAAAGGGCATCGTCATGCAACAAGAATGAAAGATATTTCCCATGTTTTCGTTACTCATGTCCATAATATCCCATGTATATTTCTCTCCTTGTTAATCCTTTCAAAAGTGTGTCAAATGAGTCCTCAATTCTTGTATGCCTTGTAGATGTTATTTACAGACTCAATGGGCATCCATCTATTAAGAGTTTTGACAAAGATTATGGAGTACTCTTGCATGTACTCCATGAGTTCATGAAACTTAAGGTGTTTGGGTGAAGTTGTGCAGTCTCTTACCATATCTATATAGTAAAAGAACATTTGGGGTGGTTGCAGGTTCGAGTGAGTGGCTCTAGAACATGAAAAGAAAAGCATTCTTTAATGTAACCATACTGCATGAAGAAGTACAATGAGGGCAAGATGAGAAGTGCAAGATGTATCAGTTAGAAGTCACTTCATAGAGAAAATGGAACATTTTCATCTTGAAATACTAAAAAGCTATCAAAAGGCACTCAACTACTTGATCAACATTTAATACCCACAAAATATTTGTAATACCAAAGCAATGTCATGATTTCACGCCAACACTGATACGTATCCTTAAAATATTGAGGCACCAATAGAGGAGAACGTTATATTAAAAAATGAAAAGTAGAGTTATATTTATTTCAATAATGGTTACATTGTGGTGGGGTGCAACTAACAAGGGCCTAGATTGGTTTAACAAACATACATTGAGGGAAATGAATCTCCTTACATTCTCTTAGAGGGTTTTCTTCCATTAAAACATATTTTCTCCTTTTCACCCTAATTGGAGCACCAAGAACTCTTGTAAATTTGCAATTTACCAATTGTCATTCTTACGGAGGTTGTAAACTTTGTCACTTGCACCATACATACAAGTCCAAGTGTGGATCACATTGACATTCGCTTCACTTCCACCATTTGTATAGAAAGTTGATCGATCATTGCCCCTTGCAAATGTGTTAGTGCAACACAACTTGTCTTCAACCACACAATACCTATTTGTATTGCCATTGTGTTTCATAATCTCTCGATTCCATGTGCATAGTAAAATTTAGTTGAGGGCACTCTTGCCTCTTGAAATCCACATTGTGCCTCACATACATGAAACAAATCCCCTTGAACATGCCAAAAGGCAAAAACATTGCAATTGTAGCCTTGTGCAACTATAGGTGCACTTTATTACATTGAAGATCAGAAAACACCCTCATGCATGTGAAGCCAATGAATATATTCTTGGGAATTTTCCATTTGGAGTAAACAATTATTGATGAGGAATTTTGCTCCCATCCACTACTTCGATGTGTTAGCACAATGTATGTTCCTATGCTAAAGGAAAACTCTTAATGGAGATGCTTTGACGCCAACACTAATGTGTACACCAACTTCCCAAACTATGAATGCCTTGAAGGAACTTGAAAGCACCTCTAGTGGTGCCAATTCAACAAAACCGATGTCTACAAGACATAGTCGCTGAACTATACCCATCAAAGACATAGTCGCTGAACTATACCCATCAAAGATATGCAATGACTTTCTCTTAGTCATAAAGTAGTTATGATCTATTGAATATTGGTGTTTTTCATACTCAATAAACTTGGTTTTTGTACTTTGTACACATTGTGCCACCTTGAGCATCTTATTTTCATGTGCAAGGTGTCATAGCTCCAACATGGGGCCTTCCCAATGGTGGCCGTGATGCCCTATGTGGTGGTGGCAATGACCTTTACTCCTAGGTATCATGGTAATTCACATCCTCTTTAAGAACATCTTCATAACCAATATTCCATCCCCATCTTGGCCATTGCTATTGTTAAATGTTCGGATTTTAGATCGAGTTGGCTTGTAGTCCCCCTATGACTGAGAGGTGCTAACATGTTCAAATCAGTATATGCCAAAAGCCCAATGCTAGGAGGAAGATTTTATGTTAGAAATGAAACCATGGAAGAATTAAATATAGTTGAAGATAGAAAAGAAGCTATTGTGATGGCTCTATGCTAGCCGATTGATCAAGCAGGCGCCCACCTAGTTGAACACGTAGCCGGACACCACATGCTACAATCGGAAGCCTGGCTGCCCTGCAAAATACTCGAAAATAGCACATAGCGAGCTATAAACGACTAAATTTGCATACCTCGAATCACACGACGCCTAATCCACGTTGTACACAAGCAGAGAGAGAAAGAGAGAGTGATAGAACGAGAGAGCACGTGCAGGTGCACCTCCTAGAATGGAGTGCTACGCGAGCACGGTGAGAGAGGAGGGAGGAGAGAAGAGAAGAAGACACGAGCCCTGGGTGCAATCTCCCCCCGTGCAAGAGTGACCATTTCCCTCTTGCACGTATTTGTTATATAGATTTCTTGAATGGTCAAATTGGTTACAAACTGGCCGGTCGGTCATATTTGGCCAAAGCTCATAAAAGAGCACCTGAATAATAAAATGTACATGATATACAAATACATTTGCATAGGCCAAGCTGGGTCTAGTCTTTTCCACCTGTCAGCTACAATAAGTAATGAAATGTCAATTCTATAACATACCTCTCCGTTGGAAAGCAACTGTCCTCAGTTGCGAAGATAAAAATCTGCAAACAATACTTGTCAAAAACAATGACTAGAAATCTGTATGAATTAGTAAAAGAAAATCCATAAAATTATACACATTGGTTATGCCTGCCGTCATCCACATACTACCTATTCTAGTGTCCCATACCACTAGAATAAGCAGTATATGTCATACCGTGATGAATCAGGATATCATTGGTCACGCTCATCATCAATCTCATAATGTCAAGTCTCATCACATAAACACTGCTAAATAATCACCAGATACCAAATCCCAATCCAATTCCAATTCCACAATATAAGTAAAATTCCAAATCACTTTTCATTTTGTACCCGGGTAACAAAATCATACCAGTTACAGTGGTGGCCAGCCACTGTAGCATGATTTTGTGATTGGTGTTGCCTCATCCGGCGAGTCTACACCAATAAAGCGTGCTGCCTAAATCGGCGAATCTGCACTAATGCTGCCTAAATTGGCGAATCTGCATTGGATATTGTGTAAAAATAATAAATCTGAAGTTTATCAATGTGCTGCCTAAATCGGCGGATCTGCATCAAGATGAGTATTTACACACTGCCTAAATCGGCAAACCTGTGTGTTGGTGACCAATGGACTAGGCTAGACATTAAAAAAAGATAAAATAATTTCTATCTGTGTCACACCACATTGGAGTATAGTTGAGTAGCAGAGTACTTACAAATTTTTGTTCACTAACTCAAAACACCGCAATTCATATGAGTAGCTGCATAGCTTAATGCCAAATCCTCTCAATAGAATTTACATGCAGTGCAAGCACAAGCAAGAACTTTAGGGATTCTTAATTTCATATGCCGTAAGAAAATGCAAAGAACCGAAAGATCTTTTTCCGTTCAAATTGTCAAATGGTATTATCTCTATTACAAACTGCTTGACTTTGTGTCCTTAAATATATGCACAAACAAAATGAAATTCCAAGCAAGTAGAGAAAGTGATTATTATTGTCGGAGTATGATGAGGGATGTCATGCAGTATAGACAGACAATATATGTTGCATAATTGATGATATCTGAAGAGATATGATAACCATAGATACATATAGGAATGGATTCATTAAGGAGAATTAAAATACTATGGAAAACAATGGTAAATTACGTACCTGGGGGTGGTGTGAAGAATGGACTAGTATCCAAATTGTCAAATGCTAAACAATGTTTTGAAAACATAGGTCAACAGCAGAATTCATCATTTGAGTAATGTTATGCAAGTTAGAACAAAACAAAGTACAGATGCCATAAAGTTCAAGTCGCACAGATGGGTGTCAGATATCGGTGAGGTGGATTGTATATGTGAGTAAGCTTTTAAACCATTGTTGTCACAAGAAAATTAGAAGCTTGTAAAATTTCAACCGTGTTATTGAAACTAGATAAAATAGCAAAGCAGTGGCTAGATTCCGTTATTTACTTCAAGTAAATCGACAAAGTTTTACAAGTTTTAGTGTGAATACCTGAAAATCTTTGAATTTTGACCTAAAAACAAAAGAGCTTTAGGTGTGGAATTGTTTTTGGTAAGCCCTTAAAACTCGATCGACAAACATTGCTATGAGTACTCTGACCCAAAGAGAATTTCTCATGAAAAATTTCGTAGGAACTACTTTCGATGGTCATCTTTGAATGGATACAACAAACACTATAGTACCAAGAGACCTAGCAACACTTATCGCCACCTTAAATATAGACACACAAATCGCAGACTACGTAGCCATGAGCAATAACTACAAGCTATGAAAGACCATATAGAATAAGTCTTACAGTATGTGTGTGTGTGTGTGTGTGTGTGTGTATGCGTATATCATCAAAATAGACGAGTGATTGTGTGTGGGGGACAAGAGGTCATCGACTTGCGAGGTTGGGGGTAATCGAATACAAAGGTAGGGTGCACAGTTTTGTTGAGGGGGAAAAGAGATGGAAAAAAAAATGAAATGAAATGTTATATTAACCGTCTTAAAAATGTAAAAGTAAGTGTGAGAACAACTGATACAGTCTGTGTATCTATTCCGATGCCTGGGTAAAAATAAAAAATAAAACAAATTGAAGTACAATTGAAAGCATAAAACCTAGAGCCTAATATCGTGATGAAAATCAATATCATCATCGCCAATGCGTGAGAATGCTCGGTAATGGGCGTGTGCCGGATAAAATATTGCAGCAAGCACTGAAGAGTGTCGTTAATGTCCACCTCTATAGGTAGGCATATTGGAGGAAGAGAGCGAAATGAAATGAAATGTTAAACTACTCGTGTACAAAAAGCCTAGGAGACCATCTTGATACAATCCTTAATGATCTAATTCAATACCGAGGTATGCCCTCTACACATGGATCAAAGCTCAGTCGGGCTTCATTTTGAATGATGACGTCTTCTTTGCAGTTGTCCAAAACTTCCTCAGTGCTCAAAAATGGCATGCGACTGAGGAGTTGTACGATGAGGTTGTGCAGCAGGGTTAACTCTTCATAGTGCTACCTTTGTCAAGGTCATGAAAGAGCTTACCAAGGCCCGTAGGTTTGATGTCGTGGAGAGATCGTTCAATAGAATGGCCAAGAGTACCGCAGATGAAGATTCTGCTACTACTGTTAATGGTCTTGTGCTAGCCTACTACAAAGAGGAATTATATGATGAGGTCATGAACATATACCACAAGATGAAAACAAACATTGTCCCTCATGTCCTGACATCTTTCTGCAATGCTCTTTCTGCTCTTTGAGATTCGAGTAGCACTCGAATTATATGCAGTTGCACAGGAACAAGGAGTTTCCCTTGACATGAAGGCTTATAGCTGTCTGTGATACCATGGAAAAAGCTAGCAAGATCTCCGAGGCTGCGCCCCTTTTGTCGTGCCTTTGATGTTGAAGAACTATGGTGTTAGGGCATGCAGTAGACGAGGGGGAGAGCGAAAGGTTGCGGCTGCATGCTCCAGGCGCGCAGTTCAATAGATGACCGTGGCTGGAGAATTGGCAAGGGGTGGTCACTGCGCTGTGCCCCGTAGCCGTTGATATCCTGTTTGGCCATAAGGTAGGTTGAGGGAGAGTGGCGAGCCTTGTTGCTACATGCAACGACGGCCAGTAGTTTAATTGCAAAATGGCGAGGACTGCTCCTTCAAAATTGTGCATGGCGGCTGGAGTGGATGTAGCAAGGAGAGAGAGAGAGAGAGAGAGAGAGAGAGAGAGAGAGAGAGAGAGAGAGAGAGAGAGAGAGAGAGAGAGAGAGAGAGAGAGAGAGAGAGAGAGAGAGAGAGAGAGAGAGAGAGAGAGAGAGAAAGATATGGTTGGTGGCGGCTCTGAGAAGGTAAGAGATGAGCATTGCACGCATGGAAATCAGGTGGTGGTAAGTGGATGGCGACTGAAGTAAAAGAGAGAGAACAACATAAGTAAACGGAGTCGTCACTTTTTTTTTTTTTGTGTCCGTTGCATGGTCATTCAAAGGAGGAGAAAAGGTGGCAGTTTGTGGATGTGCGGGTGCTTGTCAGTTACGGACGAGGAGGAGAGAGATAGATAATTGCATGAGAACACATGAGAGAGAGAGAGAGTTTTGGGTGGTCTATGGTGTGCATGCTTTATAGGTGAACAAGCGAGAGGTGGATGGCTGGGAAGCTGAACTGGTGTGGCTGGGAAACTGCGAGAGAAAGAGAGTGAGAGAGTCGATAGTTGATAAGAGAGAGATAGAGAGAAAGAGTTTGCTGGCGGTTCACCACCATAGCATGCAGTGGCTTGGAATAACATGGTTAACTGTAGGCCGCTCGTGCATGGCTGTAGGCCGCTTGTACATGAGGGCTGCGTAGCCTGTTGTAGTTGGCCGACAGAGAGTCAAAATGACTGCATGGCAGTTGGTGAGGCGTGCGGTTGAGAGCAACCGGTTGCCAGCCTACCACTATTGCAAGTGGTTGATTGTTGGCGAGCCACGAAATTTTGTGGTTGCTATGGTGTGCCAACTAAGAAGGTAGAAAAAATAAGATTAAGAAAAAAATTTATTTTCTGTGGACGTGGCTCGCCATGTAACGACTGGAAACAACCTCAAAGGCTAGAGCTTCTGCATGGGTAATCTGTTTGCATGGACAGTTATTTGCCTGGTGGTTGAGAGTCGTGTGGCTGCGAGGCTCCATGAAGTGGGAAAGAGGACTGCAAGGTATGCTAGGCTTGCAAGGCCCCAATTTTGTTGGTGATAGGAACGCTGCAATGCCAGGCTTACATGAGGGCATGTTAGGTAGGTTTTTGAAGGCATGGTAGGTCGTTGTTGTGATGAGACTTCGAAGGCATGGTTCATCTACCGCCGTTTTCAATGCTCTTGAAAGCCGTAACTTGAAGCTACTCCCGTTGTCTTCATAAGCTGTGGAAAGTGATAATACAATCATTTGCTGCCATTTGACGACAATGGATCTAAGCTACGTGCACAAGACGTCTGACAATGATCACATCCGCGATCGCACTCAGTTCACAGCTCTGCAAATCTTCCTTTTTCATAGTCCACAAAATTCCTCGCTCTCTCTAATATCCTCGTATAATTTAGTTTAATCCATTCTATTATTATGTTTAATTAACATAATTATACTAATAATCATTATATCATGATAATAAAGAAAGGGATCTCTTCAATTTTCTAAAGATCACTATCTATCTCTTACAATCGTCACTAACGAAATCTACAAGCATAAGGAAACAAAACACTTAGCTGCTACTTGACAAAATTCTTTAGTCTTGGAGTGTAGCCCATGCTCTGATACCACTGCTACAGTCGGAAGCCTGGCTGCCCTGCAAAATACTCAAAAATAGCACATAGCGAGACATAAACGACTAAATCTGCATACCTCGAATCACACGACGCCTAATCCACGTTGTACACGAGCAGAGAGAGAAAGAGAGAGTGATAGAACAAGAGAGCACGTGCAGGCGCACCTCCTAGAATGGAGTGCTACGCGAGCACGGTGAGAGAGGAGGGAGGAGAGAAGAGAAGAAGACACAAGCCCTGGGTGCAATCTCCCCCCGTGCAAGAGTTACCATTTCCCTCTTGCACGTATTTGTTATATAGATTTCTTGAATGGTCAAATTGGTTACAAACTGGCCGGCCGGTCATATTTGGCCAAAGCTCATAAAAGAGCACTTGAATATTAAAATGTACATGATATAAAAATACATTTGCATAGGCCAAGCTCGATCGAGTCTTTTCCACCTGTCAGCTGCAATAAGTAATGAAATGTCAATTCTATAACACCACAAGTGTAATCTGTTATTTTTTCGAGCTAGTGTATTAGTACTCTGTGTAAATTCCAATTCTAGAGTAGCACGTCAATTCCTTGAGATGTATTTCTATCATGATATTTGTAAATGTCCATGTGAGCTAGCCACTGGCCATTTAGAAAACCCTAGGTATAAAGGTCAATAAATTTAATGTGAAAGAAGGCTTATCTTTGGAGGAAGAAAGAAGCTTTGTTGTATGTAGGCTCAAGCGACTACGAAGCTTCAACTTGTAATCAACTTTTCTAATGATTGGATAATCCGTTTTCAATTCCAAAACTTGCATTGTGTTCCTCTTTGCATGCTCTTTTAATTAAGTGTAAGCATTGTCAGTTTTGGTGAGGTTCGTGACTATGCATAGTGAGCCTAATCTTTAGATTTGAGTGCTAAAATCACTGTTTTTTAAAGTTTTGACCATAGGAGAGTGTTCCTAGACCATAGGGCGACCTTTTTGGATAGTTCAATTGCAGTTTTTAGAAATTTTTTTCATAATGGATTGTGATTTTGGTACCCTTTTGGATTGAGACCAGACTTGGTAGGATAGTGCCCTTAGGTGTCTTAGACCTCCTCTTGAAGTTTCGTTGCATTTTGAGTCCGTTCGAGTGCCAAAATTGTTAGGTTTCAAGCTCCGTGTCTCACAAGCTCCACCCAAAGGTCTGTGTCTACTCCTTATCCTTCCCCCTTCTCTCCTTCTCTCTCTTGCACTCACTGCACGGCTTTCCCACAAGTGGTATCAGAGTCCATGTGTCTCACCTCGAGCCCGGGCTACTCGCGTGTGCGGCGACAAGGCCAAGGCAAGATGGAACCTTGGATCTTTTGGAGCTCTGTAGGAAGTCAACATGTGAGAATCAAGGCAAAGGAGACCTTGAGACAATTGGTACTAAGCAAGGAAAACAGAAGCAGGTCAAAATTTGAAGTTCCAAGGCAATTGAGTAGGTCAAAGAGGGGAGTGTAGCAGAGTCAAAAGCTCAAGCAAAGCAAATCAAAAAGAGCTCACGGGGTCGAGAACTCTGCAGACAACACTGGCAGCAAATTGAAGCTGACTACAAGCTCGGAGGAGCACACTGAAAGCAAGAGCTCATAAGCTCAAAGCATAGAGTGTGCAAGTTTTTTGAAAAGGTGTCAAGAAACTAAGTCAGTAACAGATCGAGCTTGGGAGTAGCTGTGAGCTTAAACACACACACACTTTGCAGGCACACATAAGGAGAAACACTGAGTACAGAAGGGGCAGCGAAAGCACAGAGGAGTAGATCTCGGATGAGCAGCACACTTCAACAAAACTGTGACTCCCGCTTCCCCGCTCATTAGGACAATGTGGCATTTCAAAGATCCACTTGTACATTTCGTGCACCTAAGCGTTTTGGGCAAGGATTGTACTATTTGATAGTCATTGATTGCGGTGAGCCCACTTGCTACAAAGAGGCCATTCAAATGGCCGATAGCGTGAAGTGGGAAGAGGCTATGCAATCTGAGTATAACTCAATCTTACCAAATGAAACTTGGGAATTGACAGAGTTACCTGTAGGTAAAAAGGCATTGCCATGCAAATGGCTATACAAGAAGAAGTATACCACTGATGATACCAAGCCTAAGTATAAGGCTAGATTGTTTGCTAAAGGATTCAAGCAAACGAAAGGCGTGGATTTTGATGAAATCTTCTCTCTAGTGGTCAAGATGACTACATTGCATCTTGTGCTTGGTCTAGTAGCCATCGAGGACATGGAATTGGTCCAAATGGATGTGAAGAAAACATTTCTTCATGGGGATCTTGAAGAGGATGTCTACATGAAACAACCAAAAGGTCACTGCGATAAAGCCTGAGAAGCCAACACATGTAGAACTGGTGTGTAGACTCAAGAAAGCTTTGTATGGATTAAAGCAAGGCTCACGGAAATGGTACATAAGGTTTGATAAGTACATTCAATCCTAGGGTTACGTACGAAGCCAAGAGGATCATTTCTTGTACACAAGGAGGTTGAATGATGGTTCCCTTATTGTTCTGATTTTGTACGTGGATGATATGCTCATAGCCAGGAAGTCAAAAGATGAGACTGCACTTCTCAAGGATCCCTTAAGCAAGCAATTTTCTAAGAAAGATTTTGGTGATGCACATCAATTTCTTGGTATGCGTATCAAGAGAGATCGCAAACGTGGTATACTTGAACTTTCGTAGGAAGAGTATGTTCACAAGGTCTTGCAATGTTTTAATATGCAAGGGAGGAAAGCATTGAGTACCCCAATGGTTGCATACAAAAAAATTATAGCAAGCATGATTGTTTCAAATCGAAAGCTGAAAAGGAAGAGATGGCAAAGGTTCTGTATTCTTCAGCAGTAGGCAATATCAGTTCGCCATGGTTAGCACACGGCCAGACATTGCATATGCAGTGGAAGTGGTCAGTAGGTATATGGAAAATCCAGGTAGAAAGCATTGGGAAGCATTGAAGCAATCTTGAGATACATCAAGGGCTTAGCTAGCAAGTGCTTATGCTTTGGGAATAGTGGTGCATCCATAGTTGGATACACTGATTATGTGGGTTGTGTGGACACTATGTGATCCACACCTAGCTACATTTTCTTGTTCGTCGGAGCAGCAGTTTCTAGGAGATCATGTCTTCAGAATTGCACTTCGTCTTCCACTACTGAGACAGAGTATGTTGAAGTTTCCAGTTCTAGTAAGGAAGCTATGTGGTTATCTCATCTAGTGGGAGACCTTTGTATACACTAGACTCCACTGCTACATTGCGACAATCAGAGTGCAATTGTGCTGGAAAAGAACCCCGTGTTCACTCCAAGTCAAAACACATAGAAATCATGCGGTACAAGATATTTTGGATAGCAAACTCATTGAGCTAGTCAAAGTTCACAAGGATGAAAACCAACGGGATGATCTAAAGAAGAGCTTAGCCTCAGAGCAGTTCATACATTGCATAAAGATGATGGTCATAGGGTGAAGCTACATTCATGCTTCACGTTTGTACAACTGTACATAATAGCCCTACATTCTTTAGCCACTTGGGCCACATTGGCCTTTAAATGGGAGATTGTTAGGTTTCAGGTCCCGTGGTCGGTTATAACCGGGCGCCCGCCCACTTATACTCTTATTGATTATAACAAAACAATAAGGAGAGTGAGAATATACTCTCACAAGCTCCACCCAAAGGTCTATGTCTACTCCTTCTCCTCCCCCCTTCTCTCTTTCTCTCTCTTGCACTCATCGCACGACTTCCCCACAGAAATGGCGTGAGGACCTAGAGCAGTGAGAAAGGACATAGGTATTTTCCAATCATTGAGTGATTGATTTGATTGTTGAGTTGGTGTGTTTGCTTGATAGGTTCACTTTTTGAGATTGACAACCTCAAAGATTCTCCATGACCCATCCGAGTCACTTTCTTGAGTATTGACATTATGTTAGTGCTAGATAGCTATGTTATAGACGTCCACTGCGGCAACCCGCTAACATTGACACCATTGCCGAAAAATGATCCTTAGATGGTGAGTGACCTAGTGCGTAATTAGAACATTCTTTTTTGAAGATTTTTCTTTCCATTCCATCTAAAACTTAGCAGTGAAGCAGCTAGACATGAGGTTTAGTGCTTGACCGAGTCTAGAAGTTACTAGATCTATTCTCGAGAGGTAAATAGGATTGTGAGTGAGATAGCCAAAATCATTTCATTCTTTGATTTTCTCTATGCTTCCAGAGTGTTGTACCGTTTTTCATTTTGACTTTATTTTGTACCGTTCTGTTTGTTTTTGTTTCATGTTTCATTTTAGTACTTAGGAGTAGGGTAAGTAGAAACTACCACTATCAAATTTGGGTTGAAAGATTAGAGAAGGAAAGGGTGAAAACCATATGTTGGCAAAAACGATCATTATTCGGAAATTCTAAAAATTTGATGGTAGAGATCTAAGAAGTGGTCCAAATTTAAAAATTTGTGGATCAAGCGCATTATCATACTCTCTACAACGCGCAAAACCTTACCAACCCTTGACATATGAACACTTGACGTATGAACACTTGACATATGAACAAGTGTGCTTGCCTGAAGTGATCAGGAAAGTTTGAGCAGATTCTGTGGAGGAACATGGATCGCGATCCATGTCCCATGGAGACCATTTTTACAGAAAAGTGATTAGTGACACTATGCATCAGTGGGACATTGCTTTGATCAAGTTTGCTTGAAAGAGAAACTCAAAAATCACATCAAAATTGACTTATAGGGGAAAAATAACAAAACAGACATTTCAGACACAAAATTTGGGGTTTTTAAACTTTTTGGGATCCAAATAAAAAAATAAGTGAAAATATAACATCCATAGAGTGCAAGCACACTTCTTACCAAATTTCATGTTCAGAAGTGGTGGAACATGGATTGCAACCTATGTCCCCCTTGACCATCTGGACCTGAGATTTGACCAGTAGGTAGGTGATACCAATTTGGAACAACTTTCCCAAAAGGCACCATAGCAAAAAACTGAGAAAAATAGGTCAAAATAGCCAAACACAGAAACTAGTAAAAAACCGCAAGGCAGACATAAAAAATTATCCAAATCCAAAAATAAGGGGTGAAGTAGACTACTGAGATTGCAAGTAATCAGCAGGCCAAGGTTGGTGTTCAGTTATGATGGAACATGGATTGCGATCCATGTCCCCCATCAAAAAATTTGACTGAGATTTGAGCAGTAGGTAGCTAAGACATAAACAAACACTTTTTCTAAAAGAACCATATGCAAAAAAGTAGTCAAAAGAGCAAAAAACAGAACATTCTGAAAGCCACCACAGTAGATTGTAGAATTCACTTCTGATTGGGCAAAATTGATCCAAATTCGATTTTTTTTTTTTTTTGTGCAAGGTATAAAAATCATAAGCTATTAGCACACCAAATTTTAGATCCAAAAGTGGTGGAACATGGATCGCAATCCTGTTGGAATTAGGGTTGTAGAGAAATGCACACAACTTGGAGAAGACGAAGGAAGCTCAAGGCACACAATAGAGAGTGTGTTACTTAGTGTGCAATGGAAAGATAGATAGCCCTAGAGTGATGGGCGTATATACAATGCACGGGGGGAAAAACCTCCTAAAGAGGCAAAAAAGGCCCCGACGGTCCTAGTGTGTTTACACACATCACTACCACATGTATATGGTAACAAATCCCCCCTGGAGTGATGCGGTGAACAAGAGCTTGCACATGAGTAAAGGGAAGTGCCATGACATGAGGACATGATCAGTCCACAAAGGGGAGTAAGCCCAAAGCTTTGCGGAAAGCTTCAAGCTTCTCACCAGACAATGCCTTTGTGAAAAGATCTGCAAGGTTGTCCTGTGCTGGCACATAAGCCAAGGTGATCTCTCCTGCTGAGAGCCTCTCCTTGACATAGTGGTAATGCACCTCAATGTGCTTTGTGCGAGCATGAAAAACTGGGTTCCTCGCAACTGCCAATGCGCTCTGACTGTCAGTGTAGATAGTGTTGGCAGTGTCCTGTTCAACACCCAAATTAGCCATAAGGCATCTGAGCCATACACACTCAACCGCAGCTGTGAAGACTGCCCTGTACTCAGCCTCACAACTCGAAGTGGCCACAGTAGGTTGCTTCTTGCTCAACCATGATATACATGAACTTCCAAGAACGAAACAAAAACCACTTGTGGACACTCGCGTGTCAAAACAACCAGCCCAATCTGAATCCGAAAAAGCATGTAAGTCTGGCGGCAATGATCCCCCCTTGGGATAAAACAAGCCAGGATGTAAAGTGCCACTAAGGTAGCGGAAAATCCTCTTGACAGCCTACCAATGCTTAGACCCTGGGCTATGCATAAATCTGCTCACTTGTGAGACTGCAAAATGAATATCCGGCCTCGTGTTGCATACATAAATGAGGCAGCCAACAGCAGTTTGGTAAAGAGTGACATCAGCAAGATCGCCAGCATCATGTAGACTCACCTTCAAACCTATTTCCATGGGAGTGGCAATAGGTTTGCAATCCTCAAGTCCAAACTTACATAGCAACGTCTCTATGTAACTTTTCTGACACAAGGCAATACCACCATCCCACTGTTTAAACTGTATACCCAAGTAATGATGCAACAACCCCAAATCTTTCATCTTGAAAGTAGCATTCAAATCAGCCTTAAATTCAGCAATATGTCTCTCATTTGGTCCAGTGATCAGCAAATCATCAACATAAAGAACCACAATGAGAAGTACATCACCCTCATGCTTTACATACAATGTGATTTCTATTGGACTGTTACGAAAGCCTCGTTTAACCAAATGAGTGTCAGCTTTCTCATACCAAGCACGAGGAGATTGCTTCAACCCAACAAAGCCTTCTTACATCTGCACACTTTGTCCTCTTGTCCTTTTATGACAAAACCGCGAGGCTGCATTACATAAACTTCCTCAAATATGTCACCATTCAAGAAAGCAGTAACAATGTCTGATTGATGTACATCCCAACCAAAATGAGCTGCCAATGCACATAGAAAACGTACAGTAGTCATACGACAAGTGGGAGGAAAAGTCTCTTCATAATCTATGCCTTTTTGCTGTGCATAACCTTTTGCAACAAGTCGAGCCTTATGGCGATCGATCTCACCATCCGGCTTGCGTTTCAACTTGTAAACCCACTTCGTACCAATGGCATTTTCGCCAGGAGGCAAATCACATAAAGTCCATGTGTCATTTTCTATAAGTGCATCATATTCTGATTGCATGGCAGCCATCCAATTTTCTGAATTCTGTGCTTCATCAAAAGACAGAGGCTTGAAAAGCTTCCCTTCCAAAAGCATTGGAGTTCAAAATCTATGGCAAAATCTAGCACCGTAAAAAGCAGATTTTGGTACAGCTGTCAATTTCAAGTAGATCCTTACAACCCTGGCCATATCATCAAGTTACGCAAATCTAGGCTGAGTCTGTCTTCTAGGGTTCTTTTACTTAGGGTTTAGGCCCCTTGCCATGGTCTTGTAAGTTGGTAAGGTCCTCTGGTTTTTAGGCCTCTTGGCCAAGTTCTGTAAGTTGGTTAGGGTTAGGATTTTAGAGTCCTAGCCCCCTTGATCTACAGGTAAGCTTCAACAATTTGTGAGACACACACACACACACACACACGCACACACACATAGCAATTGCATTTGGAACGCCATGACCTTTAAATATGTAAAGAGGGGTCTCTCTCTAGCATCTCAAGTTGCAGAGAACCCTCGAGCTTTGTACCTCGTTAAAGTAATGTAAAAAACAATCGAATGGGGCGAGAGGGTTTTGTGGCCAGCGCACTGGGGAGTGGAACTCAGCCACTCCGTGTTTTGCATGGATTCTCTCTCTCCTTTTCTATTCAATTGTTTTGAAGTGCTAAAAGTCTATTCCAATCTGTTCTTTTTTAATTGCACATGGTGCCGCCCCATTACATGGTATCAAAGCTTCAGACACCTGCTTTTTTGAAAGCATCCTGGTCCCTTAGAGAATAGATAGAGCAAGACGGTGCTTCTTGAAAGTGTGCACGAGCCATTTTGGCATACGTCTAGCCTGCTCATTTTCAGCCTGCTCCTCATCAAGTACATCATGTACATCTGCATCAGTAATAGGCTGATCTAAAAAAATTTCAGAAACCCCCATAGGCTGTACATTTGCCTCATTGGAACTTACATTCGTATTTCCACCACTGAAAAGAGGCAAACAAGTGTCATAAATGTCCTATGAGCTTACATTATTGTCTCTAGTGCATGACAACAAGGGCTGCACAGAATCTTCCACAAACACTACATACTGTGAAACCAAAATACGTTTTGTTTGCGGATGATACAACCTGTAACCTTTGCTTTCAGCACTATAACCAACAAAAATACATTTGACAGCCTTATCATCCAATTTTCTGCGCTGCACTTGTGGCACCAAAGCATATGCCAAACAGTCGAAAACACGCATGTGCTCAATAGAAGGCTTTCTATCATGCCATGCTTCATATGGAGTAATAGACTGCAAAGCTTTCGTAGGACACCTGTTAAGTACATAGTGGGCACATGATGGCCTCAAGCCAAAAAGAATGCGGCAAAGCTTGACTTTTGACCATACATCGTGCCATTTTCGTTAGTGACCTGTTTTTCCTCTCAGCAACACCATTTTGCTGAGGTGTATAAGGCATTGTACATTGGTGTTTTATCCCACGACTAGCCAGAAATGCATTAAATTCATGAGACATATACTCCCCCCCTCGATCGGAACGGAGGGTGCCCATAGTACATTTTGAGACATTTTCAGCCATAGCCAGAAATTGTTTGAAGCACATAAAAACTTAGGACTTCTCTTTAAGCGGAGATACCCATGCATGCCCTGAGTAGTCATCAATGAAAGTCACAAAGTATAGGTAATTGCCCAAGGACGGAGTTTGCATGGGCCCACAAACATCACTATGCACAAGCTGCAACCTACATGTGGCCCGAACTGAACCATCCTTTGGAAATTTAGAACGCTACATCTTACCCAAAATACAGCCTTCACAAACATGTTTGACAGGTACTTCAAGAGGTGGCAAAGAAGCAACCATATCAGATTTCTGCAAATGCAGCAAACTGGCAAAATTCAGATGACCAAAACGTACATGCCAAAGTTTTGCATCTGAAATAGCCCTTGAATCTGCAATAGCATTTGCAAAAAAATTTCCACACTTCTCATACAAAGTGAGCTTATACAGCCCACGACACAAAAGCCCAGATGCAACAATTTCATCACCAAAACTAAGATCATGAACTGTACATCGGTCATCCACAAATTTGACTACAAGTCCAAGTCTAGCAAGTGCGGATATAGACAAGAGAATCTTCTTGATCCCAGGTACATAAAGTGCAACAACAAGTGTGAAGGAACTGCCATTAGCAGCAGTGATCAAAATCTTTCCAACTCCCTGAACTGGATAAGAGGCATTGTCGGCACAAGTGACAGAATTCCCATGAGGGACAGTCTCGAGAGAGGTAAACAATTCACGACGTGAGGTAATGTGCTTTGTAGCACCACTGTCAAAATACCAGACATGTGAATCTGCAGCAACTGACAAGCATGCATCATGGACAGCAGGATTGTAAGTGCGCTCTGTGCTAAAAGCCCATTCTGCATCAACATCAGCATCACAGTCTCCTTTCACAGAAGACTCAACAATGGCTGCATTTGTAGTGGAACCAGCATTTGCAGTGGAACCACCCTCTTTCTTCTTAGCCTCTTTGGCCTTCAACTTAGGACATGACTTGATCAAGTGATCATTGGCTTTACAATAATGGCAACGCATCTTCTTTTTGCCCTTATCACCAGAATTGCTAGACGAAGTGCTGCCAACAGAAGCATTAGGAACATAATTTTTGCCACTCGCAGTAGAACCATAAGAAGTGGCTGCATTACTGTTACCACCCTTTCTTTGAGAAGCAATAAAAGCTTGTTCAAGTGCATGCTGCCTAGTCCTGTTTTTTCTAGAAAGTGACTCTTGCAACAGCAATGTGCATAATGCATCAAACTTGACAACTTTAGGATTTCCTTGGGTCATCAGTCTCCAAGTACTAGCAAAAGTCTGGTAGGAATCTGGTAAGGCATCAAGAACAATCTGCACAAGGGAACTGTCTGAAATGGCTTCTCCTGCAGAAATAAGTTACTCATTGATATCCTTGACACTAGCAAGGAAATTGTCCATATCATCTTCCTCATGCATAATCTTCGACTCCAACTCTTTACGCAGCAAAGCAGTTTTAGCCTCATTGCGGCTTGCATAAAGACTAGACAAAATATCCCAAGCCTGTTTTGCAGATTTTGCTGAACGGATGTGAGGAACAATGGTGCGCTTCACAGACAACGCAATTAATGCATGAGCTTGCGCATCCTTAACATCCCAACGAGCTTGTTCTGCCGTAGGCAAACCAACTCTAATAGCAGCAATCCTTGCAGCAAGACCTGCAATATCCTCAACATCGCCTACATCTTCAGAACCAAGATGTACATCAATGCCCCGCACAATGTTCTAGACGCCCTTTGACACAAGAACATGTTGCATCATATAAGCCCACATAGGGTAGTTGTCCCCATCCAACATGTCCTCAGCAACAAACATCTTGAACACATCTGTGTTGTTGTTGTCAGCCATGGTAAATGCTGCACCTGATGTGAAAACTGCCCAAAAATAGGAGAAACGGAGCGGGAACAACACGTGCTATATAGTACAAACCGTAGAAGACTATAAGGCACATGTTATGCAGAAAACGGCACTGACAGAAATTCTGCACAAAATGACAAAATAGCCTGTGCAGTACTGCCTGTAGTGGAAACGGAGGCCAAAATGAGCCCAAATAAAAAATTTGAGCAAACCAAGCTCTATGAGCTTACCAAAGTATTTGTTGACTTGAGAACGCTTGCCAAAGCTCACTGAAATCGGAGAAAGTGAGCAGGCGTGTGCTGGAGCAGCTGGGGACTAAGCCCGGGAGGATGCAACCTGCTTTGATACCAATTGTTGGAATTAGGGTTGCAGAGAAATGCACACAGCTTGGAGAAGATGAAGGAAGCCCAAGGCACACAATAGAGAGTGTGTTACTTAGTGTGCAATGGAAAGATAGATAGCCCTAGAGTGATGGGCATATATACAATGCATGGGGGAAAAAACTTCCTAAAGAGGGAAAAAATGCCCCGGCGGTCCTAGTGTGTTCACACACATCACTACCACATGTATATGGTAACAAATCCATGACCCCCATGTGAATGTTTGGACTGAAATTATACCAACCTGTAGAGCAGAGACCATTGTGAACAAAAGTCCCCAAAGGAGGTTTGTCAAAAAAGTCCAAAAAGTGGGTCAAAAGGACAATAAACAGTTTAAGGTGGAAACCAGTTAAAGCAGACCTAGGGTATGACTTTTGATTGACCTAATCAAGTCCAAACCACACAAAAACCATATAGCAGGGTTCCATACTCAGTGCGATGGATTTGGGTTGACTTTGGAAGGAACAACCTTGACTTGGTTCCAACCACTGAACATAGATGATTTCTTGAATATAACAAAACTCTTGCAATTCATAGAGGAGTTCTCAAAAAAGGGAATCAAGCATAACACGGTGTCACATATCTATACTTTCAAACAAAAAGCGAATGAGAGAATGAAGAAAGCTTTGATTTGCTTCAAACAATACATAGAGAGATGTCTTGCATGAGAGTTACATCAAGATGAGAGGTTATCAGTTCTCTTCATAGAGGTCTTGGGGAATGAAACTCTAAAAAAGGACCTACATTTAAAAGGATGCACAAAGTTTGAGCAAGTCACTAGAGAAGCTCTATATCTAGTTGACAATTGTAAGGCCTACGGAAAGGTGACTGAAGATGTAGATAATGCGACTAGTAGTACCTCGTCCCCAAAGAGAAAATCCACAATAAAAAAGAAAGATGTTTAAACTCCCACGGTGCAGAGCTTTGATCAAGTGGTTGAGGAGGTGATTAGAAGGATAAACAAAGTCTACATAGTGAACCTGAATGTACGACAACCCCAATTGAGGAGATGTGAGACTTGTGGAGGGGATCATTCCACCTCATGGTGTAATCCTAAGCCTAAAACATAACGAATGCTAGGGCAACAACCACCTCTTCTGAATGATGGTAGAGTAGTAGTCAACTACACTCAACAACGTATGTGCCACAACTGGTGAAGAACCAGTACCCCATAGATGAGAATGTGCTCATGTTCGTAGCCAATCAAGAGTATGGTTCAAAGATCATCCTCACCAGACAAGGACAACCGACGGCTAGATCACCAACTATGCAATAAGAAGGTCCATGCTATGAATGTGAAGGTGACTGTTGGGCACGAGGTTGTCCAAACAAGGATCAACAAATATAAATCTTTGTATTTTGTGACGGTTGTGGGAGAGACCGTCTACTCCAACATTGTGTTAAGAATCCAGAAAACAAGGGAAAAGCAACAATGAACGTTGTAGGAGTAGGTAGAATCCACAATTCCTTTACAAATGATGACTCGAGCTCAAGCTCAAGAAGCCGCAAAAAGCAAACCGGCCGAGGAACCCATATTGCTAGTTCAAACGGAAATTGAGAACATATAAATGAGAACTGCAAGAAAATCATGGAAAGCCAAACGAGACAAAATGAAAGCAAAGAGGCTTAAGAAAAAAAAAAAGCTTTGGAAATTGAATCAAACCAAACAAAAGAACTACTTATATGCGAGAAAGAGAGCAAAAAATTCACAAAGAGATCAGAAGAGTCAAAGATTGACTTAGGCGGTTCAGTCTTGGTAGAAAAGGTGAACGGGAAACTAGATGCTATGTTGCAAGTCTATGCGGCAAGGCTCAATAACAACCAAACTTTAGAACAAAGACTGTTGATCCAGAAGATGAAACTAGAAGACTAGAGGTGTGCAAAAGACTTGTAGAAATTGTTCAAGCCCTGATGCAGCCTGGAGATCCAAAATTTCCTGAGACTGTAATGCATGAGCAAAGAAAAGAAAACGCGGGGGGAAACCAACATAGGCAAAAAACATAAAATTCAAGGATTCTATGACTATTGTGGAAGGAATCATCTGCCCATAAATTGCTCCCAAAGTCCAAACAACAAGATCAAACTTACAAAAGCGGACAAGGAAGAACCATGGACTACGGACATGACTCCCGATGTCAAAAGGGCGTGTGGGCTTTCTTTTTGCAGGTTTTTTACCTTGCTTTAGCAAGCACATGTATACGCACTGCAAGTCGCTAGTCTAGTGAAAATTGTAGGCTACTATAAGTGCCCGTGAGTGAGTTTTTTCAAGTGATACTTGTATATAACTAAAACTCATATACAAACTTAAAAAAGTGCAGCCAAAGTTCAAAATTTTGCAGGTTTGAGCTTCTTGTGCCCGCCTTGCCTACTCTACGTGTAGTCGTGTTGGAACAGCTCCATGTTAGCATCAATTTTGCATGTAGCGGCGTGTACATTCAAATTTTGTCATCTCCAGATTTCTCGCTAGTCATTTGTCAAGCTTTCTCTCAAGCTTTAAAGTGCCCCAATTGGAGTTGTGCTCTTCAGGTTACGACTAGTTCTTTGTAGGGTTATGGCTATGGCATCCTAGTGACAAATTGTGTACAGGCAGATTGGGAGGGCATGTATCTATGAATTGTGGAATTGATGTTGAAGTTGTGGGTCTGAGGTGTTCAATAGTGAAAGGGGAGGCCCTTGTCTTCATATGCATTGGTCGGCATGTGCTGTAAATCCATGCTTTGTTAGGGTTTTGCTCCTATGTGACATAGTCTCTTGGGTTGGCGACGGCCAGTAAATTCCCAAGGGGCCTACTCTTGCTGGACTTGTGGTGTTTCAAAGGGATTTTCCAAGGCTTTTGGTGTTCTTTTAGTGATCTTTCAACGCTCTTGGGGGTGACATCGCTACAGAGGTGTTTCAGTTTGCTTGTTTCCCAACAGTGTTTTGGTGCCCGCCACCGAGGAATTGCTCCAAGTTACCTTCAGTTTATAGGTTTTAGAAGACATGGCATTTAATTTTCCAGAGTTTAGTGGGAAATCAAATGAAATTTCCAAAGGTTTCACTGAGAGAATGGAGTTTGCTTGCCTTCTTGCTGACAAGCAAGACCCAGCGTTGGTGCTACGAATCTTCTACTTCTATTTGAAGGGAGATGCTAGGGAATGGTTGGAAGGCTATGAAAGGAGCTACAATCAGCCCAACTCCTCAATTTATGACTTATGAAATGGTAAGGCATGCTTTTCTTACACACTTTCACAGGTGGAAGACCCACAAAGGTATGGCAGTCTATTCAAGGCTTGATACAGGGTGAAGGCCAAACATAGAAGACTTTGAAGGCATTCAATGCATTATGGAAAGTGGTGTACTATTTGGGGGCTGAATTCCTCCAGCCATGTTGAGAAGGAAAGGTTTTTGCAGTTTGAAGAGTAACCTACACTTGAAGTACAGCTCAAGCAGTCAAGGACCTTTGAGGAGGTAGTTGAAATTGCAAAGAATAAAGAGTGGAAAGCAGAGCGTCTTCATCAACTTGGAATCAATGTTGAGCCAAAGGTTGAAGGGAAAGCGATAGAGCAACCAAGGGTCCTCATTAGGGAGCCAGGTTATGATCAACAAGCTTCTCATGATGTGAATGCTTTTCGCAAGGAGATGCAAGAGGTTGTAGGTTTATGAAGAATCTTAGTGTGATATGATGGGAGTGGAAGAGGTCAAGCTATGAATATGGACGTGGTTATGGAAGCAATGAGGGTTTTACAGGTGGTAGAAGAAGAGGCATGGCTGGAAGAGGGGATATGTTTCAATGTTGCAATTGTGGTGAATGGGGTCATAAAATCCCTCAATGTGACAAGCCAAAGAGAATGGGTGGTGACATGTTTCCTCTTCCTCCACAAATTCCTTCTCAAGCTCAAGATTATGGTATTGAGATTAAAGGGGAAGCAGGGCCAAGCCGTTTGACAGCAGAAGAGAAGGGCAAAACAAAAGTGGTAAGCATAATCCGTTTGGAGAAGAAAGAGGATGATCAGGGAGCTATTGTCATGCCTGCAGGTAAGAGGGTTACGAGAGATCATGATATGAGTGATGCAAGTCCCAGCCATAAAAGAGGGAAACAGGTTGAAATAGGTACAGGTAAAGAGATGAAGAAGACAAAACCTAGGCAACATTACAATGCATCCAACTTTACTTTGGGAGAAGGGCAACCAAATTATAGTTTAAGGGCTGATTTGGTGGGTAGAACGGTTGATGTTACCTTTGGGAAATTCATGGAGATGTGTCCCAAGTTAAAGAGGCAATGGAAGCATGTAGTCAACCCCATGAAGAAGGAGCCTGCAAGGGGGTCAGTGAGAGTCCTATCTTTGAATGAGCTACCTGATATATGCCCTACTATGGATGCATGGCATAAGAGGAAGTGCATTGGAGAGGCTTATATTGATGGAGGTGCACAAGTATGTGTTATTATTCAAGCTTTTATATCAAAGTTGGGAGTCAACATGGTGAAGAATTCAAGTTTTTGCATAAATCTTTCCAACCAATCAAGGGTGAGGTTCTTGGGAGTTGTAAAGGACTTGGAGGTGGATGGATTTTATGTTAAAGTGCTGGTCAATTTCCATGTTATTCCCGTAGGTATTGGTGCTTTCCCTCTCATCCTTGGAAGACCATGGTTACAGGCAACCAAAGCTATATAGGATTGGGGACATGATACCATCACTCTCTACAATAGAAGGGGTGATAAGAAGAGGTTTGACATGGATAGCAAGAAATCTTCGGATGCGTATTTTGATGAGAAAAGTGATGAAGAAGACAATGGGGATGATGGCAGTGAAGTGGAAGATAGCAGCGATAGCGATCTAGATGTTTCCTCCTTGTTTCCTGAAGAAGAGCATGATGAGAAAAAAAGATTTCTTGGACTTATGGAGAGTGAGGATATCTCTGGTCCTTATGAAAAAATTAAAGAGCTGATGCAACCCACAATTCAACCTAATGTCAAACAGAAGCTAATACAAGGTATGTTGTCTCCCGACTTGACTAGTCATGAGAAGGGTGAGTACCTACATATGATACAACAATTTCCCCATTTATTCATCACTTCTTATGAGGAAATTAGAGGCTTTAAGGGAGAGTAAATCCACATTCCAATCAAAGAAGGAGCTCAGCCCGTACGCCAAAAGCTAAGGAGAATGGGACAGGTACAACTTAATGCTTTAAAGGAAGAGGTAGACAAGCTTCAGCAGGTTTCATATGTCGTGTGAGTACAACAGAATGGGTGAGTCCTATTGTTTTCACACCCAAGAAGGATGGAAAGTGGAGGATATGTGTTGATTTTAAGCCTCTAAACGCAGCCATGAAGAGAGATCCATACCCTCTTCCTTTCATAGATGACATACTTGATTCTATTGTAGGACATGAGAGGTATAGTGTGTGTGATGGATTCTTTGGATATTTTTAGCTCACCTTGGCTTTAGAAGATCAAAAGAAGATCACATTTATCACACCATGGGGATGCTCTTGTTATTGTGTGCTTCCTTTTGGTCTTATGAATGGCTGTGCGTGGTATCAAAAGCGCGTCAATAAGGTGTTCTGTCCCTTTCTTGGAAAGTTTGTGAAGGATCTTATTGATGACTTTTGTGTTTATAGATCTAGAAAGGATCATTGTGTAAAGATTCATATGGAATTGAAGAAATATGATGAAAGTGGAGGTCAACTCAACCCAAAGAAATGTCATCTTGCTCAACCAAGAGTGAAGTTTTTGGGGCATATGATCTCAGAGAATAGGATTGAAGCGGATCCTGACAAAGTGAAGGCTTTGGTGCTCCTCCCATCACCTAAAGATACAGAGCAACTTTCTACTTTCATTCAAAAGGTGAAGTATATGGCAAGGTTCATTCTTTTTTCCTCTCAACTTCTTTATCCTCTATAATAAGTAGCAAGATTGGATCCTCTACAATGGACAAATGAATGTGAAGAGGTTTTTCAAGGTATCAAAGAGGTTCTTGGTTCTCTTCCTGCTATGCAAGCTCCTAATTGGGATAAGGAGTTTTATGTGAATCCATCAGTAGGTGAGGATTCCATTGGAGCTATGCTTCTTCAAAGGGGTAACAACTCCCACTACATGAAGCCTATCTATTGTGCTAGCAGGGTGAAGCTAGAGGTGGAAAGAGGCTATATTGAGGTGGAGCTCATGATGGTAAGTGTGATTTATGCATGTAGAAGGTTTAAGCACTACCTTCTCCCTAAACCATTCACATTCCTCACTAGCTACACTCTTTTACCTCAATTGGTGAATAGCTCTACTTTGTCAAAGAGGCTCATGAAGTGGATTGTGAAGCTACATGAATTCCAATTCTCTTTCTTGTTGAGGAGAGTACAAGGGCTACATTGGCTGATTTGCTTACTTATAAGGAAGCCCTCTTTCTCTTAAGGAGGATGCAGTGAAGAGGCAACACATGGAAGCTCTTGACATAGCCAATGCCTATCTATTGTTTTTTGATGGCTCTTACAGGAAAGTGCATGGTGAAGCTTCATGAGGTGTTGTAATTTATGATCCTCAAGGTGCTTTCATAACTAAAAGGACTTTGAAGCTTACAGCACAAAGAAACAATGAAGCTGAGTATGCTACTTTGAAGAAAGGTCTCAACCTCTGCCTTGAGCTTGGCATCCGTCGTGCAAGGGTAAGAGGTGATGCTCTTTTGGTGGTTAAGCAAGTACTTGGGGTGTGGCAAAGTAAGAATACATGGCTGAAAAATATGTGTTTTCAAGTGAAGAATCTGCTTAAGCATTTTGAAGCTTGGAGTTTAAGGCATGTGGACAGGTCTTAAAATGAAGAAGCACATGGTGCAACGCAAGCTTCAATTGGAAAATTGTATGTGATAAGGGCTGATTCTCCTCTTTATTTGGGAAGGGAATCTTTAGAGAGGGAGGAAGAGTTTCTACAAACAAGTATTCTTCCATCAGAGTTGGAGAAGTCAAAAAGTACGCCTTCCTACGTCATTCCAAAAGGTATGTGCTACTTGGTGATGCCTTGTATATGAAGGGGGCTGATCTTGTGATGAGAAAATTGCCTTGTAAAGAGGAAATTTACAAAATTTTAGAGGAGAATAATGAGGGTTCTTGTGGTGGTCACTTTGCTTGAAAGATCACTTTGCATAAAGTTTTGCAGGAGGGGTATGTGTGGCCAAGCATTCAATGTGATGTTGATCATTGGTGCAAGTCTTGTAAAGAGTGTCAAAGCATGGCAAATAGGGTTCTCAAATCAGAAATTAGAGGCACCATTGTGGCTTATGATGTGTTTGAGAAGTGGGGTATTGACGCAATAGGTCCTCTACCTATGACAGTTAGAGGTAAATGTTACATACTTACTACTGTTGACTATCTATCCAGGTGGGCCGAAGCCAAAGCTGTTAAGCACATCACAAGTAAAGATGTTTCCTTATTTATATATAAAGATATTTGCTGCAAATTTTGCATGCCATTGGAGTTAATTTCTGACAAGGGTCCAGGTTTCAAGGGAGAGTTGGTGGATTATCTATGTGAGAAGCTTCATGTGCATCGCAGGTTTACTACTCCATATTATTCCCAATGCAATGGCATGAATGAAAGGTTTAATGGAGAGCTCATAATGATGCTTACAAAGATGACAAGAAACAACATGAAGACTTGGGATTTAGAGCTACCTTGTGCTCTATGGGCTTACAGGATGTTGGGAGAAGAGGGGGAGATCGACCTCTTAGAATATTCCCAATGCAATGGCATGAATGAAAGGTTTAATGGAGAGCTCATAATGATGCTTACAAAGATGACAAGAAACAACATGAAGACTTGGGATTTAGAGCTACCTTGTGCTCTATGGGCTTACAGGATGTTGGGAGAAGAGGGGGAGATCGACCTCTTAGAATATTCAACATAAGCTTTCAAGCCATCACCATCAAACCGTCCACCTCTTCTTCCAATTTCCAAGCACACACACTCACCTAGACTATGACACACACACACACACACACACACACAGTAAACATAGAATTGACATAGACAAGCTTGTAAGAGATGTGTAAGAGATGGAGACTAGATTAGAGAGTACAGAGCAAAATAACCATAGCTTAAGAGAGTAGAGAAGAGAATCTGAAAGAGAAAGGCCTAAATCTAGCCCCAAACTCCACGGCACCTCTCTTGTGGAGTTGGTATTTAATATATTATTTTGAGTTTAAGGTGCCAAAAATTGAGGCACTTCTTTTACAACCACTTTCACTTTTGTAAATGAGTGAAGCTCATTAGTTCTTGCATGACCCATAAGGGGAGTTCCCACTACAACTATTTACAGAGCCATAGTGGCTTATTGAAATGATGTTCTAAGATACTGTGCAAATATAAAATGGCCAAGAGTAATTGCCATCGCCTCTCCATCAACTCCCCGCATTCCACTCTACAAAATCATCATCAACTCAATTAGTAAAATAAATAGACAGCACATAATTAACCATTACGCCCAGCTATCCCAATTGCAGCTAACCACTACTACAGGAGAGTGCCCAGTCTCGTAACATCCCTCCCACCAGGGATAGCAACTGTCCTCAGTTGCTCAATAGAGAAATCAACTAGACCGTGAGTGATGGAAAGTGTGGAGAAGGTCGGGAAAGTTGCGAAAAAACTTTTCAGGTATCCATTTGGCATCCTCTCTAGGGTGGCCCTTGAAAGTCAAAAGGTAACGATTATAAACCATTCCAGTGCGTGTAGTGGTGGTCTGATGGTCAACTATTTTGTTAGGGATGAGTTGCTCTTCTTGGTCTACAAGTGAAGGTGGGTCTTCATAAATGTGGTGTGTAGGTAGGGGTCCTCGGAATGGGCGTAAAAGACTAATGTGAAAGGCATTGTGAATGTGCCAATGTGCAGGTAGGTCTAAACGAAAAGAAAAATCATTAATGACACCTGAAATTTTGAAAGGTCCATAAAAACGAGGAGAAAGCTTAACAAAGACAGTAATATCAACACTTTTGATCCTTCATTTTTCGATGCGAAGTAAAACATGACCACCTTCTTTGAATTGGTGTGCTTTGCGGTGCTTGTTAGCATGCTTGGTGTAAAGTTCTTGTGAGTGTTTAATGGCAGAATGCACACTTGCATAAATATCATGAAAGTCAGTAGTGAAATCATCAGCGGAGGTAGGCACAACATTAGAAAGACGTGAAGCAGGAGTAGGAAGTGAGTGACCATATACAATTTCAAATGAAAATTTACCCGTGGCAGTGTGAGTGGTGTTGTTGTATGTAAATTGCAAAATATGTAGGTAGTCATCCCATTTCTTAGGTTGAGAGGAAACATAAGCTTTTAACAAGTCAATAATAGTACGGTTGGTGACTTCGGTTTGACCATTGGATTCAAGATGGAATGCAGAAGTGAAGTCAAGTGTAGTGCCAAGATTTTCAAATACAGTAGTCCAAAAAGCACTACAAAATTTTGAGTCTCGATCAGAAATAATCACTTTAGGCAAACCATGATGTGGAAAAACAGTCTTTAAAAACAAAAGTGCACCTTGATGTGCTGTGAGTGTTTTCTTACATGGAACAAAGTACGCTTGTTTAGAGAAATGATCAATAATAGTCCATATTATGTCATGTTTGTGTGTTGTGAGTGGGAAAGCAGTAAAAAAATCCATTGAAATATGTTCCCAAGGTCTTTCAGGAATGGGGAGAGGGTGTAAAAGTCCCAATTTCTTACCTGTAGTAGCTGCTTTGATTTTTTGACAAATCAAACAAGTTGACACATACTGTTTAACATCCATTCTCATAGTAGGCCAATAGAAATCACGACATAAATTTTGAAAAGTTGCAGCAAATCCTCTATGTCCAGCATAAGGTGGTTTGTGCAATTCTTCAATAATTAATGTACGGAAAGGTTTAGTCACACACAATTTTTGTTTGAAATAAAGGAAGTTTTCTTGAATAGTGTATTCGAGAAATGTGTGTACAGAATTATCAAGCATGTGCAACCATGTCGTTTTGAAGTCATCATCATGTGCATAAGTGTCAAGCATAGAGTCAAATGAAGTTCCCGTAATAGTTGATAGATGATTAAGTGAGGGTCGTCTACTCAAAACATCAGCTACAACGTTTTCTTTACCAAGTTGGTATTGAATGTTGAATTGAAAACTTTGAATAAAAGTGGCCCACTTAATATGTCTATCGTCTATTAAGGGTTGAGAAAGTAAATATTTGATACTTTGTTGATCAGTTTTAATGATCAAGTCAGTACCCATTACATAGTGTTTCCAGATTTTCAGTGCATGTACCACAGCAGTCAACTCTTTATCATAAGTAATGAACTTTGTTTCAAACGGTTTGAATTTACGACTTTCAAAAGCAATTGGATGGTTATCTTGCATAAGGATTGCACCGATACCTTTTCCACTAGCATCAGTGACTACCACAAAGAATGGTCTTTCAAAATCAGGCAATTGCAATACAGGTGCATTAGTCAAAGCATGTTTAAGTGCATTAAATGAGCTTTCTTGCGAATCAGTCCATTCATAAGGCATGTTTTTCTTCAATAAGAGAGTCAAATAATGTGCTTTGTAAGAAAAATTACGAACAAATTTCCTGTAATAGCTACAAAGACCAATAAAAGATCGTAGCTCATGCAAGTTTTTGGGTCTAGGCTAGGATTGAATGGCTTCAATTTTCTTTGGATCAACATGTATTCCCTTACCCGATACAATATGTCCCAAATATTCAATTTCAGATTGGAAAAATGAGCTCTTTTCAGGATTCAAATACAAGTGATTTTGTGCAAGCAGATCAAATACACGTGTTAAATGCTGCTTATGCTCTGCTTCAGATTTACTGAATACCAAAATGTTATCAAAAAATACAATCACAAAATCTTGATGGTCAATGAAAATGCGATTCATCATGCGTGTGAATGTAGCTGGTGCATTTGTCAAACCAAATGGCATGACAAGAAATTCATAGTGTCCAGTTTGTGTTATGAAAGCAGTTTTGTAGACATCATCCTCAAACATTTTGACTTGGTGATATCCTGATTTAAGGTCAATTTTGCTAAATATGTGTGCCCTTTTCAGTTTGTCTAATAGGTCATCCACTCTAGGAATTGGAAACCTATTCTTAATGGTGATCTTGTTTAAAGCCATGTAGTCGATACACATACGAAAGGTTCCATTTTTCTTCTTGACAAGAAGTACTGGAGCTCTGTATGGTGAACTACTAGGTCGGATTAGGCCTTGGTCAAGTAAATCTATGATTTGAGTTTGTATTTTCCTGTGTGCGGTAGGATTTACACGATAAGGTGCTCTACAAGGAGGTTCACTACCCGGTATGATGTCAATTTTGTGGTCTTCGGGGCGTGATGGTGGAATTCCAGGTGGCAGATCATGCAAGAAACAATCTTTAAACTGTGAGAGGAATTCATCGTGTGCGGAATGATGTGAAGTTTCAATTTTAGCAGAAATTTGATTTACCAATACTAGATATGTTTTCCCCTGTTTTCGAATTGCTCGCTTGGCTTGAGTGTGAGAGAGAAGTGGAAATTTTTGTTGTGCCAGTGTTGCTTGGATGGAGAAAGTTTTATTATTATGAGTGAGAGACATTGTACGTGTTTTATAATTAATCAACGGGTTAAATTCATGATGAAATGGCATTCCCAAAATCATATCAAGACCATGCAATGGTGCTACCAAAAATGTACGTGCTTGTGTGAATTCACCAATGCAAACGTCAATAGTGACTTGAGTTTTACAATTAAAATGTTGATTATTAAAAACAGTTTTGACCTTATGAGGTGGTGAAATTTCAGAGAGTGATAGTTGCTGTGCCAATCGTGTGGAAATGAAATCATGGCTACTACCATCATCTAGCAGAATGGTGACATTTTCACGCTTAACAGTGCCTTGCACTTTAAACAAAGTGTGAGGAGATATAGGAGTACCTGAGGATGGGTTGTCATCGTTATCATAATCAAGGTCATATCCCTCACCGTAGTTAACTTCCACTTGGTTGTCGTCAGGTATAGCATCTTCGATGAGGTTAAGAGTAGCTCCGTTGGGGCGGTTGTTGTTGAAGGGTTTTTGACTTGAATTCCTGTTGACTCCATTTGAATGGCCATTGGATTGACCATTGCCCTTAGCATGACCATTTGGGCACTTATCTGCATAGTGACCATATTGAAAGCATTTAAAACACTTCACCTTTTTGTTACCATTAGAATTTGGAGGAGAACACTGGTTCGAAGGATATTGGTTGCCTCACTGATGAGTGTTGTTGTTGTTGTTGCTCATATGAGGTTGAGCAGTTGTAGGAGGATTGTCAAATCTTCGTCTTTTGAAAAAAGTACGGCTTTGGTGTTTGCTTCTGTCAAAGTTAGTAGAGAAAGGAGGTCTCTTGTTGCGGTTAGTGTTAGCAGGTTGATCAGTGTGAGAGGAATGTCCACCTTTCTTCTTTTCTGCGTTGAGAGCCAAATTAATGGCCTTTGACAGAGAATCTGGTTCGAACATATCTACCTCAGCACTAATTTGTAGTGCCAAGCGTGATATGTACTTTCGCTTCAATTTCCTACAAGTAACATGTTCAATAGCTTGCAATTGAATTAGACAATTCCAAAAACGGTCAGTGTAACCTTGTACATCTTCATTTCTACCCTATCAAATTAAATCCCATTGACGTCGTGCTTTAGCTTTGTACTGTGTGGGAAAAATTTGGGGTAAAAACACTTTTTTAAATGCATTCCATGTGCATGGTCTTCTTCCATGTTGTTTGGTGGCGTTCCACCACAATGCAGTGCTGCGAGTGAGATGATTGGATGCACACTTTACCATTTCACGCTCGGGAAATTCTTCATCATGAAAGTAGTCATCTAGTTGACTAACCCATGCTAGAACCGTGCTAGCGTCTTTAGTGCCATCAAAATCTTTGAAAGTGAAGGCTTTTCTGCTAATTTTGTTTTTCTTGGGTGCCGGTGCAGATTCGGTACGTGCAGAATGCAATAATTTATCTTCAAGTTCTTGCCTTTGCATGCGTTCATATGTGAGTGATTGCTGCAAATTTTGAAGTTGCTCTGCAATCGTGGGTGCATGAGGAAGATGTGCCATGATTGCGTGCTTTTTTTTATAAAAAAATTTAATAAATAATTAAATGGTAATGCTTAAAAAGGCTATTTGGTGATATTTGCAGATGCAATATGCGGAATAAAATAAAATAAATAATAGAAATGTAATGTACTTAGCTGAGAAAGAGCGGTGGCGTCCAGTCCAGAAAGGCGATGCGCTAGGAAATTGCTAGAGAGTAGACAGTCCGACGGTGCGTCACCGAGCTTGTTGAATTTGTAGCGTCCGGTCTCCCTTACCCCCAAAATAATAATACACTGACAATTTTACGGTATGGTCACTGCCTCATCCGTGCCCGGTGTCGTGGCAAAAAGTCGCTAATGATACGCGGCCTTTGATCGCCGCCTGTTTCGGTCTTTGGATGCGTTTCTTGAAAGAAATAATCGTGAAATAAAGAGATTAGTGACCATCTATTCAACAAAATTTATCCATCGTGGATCAGGATGTCTTTTAGTCGATTGCCTTGACTGCTCAACAGTCGACTAACCGTAAGGTATGAGAGTCCTCTTGAAATAGTAAGGATGTTGATTTTTTTTTAAACAAAGGGCTTGAAGATTTGCACTGTGGCCAAGGCGGCAAATGATATGGTTTGGATTTAAAAAAATTTAAAGGGAAAACCCTTTTTTTTTTTTGACTTGATGGCTTGAGTGGACGGCCGACCAAAGAGTTTAAGCCACACCCTTTTTTTTAAAAGGTGTGTAAAGGCTTTATATAAAGCCTTGCATGGTGGCGACAAGCGTGCAGACTAAAGTAGATAGCGCGAGCAAGGAATGACTCCGAGCGATGTGCAGTGTCACTTTCAGCCCGCGAGGAAGAACTGGGTAATGACCAGCGGTCCTAGGCGACCATTTCGACAACAACTTCAAGCTTTTTTGTGCAGGTCACTATCACGGCTTGGAGGCCCTTCCCACGGCAGTTTTGAGTCGGAGATGGCAGGATTTCACTAAGTCCTTGAACACGGTAGTATCCAATGCCATTTTGATGCTTGATTGCGTATTCCGTCCTTCCTTCTCTACCTTCGCGCCTTCCAATGCTAAATTTCCCGTTTCGATTTCCTCTCAACGCCTTCTAAAACTCCTTGACGTCAAGCCCGAATCACCATTTTGATTCAAATTGCTCTATTTCTTCTTCGACCTATGTGCTTTCTCGCTTCCACAATCCACAACTTTTAGGTATAAACTTGGATTTAAAATTCGGCATACCATATCTTGATCGTCATGAAGCCGAGTTGGAAACCACTTGCCCATTTACCACCAATCTACAACCAAGTAGAATTTCTTCTGCAAATTCGATCAATTAATTTTTTATTTTTGAATTCCCACGAATTCTTGAATCTTTGAATTGCAAATTGAAGTTTGTCGATTCGAGGAATTCCTTCTTGAAGGTAAATCTGATGCCGATTAAATCGAACCTTGATGCTCTGATACCACTGTTGGGAGAAGAGGGGGAGATCGACCGCTTAGAATATTCAACATAAGCTTTCAAGCCATCACCATCAAACTGTCCACCTCTTCTTCCAATTTCCAAGCACACACACTCACCTAGACTATCACACACACACACACACACACACAGTAAACATACAATTGACATAGAAAAGCTTGTAAGAGAGTGTAAGAGATGGATACTAGATTAGAGAGTACACAGCAAAATAACCATTGCTTAAGAGAGTAGAGAAGAGAATCTGCAAGAGAAAGACCTAAATCTAGCCCCAAACTCCACGGCATCTCTCTTGTGGAGTTGGTATTTAATATATTATTTTGAGTTTAAGGTGCCAAAAATTGAGGCACTTCTTTTACAACCACTTTCACTTTTGTAAATGAGTGAAGCTCATTAGTTCTTGCATGACCCATAAGGGGAGTTCCCACTACAACTATTTACAGAGCCATAGTGGCTTATTGAAATGATGTTCTAAGATACTATGCAAATATAAAATGGCCAAGAGTAATTGCCATCGCCTCTCCATCAACTCCCCGCATTCCACTCTACAAAATCATCATCAACTCAATTAGTAAAATAAATAGATAGCACATAATTAACCATTACACCTAGCTATCCCAATTGCAGCTAACCACTACAACAGGAGGGTACCCAGTCTCGTAACACAGGACTGCCATCAAATCAGGTATTGGTTTCTCTCCCTTCCATCTAGTTTTGGGCAAAGAGGCTTTACTTCCTATTGAGGTGGAGATACCAGCCTTGAAGATGATGCTAAAGCTTGAAGAAGTGCCCAATGATGCATTCAAGGAAAGAATTTATATTTGCAATGTGTACAGCTGGATAGGTTGTTGGCTTTTGAGCATTATGAGAAGGTCTTGAAGAAGAATCAAGCAAAGGCAAATGAGAAGGTAAAAGACAAGGACATCAAGAAGGGTGACATGGTGCTTCGTTACAATAGGAAGCTTGATAGCACTTTTTAAAAGAAATTTCAAATCAAGTGGCAAGGTCCTTTCTTGGTCTTAAACAGGTTTCCAAATGGCACATATCAGCTTGCTGACTTGGATGGTACCCCACATAAAGCAGGTGTGAATGGCTACAGATTGAAGAAGTATATTACAAGGTTGATGACTGTGATTGAGGATGAGCCTTCTTTTGAAGAATTCGCTGATCATGTGGCTAATGATGAAGATGAAGTGAAGACCCTCATGTGGTTTACAGGATTTCGTTTGTGCTGCTGATCATGAATGATCTAGCAAACTGGGGTGTGGCAAACTATGTTGGGCGCATTTCTGACACCCTTTTTTTTGTAAATTTGTACATATGGACATGACGCCCAATGTCAAAAGGGCATGTGGGATTTATTTTTGTAGGGTTTTTAGCTTGCTTTAGCAAGCACATGTACATGCACTGCAAGTCGCTAGTCTAGTGTGACAAATGTTGTCGGGCTACTATAAGTGCCCGTGAGTGAGTTTTTTGAAGTGAGACTTGTATATAACTAAAACTCATGTACAAACTTAAAATATTTCAGCCAAAGTTCAGAATTTTTCAGGCTTGAGCTCGATGTGAGTCCTTGATGATTTCTGTTGCAATTTTTGCCCCCGCCTTGCCTACTCTACGTGTAGTCGTGTTGGGACAACTCCCTGTTCGCATCAATTTTTCATGTAACGGCGTGTAGATTCAAATTTGGTCATCTTAAACTTTCTCTCCATTCATTTTTCAAGCTTTCTCTCAAGCTTTAAAGTGCCCCAATTGGAGTTGTTCTCTTCAGGTTACGACTAGTTCTTTGCAGGGTTATGGCTATGGCAGCCTAGTGGCAGATTGTGTACAGGCAGATTGGGAGGGCACGTATTTATAAATTTTTGAATTGATGTTGAAGTTGTGGGTTTGTGGTGTTCAATGGTGAAAGTGGAGGCCCTTTTCTTCATATGCATTGGTCGGCGTGTGCTGTAAATCCATGCTTTGGTAGGGTTTTGCTCCTATGTGACATAGTCTATTGGGTCGGCGACGGCCAGTAAATTCCCAAGGGGACTATTCTTGATGGACTTGTGGTGTTTCAAAGGGATTTTCCAAGGATTTTGGTGTTCTTGTAGTGCTATTTCAACGCTCTTGGGGGTGACATCGCTATAGAGGTGTTTCAGTTTGCTTGTTTCCCAACAACGTCAACTCTGGTTCAAGATTGGGACTATGACCATCTCTATTTACGGCACAAGGGAGTCATAACCAAGGTAAACACCAAGGACCATAGTTATAAGGACGTAAACCAAAATTTGATAGAAGACTTTATTGTCACTACAGATGATGGAACACAGTTGCCTACTTGGTTAGTGAAAGATGTGCATGTTTGGATGTGCGGAGCATCTGAATGCGGAAGCTTGAGAAAGAAAGATTGTATCCTAGAGCGTTCAATAGAAGACGACTACTACATGAAGGAACCATTTCTAGAGGAGTTGTTTGAACCCTTAGGTTGGGATCAAATCCTGGCGACTCTTGATGTCTACGTAAATGAGGTGACCATCACCACATTTTGTGACAAAGATAGTTACGATATAAGACCCTTTCTAATGGTATCTGCTATCCATGAAACTGAAGACAATCTTGAAACAACTAAGATGGAACAAACGAGCGATTGCAAATAGATAGTGGACAAAGTTTCTGTACGGGATCTTCCGCACAATGATGATGACGAATACCATGAGTCGAGGAGCGATGATTTAGGAAAGGATGCAGAAGGCGACCTTTCAAGTGGCTATAACATAACTCCCTTATTTATGATAAAGTTGTTGAATGAAGTTAATAAGGTTTGTGAGTATGAAAGCAGAAAAGGTGAGATAGATAACTACATCATGGAGCATGGTGTCAAAGCACAAATGAAGGAAGCAAAGCAACCACAAGAACATGTTATCATTGACATACCTGAAGAATCAACAAAAGCTACTTCAAATAAGCCAACTCCAGAAAGAGCACAAATGAAAGCAGATGAAGGAACAACATTTCCAAGTTCAACATCAAATGTTCAACAAACATAAGATCAAAAGAAGAACAAGAATCAAGAAGAAGATCAATTGTCGCCAGCACCGATCAAATTTAACATATGCGGAGAAACATGACTTAAAATCATATATTCAGTTGTGATAAATCCAAATGCGACAAATAATCTAATGTGTTATGGAACGTGGATAATGATGGGAAAGCTGGAAATCAAAGAGCTAGAAGAAACAATATATACAAGATAAAAAATGCCAATTCCTAGTTTTGGAGTGGCAGAAGCCATCCTCAAGTTAAGTATTAAGGAGTTCAAGGACACTTTCTACATAATCAACTCCCATCACATAAAATAGAGTCGGGTCCTGACAAAAATCTTGAGTGAGATCATCTTTCATCCACAAGGAGCAACACCATCAAAAGACCCAAAAGCACCTCAAGCCCGCGCAAAAAATATGCAACCAAGGATCGTGGAAAAAGATAAAGTTAAAGAAACACAAGTAGATCGACCTCGCAAGACGACTTTACCTTCAACAAGCCTCCATTAAATTTTCCGCGTAGCCTCTACATCAAGAGCCACACCATTGACAATGCAATGGAGACTGTTAGCAGCAGCTAACACATGCTACACCGATTATGCACCAAGCTAGGGATGTGCTATTATGCACAATTTTTCGTATTCATTATAAGGCCTTAGGCTCATTTAAGAGTTCCAAATTGTATAAGATTAGGCTAAAGTCTCAACTTTATCCCATAGTTGAAGGGCTTAGAGCCCAAAACTATAAAAGAGCCCTATGCTAAATGAGAAGTCATTTTTGGATGAGCTCTCTTCTTTGTAGAGTAGATGGTCATGAGGATCATGGGCTTTCCATGTCCATGTAGCTCTTGATTTTTAATAATCAATTGCACTTTATTTTTTATTAGTCTTCTTTGTTTTGATTATGTGAAGTGAGATTGTATTAGTGTGATGTTAGATCTCTAATACCTTTTTAAGTTAATCTCTTATATCCACACCATTTGCCATGGTGTGTGAAGGCTATGCCTTCCTTTTCTTTGTCCCTCTCTCTACAAGGTGTGTGATTATTGTGTGTGCATGTGTAGTAGCATAGAGGGGTTGAACCGGAATGGCCACACTAATGCGAAGTAGGTATGTTAATTGCATGTTTGTGTAGTTGTGTGATTATGAGTTGTGATTAGGGTGATTGATGTGAGAGTTTAATTTCAATCACATGATTGTGTGCAAAGTGATTAGTAAGTAGGATTGTGTGGTTGATTAGAGGAAGTCCCTTCCATGGCTTCTCTCTATGATGGATAGAAGGATCCCTTGAATCCTCTACTTCGATGTATCCTATGACACTCGTGCTTCCAAGCGCTAGCCGGGTTGCCGATCCATGGATTGATAATTTTATGTTGGTTGCAATTAGATCGTTGCTATAGTGTCTTCCTACATTTGGCACTGTTGTTGTCGGGAATCAAAATCCTAAGCTAGTGAGAAGAGGATATCTAGAATAGAGTAATTTTGCTACTAATTTCATCGGTTTTTGAGTGTGCGTAACTCAAATTAGTGTGATTTGATGATATGTGGTCAAGTAACCGAAGCTAATTTTTAAGTTATGAATTTCCAAACCCCAATTCCACCCACAATTTCACTAATTTCTCACTAACCAGTACTAATTTTTCTTCATTTCCATGCTAATTGTACTAATTCCATGCTAATTTTTACTATTTTTTGACTAACTTCACAAACCTAACCACTAACGTTTGATGTGTAACGTATGTTTAATACTCTTGAGGTGGAATTATCAGTCTAATAAAGTTATTCGTGCTAATTTGATGATTTGAGTGCTTGATCTTTGACCTACATTGGTCAATTTTGGAGCCAACTTGGTGGTGCACACACTTGTGTGTGCAATGATGTGTCTTCGCGTGGATCAAATGAATAGCTTGGAGTGTGATTAAGATGTAAGTGCACTCACTTGATCATTTCAATTCTTGATTGATTAATGTGGTTCATTGTGTGCTAATCATTTGCTAAAATTAGGTGTGTAAATCAATTGACCTACACCTTGCACCTAATTTGATTCACTTGGGATGAAATTAATGTTCAATTTTAACTAATGAACCTTGTGTGTGTCAAGATAATGCTTAATTCTCATCAAGAATTCATGTGTGTGCTTAAAGTTCATTGTGTGTGTAATGCATCAAAGAGAGAAAAAAACTGTCATAAAATTCAAGTGTGTGTGCACCTAATCTTGAGTGTGTCCATGCATAGAAATATGATATGTGAATGCAATCATATAATTGATGTGAATGCTTGGCTAATCCAATCATTGGATATGTCTAATTGCTAAAAATTTGGGCAAAGATTAAGTGTGTGCCCAATTGAAGACCACTTGATTTAATGATTGATGGTCAATTGGGACACCCAAATGCTTTTTGATTGTGAAATGTGCTTCAAATGTGTGTGTCATCATTAGGCATAAGCTTAAATGCATTGCCAATCAAGAAAAATTTAACTTTTGTGCGTAATTTTTGAGTGTGTGCATTGCTAGATTATGTTAACTTATGGTTAATTATTGGAAAAATTCAGCATGCATTGTAATGGAAATGGCATATGAACTTTGAGAGTAGCGAATTAGAAAAATTAGAGAAAGCACTTTTGTGAAATTACTTTGAGAGCATAGAGGGTGAATTTAATTGGTGGTAGCAACATAAACATAGTACTTAGTTAACTTAGCATGAATAATACTTTTGCAAGAGAGAGAGTGTAGAGAACATGACAACAATTGAGGACCGGATTTATGTCGAGCCGGTCCCTCCTTCAATAGGCATTTGTATTATAGTTTCTCCCAGAAAGAGAGACTTGGTACAACACAATATTTGTGTTCCTTGTGACTTAGGTGATGCAATGAAGATGGAAACTTCATGCATCATAAGGATAACATAAACTTTGTCAAAAGAATTAACTATCCCAAGGCCTCAAACACTTTCTAAGGTGGAGAGAGCTAGCGGGGAATGAGGGTAGGGAAGAGGAAGAAGAAACATTCCATAGGAGAAAGAAGTAGCTTCTCACTTATCATCACTCTTCTTGCTAGCATACATAATAGCATAGTAATGAAGATGGAGAAGATGAAAAGCTTAAGCATTGAAGCATGGCTCTTGGTTGGATTTGCATTCCATAGCCGAGAGTGTTGGTGTAGGCTCTCAACTTCTCTACTAGCTTGGAGAAGGAGATGGAGCTCTTACAATGAGTGTGTGTGAGTGTGTGTGGGAGAGTATACCCCCTAAGCAACCCCCTTGCTTCCTTGGTCGACCCCCTCTTCTAGCTCTTGAAAGAAATTCATTGGACCCCTTCAAGCCTCTGCCCAATCACATGCATGATGCATATCAAGCAAGCATACTAGCCTTGGGACAAGTGTCCCCCTTTCCTCTTTGAGAGAGAGGACTTGATAAATGCAAAAAGAATTAACTAAATTAACTAATTTATCATTGGACCCCTTGGGAGGCCAACCAATAGGCTTTAGGCACACCATGAGGGCAACATGGGTAGGGGCTTCACATGTGTCCTTGCTGCCTCTTGAGGCTTGGCTTATTTTGTGTGTGTGTGTGTGTGTTCTGTCTCATCCCCCTAGCTTTATGGCTCGTCCCCTCTCTTGTAGGGATGCTTTGACTTTTTGGAACACAAGAACCTTAGTTAGCAAGCATGAAAAAGCACCTCAATCTTGGGTAGGGTTCCCACAAGCACCTCAAGCTCCCTAGTCGAAAAGCATGACAAGCAACTCAAGCATATTATTCAGCAAGCACGACAAGCACCTCAAGCACCTTAGTCATCAAGCACAACAAGCACCTCAAGCTTGGGTAGGGTTCCCACCTCAAGAACTGTCCTAGGTTACCTAAGGTCAAAGGACTTTTACATTAACCTTTGGAGGTCTTTAATGAAGCCAACCCTAAGGTCTTTAAGGTCCATTATCATTTCTCTTTGATAGACCATCTCCCGTTCGGACCCATTACCTTTGGTCCCGTGCTAAGATGCATCTAAAGCACATACCTGTATTCTAACCCTTGTTCCCGTTTATTCTCCCACATTAAATGATCATTTTAATATGAGAAAATCATTTGGGTTGGTTATATATTATATTTTATGACCATATCTCTCTCTTGAAATCATAGTTGTCCTTGACTATGAGGTAGAAGAGATAAAGCCTTAGTTATTAGTCAATCTTTCTTAGCAGGTAGATGATCCCTTTTTACCCTACGACATCATTCCAAGATGGATGATTAATCCATTTGGTGCTTGGGAGACATAGCTTCCACAAGCATGTCTACTCTTTAGTCCATTTCATTCTCCCAAAGTAGAGTGACAAATTCTACTTGGTATTTGAGAGATGTCGTCATCTCACAAACATGATTCGAAGCATGCATACTATTAAAATTTTTGCACAATAGAAAGAGAATTAGTCTTATAAGACAAAAGCATTGGTCATTTGAAAGAAATTTGTACATTTTCTTTCTCTAGTGTAGCATTGTAAGCATTGACAAGGTTCATACTATCCTTAAGCTATATTCCTTGCATCCATCTAGCATATTCAAAAGGATAATTTTTGAATACCGTCGGATAATCTTACCATGTCGTAGTACCTTGTCTTCATGCCAAAGGATAGCTTCGAGTTGTAGCACCTCTTCTTGGTCTTTGATTTCGGGAGGGTCTTCAATAATTGGTTCACTTGGTGGCTCTCCTTTGTAGGGCTTAAGTAGGCTCACATAAAAGCATTGTGTATGAGCCAATGGTTGGGAAACTTGAGTTGATAAGCCATCTCATTGATTGGCTTCAAGATTTGAAAAGGACCATAGTATCTTTTTGCTAATTTAGCATAATACTTTTGATGGCCCGTAGGATTTTTGCCCGTCGTTCGTCTCAATCGAGCCTTGGGAAACTTAAGTAAGACCCAATCGTTTTCTTTGAATGTTAAGGCCCTGTTATGCTTATTCTGAACGAGCAAATAAAATTCTCCTTAGCTCGCTACCTTGTTCACATAAGGCGGTGGAAGGTGTTGGCTAGGCTGCCACGTCAAGGAAGTATTTGCCTTTTTCTCTTCCGCCCTGTCCTCTTTTTCTTCCGACCCCCCCCCCCCCCCCCCCCCCCCCCCCTCCCCTGCCTGTGAGCACTTCCACCCTCCTGCCTTTCTTCTCCAACCAATGGACCCGTGCCATGCAAGCAAAAGGACTACCGTCTCGTGTGAACGATAAGGCAGCAGTGGCAGAACTGTGAATCACTATGTTCCGCCTGGAAGGGGTGGAAAGGTGCTTCTCTTCCACCTCTTCAATATGAACCCACCCTTATATGGAAAAGGTCTCCTATTGACCCACCAGTTTGCTTCTTCCATTGCAGTGCACTTAGAGGGCTCCCCCATACACCCTCTGAAAGCGTTTGTAGAGGGCCCTCAAAAACGAAAATGTATGCCCCATAGCTTTCCCTACTTTTATGGCACCCTCTTCCACAAACTTTGGGGGTAACCTGTAGTGACTGCTACAATTTAGGTAGGGGGTGTCTCAACCACCCCCTACATCCAAAGAAGCACCATTTGGATAGGCTATAAGAGGTAAAAGGGGTAGGGATGCTAGAAATAGAATAAAAGCAAAGGGTTATAGCAAGTCACGTTTGGGGATATGGGGGGTATGGGAAGCTGGATGTCATTTTTAAGGGCCCTCCAAGAAATAATGGGTCCTTGCTCCTTAAAGGCCTATGGGGGAGCCCTCTTACACACACATACACACACATGCTATTTTGGGGGTCCGTAGGTCCTCAAAGTGCGTAGCCCATGACTGTGAACACCCAGCTCATCCTCATTTCCTAGTTGTGCACTACCTGCCAATTTTTGTGCCGAAAGAGATGCACGATATTCACACACACACACACACACATTAAAATTTACTGCTGATTTCATGCTTCCAAGTTTCGTATTGCTCTCTAGAGCGCCTGCCTTCACACACACTTCACCTCCATCTGCAGAAAACTTGCCAAGTTGCCCATGCTCAGCCCGCAATGTGGTCAAACCTACGCCGCTTTGTTTTAAGTTTTCAACATCTAATCCCTCAACTGCTGCCTAAGTGCCTGAATTGGGTGCTATTTGTGCTATTTGCCTTGCCATTGAAGGCACACCCCTCATAAGTAATTTTCATGCCCACATCTGCCGCTAATAGCGTTGCAAGCTTGTAGATTCCTTGCTCTTCCACATGATCACAACACAACATCACAGACATCCTTCCCTCCTGGTCGATGTGCTCATTGTTTCCTTGCCCATCACTGTGTACGCAACACCTATCCTCGGTCCCTTGGCTGCCGACCTACTTGGTTGTGCTCCCTTGCCCCACTCACAAGTAGCATGTGGTGCAATGCCGGGCTCCATGGCCAATCACTTGACTTTAAAGTTCAAGTCCTGAACCCTCGTGCTACCTTGCTCATCGGTGACTACACACTAGGGTAAAGGGGCCAGTATTAGAACCTTTAAGCTTGCGCTCGCCAATCTTGAGCATGCGAGCAACCAATTCAATTCTGAAAAGCACCATAGATGCCTGGCAATGGGCGTAAGTTGGAAAACAAATCTCAGTAGTTGCGGTGCTGCGTACAGAAAGCGCGATAGGCGCTCGTTTATCTCGACGAGAAAAAGGAGTAAAAAACGATTTAGTACAACCAAGGGCCAATTTAAAGTTGGTCGTAGACCAGATTTGAACCCGAATCCGGCGAATGGCATGACTCCACATCAGCTGGCTTAACCATCAAAGCCACGCCTGTTGGTGCTAGAATTGGGGTGTGATAACTTTTTAAGTGAAACCCATCCCATGACTGGCCCCTTTACCCTACACAAACACCCACTTGCCCTATGCACACCCCGTTGTCGGCTTATGGAGAATTGGTGATGCCCAATGGATCCACACACTCCAATGGCAGTTATTGAAAGCCTCGTGACCACGTCTCACCACCACCATGCAATTTGCATTCAACCATGCAATGATGGTAGGCTTCTCTCAAGCTATGTCATTTGCTGATTTGACATGCATCCACATACTCATATTTTTGCATGTAACTCCATGCCAACCCCACAGTGTGCCTCGTTGGCAATGAGCTTCACCAACCACACACACACACACTTGAAAATTCAGCTGGCCTGCAGCTTTCGCCGGTTGATCCCATCCACTTGCTCGTTGATTTTTGGCTACAGATAAAGGCCATGATAATCAGGCCCACTAGTTGGAGCCCCCCCTTTTTAGTGGATGCTCTTAAAAAATCCCACTCCCCATCTCGTGCTAACCATAATGTTGCACACAGACTGCCACCAATGAAAAATAAATTAAAACTGCATGTCCTTGCGAAATTGATCGGAGACTATTGTGACCTTCAGCAAACTAGAAAATTGAAACCCACTGAGTGAAGAATGAAAAATTACTTTAATTACTTTTGCGAGGGTAAATAGTAAGGGCCATCCAATTGTTTTCAATTTCTAGGACAACAAATGTCACATCTAATGCCTAGATCACATGCAAGAGTATTTAAAGATTTGTTTCATGGTGAGTGCTCTTGCTTGATATCTATGACAAAATTTCTTTAGGAGGTCTACCAATCCATTTGCTTCTTTGCATGGATGATCATTTGTGTGCATTATGCAACTTTGTCTCTCTTTTCTTGCCTTTGATGTCAAAATTGCTACATAAGAGCATGAGAGCATGTGCATTAGAGAATTTCCATTGTGATGATTGTTTGCATGGAATGGATTGTTGGTCATGGCATCATTAGTGAATATTCTAATGAAAAATGCTTTGATGCACTAATTATTGACCTATGTTATAGAGAGATTGACCAATGGCACAAGAATATGGTTTTGATTATCTCATAAGAGTTGAAAATTCACTCAACACATGCTTTCTCTCCCACTTTCTATGAATGCCATATGTGCTATACACGAGCATGGTCTTGACATTGGTTGCGTATGGTTTGATTGTGTGATGGATTCTAGGCAGAAATGACCTTACTTGCACTAATAATTTGACTTGTGCTAATTTTATGTGGAATTTGCATTACGCTAAATGAAAAATTGTTTTGGCATGCATGAGAGCTTCACTTTTGAAACTACAATTGACATTGCATTGTCGGGACTTTGTGCCTAGACTTGTTGCATTCGAGTGCTTAGTATGAATGAGAAATCTTTCCGTAGCACTAAAACATTGAGCTTGTTTGAATGACCATGAGATAGCATTAAAAGTTTCGGTCTTGTGATTGATCGTGAATTGTTTTGGTTCTTGTGTTGAATGCCCATATGCTTAAGAGAACTAATGATCAAGTCCTTTTTTGAAGAGATGTGGCAAGGTCAGGATTCCATTACAAAAATGGGGGTTGGCTTTGTAATATATTGCAAGATTTGGTTATTTAGAGCCAATCCAACTCATTTGATTCAAGTTGTATAATCACTAGATCACCGCTTTGCACTAAGATTGTAAAATTTCATGTGAGCTAGTTGTTAATCAAATTTTTTGGAGATAAATTGTAAAATTTGGCTTTCAAGAGCCACTTCCTTTCATTTAAAGTTTCTTATTTCTAGCTCATAGCTTGATCTAAAAATTCACAGTTCATTTGAGCTAGCAATTAATCAACTTTTGATAATGCATGAGAGATTGTAAAAATTGCAAAATTTGCTTATGTAGAAACATTTTTTCTCTCATTTTTTGATATGTATGCATAGACTTGCTACTTTAGAGCACCATGTGCATAACCAAAGACACTTTTTTCCCCTGGGGTTTTTTATCTTTGTCATATTTGGGTATTTGAGATCCTAGCATTAGGATTTCAATAATTATTTTTGTGTGTTTTTCTTGCCTTTCAATAAATGGCTTTTGGAACTTGTTTTTTCAACACTTATCTTCAAAAAGATTGGCTTGTAAATAAAAGGAATCAAGAGGCTCTCAAACAAGAGTGGATGCTTTGCTCAAGGATGCTCAAAAGAGCATGAATACGTGAAATTTCTTGTGTGATATTGCTCGTTTGTTTATCTCTCCATTCTCTATGCTTGGATTAAGTAATTTTGTTTCTAAGCTATGGTTCCTTCATTTTCAAAAGCTAGGCATACATGAAAGTTTCAACACTTTGCTTTGTGAATATTAAACTCATAAAAAATTTAATTTTATGTGTGCTAATCATGGGTAATTGGCCTTGACCTTAAGTTAATGTAGGATCATTGCTCATTAGTCCTAGACTCCTAGTGATTGACTTAATACTCGACTTATTTCTAACATGACCTAAGGCTATGATTAGGCTTTAGTACCTTAGTCCATTTTCCATAAACATCTCATGATGGAAGCATTAAAAAAGTGCTTAAAAAATGAACAATGAACCAAAGAAAGGTGTCCAAAAAGAGTAGCAAAAATGCTACTAGACATATGAAAAGGAAATCTCTATGTTATGTTGTGTCCATGTGAGGTCTAGCGCCTTATTGACACTTGGTAGATTAGGGGAATCACCTTGGCTCACTTGGTCAAGGCCCTAAACCAATGCCCTAGGCTGATAGGGGTTAGATGTCACCTTGGTAGACTAGTAGGATCTTGAAATACCTCCTTGAGGGTTAAAGGAGCCGAGAGTTGTAGTTAGACTTGCCATGGGTGGTAGCCTTGTGATGTGCTTTACTTTCTTTATCAAAAGTTTAAAACAAAACTTCCATGAGCTTCAAAAAGCTAAGCATGACAATGCACTAATAGATTATGAGCTTCTTTGTGGCCATAGACATGATAGACTTGGATGCATTATTAAGGTTGATCATATAGTTTTTAGGCTAGTAGGTTTATGACCTTGAATTAGCGTAGGGTCATAATTTATTTCTTGTGTTACATCCATAGATATGAAATTTTTAGTGGTTTAATCTTCATAATAGTTTACACGTATTTTTGCTTTATGTTGTTTACTTTTTGGCTATGATAAAACCATATTTTGGAAGCAAAACTCACTTTGCATGATTGTTCATTGCACTTCATGTTTTATTCATCTTTGTTGGACTTTGATACTCATCACTTGTCTTAGCTCAATATTCTTCCATGGACGTGCTTTATACTCTATCATCGTATTCTGTTTCAACGGCACTCGAGGACATGCACCAAATTAGGAAGGCCCCGGGGGGGGGGGATGTTAGCAGTGGATAACACATGCTGCACCGATTATGCACCAAGCTAGGGATGTGCTATTATGCACAATATGTCCTATTCATTGTATAAGGCCTTGGGCTCATTTAGGATTTTCAAATTATATAAGCTTAGGCTAAAGGCTCAACTTTATCCCATAGTTAAAGGCTCAAAGCTATAAAAGATCCCTGTGCTAAATGAGAAGTCATTCTTGGGTGAGCTCTCTTCTTTGTAGAGTGGATGGTCATGAAGCTCATGGGATTTCTATGCCCATGTAGCTCGTGATTTCTAATAATCAATTGCAATTTCTTTCTTATTAGTCTTTACGTGAAGTGAGATTGTATTAGTGTGACGTTAGATCTCTAATCCATTTTTAAGTTAATCTTTTCTATCCACACCATTGGCCATGGTGTGTGAAGGCTATGACTTCCTTCTCTCTCTCTCTCTCTCTCTCTCTCTCTCTCTCTCTCTCTCTCTCGTGTGTAGCATTGAGGGGTTGGACTCGAATGGCACACTAATGCAAAGTAGGTATGTTAATTGCATGCTTGTGTAGCTGTGTGATTAGGATGCCATCTCGTTGATGTTGCCATTGGGCTCGCTAAGCTCTGGTTGCTGTGGGCAGTCACCACCTCCATGCTCTGACTACTACTACATGGTGCCTGCATTGAAAAGAAAACACAATCAATATCACAAAATGCAAATGTATGAAACACAATTCTAATAGATAGATAAGGTAACCCTTAAACAGTGAGGTGTGGAAATTGAATATCAAATCTAGAAAAAAACATTATTATTCTTATGGATGGCACACGATGCTTGAATTCATAGATACTACCATATTTCTATAAAAACTCAAGAGATCCCAAAGCTTCTAGCAATAGATTTTGTAATTCTCAAAAAGCATCAATGATATTAAGATGCCAAAGGTGGTTCCCCTTGTCTGGCTTGGGCACACTTGTAGAGGGTGTGTGTGTGTGTGTGTGTGTGTGTGTGTGTGTGTGTGTGTGTGTGTGTGTGTGTGTGTGTACACATCACAATGTGAGGGGTATGCAATAAATGCTTTTTGAACTTACAAGGGAGATAAGACATAGTCGTCCGTGTTTGTGTTTTGTACATGCAAAATGCTACATGGAAAAGGGGACAAACTTATAGTATAAGAGCTCACCAATGCTTTACATTTGCACACCCATGTGCTTCTAGATTTGTTAGAGAGAGTCAACTACATCATGGGAGGTAGTTGAATACTTCATGGGAGGTAGGGAGATTCAAGAAAAATAGAGATTGAATTATAGATAAAGTGGGAAGGTGAAGTTAATTCGCACAAAATCAAGGCTCGAGAAAATGATTTTTTAGAGCCAGCATTGGGATCATTTTTCCCCCTTTACGAGAACACAAAAACCTTATTTGCAAAGGTATTTTCTACATAGATTTCAAGATGTGGGGCTACCATATTAAATGTATATAGATTTTTATCATTCATCTAGAATTTGGTGAGTGGTGCAAAAAATGGCAAGGGAAAAAGGAAGACCAAATGAATTTTGTGATCCTCCCAACTTTTTCTAAGAGTGTCAAAATCCTCATGTATCTGGGCTACTTTTGGTTTCTGTTAGCTTTGGGTCTAGGAAGTTGTTTTTGGATTGCAGTTATTGTGGCCATGTCCCACCAACAAGAGCAAGGATAGGACACTATAGCTTGAAGTAGAGTGAGGGAGCCTCTCTTATGTTGGCAACTTGGATACATGTATCCATGTTGAGATTATTAGTCAATCTCTTTGGTCCATGTGTTTAACATCGATGTGGTGCTTTGAATTCACAAGAATACTATGATGATCTTCTTGGGGGATGTGCTCTATATTGGAATGACATGTTTTTAGATTATGCCCAAACAATGGTGGGTCCAAGAAGTACTCAAGTTGAAATCACCAATGCTTAACAAATTCATGAAGATATTGTAATGGTGAGGATGCAAAGTGATGGCCTCTATCTAACTACAATAACATATCCTTGCAAAGTCAACCTTTAAGAGCAGAAAATATAGAAACTCTTGATGTTCTAGATGCCCATCTGGATGCACTTATTCTAGGCAACATCCCCAACATGGGCATGGAAAAGAAGCTCTAGGTTTCTTTTGCCAAGTGCAAAGTGAGAGACTCTCTAGAATTAATCTAAGCCATGATTACATCCAAAGATATGTGGCGTTTTGTTGTTAATGAGATGTTGCAAAAATATTTTGGTACAATGAGACCATAATAGAGTATAGGAGGGCACATGCATGATGGACATAGAAAGTTTCACAGGTGATTTGCTTCTATAAACTTTAGACGGTTAGCTCTCCTTAAAATTTATAATTTTGAGGTGAATTTCAAAATTTTACAGCGCAAAGTTTACCTAGTTTTGTTGCACACTCTCTCTTTCACTCTCAGACCAGTCCATAGAACGGGTTGTACACAAGTTATTTTGTAACCAGACACTATATCAATGTGGTCTCATAGGTTGTTTGGGTCTTTTGAAGACATTTAAAATAACATTTCAGTTCATTTCTCCATTTCTCTCTTCCTCTGTGTGTGTGTGTGTGTGTGTGTGTGCGCGCCTTTCTCTCTATCAGTTTGATTGCATATGACATTTGGGTATTTTGAAGAAATTTCAAATAAAATTTCATTTTGATTTCTCTCTCTCTCTCTCTCTCTCTCTCTCTCTCTCTCTCTCTCTCTCTCTCTCTCTCTCTCTCTCTCTCTCTCTCTCTCTCTCTCTCTCTCTCTCTCTCTGATCGCATATGTAATTGCGGTCTCTTGAAGAAATTTCACATAACATTTCATTTTTGTTTTCTCTGTGTGTGTGTGTGTGTCTTTCTCTCTCTCCCGAGAGAGAGAGAGATTCAAGCAAGGAAAGAACCAAAGATTTGTGAAAGTGTAAAGTTTAGAACCTGAAGCAAAGAGAATAAGGGAATCTTGATCTTTAACTTTTTCCATACCTTTGCATGGTTCATTGGACGTGTCAACAATAGGAACACACCCATCAAATCAAAGATCAATCCAAATGCGGATTGGGGTTTCTTCTTTTCTATGCTTTCATATGGGAGTGATATTTTATTATTGGGATTTCTTCGATAGTCCCTGAAACCATAACTACGAAGGTTGCATTTGTAACATCTTCCTTTTGATCGATATTGTGCCATCTCTTTAGGAGTCAAACATCAAGTAGAAGTGTTGGAGACCGTTCGAGTTTATGGTCATGTTTCTTGGGACTATCCCAATGCTAGCCTCCTTTGCATCCCTTGGACAAATCAATAGCCATCAAGCCCCTCTCTTGGGCATTCCCTCGCTACATCAATTTTTTCCAATGTTGCCCTTCATTTGCTCTATCATTATTTTCATTCTCATCCCTCTTTCCACAAAAGGTCTTCTGCATTTTACGTGCTTGTTTTCCATTTTTGCAGCCAACTTTCAGCCCTTCATTCCTCTCACATCAGGAGCGCAAATCACCCCTAGATATACCCTTTGGTGGCCATCATCAATCCAATATCAAGACGGATCCAAAGGTGTATCAAATTAGTCCCAAAGGTGCTTCATTTTGAAGATTTATCATGGCAACATTCCCCATTGAGTCAGTAAAGGTTGCCTCCATGGTCTGAGAGAATCTAGAGAAGTGTAGAAAAAAGTGTGCTCACAATGTGCCAAAAAAATATATGATTCTTGTGTTGTTTGTAATGGTTTTGAAGGTCAATTGACCAAAAACTAGGTGATTCTTGTCTCTTTGTGGCTATATCCCTAGGGTTTATACTCTGCATGATAAGCCTTCTTTACCATCTAGGCATTAAAGAAAGCACCATGTTTGTGGGCATGGCTCTGGAGGATCCAAAAGAGGTGGTTGCCCCAAGACTATGTAGAGAGATGATGCATATTGACCCCATACCTCTGTAGAAGTGATGACTGGTGGCGGAGAATGCCCATGGAAGAGTTTCCATGCCTCGCCTGACTCTTGGCTAAAAAGCAGCTGGTATAAATCCTACTCTAATGGAGCTAAAAACGGCCTCTTTATTTGTCGCACCAAACACTGAGAAGCAATATGTGACTGCATGTGAGTGATGACTCCTAGAAGTACCTCCCTCTGAAGTCAGGCTCTGGTTTCTCTACACTCTTCATCGTACCAACTTTTATGGGGTATGCTCCCAGAATATCGTCGTTGCCCAGGCTCAGTGTGTGGGTATACTTCTGCTGTTGCATCTTATAGTGTCTCTATCAATATATAAGTAAGCTCCTCTAGAGGTCTCCCCAGATCCTCTATGTATAAGCATTTGTAGATACCATCTATGTAGACAGAATCAGTCTTTGAAGTAAAAGTGTATTGGGTATGCATAGATGTCTATGCCAGTTGAGTTGTGCTCAACTGGAATGAGGCGATAAACCTAAGACCTATGCAATTACTCAATGAAACCTATGCAATTTCTTTTTGCATTGAGAAACTATGTGATTGGTGCAAAGATGTTTTAGAGCATTACAATGTGCCATGGCAAGAGCAAAAGCAAAAGCAAAGTGACTGCAACACAATTGTCGCTATAATGCGGAAAAACTACTTACAACAACCACCTAGGCAAAGAAGACATTGCAAACAATGAGTGAGCATTTAAATATGTTAGAGATCAACTCGGAGGTGTGTTTGCGTCCGCTTAGTGAGATGATGCCTAGATTTTACTTTACTTTGGTCACTTTTGTAAATAGTTGTCTTTTTTGGATTATCTGACGAATGTAAATGGAGCTTTTTGTATATTCATGGAACATTGAGTTGAATTGTACCTTTTTATAATGATGGAGTCATGGTGCAAATCGATTAATACACAATGTGGTGTATCATGATATTTTATCTTGATATTTGGAATTTATATTCAAAAATAAAGTCTTTTTATAATGATGGAGCAAAGCGATTAATGGGTAAAAGCATGTTAGCGTGACACGCTTTTTATGCTAATTAGCATATCCAAAAAAAACTTGGGCACACGGTAAAATTTTCACAAATAATATCAAAACTTGTCGGAGTTTTTAAATTTGGATTCCTTGTTTCAGGAACTTTCTATTGATAAATCATACGTCCTAGATCCTAGAGATCTAGCTCGTGTTATTGTACTAGTTAGCATATGTCAAAATTGTGCTAACTAGCACTGTCTAGGACATCAAAAAGCATGTCATGTTAACATGATTTCACCCTAATACAAAATGTGGTGTATTGTGATATTTTCTATTGCAATCTGGACATCTATTTGCAAGTAAATTATTATTATAATAATGGAGTCATGGTGCAAAGTGATCAATGCAGAATGTGGTGTGCTGTTATAGTTTTTGTTGAAATCTAGACACTATATTCGCAAGTAAAGTCTTTTTTATAATGATGGACTCATGGTGCAAAGTGATTAATACAAAATGTAGTGTGTTGTGATAACTTAAAGCAAGGTGTACCAATGGATTTGCAAATGTATCTGTGATGCAAACTTAAGTTCTATTGCACATTGAGATAGTGTAAATGTGTTTGTGCCACGTATGGGGACGAGCATGAGAAATCTAAAAAATCATACAATCACTTGCGTGCAATTGCAGATGCAACTGGCCTAAATGACCAAGAGAATGTTGCTGCAAGGACCAGTGAGTGGGTTCCGCCAAATGGCAAGCAATGGAAAGACATCAAGAAAGACGTCACCATAGAGATGGTCAAGGAAGCATGGCCAAATGTTTCTAAATTCTCTAGCCGCAAGGGAAGATGGAAGCTAGATAAGTGTGTTGTGCCAGACATTTGCACGCATGCCAAATCTATATACCTTGCATGCACGATGAGTACATTAAACCACACAAATTGTGCCTTATGGTTTTCAAAGATGTTATATGTCCAATTTGTTCAAAATGAGCCAGTGGAATTTAGTAGAAGAACCCCCAATAAGAGCATAGTGGATATCCAAAGTGAAATAGTCACAACATCACGAGAGGAGCTAAGATATGCATTGGCTGGCTCCGCTATGCAAACACATGACGTTGTGGAGGAATTGCAAACATAGCTTTGTACCTCCACATAGACGATGAGGAAAGGGGACTCAATCAATAACAAAGTGTTACAGAGAGATATCAAGCTGCTCAGGCGTGAACTCCGTGAAATGGAGGAACGTGCTCAACAACAATCAATCATGTCAATGAGCGAGCATCCTAACACATTGCGGCCACCTCCAGCTTACACTTCAGATGTTGTGGGCCCTTGCCCAATTTGTGGATACTTTTTCCATAGTTGGAGTGGACACTACAGAATAGCTTGTGGCCACGTGTATCATTTACCATGTCTCATACAAAACATAGTAAATAAAAAAGAGTGCTAATGCAAAATTTGGTTTCACATGGAAGCTTCAATATTCTGTACATACGTTGTCGATACATGTCTAGCACATGTTGTCTCTTCAAAATAAACTTCACCACCTTCCTTGCTTTATCTATAATGATTTTGAACCAATCAGTGTCTTCTTTCTTATACCAATCTTGCAACACAAGATTTAAGCTATGTGCATTGCAACCAAACGTGTACAAGCTAGGAAAGCGCTCCTCCAAGAGATGACCCGTTGCTTTGCAATTTTTGGCATTGTCCATTATCACTTGTACTACATTTTGACCAACTTGATGAATTGTTTATATGATTATATCAGCTATATAGCTCCCTGACTTTATCTCACCTGAGTTGTCAACTGATTCAATAAAGCACTCCCCTTGAGGACTTAATAGGATCACATCAATCATCGGCCTACGTGGACATTTGACCATCCATCACTGACTATAGTACATCCCGTTTGATCAATTGATTTCAAGATCAATCTATCAACTTCTTTTCGGGTGTCTACAAAGCATTTATCCAAGAATGTTGTGCACATTTGATGATATGATGGAGGGAAAAAACCATCCCCATACTCACCAAACTTCTTCCATGCATGCTTCCATGACTCTCATGTGACCATCAACATAGAACCACATGTAAAATAGATAGCTTGTGCAAGATTGTGCCTCTTCAAGGGTAGTTGATCGAAAGCTTTGCTCTAGACTTACGTGACTCACTCTATGCATTTCAAAATGGTACTCGGGCGATCCATCTTGAGTTCTAGCTCTTTGTGTGTCTGTGTGTGTGCGCTGGCCGGCATGGAGAGAGCACCACTATTTTTTTTGCCTTGTGTTGAGGCAACACTGCCTTGGTGCTTTGAAGCATAACAGCTTGGAGTCGGTATTCTAGGTCACCTTGCATTGGCTACACCTCTTAACAACTCTCTCAAGAGTTTTATAGCACTCTCATGACCTACACCATTATATCTACCTCCATTAGACCTATTAGTTGTTCCATTCCCTGAACCAAGGAAGTGTTCCCTAATACGAGGTGCACCTCCCAATTTTTCTTTGCCACATAATTTGCAACACCAATCTATAAATGATCTTACGTTCTCAACAAATTGCCACTCAGGTCCTGGCACTTTACCACCGACGGCCTTGCGCTTCCCTTTATCGGAAGCTCCATTGTTTGATACTTCACCACCAATCGATAGGCGACTAGAAGTAGTTGCGTTGATGTTTTGAGAGCAAGCATTGGCATCCATGACAAGTTCACAAGCCACCTATACATTCATACAATCGTAAAAATATTAGGTTTTTGAAAAATAGTATTTAATTGAACAATTGTATAATAAAGTAAAATAATATACATATAAACATAAAGCAAAAAGAAGTGAAAATTTGATTTTAGTAATAGAAATGGGCAGACAAGTATGCTGGTGTAGTGATCAGAAGCAATCCATTCCAACCATAGAAATGAGCCCTAGGCACTTGCACCATCTAACCCTTCACAAGGATGCTCCCTATCCAAACCTGTTTCTAGAGGGATAGACACCCAGGGAAGGTAACTAAACGTAACAAACAACTACGTTAGTGTAGTGAAATAAGAAGCACTCCATTCAAACCATAGAAATGAGCTCCAAACACTTTCACCATCTAAACCCTTCACGAGGATTCTCACTACCCAAACCTACTTTCAGGCGGATAGACACCCAAGTGAGGTAACTAAACGTGATAGACAAGTACGTCGGTGTAGTGATAAGGAGCACTCCATTCCAGTGATAGAAATATGCTCCAAGCACTAGCACCACCTAACCCCTTCATGAGGATGCTTCCTATCCAAACCTATTTCTACGTAGATAGACACCCAAGGGAGGTAACTGTACGTAACAAAACAATACGTAGGTGTAGTGATAAGGAATTCTCCATTCCAGCCATAGAAATGAGCCCCAAGCACTTGCACCACCTAAAACCTCCGCAAGGATGCTCCCTACCCAAACCTGTTTCTAGGAGGATAGACACCCAAGGGGAAGTAAGTTGTAACTTTTCGTGGTGTTAAAAAATATAGGAATAAAAGCTACCTGAATGAAAGTCAACACCTCAACTAAGCCAACAAGTGTGCCAAAATGGACGGATTCAAGTATGGGGCATCTTTTATATAGACACTTCTAGAAATGGGGACCAAGAGGAGGATATAGCCGAGCCCATCGTACCCCATCGGGCCAGACAGAATGCCCACCGGGCTAACAAGAAGGGCAAGTTCTAGCAGGTGCTTGTGAATTTGATGTTATCAACACTCTCGTGGAGTGTTAATAACATGAGTTATTACCACTTTGCACATGAAGACGTGAATGAAATCACTGGTAGGCAACATGGTAGCCAAGGTCGTCCACTAGTACCTCATTTTGGTGGGGTGAGACCTTCAAACAAGAAAGGGAGCTTGTGGAGTTCTGATGACAATTGGAAATGGATGGAGAGGAAAGTGCTGTAGTGCAAGAGAAAGGTTCATTTTGCAGATGAGCAAAAGGGTGCCAAAGAATGGTAAGGGATTGAGGCATGATGCATGAGTACTTACGTCAAAGGTTTTGATTTCAAATGCCACGTCAATGACATTTTGGAATTAACATTGGGGAGACAATGATGTGAATAAACGATGATGGAATTAACACTGGAGAGACGAAATAGATCACCCCCATGAAGACGGGTGTGATACCATCATGGCAAAAAATATTTGTATGGGTCCTCAATGGGTGCTAGCATAGTTGATAGAGCAATAGCGTGTTGTGTCCAAGGTTGTGGGTTTTGACCTCCTTGACAAGTTGTGTGGCATATTCCCCACGTATCCCCAAGATGGTCTGTTACCCTTAGCTGACTGGGAAAGCTCCATCTCATTGGATCGGGGGTGTGTTGTAAGCTTCGGTTCACTTTAAAAGAAAAAAAAAAAAAATTGCACGGCTAAGAGCGCCCCTCAATTGACTCTTCAAGTTGAAGGGTCTTTTGGAGAATGCAAGGCCTTTGTGTAGCGACATGACAGCCCCATAACAACTATCACTAGGTCAGGGTGTAGATCATACAAGTACTGTGTAAAATCTATACTTTTTGAAGGTAAAAAGTACAATTTATGACCGATTGACAGGCTGCAACCAATTAAGTGGCAGTGTTGATAGTACATAGGGTGGTGAAACCCACTTTTCACTAAAAGATTTTGTACAAGTTGGTTCAACCATCTAACTACCAAATCTGTCAAGGTCGGTGGTCCGGGGGCGGACCATCTTGGTGCTCCATCTACTTGATTTTACTGGACGGAAAATTCAGATGCACTGAACGATCCATGACACATCAGCATGGAGAAAATTCAAAGCTGTTTTGGATGTGTTTTAACAAGTAATAACTTTGAAGAATAGGAGTAACTATATACTTTTGGATGTGAAGTAAGAACCATTGACTTCCCTTTAAACTTCACATCCTTACTCCTATTCTTCAAAGTTATCTCTTGTTAAGAACATCCAAAACAACTTTGATTTTTCTGCACGCTGATGTGTCATGCATCGTATAGTGCATCCAAATTTTTTGTTGAGTAAACCCCCGACCTTGATGGATTTGGGATTTGAATGGTTGGATCAACTCATGCAATTTTTTTTTAGCAAAAATTAGGTTTCACCACTCTCTGTACTATCAACACCGTCAGTTAACTTGCTCCAACCCGTCAATCAGTCATAAATTGCACTTTTTACTTCAAAAAGTGCAGGCTTTCATGCTCAGTACTTGTATGATCTACACGTTGACCTAGTGATAGCTTCTATGGGGCTGCCATGTCGTTTCAGAAAAGGCTTCTATTCTCCAGAATACTCTTCATCTTGAAGGGTTTATGGGGGGCGCTCTTACCTATGTAATTATTATTATTATTATATTTTTTTAAGAGTGAACTGAAGTTTACAACATACACCCCTGAACCAGTGAGGTGGAGCATTCTCAATTGGCTTAGGGTGACCAATCCATCTTGGGGATACTCGTCACATGAGTTGTCAAGGGGGTTAAAACCCACAATCTTAGACACAATAGGCTATCGCTCCATCAACAGAGCACCTGTTGAGGGACCCGTGTGAATATTGGTTTCCATGATGGTATCACACCTGTTGTCATGGGGGTGGCCTATTCTATCTCCCCAATGTTAATTCCAAAATGTCACTCACGTGGAATTTTGGAATTAAAACCTTTGATGTAAGTACTCATGCCTCATACCTCAATGTAAGGTGTCTGACCCCGATAAAAAAGAACACCATTGTACCTTGAAATGAAATTAATGGAATAAGTTACTATTTTTAGCAGTTTTTCAGATTTTGTCAGCGCCATGATGTTTAGAATGTTTTAAAGCTCCGAAATGTGAATTAAAATAATCAGCTTTAGCAGCTAGGGGGAGCCCTCTTGCTTTGTGGGAGTCCTGGGAGAGTTTCCAAGCCAGTAACTAAGTCTCAGAGTCAGTTAACCAAGCCAACCTCACACTTGGTGGGTAGGGGAACTGAACTTGCCAATGCAGGGACTTAGTGCTCACTCAGATGCTTATAGTAGCACAAATCAATTTTCAGCTTGTAGGAGCCTATTTAAAGACCTGCACACACACACATATGCTCACACACACACACAGTGCACACACACACACCTACACACACTCTGGGAAGGTGCTACCGGAACACACACCGTTTGAAGGAGAATCAAGGAGGGAGATGCTGTCGAATTCTCGCCTCAAGAAGCTCGATTAGATCAGAGAATCGAGAGGATTATCATCCCTTAATCACGGTAACCACGGTTTAATTAATGCTTTCTGCAAATCCTTTTCATTACCATCTAAATTTCTCATCTATTATGCTTATTCCTAGTCGTAATTCTCTATAATTGCTCCCTAAATTCTCTTTAACCATATTCTATTAAGTAATCATCATTCCAAAGCTGAATTATCAGCCATTCATCATCCTCGATTAATGATTAGTGCATGATTAACAGAATTTTCTCTCTCTAGGTAGCATAGTGATTAATCGATAAGCTGGGAACTGTGTAGATTGATGAAAATCACTTTTTTATTAACAATGTAGCTAAATTAGATCCATTCTCTTATGCATTAAGATGTAATTAAGGAATAATTAATCTGTCATTAAGTCTCTACGAGTCGACTTTCCTCACATACGCATAAGATAAATCTGCATCATCTAGTTGCTAGGAAAGAGATTAATCATACTTAATTCATCTCTCTGGTAATTCCATTAGTGAAATCCTATTATTCTTAATCATGTAAGCCGAGTAATTATCTTTAGAGCCGGTTCCCATAGGATTATGTGTCATCCATAATGATTGCTATATGGAAAAATCTAAACCTCTCATGTAGCAGGCATTGTTTGATGTTGCTAATCTATCATTTGGCTTGTTATGACGCTTATGGACATTAGCTCTTTTCCCCAAGTTAATTACTTAAAGTAGTGAGTTAAAAATGGCCCCGGTTAAGAGGACTCGCTTTGGTGGAGCCCACGACCACGAGGCAGGAACGAGCAAGGTGAATGGGAAGGGAAAAGCTCCCATGGAGGAACAAATACCGGCCATCTCACGGGCCATCGACGAAGAAATGGAAGAGGTAGATCATAATTTCATTCAAGTTGTTTAATTTAACATTGCACACGTTTAGTTAGGAATGAAAATATCCCCAAACATGTTGGAGAAATCCGACGGAAACCTCGGCATTGAATTCATTGTACATTAAGTTCTGAAGTAGGAAGGATATTATTGATGGGTATGCTGGTTGCAATTAGGAAAGAATGTTTGCTAGGGAAAATTTAGCTCGACTTGTTCATTTTATTTTCAATGTTGAACCAGTCCTAACCCCCCTACTGATCACAGGGGGCAGAGTTCCTCGTTAAGGCCTCTTGAATCCACGACTTGCTTTCTATGCGGTGGGAACCCACGTCTTGCTTTCTATGCAGTGGGAGTGTCCATGACGTGCTTTCTATGCGGTGGACATACGTAGTTGTATGGGCAGCTAGGCGACAATGGGAGGAGTGAACTCTCGCTGGAGGGGGGATGTTGTACCTCCAGAACATTGGAACTTTTATGTATAAGTTTGAGTAGAATTTTTACTAGAATTCTGTCTTGGTGTTGTTTACAATACTGGTTGAAGGGCTGTATTAACGAACAATGTGATTCGAAATTAAACAAGGAATATTTATGTTGAACAACCTTTGTGGTAGTAATTAGGTCACACAAGGAAGTGTGAGTGTGGGGGTGGAAAGTGGGGGCTTGGCTTAGGTTGCCAATGCCTACGAGATGGGTGGTCCCGATTGGTCGAGAACTCTCTGTCCCCATTGTGCTTACTTCGATATTAGTAATACTCATTGCCCCTAGAGCGGTGAAATCTCGAGTGTACGTGCCTCTGAAACATGGGGAAATAGGCACTCGGGGTTTCTCTCCTCTTGGAAGGTGGGTCTTAGGATCGCTAGATAGTTCAAGTACGCTTCCCCTGCGAGGTGGAGCTAGATCTCCCTGCTAGTAGGCTCGAACTCAAATCACTTTGTGATGAGAGATCGTCCGCTAGTTGAACCCTGAACCATTTTGTTTGCTTCCGCAATAGATCTAGTGGCCACCGGATTCACCATCAGATCCGCCATTGGAAACGGCGGGGTGGGGACCTCACACTTGGTATCAGAGCCTAGGTTAGGCTGGGAAATAAAGTCATATTGTTTGAACATTTAAAAGGAACTGAAAGTATATAGGTAGTTGATCCGAATTCCTTGCATTGGTGTTGCAGGAAGACCCCGTGCTCGAATATCGGAAGTTCCAAGTGTTTGAGCTTATTTATGAGCAAGCGCGAAGATCCCCAGTCTACCAGTTCAGGCGAGATGTCATGGAGATACTGTTGAAGGCTTATACGCCACACTCCACTCGCATTGATAGAGGATGTGAACTTGATTGGACATTTCGAGGAGGGGTTTACTACATCAGCGCTCAAAAGCTAGGATGCCTGGCTACCGATTTGAAGAAGATACGTTGGGGAGAAGAGTTGAGGGTCATAGAGATATTCTACTTGGTGCCTATACGATTGGACCAGACTGTTTCAGACAACTCCAATCAAACCATCAACGAGTAGCTCTTGGAGAAGGTCACCAACGTGATCCCAGCGAACCGAGTCAAAACCTTTGGATTACTGAAAGCGGAACACCGGCTTGATATCTTAGTTTATTATCCACTCAAGAATGAGTATAGGAACTATTACACGAATGAAGTAGTGCATCATGTGAATACCATATTCTAGGTGTATTTTATATGCAATCCATAAAGCCATGTAATAAGTTGATCATTAGTTATCCTAAACCTTGAGGGGTTTCAATTGTAATAAATTTTCATCAATAAAGTGCTTTTTGTCTCTGAATCTCTGTCTCTTGATAAAGTAGAATATTGAATTTTATTTAAAGTCTCGTGTCTATTTTGAAATCCAAGTAATGTATCAAGAATTCGTATAATCCATGTAGATACCGCCTGTTTCTCTGTACTCGGCAGCACAAGAGAAGAAGCTTCTCCTTAAGCAAGCCCAACCTCCGATCTTTAAGGGCGAGGGGGCAAATGTGGAGAGAGATGCGGAAGTATGGATGGAAGCCATGGACGACTACTTTGAAGTTGCGGGGACCCAACCCGTAAATCAAACCATGCTTGCGATGTTCCGCTTGATTGGCGATGCCAAGATATGGTGGAAGCAACATTGCAGGGACATGGATATTAAGGGATCTTCCTAGTCCTGGGAAGACATTAAAGCTGCAATAATGGGGCGTTATTTACCGCCTGCCTATAGAACCTTGAGGATGAATGAATTCTTTTCACTTCGGCAGCTGAATTCATCTGTCGAAGAATACTATGCAAAGTTTGTCACTCTTTGGAGATATGCTCCTAAGATGACCTTGGAACAACAGGTGGCAAGGTTCTGCCAAGGACTAATCGATCCCATGAATACTCGGTTGGAAGCCCTCAGGCCGACGATGCTACAGGATGCCTTGTTGAGGGCCAAACCTCTAGCTCTTGAAGTACAAAAGGCTAATCAGAACAGAAGGAATCATTGGGCAAAGAGTGCAAGGACCACTGCTTGGGATAATAGACCAGCTAACCAAGCGTATAACCAGCGCCCTATTGTGGCTACCACCACAACCATGGAGTTCCCCGATGTTCGATGCTATGGTTGCGGCGAGCATGGACATTACAAATCCAATTGCCCCAGGAACATTCAGGCAACCAACGCCAATGCCATACCCTTGAATACCCGTGGGTGTGGCCAAGCTAATGGAAGAGGAGGACAAGGAAGGATGAACAGAGGGCGAGGGCGTGGAGCTACCACCAAAGTGAATGCCGCAGTGGTACAACCAACTGTGGGTGACGAAGCTGTGGAGAGATCAACCCTACATGCTGCAATTGACAATCCCAATGGTTGCGAGCAATACGCAGTCATTCATACGCCAGGATCTCTCAGAGGTGAACGAGTTAACTTCCTTATAGATTGTGGTAGTACTCTCTCATTTCTTTCACCGTGATGCATGAGGAAGCTAAAGCTAGATAAGTATCCAACAAGCAAGCTAGTTGTAGAGTTAGAAAACGGCAAGGAAGTAGTATCTCAACATTCTGCAGGAAAAATTGACTCTGATTTAGGGGGACACCCAACTTCTGCCCAATTTCGAACCCTACCCTTAGGATTCTTTGATGGGATACTAGGGATGGACTGGCTAAATCAAAATAGGGCCCACATACATTGTGCACAAGGGAACTTTACTTTTACAGATAACTTGGGTAATGAAGCCTTAATCCAGGGAGAAAATGGGAGACCTAAGGCTACTCTAGTTAAGGCCAGCAGACTTTTGAAGGGACTAAGGAGGGGTCAACAAATTTATGCGGTTAAACTCAACAAAGTGGACCAATCAGATACCTCACTTCGACCAAACTGGTTGAGGGAATATGACGATGTGTTCCCAGAAGACCTTACAAATCTTCCGCCACACAGAGAGGTAGATCATGAGATTGAGACTATTCCTGGATGTGAACCTATCTCAAAAAGACCTTATAAAATGTCACTTCCAGAGGCCATCGAACTCAAAGAACAGCTTAGGCAACTCATTGAGCAAGGATTCATTCGACCCAGTACTTCTCCTTGGGGTTCTCCAGTTCTTTTTCAGAAGAAGAAGGATGGGACCTTAAGGCTATGCATAGATTACCGGGGACTGAACCAGGTAACTGTCAAGAACAAGTATCCAATTCCAAGGATTGACAAACTTTTGGACAGACTCCACGGCACCAAAATATTTACAAAGATAGATCTAAGGTCAGGATATTACCAAATCAGGATCAAGGAATCAGATATTCCAAAGACGGCTTTCAACACAAGGTATTGGCACTACGAGTTCACAGTAATGTCTTTTGGTCTAACAAATGCTCCTGCAAGCTTCAATCGACTTATGCAGGATATTTTCAAACCTTACCTGGATGATTTTGTCTTGGTTTTCTTTGATGACATTCTGATATACTCTAAGAACGAGGCAGATCACGAAGAACATGTTTGCAAAGCACTTGATCTTCTTCGAAAACACCAACTTTACGCTAAAGAGAGCAAGTGCACCTTTTGCTCACCAAAAGTCAACTATCTTGGATTTGTCATATCGGCTGAAGGTATTTCAGTGGACCTAGACAAGGTCAAGGACATCGTTGATTGGCCTCAACCATCCACCGTCAGCAAAGTAAGAGGATTTCTTGGAATAACGGGATGGTATAGGATTTTTGTCAAGGACTATGCACGTATTGCTGCACCTTTGACGGAACTCCTAAAGAAAGGAATGAGGATCGAATGGAAGACTGAGCACGAGTCTAGCTTTGCTAAGCTAAAAGAGTTCTTGGTCTCGGCTCCTATTTTAAAGCTTCTAGATTTCAGCAAGGAATTTGAAGTAGCGACCGACGCTAGCAAATTTTCTCTAGGCGGAGTTCTTACTCAAGAAGGAAGACCAATGGCGTATACTTCGCGAAAGCTGAGGGATCATGAGAAGAATTATCCTACTCATAATTTGGAACTTTTAGCAGTTATTCATGCGTTGAAATTATGGAGACATTATCTTCTTGGGTGCAAGTTTCAACTGGTTACAGACCACAAGAGCTTAAAATGGATTTACTCAACCTATTCTCAATATGCGACAACGACGATGGATAGAGCTATTACAGGAATATGACCTTGACATAAAGTATAGACCAGGAAAGGAAAATGCAGTTGCAGATGGTCTTAGCCAAAAATCCTTTCTCGGAGCTATCTCTATTCCAAATAAACCTATCTGGGATAGAATCAAAGAAGCATCTTTGGTAGATCCAGAGTACCAACGTATAGTATCTCTAGTCCAGCAGAATAAGATGCCTGAAGCTAAAGATTACTCTCTTATGGGAGGATGTCTATACTACAGACATAGAATCTATGTACCCAGAGATACAGCCTTAAAGAAGGCCATTTTATATGAAATCCGGACATCGAGGCTATGCTAAGACTCTTCATGCTGTCAGGAGGAGTTATTTTTGGTCTGAAATGAAAGGGGACATACTTCGCTATGTGAGACAATGTATTTCTTGTCAGCGGATAAAGGCCGAAAGAATCAAGTTACCAGGGCAAATTCAACCTCTTGACATACCCCAGATGAAATGGGAATGCATCAGGATGGATTTTGTTACAGGATTACCTTCTACAGGAGGTTATGATTCTGTTTTCGTGGTTGTTGATAAGCTCACAAAAGTGGTTCATCTAATACCCGTAAAGACAACCTTTACTGCTTCAGATGTTAGTCGAGTATTCTCCAAGGAGATTTTTAGGTTACATGGGCTACCCAAGCGTATCGTCAGTGATAGAGATGCCAAGTTTGCATCAAAATTTTGGACTTCTCTTTTCCAATCTATTGGGTCACAATTAGCCTTCAGTACAGCGTATCATCCACAGACAGATGGGCAAACTGAGAGAGTTAATCAAGTCATCGAGGACATTCTCAGAGCCTATTGTTCGCAAGAGCCAAAGAAGTGGTTACAATATCTACCTTTGGTGGAGTATGCTTACAACTCTTTCGAACACAGAAGCATTGGAATGTCACCTTTCAAAGCTCTTTATGGACATGACTGTTTAGCACCACTGAACTTCTTAGATCTAACCATCAGGGTAGAAGCCTCTAGAAAGATGTTAGAGGATATGGAAGCATAGACTAGAGCTATTCGCCAGGACATTCAGGCCGCTCAGGATAGACAGAAGCACTATGCAGATAAGAACCGTTCGGAAAGAACTTTCAAAGAAGGAGATAAGGTTTTTCTGCGAGTCCGACCAAAGAAAAGCAACTTATCTCTAGGCAGATATAAGAAGCTAAGCCCAAGGTATTGTGGACCATTCGAGATCATTAAGGTTGTGAGTGACCAAGCTTACAAGCTAAAGTTACCTGCAAACTTGAAGGTTCATGATGTATTCCACGTCAGCTTACTCAAACCCTATATTCCTAACCCTGATCAATTCTTGGACTCAGATCAGATAGTCATGCCAGCACAAGGAGTTCTCGAGCTCCAACCTGACTACGTACTGGAAACAAGGGAAAGGAAGTTACGCAAGAGAACTATCACGGAGCATTTGGTAAAGTGGAAGGATTACCCTGAAGAAGATGCAACTTGGGAGGACGAACCAACGCTCATAAAGGATTACCCAAACACATTCTTGAGATGAGGACATCTCAAATTTTTCACGTTGGGGAGGTTGTAAGGTCTCTAACCCCGATCAAAAAGAACACCATTGTACCTTGAAATGAAATTAATGGAATAAGTTACTATTTTTAGCAGTTTTCCAGATTTTGTCAGCACCATGATGTTTAGAATGTTTTAAAGCTCCGAAATGTGAATTAAAATAATTTTTGTAAAAAAATTCCAAAAATAGTAAGTTTTTGGTCACCTGACCCGTCCAGTTTTGATCGTCTCGAAAAACTGCACTCGTACCCCGAACTTAAAAAAAAATCCATTTTTGGACCTCGAGGGCTGCTAAATATGGCAGGTGCTCGGGCCAGTACGCCTTAGTTAGAGCTTGCTATAGCAATTTTTAGCATCAAAATCCGACTGGTATGACCCGTTTTAGCCTAGAATCAAATTTTCTCAAAATTGCCCGGGGAGGTATCAGGGGCCCGGGACTGTGTGGAAACAGGTTCCAGCCCACTCAAGATCAGCTTTAGCAGCTAGGGGGTGCCCTCTTGCTTTGTGGGAGTCCTGGGAGAGTTTCCAAGCCAGTAACTAAGTCTCAGAGTCAGTTAACCAAGCCAACCTGACACTTGGTGGGTAGGGGAACTGAACTTGCCAATGTAGGGACTGAGTGCTCACTCAGATGCTTATAGCAGCACAAATCGATTTTCAGCTTGTAGGAGCCTGTTTAAAGACCTGCACACACACACATATGCTCACACACACACAGTGCACACACACACACACCTACACACACTCTGGGAAGTTGCTGCCGGAACACACACCGTTTGAAGGAGAAGCAAGGACGGAGGTGCTGTCGAATTCTGGCCTCAAGAAGCTCGATTAGATCAGAGAATCGAGAGGATTATCAGCCCTTAATCACGGTAACCACGGTTTAATTAATGCTTTCTGCAAATCCTTTTCATTACCATCTAAATTTCTCGTCTATTATGCTTATTCCTAGTCGTAATTCTCTATAATTACTCCCTAAATTCTCTTTAACCATATTCTATTAAGTAATCATCAATATTCCAAAGCTGAATTATCAGCCATTCATCATCCTCGATTAATGATTAGTGCATGATTAACAGAATTTTCTCTCTCTAGGTAGCATAGTGATTAATCGATAAGCCGGGAACTGTGTAGATTGATGAAAATCACTTTTTTTTATTAACAATGTAGCTAAATTAGATCCATTCTCTTATGCATTAAGATGTAATTAAGGAATAATTAATCTGTCATTAAGTCTCTACGAGTCGACTTTCCTCACACATACGCATAAGATAAATCTGCATCATCTAGTTGCTAGGAAAGAGATTAATCATACTTAATTCATCTCTCTGGTAATTCCATTAGTGAAATCCTATTATTCTTAATCATGTAAGCCGAGTAATTATCTTTAGAGCCGGTTCCCATAGGATTATGTGTCATCCATAATGATTGCTATATGGAAAAATCTAAACCTCTCATGTAGCAGGCATTGTTTGATGTTGCTAATCCATCATTTGGCTTGTTATGACGCTTATGGACATTAGCTCTTTTCCCCAAGTTAATTACTTAAAGTAGTGAGTTTAAAATGGCCCCGGTTAAGAGGACTCGCTTTGGTGGAGCCCACGACCATGAGGCAGGAACGAGCAAGGTGAACGGGAAGGGAAAAGCTCCCATGGAGAAAGAAATACCAGCCATCTCATCGGCGATCGACGAAGAAATGGAAGAGGTAGATCATAATTTCATTCAAGTTGTTTAATTTAACATTGCACACGTTTAGTTAGGAATGAAAATATCCGCAAACATGTTGGAGAAATCCGACGGAAACCTCGGCATTGAGTTCATTGTACATTAAGTTCTAAAGTAGGAAGGAAATGTTTGATGGGTATGCTGGTTGCAATTAGGAAAGAATGTCTGCTAGGGAAAATTTAGCTCGACTTGCTCATTTTATTTCCAATGTTGAATCAGTCCTGACCCCCCTACTGATCACAAGGGGCAGAGTTCCTCGTTAAGAGCTCTTGAATCCACGACTTGCTTTCTATGTGGTGGATACCCACGACTTGCTTTCTATGCAGTGGGAACCCACGTCTTGCTTTCTATGCGGTGGGAGTGTCCATGACGTGCTTTCTATGTGGTGGACATACCTAGTTGTATGGGTAGCTAGGCGACAATGGGAGGAGTGAACTCTCGTTGGAGGGGGGATGTTGTACCTCCAGAACATTGGAACTTTTATGTATAAGTTTGAGTAGAATTTTTACTAGAATTCTGTCTTGGTGCTGTTTGCAATACTGGTTGAAGGGCTGTATTAACGAACAATGTGATTCGGAATTAAACAAGGAATCTTTATGTTGAACAACCTTTGTGGTAGTAATTTGGTCACACAAGGAAGTGTGAGTGTGGGGGTGGAAAGTGGGGGCTTGGCTCAGGTTGCCAATGTCTACGAGATGGGTGGTCCTGATTGGTCGGGAACTCTCTGTCCCCATTGTGCTTACTTCGATATTAGTAATACTCATTGCCCCTAGAGCGGTGAAATATCGAGTGTACGTGCCTCTGAAACATGGGAAAAAAGGCGCTTGGGGTTTCTCTCCTCTTGGAAGTTGGGTCTTAGGATCGCTAGATAGTTCAAGTACGCTTCCCCTACGAGGTGGAGCTAGATCTCCTTGCTAGTAGGCTCAAACTCGACTCACTTTGTGATGAGAGATCGTTCGCTAGTCGAACCCTGAACCATTTTGTTTGCTTCCACAATAAATCTAGTGGCCACCGGGTTCACCATCAGATCCGCCATTGGAAACGGCGGGTTGGGGACCTAACACTCAATCCCTTAACATTCTTTGGCACCCTATCTCTCATCTGCAAAATGTACCTCCCTCTTGCACTACAACCCTTTCCCCTCCTCCTATTGCCAATGGTCATCAGTGCTCCACAAGCTCTCTTTCATGCTTGAAGGTCTCACCCCACCAAAACGAGGTACTGGTGGACAACCTTGGATGCCCTGTCGCCTACACATGCCATCATTGTGCCTCTTTACCTTTCCTTCTCAAAACCTAATTGTTCTTCAAAATAGCAAGAGCTATCCGGATGAGGTGTACATGCTCACTTCTAAAACCTACAACGAGAGAGAGAGAGAGAGAGAGAGAGAGAGAGAGAGAGAGAGAGAGAGAGAGAGAGAGAGAGAGAGAGAGAGAGAGAGAGAGAGAGATTACAATTGTCATCAAGACCATATGTCTATGGGGGGGGCGGGTAGCTGTCTATCTAGCCCCTAGAGTGATAAACTCTTTGTTTTGGTGATTGGATGCCACTACGTCTATTTGTGCTCACACCATAAAAATAAAGCAGTACCTATATGAGATTTTTTTGAACTTTATATGCCAAGAGGAAAAAATATTAAATAATCAAAACTTCCAAAGGAAGTTTCTTTCTCCTTATCATCTACCACGCTCTGCAAACTCAAGATCCCAAGGCTACATCGAGACAAGTATAACCCAAAAATCTGCTTCTTTTCTGCAACCCTAACCTGCATCTATAGTTTCCTGGTACTTCTCCTTATGACAACCCTAACTTGCACTTATGCTTTTTTGCAACTTTTGTGTGAATAACCGTAATCATCTACATCCCTAACCTAAGCTTCTCTACGATAACCCTAACCCCAACCTGCTACATTTGTGTGATAATCCGACCAAACTTTTTTAGCATCATGAATTCAACTTCTCCGATTTGTACTAAATCATTGACTGATGTCCCAAACATGGATGCCTCTGATGACCCCCTCAACAAACGTACCCCTCCATATCTTGATAACGTCCTTAATAACATTCGACACATCAACAAACATGGTGAACTTGTTAGACCAGTTGGCAAGCCATGAATATAACTTTGGATTTCTCTGATGCTCCAGATCTTGATTACGTTCTTCCAGACATCCAATACATCAACACACATGGTGAACTCATTCGGCCAGTCAATACATCAGTGCATGCCGTGAATAGATTTTTGGATTTCTCTGATGCTCCAGAGCTTGATTGCTTCCTTCTTGACATTCAATACATCACACAAGGTGAACTCATTAGGCGAGTCAATAGGCCAATGGAGGCTACAAATAGAATTCTGGATTTCTATGATATTATTATGGTAGAGAGAGCGTGCACTAACAATTATGTTCAAGGTAGCAATCCTCAATTCTGCAAGCTTTCCAAGATTTGTCAATAGTCCAGAGAACTCATGCTTTCTATACTTCAAGAAACTAAGAGCAACAGCCCATCAAAGCCCTTTTTCGAGAATCCTCGCTTGAGCATTGACAAAATTCTGTATTGCGTGTTTAGAGCAAAAGAAGAACTTTACTAGAAGCCAAGAAGGGAGGTGGTTTTCACTTCATGGATTGCTTGTCCTGCAAAAACTGAAGATCAAGATGCTTTAGCGATGATCACAGGACATTCCTTCACAAAGCAGCTCACCAAATTAAACCATGCAGACACTACACCCTTTGTATTTGGCAACAATGCCTTCTTGGTTCTTACGGGTTGCTTTGGGATGTGCGTACATCAAAGTTTTGGCAATGCATCTTTTATTGTTTAGCGTAGCCATTATTTGTGTTTAATCATGGAAACCAAGATCTCGCAATATTCAAGATTCCGAGAGGGCAATGTGTTGCGGGGGATCCCTTGTTACCTTGCAACCCTCAACTAGAGTGTAGCAACGACCAAATGTTTATGGCCACCTTACATACCCATGCACACAAACCTTTTTGGTGCAGGCTTACGAGGAGATAATAGAGGAGAAAGAAGACCATGGAATCATGGATTTGTACAAGTTTTTGGCAGTGGAAAAAGTACAACTCTGTAGGATACTTTATGAAACTTTTGAGTCTATCCATGATAGCTTGTTGATATGCTCACCAAGAGCCATAAGTAATGTAGGCAACTTCAATGGCTTCTACAAATGCTCTCCTTTTGGCGGCTTGAGCGATGGGCTTATAGTACCATCATCGTCTTGGCTACACGGTTGGGAACCATAGCGGCACTTGTCCCCACACAGATTTTAATGTATTGTAATGGTGCAATCATCTGCTGCGGGGACACAACATCTAATTGGAAGCTAACTTTAGCTTGGTTAAAATAGGATGATGCAGGCTCCAAGATTTGATTAGTGAATCACAACTGTTGATTGAAATGGTTTCTTTCATAGGGTTTTTAGGGCTTATGATTGGCTGATAATGCCTCTTCATGGTACTGATGTTGCACTTGTATGATTTCCCTTGGCTCTTGTATTTTGTAAAGTTTTTGTTTGTGAGTTATTGACTTTGGAGCCTACTTGGTGGTTGTTAGTCCTTGATTAAAGTCATTTTGCAGCTTTCTTTGACTTCTTGATTTGTTGGATCTATGAATTCAATAGCAAGGTGTAACAATTTCCTTTGGAATAACCGTCTCTCTCTCTCTCTCTCTCTCTCTCTCTCTCTCTCTCTCTCTCTCTCTCTCTCTCCTCAATCAAAGAGCACGAAGTCCTCTATGCATTGATGTAAAGACATAAATTTTTAAATTTATGGAAGGCGTTTCTGTAACAGCATTTTCGAAGTGAACAGGTTCAAGGAAATTGACTCTCATCTCTTATTTTACATACAATGTCTTCTGGCACTCACAAGGGTGCTTCTTCTTCAACAAGGTCCACAACCATTGTGGAAAATGATCCAAGATCTCCTAGTGTGGAGATAGCAACACAACCACCCAACCAACAACATAGGAAACCATGATCATGGCATACTTGGTATTATTGCAAGAGACCGTAAACAAACAAGGCAAAGACTTACAAGCACTTGCAATGGAGAATGGCACACTAAGGGTACTTGTGGTTGAGAATGAGAATCTCAAGAGGACACATTTGAGATGCAAACAACACATTTGATGCAATTTGAAGAGGATGTCAAGGAATGTAAACGCTCTCTTGTGGACTTGAATGCTTTGAAGGAGCGGATGAGCAAAGTAGAGCATGACCATGTATTGAAAGAGGAGAAATTTGAAACCATGAGCCGGGATGTATGTGACAAGAAAAATGTATGCACAAACAAGTCTTTGGCTGATTTATGTGTTAGCAAAGTGGTTTCTAATTCCTCAGTCATGCAAGATATGGCTCAAATAAAGAACGTTGAGAATGTGGATGTGGAGGAGTTGAAGGAAAGGGAGCGACGTTCCAAGAACATTGTAATTCGTGGAATTCCCGAAGAGATGCTAGAGAAGATTTCTTCAACACCCACTTTGGCATGTCCGGAATTATGGTCTATGGAGCACATAGAGTGGGGAAGCAAGGAGCATAACGTCCAATTGTATGCACCATGCCGGATCAAACCAAGCGAAAGATTATCCTTGATAATAGTTGATTTATTTGAGGGATACAAAATGTTTTGTATGTGAAGATCACACTATTAAGCAAAAAATATGCGTCACAAGGCATATGAGGAAAAGAATAAGAAAAACAAGGAGATCTCTCATGAAGAAAATGTGCCCAAGGAGGAGGCAAGTCCCTCGAGCAAACAGGGATGTGTCACCTATGAGACCAAGTTACAATTGAAAAAATGCTTCCGGAATTGTAATGCATACCCATGGAATGCGGGGGTTGGCATTGATGAACTAACAAGCAAAGCCGATGTTGTACTTCTTGTTGAAACTTGGGACCATGATACACAAAGGATTAACGGCTTGGAGAATTACAATGTACATTCATAGATGTGGTCAAAGAATCTTAACTAACAAAGAGGACAACAAGGGGTAGCATGTATGGTTAAGAAAGTATTGGAAGATTTTGTATCAATTTTGAAAGATGACAGTACAAACGTTATGTATGGCTGAAAATTATGACACCAAAAAGAGCACCCATTTTTGTAACCGGTTGCTACATTCCTCATCACGATTCTCCCTTTTATGCTTGCATGGATCGAGATCATCCATTTTTTGATTAAGAAGAGGACATTTCTTCTTTCAAAGGTGAAGGTGATGTTATTGTATTTGGGGATATGAATGCTCGCACAAAAACATTGCAACATGATACTCAACAATTTGATACATACATTTTCAAAGGAGTTGGAGGAAGTTCACTTGTATGATCGTTCTTCAATGGATGAGAAAGAGCCGGATCACTATGAAAAGCTACTGTGTAATAGCACGGGTATGATCATTGCCAATGGTGTAGGCTTTGTGGAGTGGAACCAATGGATTTACATGTAGGAAACACAAGGGGGATAGTGTGATTGACTATATGCTACTCTCCGAAGCCATCATGTATCACATAAAGAGTTTTATGTTTGGCCAATGGACCCCGGAATCCGACCATTGCACCTTATGTATTGACCTTTCATGTGGAGAAGCAACTAAGTATGATAATCTCAGCCAAAGGAAAAAGAAATTATCACTATGTATGGATTTCAAACGGGCACCAATGTACATTGAAATGGTTGAGAAAAAATTATGGATGAAGAAGCTTCAATATGATGCACCATTGGAAACTAAATGGGAAGATTTTAAGAAAGTTATTGCCTCTTGTGCCAAAGAATGAGTTGCTATAAAGCATCTCCATGGTATCAACAAAGATAGATCATGCAAAAGGTGGTTTGGTAAAGAATGTCAAGATGCTTGAAAGTCCTTGATAAATCTTGATGCAACTATGGACAAACACAACTATCAAAGTTATTTGCATACATACAAGGCATTGATCCAAAAGAAGAGAACAAGATGGGAAGTAAAGCAACAACTTTTTCAAGTCCAAGAAAAGGCACATGCATTTGGAAGATTTTGGAGAAACTTGAGGGACAAACGGGTCGAGAATTTTGGTAACTTGATTCTTGTGAATACGTACACACATTGTAGGCAATTATATGAGCAAGCAAATGTTGAAAAATTTCCATTTTATGGTTCACTCCCATGTATGCCCTCTTTTTTTACTATTGAGGATGTATGTGGTAGGCTTGAAAAGTTGGCCACTCGCAAACCGGGAGATCTTCAAGGTATCAAGGCAGAGATGATCAAATGGACGGGAGATTTAACCCATGAATGGATTTGTGATATATTCAACCTTGCACTTTAACATGGTATGCCTTATGATTGGAGTACTAATTGGGTTAAGCCTTTGCACAAAGGAGGGGATGTAAAGAATATAAACAACTACCAGTGCACAATGATTGGGTCTCTTATGGCAAAGTTGTTTGAGTGCATAATGGAGACGAAATTGAGTGATTCGACTGAAGATAATGACAAGCGTGCAAAGGGAAATGCGGGTTTTCATCGATGCCATAGCACCATTGATCATCTTGTCAGTCTTCGTGTTCTCATGGAAGAAAGTCGGTTGAAAGGCAAACGATTGTATTATTGTTTTGTGGACTTTAAGAAAGCCTTTGATATGATTCCACATAACAATTTGTGGAGAAGAATGGAAGAACTACAAGGGCTAAGTGAGTTTATGCTTGCGGTTTCTCGAATCTATGAGAAGGTGATTTGTCAATTGCGCATGGGAAGAGAAATTTCAGAAATTGTTGTAAGCAGTATTGGGGTTAAACAAGGACGTCCGTTGTCACCAACTCTCTTTGGTCTGTGCATCGATCAATTGGAACAAATGGTACTTGACTTTATGCAAGAAGAAGGCATTGAAGAGATATGATTCCACATAACAATTTGTGGAGAAGAATGGAAGAACTACAAGTGCTAAGTGAGTTTATGCTTGCGGTTTCTCAAATCTATGAGAAGGTGATTTGTCAATTGCGCATGGGAAGAGAAATTTCAGAAATTTTTGTAAGCAGTATTGGGGTTAAACAAGGACGTCCATTGTCACCAACTCTCTTTGGTCTGTGCATCGATCAATTGGAACAAATGGTACTTGACTTTATGCAAGAAGAAGGCATTGAAGAGGTCACTATTTGCAATTCGGTAATCATGCTTTTGTTGTATGCGGATGATGTAGTGCTTCTAGCACAGACTTTCGAAGATGTACAAAAGCTTATGGTTGTCCTTGAGAAATTTTGCTTGCATAGTGGGCTGATTGTGGACGAATCCAAGAAAAAGGTTATGCTTGTGAAAACCAACCATAAGGAGAAGCCATGCATTGTGTACAACAATGGGACACTTGAAGTGGTCGAGATCTTTAAGTACCTTGGCCTTGAGGTTCCGTCCAATCACAATTGGCATGAATGTGCTATGCATCATTTGGAAGCAGGAAAGAGAGCATATTATGCATTTGAGAACATGAGTAATGCGGGAAACATCAAGTGTTGGGTTCTCAAGAAGTATCTTTTTGATGCATTGGTGACACCGGTTCTTCTTTATGGAGTTGAAGTGTGGGGAAGGAGCATCTCAAAGTCTACTTGGAAAGAGTTTCAGAATGTCCAAAAGAGTTTTCTTACAAACTTTCTCCAAGTGAAGACACAAACACCATATATGCTCCTACTTCTTGAGTCGGGCTGTCTTCCAATTGAGGTTATGGGCATGGAAAGGGTTGTGGAGTACATGATAAAGATGCGTCAAAACCCCTCATATCGACTTCGTACAATTGCATGGGAAGTAAGCAAAAAAGTTCAAAAGATGCATAAAAGCAAGATCTTGAGCATGGGATGGATGCAAGACATAAAGAAGTGGTTTGGTAGATGGGATGCATTACACTTGCTACATGATGCTTCAATTGACTCCCAAGCGAATAAAGCTTTTCTACAACGCCAATGTTTTACGGCTTGGGAGAAATCTAGTGGGTCACGCTTCATATATTACACCACCCATATTGCCCCCAACTACAAAACCATGTTCTTCACTGAAAGAGGAAACCGTACTCACACTTACATGCTTGAGCCTATCCCCTTGTCGGTGATATGCACTATCGCAACCATTCGACTTAGCTCCCATTTTCTTTGATGCGAGATAGGGCCTTGGGGCAATGGAGAAGAGTCAAATTGACTGTGCATATTATGCTCACTGCAAGTTCGAGAGTCTGAGTACCACACACTACTAGAGTGCTCAGATTTTGGTCACATCCGAACTTGCTTCTCTCACATTTTCAGCCATAACTTAGACCTACACACTTTCCTCTCCTAGCCAAAGTGTGGCTCTCCATTGTGACTCTCATCACCTAAAATTTTGGAGCATCGAGAGTCACTGATCAGCCATACACATACAACATCACATGTAACTTTGGTCCCATGTGTCATATTTGACCTCCGAGGACAATAATAAAATCTATCTCTCTCTCTCTCTCTCTCTCTCTCTCTCTCTCTCTCTCTCTCTCACACACACACACACACACACACACACACACACACACACACACACACACACACACATGTGCACACATAAAAAAATAGCCGTCCTCCCTCTCTCTCTCTCTGGAAAGCAGAGATGTGTCGTGCTTTCTCCATGCAGCTTATATGATGAAAGGATCAATGTCAAGGGATGCTGTGTCTCTTCCCTCCCTCTCTCTCTTACCCAACCTTGTCGCTTCTATAGGTAGATGTATAGGCAAGAAGGATAAATCTAGGGAAATAATGGGCATTGATGAGGCAACATCACACCTGTGTGGAGCTCTTCAAGCATTACACGGACCTGTACCTCCAGTGACTTGTAACAGCCTCGTCCCTTGCGTAGAGAGAGAGAGAGAGAGAAGCCTCGTGTCAATTCTTTGCTATGTGGACGTAAGACCTAGGTTGAAAGAAAGAGATGTATGAAGTTACTATGAATTTTGAAGGCTGTGCATGTGTGTGTGTGTGTGTGTGTGTGTGTGTGAGAGAGAGAGAGAGAGAGAGAGAGAGAGAGATGTACAAACCTACTATATGGCATGGCTTTGGCTCAGAGGGGATCTAGGGCCCAAATTTGAGGGGGCGAGGCGGCTTTCATCTCAGCCGTCGGATCATGCAGTGAACTGGGGGTGAACTAGGGGTGGGTGAACTGGGGGTAATAAACTAAGGGTGAACTAGGGGCGGGTAAACTAGGGTATGATCATGTTCCATGCCAACATGGATAGTGATGCACGCTAGCGTGGTGGTAGGGCATTCTTGTTGCAACCGAGACGTCCCAGGCTCGACCCACACCCCGCGAGGTGGGTGAACTAGGGGTGAACTCGGGGTGCCATTTTTCCCCTAAGTTCGCCCTTAGTTTACCCCCTAGTTCATCGAGTCAACGAACGGTTGATATTGCATTGCAATTTTCTCTCCTCTTTCCCACCATAGATCCCCTTTGGTTAGAGCCGTGTCGTATAGTGACAAGGATGTATGAAGGATGTGGGTGTGAGACAGAGAAAGAACCATACAAAGGCTGTGCATATGCGTGTGTGTGTGTGTGTGTGTGTGTGTGTGTGTGTGTGTGTGTGTGTGTGTGTGTGTGAGAGAGAGAATGAGAGAGAGAGAGAGAGAGAGGACTGTCGAGAGTAGCCTCCTGATTGTGCACATCCATTGTGTGTGTGAGAGAGTTAAGCTGTACGATGAGAGAGAAGCACGTACGCTTTATGTGGGTGAGGCTTCAAATCAAATAGAGCATAAAAGAAAATATATTGTAATGTGCCTTTCCAGTGAGACCTCCAGGTTTACAAATCCAAGAAGGTAGAGATGGGGTAGGAAGGGGTTAGCATGGGGAGCCATATTCAATTTCACAAACATATAAAATTCCCTTTAGGATAGATTCAAAGAGGAAATTTTGAAAAATAACCAACATCTTTTGCAATTTAACTTTTTTCTTTCCAAGCGCATCTTCTCCTTCTCCCCTTCTCTTCAGCTGACTAATTTGGTTTTTCAACCGACTCAAGGCTACGTTGAGGCACACTTTTCCCAAACACTAGAACTTTGGATTCCATTGGCGCATAGAAGACAATGAGAGGGAACGAGAGAGCTATTAGGAGTCAGTGCTTGACAAAAAGTTTTCTCCAACCACTTGGAATTACATATAAGAAATTTTTAGAGGTAAATTGACTATATTGAAAGGTTTTTACACTAAATTTAATTTTCCAAGACTTTCTAGGTTTTCTCACCTTCAAATTTAAAAATTATCACTAAATCTCCAAATTTGTAGGTAGGTACACTAAACCTAAGGTTTTTGAGCACTACTTGGAGTATGAGAGGGAGGGGGCGAGGGGGACAAAATCTCCACCAGGATCATGCTCCCATAGGCAGTAGAGAAAAGGTTCAAAGTTGCATTCGACCCAGGGTTTTTTGCAATTTAACTTTTTTTCTTAAATTTTCCAAGCGGTTCTTCTCCTTCTCCCCCCTCTTCAACCAACTAATTTGCTTTTTCAACCAGCTCAAGGCTAAGTTGAGGCACATTTTTTTCGAACACTGGAACTTTGGATGCCAGTAGTGCATAAAGGACAATGAGAGGGAGATAGAGAGCTATTAGGAGTTAGTGCTTGAAATTAAAAACTTTTCTCCAACAACTTGGAAAACTATAGATAAGAATTTTTAGAGGTAAATTGACTATATTGAAAGGTTTTTACACTAAATTTCCGAAATGTTGTAGGTTTTCTCACCTTCAAATATAATATTCAGCACTAAATCTCAAAATTTGTAGGTGGGATTACATTGAACCTAGGTTTTTTTGAGCACTATGGCGGGGGGGGGGGGGGGGGGGGGGGCAGAGAGAGAGAGAGAGAGAGATAGAGAGATAGTTCTACATACAAAAGTTGGATAGATCAATCCTTAATCACATAATTTTCCTATGATTTACCAAATATACTAAATACCTTGTAAGGAAATCCAAAAACAGAGATAATGCAAAATAATCCTTTTCCCATTTCTCCACTATTTCTTGCCAAACCTTTATAGGATCTTTTTCCTTTTTCCTATTGTCTGAAGTAGCCAACTCATGGCTAAGCTAGGGCACACTTTTTCCACACACACAATAAAATTTAAGTGTGTTGGTACTATGGATATGTAAGATACTACATTGAACACTAAAAAAGATGAAGGAGGATGACTATAAGTAGCATTCATGATTTGAAACAATCAATGAACAAAGTTAAAAAACACTATGATAATGCATAATTTTTTGGCCTTGATGCATTGGGGCAATTTGCACAAGCATTCGCCTCGTGAGGTGAGCACACCATTGTTGCTTTTTTCTTTAAAAAATCAAAAACTTGAAAAACTTACATATAAGAATCTTTAGAGGTGAATTGACCATATTAAAAGTTTGTAGGTTTTGTAGGTTTTTCCACCTTCAAATATAAAATATAGCAGTAAAGCTCAAAAGTTTTAGGTGGTTTTATAGTAAACCTAGGTTTTTTCGAGCACTGGTGAGAGTACTCAAGAGAGCAAGAGAGGACGAGAGCACTTGTGTTGCCAGTGCACAAAAACATAGAGAGGGAGAGGAAAAAAGCGAACAAGAGAGGTTGAGCAGTAGTACTCTTGATAGACATAACAACCAATGTTTTTCTCCATAAACACTAGAGCATAATGAAGTACCTCATCTTGAAGAAAGATATTTTTTTGGAAAGTGGTCACTTAATATTTGTTGTAAGGTTCCAAAAGAGAGGCTTGACACATTCTCATGCATCTATACTATTTAAAATTTTCAAGGAATAAGAGGGCATCCATGTGTCATGCATTGGGTGACTTAAAAGAAAACCTTACAAAACCTTTCATCTAAAATGCAAAAGTGAAGGCTAAGAAGATATGAAATGCAAAAGTGAGTGGTAACATGGTAGGAAATGAAAAGAGTTGGCAGTGGAAAGTGCACATAACGAAAAATGCTCAATTTTGATAAAGACTTTATCATTTAATGAAAGTTTGATTTTTGAAGATATATTTGCCTTTGTCTTTTCAAAGAGTTTTTTGGCTTTCTAAAAGAAGCCTTAGTGTTGTGTTGGATTAAGCAGACTTTCATTGTTTTCAGTGCCATGATGGAGACCTATCTTAAATGTTATTTACATTTTAAAATATTAAATGAATCTTCCTTTTTCAGCTTTCATTTCACATCATTACATGGCTTGACTTCACTTGCATTCTATTCTTTTAGAATGCTAAAGTGAAGCTTCACCTTGCATAATTCTAGTAAATTCTATACATATACATACATACACACATACATATATTTATTTATTTTACACACACACACACATACACACACATATATTAAATGAGAAAACCATGGTAAACGAAAAACAAATGGTGAAATATGTGAGAACTTAGTTCAAAAATCTTGCAAATTCAAAAATTTGACTATTATTTCCGGTTTGCTTCTTTGCAAGGAGGAAACTCAGTCCCTCAATAAAAGAGATATTCTTCAACAATGTTTTACCTTATATAATCCTAGTTAAACTCAACCTAATGATTTTATCATTTTCTTGTTATTCTAGAAAGCCACCATGATCCTTTCACTTGGTTAAAGACCAACATTGTTATTTTTTAAAAAATTGTGCAAGTTTATATTTTAAAATATTAAAAATAACTATAAAGAGACGCTTCTATGCCCTTTTTTAAAGTGTTTGAAAACTTATTGAACATTAGGCACCTATGTTGTTGTCCCCTCCCCCCCCCCCCAATTCGCCGATTACTTCATTGAGTGCATGTATGTGCGTGCACACACATGACAGACACTAATGAAAACTCAAACATTTAGTATGTTTTTATGAAGAGATGTGGGGCTTGCATGCTTACAACAAAGTTGGACTATCCATGGGCTAGCTTTAGATGTAGCTCAAGTATGTCATGGGGGGAGAGAGAGAGAGAGAGAGAGTTTGCAAAGAGAGGAGATTCATGGATAGTTCATTGTCAAATTTTGAAGGAGCACATCCGCTCGATTGAATCACCTTCTGGGATGGTAGATAGGACTATCACCATAAGCGTGTGTGTGTTTGCACGTGTGTGTGTGTGTGTGTGTGTGTGTGTGTGTGTGTGTGTGTGTGTGTGTGTGTGTGTGTGTGTGTGTGTGTGTGTGTGTGTGAGAGAGAGAGAGAGAGAGAGAGAGAGAGAGAGAGAGATTTTATTATCGTCCTCGAAGGTCAAATATGAAATATGGGACCAAAGCTACATGTGATGTAGTATGTGTGTGGCTGATGAGTGACTCTCGATGCTCCAAAATTGTGGTGATGAGAGTCGCAATGGAGCACCCACATTGTGGTTGGGAGAGGAAAGTGTGTAGGTCTAAGTCACGGCTAAAAATGTGAGGAAATCAAGTTCGGATGTGACCAAAAGGTGAGCACCCTAGTAGTGTGTGGTACTCAGACTCTCAAACTTGCAGTGAGCATAATGTGTAGTCGAATTAACTCTTCTCCCTGCCCCAACACCTTGTGTCACATCGAAAGGAGTGGGAGTTAAGCCAAATGGTTGTGATAGTGTGTATCATTGACAAGGGGATAGGCTCAAGCATGTAAGTGTGACTATGGTTTCCCCTTTCAGTGAAGAACATGGTTTTGTAGTTGGGGGAAATATGTGTGGTAATGTATGAAGTGTGACCCACCGGATTCCTCTCAAGACATAGTACATTGGCATTGTAGAAAAGCTTCATTCACTTGCATGTCAATTGAGGCATCATGTAGCAAGTGTAATGCATCCCATCTCCTAAACCACCTTTTTATTTCTTTCATCCCAAGATCTTGCTTTTATACGTCTTTTGAACTTTTTTGTTTGCTTCCCATGCAATTGTAGGAAGTTGATGTGAGGGGTTTTGATGCATCATTATCATGTACTCCATAACCCTTTCCATGTCCATGTCCATAACCTCAATTGGAAGAGATCTCGACTTAAGAAGTAGGAACATATATGGTGTTTGTGTATTAACTTGGAGAAAGTTTGCAAGAAAACGCTTTTGGACATTCTCAAACTCTTTCCAAGTAGACTTTGAGATGCTCCCACCCCACACTTCAACTCCATAAAGAAGAACCAGTGTCACCAATGTGTCAAAAAGGTACTTGAGAGCCCAACATTTGATGTTTCCCGCATTACACATGTTCTCAAATGCATAGTATGCTCTCTTTCCCGCTTCCAAATGACACATAGCACATTCATGCCAGTTGTGATTGGCCGGAGCCACAACGCCAAGGTACTTAAATCTCTCAACAACTTGAGTCTTCAAGTGTCTCATTGTTGTACACAATGCATGGATTCTCCTTACGATTGGTTTTCACAAGCATAACCTTTGTTTTGGATTCATTCACAATTAGTCCACTATGCAAGAAAAAGTTCTCAAGGACAACCATGAGCTTTTGTGAATCTTCTAAAGTGTGTGCTAGAAGCACTTCATCATCCGGATACAACAAAAGCATGATTACCGGATTGCAAATAGTGACCTCTTCAATGCCTTCTTCTTGAATAAAGTCAAGTACCATTTGTTCCAGTTGATCGATGCATAGACCAAAGAGAGTTGGTGACAGTGGACATCCTTGTTGAACCCCAATAGTGCTTACAAAATATTTTGAAATTCCTCCATGCGCAATTGACACATCACCTTCTCATAGATTTGAGAAACCGCAAGCATAAAATCACTTGGCACTTGGAGTTCTTCCATCCTTCTCCACAAATTGTTATCAAAGACTTTGTTAAAGTCCACAAAACAACAATACAATTGCTTGCCTCTCAACCGACTTTCCTCCATGAGAATACGAAGAGTGACAAGATGATCAATGGTGCTATGGCATCGACAAAAACCACTTGTCCTTTTGTATGCTTGCCATTCTCTTCAGCCTAATCACTCAATTTTATCTCCATTATGCACCCAAACAAATGTTCCATAAGAGACCCAATCATTATAGTTCGATAATTGTTTACATTATTTATATCTCCTCTTTTATGCAAAGCCTTGACCCAATTAGTACTCCAATCATAAGATATACCATGTTGAAGTGCAAGTTTGAACATATCACAGATCCACTCATGTGTAAATCTCCCATCCGTTTGATCATCTCCGGCATGATACCTTGACGATCTCCCGCTTTGCGAGTGAGTGGCCAACTTTTCAAGCCCACCGCATACATCCTCAATAGTAAAAAAAGAGGACATACATGGAAGTGAACCATAAAATGGCATTCTTTCAGCATTTGGTTGCTCATATAGTTTCCAACAATGTGTGCACATATCCACAAGACTCAAGTTACCAAAATTCTCAACCCATTTGTCCCTCGAAAAAATTGATGCTTTACTTTCTATCTTCTTCTTTTATTTTGAATCAATGCCTTGTATGTATGGAAATGACCATAGTTGCATCAAGCTTTATCAAGAACTTTCAAGCATCTTGACATTCTTTATCAAACCACCTTTTTGCGTGATCTATCTTTGTTAATACCATGGACATGCTTTATGGCAAAGCATTCTTCGGCACAAGAAAAAATAACTTTCTTGAAAGCTTCCCATTTAGTTTCCAATGGTGTGTCATATTAAAGCTTTTTCATCCATAACTTTTGTTCAGCCATTTCAATGTACATTGGTGTCCATTTGAAATCCATACATAGGTGTTAACTTCTCTTTCCTTTGGTTGAGATTATCATACTTAGTTGCTTCTCCACATGCAAGGTCAATACATAAGGTCCAATGGTTTCATTCTCGAGTCCATTGGCGGCACATAAAACTCTTTATGTGATACATGATGGCTTCAGAGAGTAGCATAAAGTCAATCACACTATCCCCGATATTTTTTCTACATGTAGATCCATTGGTTCCACTCCACAATGATACACCATTGGCAATGAGCATAACCGTGCTATTACACGTGTAAAAGTAACTTTTCATAGTGATCCGTCTCTTCTCATCCATTGAAGTACGATCATACAAGTGAACCTTATCAAACTCCCTTGAAATGTATGATATATCAAATTGTTGAGTATCATGTTGCAATGTTTTTATGCAAGCATTCATATCCCAAATACAAAATAACATCACCTTCACCTTTGAAATAAGAAACGACCTCTTCTAAATCATAAAATGACTGATCTATATCCATGCAATCATAAAATGGAGAATCATGATGAAGAATGTAGCAACCGACTACAAAAATGGGTGCTCCTTTTGGTGTCATAATTTTCAGCCATACATAAAGTTTGTACTTGTCATCTTTCACAATTGATACAAAATATTTCAATCCTTTCTTAACCATACATACTACCCCTCCTTGCCCTCTTCTCTGCTTGAGATTATTTGACCACATCAATGAATGTACATTGTAATCCTCCAAGCTGTTAATCCTTTGTGTATCATGCTCCCAAGTTTCAACAAGAAGTACAATGTTGGCTTTGGTTAGTTCATCAATGCCAACCCTCGCATTCCATGGGGTATCCATTGCAATTCCAAAAGCATATTTGCAATTGTAACTCGCCCTCATATGTCATTTATTCCTATTTGCTCAAGGGGCTTGCCTCCTCCTTGGGCACTTTTCTTCGTGAGATATCTCCTTGTTTTTCTTATTTCTTTTCTCATATGCCTTCTTACGCATATTTTGTTGCTTAATAGTGCAATATTTACATACAAAACATTTTGTATCCCTCAAATAGATCCAACTATTATCTAGGATAAGCTTTCCTTTGATCTCATGTGGCATGGTGCATACAATTGGCTATTCTCCCTAGTGAGGAGCTCCTTGCTTACCCACTCTATGTGCTCCATAGACCATAACTCCGGACATGCCAATGTAGTTTTTGAAGAAATCTTTGATAACAATGGCAAGAGAAGGAGGCGTTGCTAATTTCTCTTCATAAATTCCACGAATAACAATGTTCTTGGAATGTCACTCTTATTCCTTCAACTCCTCCACATCCACATTCTCAAGATTCTTTGTTTGAGCCATAGCTTGCATGAGGGAGGAATTAGGAACCACATTACTACCAGATACATCAATCAAAGACTTGTTTGTGCATACATTTTTCATGTCGTATACATCCCAGCTCATGGTGTCAAATTTCTCCTCTTTCAATACATGGTCATGCTCTACTTGGCTCAGGAACTCCTTCAAAGCATTCAAGTCCACAAGAGAGCATTTACATTCCTTGACTTCCTCTTCAAGTTGCATCAAACATGTTGTTTGCATCTCAAGTGTCCTCTTGAGATTCTCATTCTCAACCACAAGAACCTTTAGCATGCCATTATCCATTGCAAGTGTCTGTAAGTCTTCACGTACCTTGTTTGTTTACAATCTATTGCAAGGATACCAAGTATGCCATGATCATGATTTTTGATTTTGTTGGTTGAGTGGTGATGTTGCTATCTCCACACTTAGGATATTTTGGATCATTTTCTACAATGCTTGTGGACCTTCTTGAAGAAGAAGAACCCTTGCGAGTGCCGGAAGACACTGTATGTAAAATAAGAGATGAAAGTCAACTTTCCTGAACCTATTCACTTCAGAAATGCTGCTACAAAAATGCCTTTCATAACTCTAAAAATTTATGTCTTTACATCAATGTGTGGAGAGAGAGAGAGAGAGAGAGAGAGAGAGAGAGAGAAAGAGAGAGAGAAAGAGAGAGGCCACTATCACCATAAGTGTGTGTGTGTGTGTGTGTGTGTGTGTGTGTGTGTGTGTGAGAGAGAGAGAGAGAGAGAGAGAGAGAGAGAGAGATTAGAGGAGCACCGATCAACAAGAAGAAGAGAGTAGAGAGAGGTTATGAGTATCTGTGTTTGTGAGAGAGAGATAGATAGATACGTAGATTTAATTATCGTCTACGGAGGTTAGATATGACCCATGGGATCAAAACAAAACATTACATTCATTCTTGTGGGTGGAGGTGTTAGATACATATGAGTTAGGGACTGAGGGTCCATCAGAGGGGGGAAAAAAAGGGTAAGAACAAGAACAAAATCTAAGGGGGGTCAGGTGGAGGGGGACTAGCTTGGGAGTTTGAAACACCTGAATGATGGCTTTACCACCACAGTAGACTGCCCATTTACCTCATTTACAAGCTTCATGCATCTTCTTGAGCTTGCTTGCTTTATGCTTGAGTCAATTTGTATTCACTTTCTCAGCGATCCAAAGCTTTGTCCCCTTGAGGTGATAGGATTGGTGTAGCAGCCTTGTTCATTCTTTTTTGTTTTTGAAAGTGAGGATGCATTGGCAATGTGGTACACACCTATGCATTCCATTGATCAAAGAGATAGTGTCGAGCTCAATATTGATTGGTAGAAGAGCGTCATTGACCTTGGTGATGGCTTCTTCAAGGGTGTCCTCCTCGGTACACCATGGTGAGGAGAGTCCTCCAATTCTAATCTAGAGGGCAATGAATTCTTGTAGGCGGTATTCTTGTTCACTGTCAATCTTCTTATGTGTTGCTGCATTGGTTTCTTGTTGAGCTGCCTTGATAGTCTCATTGAGAGAAGCTTCAAATTTATGTTTTTTTGCGAGTAGAATTTCATTATCCTTTGCCGCATCCTCGAGCTTACCCAAGAATTCTTTAAGTGCATCATTCTCCAAAACAAGTGCTTGGATATGAGCCTCTAGAATCGTGATCCTTGTGTCTTGGAGAGTGGCGGGATCCTTTCTGGGTGCAGCTACCACAACAAGAAACTCTTGAGTGTGATGGGGGTCGGCTTGTTGAAGGAAAACATGACTCAAGTGGACCTTGAGTGTAAAAAACCCCTGAATCTTGACTGTGTGCAAACCTATGGGACACTATCCTTGCGGATTTTCAAATTGAAGAAGCTCGGATCTGTGCAAACATGTGGGACACTATCACATTGGCTTTTCAAATTGAATTAAAAATCAAATAGGGCATCAAACTCCAGGCAGCCCACGTGCATAGCGCACCACCGACATGGCAGTACTAGAACAACAAAGCGCGGGCTCACTGAGTGGGGAGTTGCAAAAGAGGTTTAACCCTGCCGGAGTTGCAAAAACGGTCAAAGGGGCAAAAACGGGAATGGCTAAGAAAATCAAATCTAGGCCATGGATAAAACAAATCTGAGCATTAACGCCCCCCCACAGGGTTGTCCCTCACCCTGGGGGAGACTCTTGCACACAATGAAGGGTAGGGTTTGGCACAGGTGCGTGCACACACACACACACAAATAGAGAGAGAGAGAGAAGGAGTGTGTGTGCGTGCACACACACACACACACACAAATAGAGAGAGAGAGAGAGAGAGAAGGAGGGAGAGAGAGAGAGAGAGAGAGAGAGAGAGAGAGAGAGAGAGAGAGAGAGAGAGAGAAGATCAGGGAGGCATTGATCAATGAAAGGAAGATAAGGGGAGAGAGAAAGAGAGAAAAAAAGGGAGGCACAAAGAGAGATTGGTTTAGGTAAAATCTAATTTGTTTTAAAATCCTTGTATGTTTCTGTAGGTCATGGTTTATCCTCATGCGGACTGTCAACTTAAAATATTTGAGATCTTGAAGGAAAGTATATGTATGATTAGTCCAGTAGATTGGGCCTGCAATCCTTAAACCCACAAAGTCAAAGACTATGATATCCCCCACGAGCAGGAAACCAAAATCTTAGCTTATGAAGGACCACCTAACACCAACCAACCAATCAAGGATTTACATGTAGTGGGTCCAACATACAACCAGGATTCAAGAAATTTTCTAAAGCCAGCCTTGGTTTTTCCAAAATGCAATGAAAAAATCTTATGTATAGGACGTGTGTGTAGTTGTTTTAACTTATATAATAAGATATAAATGAACTTTTCCATTCAAAAGATAGCTGGATTTAGAGAAAAGGAAAAAATTAGTACAAAGACAACTCCGTCTTAGATTTATCTTTGTATATGGTATATGATAATGAGACCACATTCTAGTATACAATGATAATACAGAATGATAATGATCCAATACAGAATTACTTCCCAAGTGGTTGGAGCAAGTGTACTATCGGACAGACGATAGCTTTAAGCCAAAGAAAATCCCAAGAAAGTATAGAGTCCTCACCTTCATTCATCCAAACAAGACAACAAATTCATTAGCCTTGGATGTGTATTACAGGTGTCAACGGACTATATCAGTTTGTTATCCATGTCCAACTTACAAGTCTTTTTAACTTAAAAACCATTGTCCAAAGTGTTCATGTCTTTCGATTCTTTAGTTTTTATTGTAAAAAAAGTTTATTATCCCATTTATTGAAAGTAACTGTATGCATGGTTTCTATATAGACCAATTTTATAAGACCTTAAATAGATACTTAACATATATATCATTTTGATCAAAACGCCATTACCCCTTTTGATCCAAGTGTCCTATTTTAACCCATAGGCAAGTTTTTCAAATATTGATTTGCTATATTGTTAGTCCCTAATTCCTCTTTTACAAGTACCATAAAGCATAAAGTAACCTAGTTAACAACTTGAGAATGTACCAAAAAATCCCATTGTTGGGTTAAAGCATCAATTTTTGGCTAAGTAAAAACCAAAACTCATAGGCCCACATGGGCATACCGGATTTGACTTACCTCAATATGTATGTGTTTTGATAAATAAGAGAGAAATCTGATAAATCTATCCCAGCTTAAACTAATTACACATTAGTAAACAACCTTAAAGAATGGCCTTTTTTAAGCGACAGAATAGCCAAATATGAACCTGGTATCAACGTTTCATCCCAAATTATGAAAACCATATTGCCCACAACTTGTTTCACAAAAAATTCATCCTTCAAGGCCAGCTTTACCATTACCATTTTAACTAGTGCCAAGGGAAAACCAAAACTTTAAGCTACGTAGTATCAAGACAGACCGGACTTACGACAATATCAAGTACCAAAAAACCGCCTTATTTTGTTGTCCAAACACGACATTACCTAGCACCAGGACTATGATTAAGAATCCTCAACCACAATGCATTAAGGAAATACACAAGTTTACCAATTGCTTTTGGGTCATAACCCACTGTTATGAAAAAACCAACTTCCTACCATAAAAAAGCTAGAAAAACATAATTAATTAGCTTGATCAATTATGGATGAAAAGACCATTGAACCCCTCAATGAACATCACATATTTTATTTAAAAAAACGCGTACTGCAAGCCATATTTTGTCACCATCCATCCTACAAATAATCAGTTCATGCACAGTATCCAGTCGCAACATAATATCCAAAAAACCCAGGTAAAGCCAATTGGTAACTATGCGAATAGTTGAAAACAACCTAAACTCATCATAGTAACAAGAAGGTAAAAAAACATTATTGTATGTCATCAAGGTACTATCATCAAGGAGAATGCCAACCTGAGACCCTAGTTCAACAACCTCTATAGCTGTACAGTATCAAAGCCCTCACATTTCACTTTGAAATACACAAGCAAAGAGAAAAATACCCACATACTAAGTGAGGGGCCAAATCTCCCTCACCTTTTATAGATCATACGATTTTCTCAAGGTGAGAAGATGCCCCACGATCAGAGTAACTGGTGGCTATACAGGTTCCCAAGCTGCCTCATGGCCTGCCCTACTCGCGTACTGGGAGTTGAGAGGGAGAGAGATTGTGTGTAGGAGTAAGGAGTAGGCTGCGGTGTGTAGCATTATAGCCAAGGGGGACAGAGAGAGTGAGGGCGTGAAGTGTTTGGATAGCAATGAAAGCCACGATCCTTACACAATAGGTTTAGGGGTCGTTACCCATGTGAAGATAGAAGGGAGAGGGTTGTCCCCCCAAAAAAACACCCATACGATATTTTTAGGGTACAACTTAGGAAAATAGAACAAGGTAAATACTAACCCTTGAGAAGAAAAAAAAAATTAACTATTGGATAAGTACACATGTGTGTGTGTGTGCTTGTGTACTCGCCCTGTCCCATGCACCATACACAATGGGTCAATAGTAGGCCCATTGTAAATGGGCCTACTACCTAACCAAATAAATGAGAATATTTTGGTTGAAATGTAAGCCAGGCCAATCGTTTTGAGAAAGGGATTGTGTGATTTTGTTAATTATTTCCTTTCTTTTGAATACATTAAGGAAAAACTTATGTATAAGTATCTTAATATCTTCCCAAGAAAAGAAGCAGTTGGAAAAGGAGTATGCTATTAGGTATAGGAGACTGATACAAGTACTAAGAGAAGCTTTATGTGGTCGAATATTTTTCTTTTCTAAGAATTCAATAGGTGGGATATCTAACAGGTCTCTTTTCCAAGAGAACTTTTGATGGTCATAGTCTCCTACACAAGGGTTATGCAGTCTAATTGTAAAGTTAAGGATTGGATAATAGTGACAAAGAATCCAGTTGCCATGTTTAAAGTTTGGTTCAATTTTTAAGCAGTTGGGATATACATGATTAATTTCTTCTGAGAATAATCTATTGTTGAGGCTTAATAAGTCATCCATATATCTATAAGTATGATCAAAAAGTGAAATTTAACGATAGTTAATTGTGTCACTCATGGTTTTGAGAAACCATTTGTATTCAAAGAAGGCTAAGTATAGATTACACATAAGAGGTGAGCAGGAAAATCCCATGGGAATGGCCTGGCTTTGATTAAACACTGTCCTTCGAAGAGAATGGTACAATTATCAAGTACCCAAGATATGCTTTTAAATAGTTTTATTTCATCAAAGTGAAGGGGATGAGAAGATTGTAATTTCTTAATCCATCTAGGTTTTCAAGAGAGTGATATGTAGAAGAAACCATTATTCCTAGCATTCTTGAAGGCAAGCTTAATCATCTTAGATAGAACATCTTTCAGGCCTAATTCACCTTCCAAAGGTAAATATTCATAGCACTGAGTAATATCAATTGTGAAGAGATGAAAAATTTGTTTAGGGAGCTTTATAGTAACCTCACTGGCATTTTTTACCAACGAGAATGGGTTATAGTGTATTTGTAGAAAGTTAGAACATATTTTTTGTTCAGAGGCACATACATTTTCAAATTCTGAAAGAACAAGGTCAAGGAAGAGGGTAATATCTTTGGTAATGTCTGAAAAAATACTATTCAAGGCATCATATATCCGTGTAAACTTATGCTTGTGTAACTTATAGGTGGGGATATCTTGAATAAAATACCCATAATTTCTAGATTTTTAAAAATATTATAAGTGACCTCATAGGGAGATGTATTAAGTGGTGTGAATTCCTTCCAAGAAATCCTAGAGTGAGCTGCATTCCAAGGCAAGTTTTTTCATATAAGAGTGGGACAATTGGACCTTTTATCAAGTCCTACAATAAACCAATCTTGTGAAAGTTTTTGAAAATCAACAGCTAGTTGTGGTGTGATCCAAGAGCTTTCAGTAGACAACCATTGAAAAGGTATATGTGAGATCTTTTGAAACAAGCATTTTTCAACTAATTTAACTAAGTCCAGTAGGACTGTCTTCTCCATTTGGAGAGTAATGACAAGGTCAGTTAAACAGCTAAGCAAAGATGTTAAAGCTAGATATGGGTTTTAGGAAAAGTGGGTATGTGATTAAGTTCCTTAGCAAGGATTTTCCGAATTGTAGTGTTTTCAATGAGATCCAGATTACAAGTGCAGATATGTAAGCCATAAGTGTCAAAATCTTTGCATTATGGGATAAATTTGTCACAATCACAATCAAGCATAGTGCTGTGTCATAAGAAATGATTACTGTACACCACATTCTTGATATTTCCAACCAATAAGAACATTATCAAGTATCTCATGGTTTCCAAACAGTAAGTCAAAACATTCACTAAAAAGTATTTTAGGGTGAACCCAATCCAAAAGTATATTTTGAAAAGACAATGTTTGTAGATATACTCTTTGTCAGATGTCTTTTTGGTGAGACACAATCTTCCACAAGGGCCAACTGCAACCTGCACAAGCATAAGTGATCATAAGTCAAGAAGGTGCCTGATCGGGGTGTTCCTTCCTCTTCCTTTAGTGAAGCTAAAAGATTCTCCTCTATTAAAATTAGAGGAGGAGCTCGGTGTTAGGAATGAAGTGAAAGAATTGGGGGTGGCAAGAGACTTGGGTGTTTTTAGTGAGAGGGAATCATCATCATCAGTACAAGGCTTGAGAAGAGTGGTGATAATCTTAACACCTTTGAAATTTGCATAGGGAGTTAAATAAGTCCCTGGTTCATCAACTTTCAATTCTTTGAGGATATCTAGCATAAGTCCATGAAAAATGTTGAAAGCAATTTTAGAAATTATTATTTGTTTAGCCTGACCACCTAGCAAAGAGCAGATGAGAGACACATGAAAGTCCATCAGTTTTTCACGAAAGAGCTGGTCCAAATGATTGAGGATAAACCAGCTAGCATGGTCAAACCACATAATGCTGGATTTGCATGAAGCTTTAGGGTCAAGAAATTTACAAGTACATTTTACATAAGGTTGAAAAACATTCCAAATGGATTCTGTGTAGAAATCAGGATTACTTTTGGCAAAAGCCATGATCCCTTTTGTTCGTATGTATAGACCTGTATTAGAGGAGCACTTGGAGTGGTCTATCATGTTAGGGTTGAAGGGGGATTTAATGAGTTCTCCTTTGTCTAAGAACTGGCCTCCTTTCAAAATTTTGAGTCTACAATCCTCAATAGTGGCGGTAGGGAGATTAGTGAGATACACCCATGTTTTGCTACGAATAGGTGCCAGAAAAGCTTTGCTAGGTAGAATCCAAAGCTGAATGTTCACCCCAAAGGATTCAATTCAATCTGTCTAATAGGAAGGAAAGGAAAAACCCTGAATACCTTGGGTACCATTTCTAAAAGGTTAGAGTCACCTAGGGAGCAAAGGTTGTTTTGGAATTCCTTGACAACCTCAAGTGCTGCACTATCTCTATAACATATTCCACCAGTTTGAGGAATAGGTGGGGCAGCAGGGGCATTGATAAAGAATAGATTGAGCCCACATAATTTTTTCAAAACGTTAGATAATTCTGCTCCTGAAGAAGAAAATAAGGCAAGATCTTGGTGATATTGTAAAGAAAGTATAGGTAATTGGGCTATGTACTAGGAAATCATATTCGCCCTTCTTTGGAGTCCTTGTACAAGGTGGCCAGAATCTTGACCCAATCATTAAAGGACATCATGTGTAAGATAGACAACTTTTTATCTGAGGATAGAGACAAATCATATATTAATTGAGAAGCATCCAAACTACCAATACATCCAAGGACAAGAGAGGGGCTCAGAAGATAGTTCCACGTCTTGCAAGAGAGAAGGGGTCTGCAATAGACAAAATCTATTAGTAAGTCTAGCCAAAAAGGGTCTAGTTCTAATAGGTAGGGCATTTTTAGGAGATTAGTCCTTTAGGTAAAATCTAATTTGCTATAAAATCCTTGTATGTTTCTCCGGGTTGTGGTTTACCCTGATGTAGGCTATCAACTTAAAATGTTTGTGACCCTGAAAAAAAGTATATATATATGATTAGTCCAATAGGTTGGGCCTGCAATCCTTAAACCAAAAAAGTCAGAGACTATGATAGCCCTGAGCAGGAAACCAAAATCTTAGCTTATGAAGGACCACCTAACACCAGACAACCAATCAAGGATTTACAGGAAGTGGGTCAAACATACAACAAGGATTCAAGAAAGTTTCTATAGCCAGCGTCCTGGTTTTTCCAAAATGCAATGAAAAAACCTTATACATAGGACGTGTGTGTAGCTTTTTTAACTTATATAATAAGACATAAATGAACTTTTATAGTCAAAAGACATCTAGCTTTAGAGAAAAGAAAAAAAATAGTACAAAACCAACTTAGTCTTAGAATTATCTTTGTGCATGGTATATGATAATGAAGCCACATTCTAGTATACAATGATAATGATCCAATACATAATTACTTTCCAAGTGGTAGGAGCAAGTGTACTCTTGGATAGACAATAGCTTTAAGCCAAAAAAAATCCCAAGAAAGGATAGAGTCCTCAATTTCATTCATCCAAACAACACAACAGATTCGTTAGCCTTGGATGTGTATTACAGGTGTCGACGGACTATATCAGTTTGTTATCCATGTCCAACTTACAAGTCGTTTTAATTAAAAACCACTGTCCAAAGCGTTCATGTCTTTTAGTGCTTTAGTTTTTATTGTAAAAAAAGTTTATCATCCCATTTATTGGAAGTAACTATATATATGGTTTCTATATAGCCCAACTTCTATAAGACCTTAAATAGATATTTAACATTACCCCCTTTTGATCCAAGTGTCCTATTTTAACCCATAGGTTAGTTTTTCAAATATTGCTTTGCCATATTGTCAGTCCCTAATTCCTCTTTTACAAGTACCATAAAGCATAAAGTAACCTAGTTAACAACTTGAGATATGCACCAAAAAATCCCATTGTTAGGTTAAAGCATCAATTTTTGGCTAAGTAAAAACCAAAACTCGTAGGCCCACATGGGCATACCGGATTTGACTTACCTCAATATGTATGTCTTATGATAAATAAGAGAGAAATCTGCTAAATCTATCCCAGTTTAAACTAATTACACATTAGTAAACAACCCTAAATAATAGCATTTTTAAAGCGGCAGAATAGCCAGATATGAACCCGGTATCAACGTTTCATCCCAAATTATGCAAACCATATTCCCCACAGCTTGTTTCACATAATATTCATCCTTCGGGGCCAACTTGACCATTATCATTTTAGCTAGTGTCAAGGGAAAACCAAAACTATAAGCAACGTAGTATCAAGACATACCGGACTTACGGCAATATCAAATAGCAAAAAACCGCCTTTATTTTGCTGTTCAAACACGACATTACCTAGCACCAGGACTATGATTATGCAAGGATTTCTAGAAGCCTCAACCATAATGCATTAAGGCAATACACAAATTTACCAATTGCTTTTGGGTCATAACCCACTGTTAAAAAAAAAGTAACTTCCTACCATAAAAAAGCCAGAAAAACATAAGTAATCAGCTTGATCAGTTATGGATTAAAAGACCATTGAAGCCCTCAATGAACATTGCAAGTTTTATTTTAAAAAATGGGTACTGCAAGCCATAGTTTTTCACCATCCATCCTACAAACAACCAGTTCATACACAATATGCAGTCGCGGCATAATATAAAAAAAACCCAGGTAAAGCCAATTGGTAACTGCGCAAATAGCTGAAAACAACCTAAACTCATTATAGTAACAAGAAGGTAGAAAAATATTATTGTATGTCATCAAGGTACTATTATCAAGGAGAATACCGACCTGAGACTGTAGTTCAACAACCTCCATAGCTGCACAGTATCAAAGCCCTCACACCTCACTCTGAAATACACACGTAGAGAGAAAAATACCCACAAACTAAGTGAGGGGCCAAAGCTCCCTCACCTTTTATAGCTCATCCGATTTGCTAGGGTGAGAAGATGCCCCACGATCAGAGTAATTAGTGGCTACAGGCTCCCAAGCTGCCTCATGGCATGCCCTGCTCGCATACTTGGAGTTGAGAGGGAGAGAGATTGAGTGTAGGAGTTAGTAGTAGGCTACAGTGTGTAGCAGTATAGTCAAGGGGGACAGAGAGAGCGAGGGACTGAAGTGTTAGGGTAGCAATAAAAGTCACGATCCTTACATAATAGCTTTAGGGGTAGGTACCCATGTGAAGATAGAAGGGAGGGGGTCGTCCCTCCAAAAAACCACCCATATGATAGTTTTAGGGTACAATATAGCAAAATAGAACAACATAAATAGTAATTCTTGAGAAGAAAAAAAAAATTATATTATTTGTAGTTGCTGGATAAGTACACGTGTGTGTTTGTGTGTGTGTGTTACGTTTACATACATACATATATACATCTTTGTAAGTGGGATTACGCTAAAGCTAGGTTTTTGTTGAGCACTAGAGAAGCATTCACAGAGTTAATCCTTTCTTCTAATTACCCAGAGCAATGTGCGAGTCACACACTAATTCAAATTAAATCTCGATAGAGAGGATGGTGTGAATAGTCATTTGCTGGGAGGGAACCTTCTTTAGTGATTTGCATGAGAATTTTTCCACATAGTGTTACACCAGGGAAAATTTTCAAATATCATGGTAATATGTCATGAAGTGCAAAAACCTCACAACGAAACTATTTTCACAATAGGTTTTTCTGCAACTCTAACATGTTGATTATTTGTATGGCAAATATTTGTGTTCTATGTCACAATGCAGAAGTTTCACAATGAAAATATTTTTACATAAGACATAGATGAGTTCTAAGATGATAATTTTCTTGCATGTAAATATTCTTATCATTATCGTGTCAAAAACCATACTTTTTTCAACAATATAAGAAATTATAAGAGGCGTCCAAAGGAGTCTATGTCTTTAAGAGCTTAGTAAAGCTTCCTTCCAAACTTTGTGTACTCAATGTGTGATCTACCAAAGGGGAGTGATGGCGAGGGGCGTCGACTGCAAAGCGGGCATGTTGGTGACAATTGTGCCTCTTTTCGTTTAGAATTCATAGATTCGATGCAAATCTATGAATGGAATTAATTAGATTTTTCAAAGTGACCGAGTAGTAGAGAAAAATACATGAGGAATCCAACAAGTAAAAATGCCATCCTAATGTTTAGCACCTGGAACTAGAAACCATCCTTGCGACACCCTCATGCACATGTTTTATTGATGCCAAGAGTTGTCTTCATTCTCAAGCTTCTAATAGTCACTAAATGGTTCCTTTCTTAAGATTCCTATCTTAACAGCATGTTGTTGCACATTGACATTGATGACCATATTCCAGCAAAAGGACCATATTCAAGAGAGTGAACCTCTCGTTAGAAATTATTTCAACTTGAAGACCCTCTATTCCACAACCTCCATTGATGAATTGTCCAACTCATGTGATACAAAATCCTTGATGGTGCATTCAAGCGCAAAATAGATATTGACAATTATGTTGTCATCACACTCATATTTGTCACCATGTAAGTATTCTCTCTAGATGAAGACTACCATCTAATGTAAGGTATTCCTAATGGCTTTAAAAAATATATATTATGCAAGGACACTAAGAAAACACTAAAGGAAAAAATAAGAAAAAGAAAAACACAAATGTATCATTTTGCACTCCACTATCTCTTTTTTTTTTTATATGAACACAAAAGAAAGGTTTTTTATTTTTTTGAGATTGGAGAGACCTAGCACTCCACTATCCCAATAGCTTTGTAAGCTTGAAAACTCCAAACGCTCCAGTGATCTAATGTTTTTGTTCAAAACACTAAGAGAAATACTCTTTTTTTGAGTTATCTTGAGGCAAGTACATGGGTGGAGTCTATGCGGCTTCTCATGAAGCTCTTTTTCTAGATCATCTACAAGGGAAATTATAAGCACCTTGAATGCCATTCTTCACAAATTTTAGCATTAAGCTTTCTTTAGAAAATCCTTGTGGTAGTAGTAGGTTCTTGTGTATGTCTAAATACATCCATTCAATGGGGGACATGCCATCCTTTTCAAGGTGTAATTGTTGCATCATTCTAGAAACTAGAATTCATTCATGGTAATGAGTATGTCAACTCATTGAAACTGTCGGTTTTTATCTCCACAAAACCTACCACATCTCTCTCAAACTAGTAGATCCATGATCCAACATGACTGCCATGCCATGTAATGTCCTCAAGTACGTGACCACAGCCTACAAGTACAACATATGCTGCATACAATTGTAAAAGCTACATTGATTTGTACTACATTGCAAAACATAGATAATCAAGTCTTATGAATGTACCTTCAACATGCTCAAGTGGTGAAACATTCTCACCTTCCTCCTCCATGCTAAAAATAATTGTGTGGCACCATTAATACTCTCTTTTGTCCATCTATGCACAATAGTATAGTTAAAGAATATATACAATAAGTGCACCAAAATTATTCCAACATCTTTTAAAAACTTCTCAATTCATGGCACATTATTTCAAACATGTGGTACACACCATTGGATAAATTTTTGGTGCTACTCTACAATGAAGCTACCATGATTCCTAACAGCATTTTGCAACCATCTGCCACCTCTACAAAGGCTTCTTAGTATTGCTTCAAATACCTCCAATATTGCACGATCTATGCTTCTTGTTGTTTTTGCATCCGTAGATTTTTCAAAGAGAGTCCTTGTGAACTTCTCAAAAAGGTTTAGTGCCAATATGTGCATCATATCATGGACAAAGTCAAGACTAATTTCAAATCTAGATGGTATAGCCTTCAAAGTGGAAAATTCTCCTATAAGGCCAATCTCCAATAAAACCTTGTTGCATCCAGGCTTGGCTTTTCCCTTTTTGATTTGCATAATGGAAGTAGCATTCCGTCAACATGCCTCTTCTCGGGTGGATGTCTTGCAAGGCATACTATTTGTGTCCTCAGTTTGAGCATCTCTTGAGGCTCCATTTTGAGGCAACCACGGTATCTATGCTTGCATTGGGGACTTCCTCCTCTTTGTGCTTGACTTGATAAAGCACTCTTTAGTTGGTGTGGTCGCTTTGGGATCCAAGTGTGAGGAATGTATCTTTGTGAGGATGGCATAATAAATCATAGGAAGTTTACAATTATTTTCAATGATCCAATACAATTTTTCTGAGATGATTTATAGCGATACAATACACTTTACAATGATACGATACATAATATCACTAAAACTTTTTGATGGAATAGCCATCAAACCTAGAAGCAACTGATACACGGATCCAAATGATCATGTAGTCCTTTTGTCAAGAACTTTTGTAAATGGTCATATATTTGGATAGCTATAAATGTGTTCACACAAGCGGATTTTGTTGTGCTTAGCTTAGCTTGATATTTGAAGGATTGTTTAGACAAGCGCTTATTGGAAGTACAAGGTGCCTTATCGAGGAAATTTCCATAATTTTCCTTCAAAGAGGACACCCCCATTTGGCGTACATATGCTAACCATAGTTACCTGCAATGGCATGCAGTTTGCCCTCATCGAGTGGCATACAAAACTAACTAGACTAAAAAAACAAATTCATTAAACATGCCCACTTCATTCCAGTAAGGAAGACAATTAAGCCCGATCATTTGGCGAAACTGTTTGTCTTACAAATTTTACAATTACATGGCGTGTCTGAGTCCATTGTTTTGGAGGGCAATCTAGGAGAATAATGGCACATAATTGTAGTTCTCATCCTCATTCCACCCCCAGACACATGGGCAATTTGAGATAGCAAATTCAATGGTTTTGGATTTGTTGAAGTCTTATATTTCATATCAGAAGACTTGCCCTTGGTGGAGTTTTCCTACAACACCACACCATTTATCGATGGGGAACGCACCATTTGAAGTAATTGAGGGTGCTAAGAAGGTTCCTCAATTTGTAAGAAACAAAGACAAGATTTTTTAAAGCAGATTTTTGAAAAAGTCTACAAGGTATGGAAGGCCATCTAGTAGTTCAGAGGAGGCGAGCTTATCCTCTTTTGACAATGACTAGATCAACAAGAAAACTAGGGAGTTCAAGGAAGGGAGTGAGGCCGTTGGGTTTGAGATGTTTTCAGCCTACCAGGACACCCATCGAGCCCTTGAGTTTGTACAGCTGTTTGGCATCCCCTTCTTTTGAGGACCATTCATAGAACACTCCAAGGTGTAAAGGGCTACATCTTACTTGAAAGGAACTGCACAGACATGGTGGTCTACTCTGTTGTTACATAGAGAAGCACCTGCGACGTGGTTAAAGTTCAAGACAATTTTCAAGCCAACTTGAATATCAGATGAATATGCAAGAGATGTCATCACGGCTTGGCATCACTTGAAAAAGACTGAGAAAGATACATTAAATGACTAATTCTAGAGGTTTTGGGATACTTATTTGCTAGTGTCTTTGTTTCAAAAGATTACTTTGAGAGACCAGATTGAGCGATTTTGTTGTGGTTTGCTAAAAGAGATTTGAGACTATTGTCTAAACCAAAAGTCTGACTCTATTCAGAGACTTATGCTAAGCAAGAACTTTGAATGAATGCCGGCTTATTGACTTATCCTAGGAACATGAGAATATCCACCTCAAGAGCACAAGATTCTACCAGTGAAGAGAATGAATCAGGGAAACCGGATGATAGCTCATCACAGGATTCTGGAGAATCATTGGTGTCACATCCAAAGGTTCTCACAAAATAAGGGAAACAAATGCAAGTTCATCATAGAATTCCAGAGAAGAAAGGGGATTAGATGATAGTATATCTCAAAGTTACGATGATTTAGACTGATGTGCCAATGGACAGGGGAAGCTAGTGAAGCTACCCATAGGTCCTAGGGAACAAGTAAAGAAACGAAAAGAGAATCAACTTGTAGATCATAGAATTTTCTAGACCCATGATAAGATAATTGAGCAGATCAATATAATCTAGGCTCTTGAGAAGTCTCAAGCACGACATACAAAGTCAATCATTTGACAAGAATTGATGCGACTTGCAACTGAAGGAAGATGAATGGGTGCTCTTATGGTTTGAGAAAGGGAAAGGAGCGGCTTTTCCTAAAGCTAAGAATGTGGTACTATGGACCTTTCCAGATTCAATAGAAGATAAATGATGTATCCTTTAGATTGAAGTTTCTAGATTCACTATGATTTTCATGTGAGTCTATTGAAACCTTTCAAGGGCAAGGTGCTAGTCAACAGGGAGAATGAGGAGCAACCTGACAAGGAAGAGAGCGAGGAGATTCTCATTTTGGAGAAGATACTAGCTCACCAAGAAAGGAAAGTGAAAGGTAAATTGAGCCGTGGTTCTTACTTAGTCAAGAACTCTCCGTCATTGGACGGAGGAGGAAAACCTAGCAGATACTCCTAGGATACTAGAACTTTACCTTCAAACTTTTGGTCTAGCTTTGACTATTTTGAGAGATCTCAAAGGTCAGTAGGGTTTAAGGGATACTAGAACTTTACCTTCAAACTTTTGGTCTAGCTTTGACTATTTTGAGAGATCTCAAAGTCATTGATTTCCTTTGAATTTAAGGGATATTGAGGGATTGATAGTATTCTGCTAGATGACTTTACAAAAGAAGGAATTTGACACTAGAATTCCTGACATGAATCTCATTTATGTGTGCTCTTTCATCTGAGTGCATGTTTGAAAGACGAAATGACTGCTGCATTTTGGTCTTGAGATTCCAGATAAGATGGACATGATAAAAATAGGAATTAGTCAATACAAACATCAGTGAGATCTAGGATAGATCTAGATCTGATTGCTAAACTTGTTGCCGATAGATCATGGTCCAATATCTTAATGGACTTTATGTGATTTGATTTGAATGTTTAGTGACTATCGTCTTTGTGCAAGTGCTAGATTTGTGTCGTCTAGTGTGTCGGTACTTTGAGTGAGTGTCTGCCGAGCTGGTTTCTGGCTTATGTTTCATTTTGTAGGTGTAATTGAGGGTGATTACAATTCTTTCAAGAGGGGGGTATCCCAACTTATGGGGGTCCCGTCCGATAGAGCCCATGGGGACACGAGGAGATCAAAGAAATTGCATGCAGGTGCTGACATGGAAGATTCTTGTAAATTGCACTAACGTGGCAACTTATACAAATGTCCGCAATTTGCACTAACATGATGACGTGGGAGCTATACAAATTTCCGCAAAATGTGTTGGCTATTTTTGGGCTAGATTCTTTCAAAACGTAAAGTTTTTGAACTAAATGCTTTCGGGACTCTGCTCCGTCTTCATCGCTCAGTCTTAAAGGGCATATGCCATAACGAACCCAAGAGTACAAATGGGTTTTTGCAGAGAATCTGACAAAGATAACACCTCTCGGTGGGCATGCAAAGAAAAGTAAAAATTTGGCGTGGGAATTGAAGAAAAGAATGAAGATTTAAGCAAATTTTTGGCAATAAAGTTTGCAAGAGTGGAGTATATGCGTCAACTGTAGGTTGACACGTATGTGAAAATATTGATCAAGTACTCCAGAGACTCAAGATTTGCAAAACCCCTAAAGAATTACCCGATTGATGAGATTCACTTGAGATGGCGTGAGGCCATTGATTCTCCTCTCAGGTCAAGAGGGAAGCTGAAAGGACTGATGAGTGCAAAAAATTGAAACATGTACTTACAGAAAGAGCTGCACAGAACTCTTGAAATGAAGATGAACCATAGGACCACCAAAAGACAAGATAGAGAGTTACAGAGCAGCAATTGAGCATGGAAGAAAAGGAAAGACGAAAGCAAGACTGGTACGACATTTTGTGGGGACTTCCGACCTTGATCAATTGAATGAAAGTACCAAACTTTGCAGAGCATGGGAGAAAGTACAAGAACACGAAACCCTTATCTTCTTTGATGGAGTCAAGGCAAACATCAACCAAATTGGCGGCTCAACTTGGATTTACACCCGAGGAAATGGGTCCATTGGCCAAGGCTCTCCTAGAAGCACCTGGATGGGATGTTTCCATTACACCTGTCATTGGGAAACTACGTTTTCATTGTCAGGGGTATTTAGAACGCAAGGACTTTCACATCATGCCTTTGGAAGGGTGTGATGTCCTCCTAGGAATCCCTTGGTTCCACAAGAATAGCACCGTGGTCGATTATAGGGCAAGGAATTCCATCTTGAAAAATGAGAAGTTGTCACAAACTGATCACGTGGAATAATTGTACGGCAGGCTGTGAACAAATAACATGAGAAATCAATAATGAGATGACAGCGAATGAATGCAATTTGGAGCAATGACAACTCTAGAGTAAACCTGATCACAATTTGTGGAGATAAGAATCATGAATTTTGAATGATGATAAATGATACTGTGGTTGTGAGAGCATCAAGAGTTCTTGAGGGATGAGATGGCTTCACACAAAAGAAGATGACTAGATTGAATGATTGAAACATTCTGCTGAGTATGAACTAAGTGTGTGATTGATGAACAAGAATTCCCTAAAATATTATTATTTTTTTGATTACTCACCCATGTGATTGTGTTTGAGTGCAAAATTGAAAGGTGGAATGATTGATAAAATGAATTATGTAGCATTTTGGTCTTGATATTTCTATGGACATGACCCCAATAAGAATTAGTTAACTCAACATTAGTGAGGTTCGGTGTGGATCTAGATGCAATTGCTAAATACGCTGCCAGGAATCATGGTCCTAGATCTTGATGGATTTTATGTGATGTGATTTGAATGTGATGTAAATGTGAAGTGACTATTGTCTTTGTGCAAGTACTAGATTTGTGTTGTCTAGTGTGTCGGTACTTAGAGTCCATGTCTACTAAATTGGTTTATGGCTTAATGTCTAATTTTGCATGCGTAATTGAGGGTGGTTACAATTCTTTCAAGAGGGGGGTATGCCACAAATTGATGATGTGGAATAACTATACGACAAGCTTGCAATTTGTGTCAACAATGTTGACGTGGCAATAATAAAGACCTTCATGTTTTGCGTTGACATGCCACATGGCAAGCGGTATGCATTTTTGTGATTTTCGTTGGTTGCTTTTGGGCCAGTTGCTTTAGAGTTTGCAGCTTTTCATGTGCTTGCTTTTGATTTTGAGGCCAAGGGCCTTTAAATAAGAACCCAAGGCCACTTCTCCCCTAAGTTAGCTGATGAGCTTCTAAGCAAAGAGGGCCCATGGGAGTTGTAACTTTTCTCAAACATTAATATAAAAATAAATGCCAAAAGGGTGCCCGATTTTGGGTCCAATTCTTTGGGCACGAAACTATGTCGACTCAAATTTCTTTAAAGTGTGATAAAGTTGTGAAGTTTCACATTCTAAACGGGCTGCACAAATTTATGAGAGAGAGATTTTGGCACTTATCCGTTCTCTTACTCAACGACTACATTTTCTACTCAGAGCTAACTTTACTGTCTTCATAGACGATCAAAGCTTACCCTGCTTCTTAACGCAAAAGCAACTTTTGATAAAGTGCATGAGGTGGGCTAACATCCAGTCACAATTTCATTTCCAGATAATCCATGTTAAAGGACATAAGAATTTAGTGGAAGATGCGTTGTCTAGAAATCCCTCCTTGGTTCTAGCTATTTTTGCGATACATCATCGAAGCTTCAAGGATATGGTAGATTAGTACGCCAAAGATCCTAATTCAAAATATCTTTCACCGAATCAAGAGTGGAGAGACAAATGTAGGCTATTCCATGCAAGATGGCTATTTGATATAGAAAATCATGTGTGTTATGCATCCTTTTAAGAAAAAGGTTTTGACAACGTGCCTTGTCCACCTTTTTTGGTCTAATGAGGCATAGATACAAACTTGAAGGGTGTTGAACATTACTTTTACTAGTTGAGGCTCCAAAAGGATGTGTATAAGTTTGTTTCCAGCTGCTTGGTAGGCCAAAAGGTCAAGTTTGTTGACAGGCATAAGACACCAGGACTTCTATAGCCTTTACCCATACCCTCTCATCAATGGGAAAGCATTGCCATGGATTTTATTTTTGATCTTCCCAAAACTCAAAGTGGGCATGATGGCATTTGAACAATCATCGATATATTCATTAAACAAGCCCACTTTCTTTCGATAAAGAAGACGGTCACATTAGGAAAAATATGAACCCTCTAGGGGCCCTTTCGGATTAAGGTTAATTAGAGGCCAGCCAATAGGAAGAGGGTGGTGGACACACTCTATACCCTCAAAAAAGTAGGGGGACAAGGTAGCCTTACACCTCTTAATGGCCTCTTACCTAGTGAGAAGGTAAGGGAGGTGGCTAGGGGAAAGGGAGGGGGGGGGGGGGGGGACCACTTTGACCTTTTTTCCCCCACTTTTTGGCCCGGATTTAAAAATACACTAAAAATTTCAAAATTTCAAAAAATTTCAAATTTCAAGTTTTCCCTCCTTAAAAGGTCTCCTAACCTATTTCATGGTCAAAAAAGTATTTTTGACCTCCAAAAGTAAAAAACGTGCACTAAAAAATTCCAAAAAATTTCAAAACATCATTTTCCACCCTCCAAAGTCTTTCCAAACCTATTCTATAGCTAAAAGTGACTTTCTCTCTCTACAAACCCTTTTCCAAGCTCTCCATGGCTGCAACAACCACATGCACTCCCTATAGTCCAACATTATCTCTCCACTAGCTTTCTCCCATCTCCATTGTAGCACCAAGCAAGCTTCTTCCCCATCTCTTCCCCTTGCCCACCACATAGTTCCACACCAAGCTAGCTACTCTCCCTTCTCTCACGTCCATTACAGCATGAAACAAGATTCTCCTCCTTCTACTTTCATTCACTCGCACTACATGGAAACCTCTACTCCCGAAGGTGGAAAAAGCATCAACTCACATGACTTGCATACCACAAGAACAGGAGGTGTGAATAGTGCATGGGCATTGCAAGGATTCATCTCCAACATAAAGATAGAATGGTGAGAAAACTACCCTTGTAGCTTTCATTCAGAGCTTAAGATCATCTCCATCTTTAAGTTTATCATGCTGGAGGGAATTAACCTCTTTATGGCTTTCAATGTTTAGGCTTCACACCTCATAACATTGGGTGGTGCTATTTTGTTGATGGCTTTGGTGTGCCATCTATAGTTTTGTAGCATGTGATTGAGTCTCACAATGTAAGTAAGTTGTGTTATCTATGGAGAGTCATCAGAGATTTTTCTTATAATTTATTCTTTGTGTAGTTGTCATTAGATTATTAGAATGATATCATTTTGTACTTTATAACTTTGTGCTCACATAATCTGTTGTTTACTTACAGAGTCAACTTGTTTTGAGAGGACATGAGCAAGCAACCATGTGCAGAGATGGAAATCACCCTATTTTTGTTCCGTGAGGAACCTTTCACTACCGTGTTAAAAGATTTTGATAAGAATAGTAGGATTTTTGTAGAATCTTGAACCAATAGGTACTCTCTAGGAGCTCTTAGAAAAGCCATCCCTATAGTACTACTATCTTCCCTAGTGTCATAGACACACAAATACTCGTGTATATGAATCTCTAGATGAGAAAGACAAATACTTGTAAGAGAAGCCTAACAGCAACAACATTGTCTCCATTTGTAATTATTTTTATGAGGCTGGATTCCTCTATAAATGCAATATAAATATTTCTTTTTGTTAAATGGTGTCGCACTGAGTGAGAGTATTTTATTTAGATTACTAGAGTTTCATACAGATTTGAGAAATATTGTTGATTTTTTTGGATATTCTGATTTGTCTGTAAGATGTTTGAAGTTTCAAGTTTTAATCATTCCACCATGAAGAAATTCATGCAATATTTTGATTTCAGTTTAATCACTAATGGTTATTCTTATTAAGTGGATCATAACCTTTGTCAAGATGTCCTCATTTGGGGATGTTGAATATATATCAATAGCAACATTTCAAAAGTTGAGAAAGCTAAATTCTTGCTTTCCAAATGTTATTGTTTCCATACTATTCCTATGCCAAGCTTGACTTAGAGAAATGACAACTTGAGATGGAGGTGTAGATATATAGGGGTGAATTATTATTGATTCTTGTTCATCATATATATTATAAAGCCTTTGAGTTTCCACCTTTTTGAGTAGTGTTGACAAGTTTTTGGTATCAAACCTTCTTAAATATCCCTATTCATTCGCTATTGGTAGCTATTTATTTGGTATTGTTAAAGATCATACCAATAGCTATCACCTTGTGAACTTAATTGTTGAATTGCGGATTTGATTTTTACTATGTAGCTCATTTGGATAGAGACAGTGTAAACATAAATTATAGATACATTCATTGTTAACACAGAAGATATGTATCACTCGAACCTATATAAATGCTAATCAAGAAACCTTTGGTTGGATACTATAACAATAGGGGTCACATGTGGTTTTAAATACCAAAGAAATGGCTTAACCAAAACATTTCCAAGAACACGAGGTGAACACAAGGAAGTAAAAATTGGCTCCTTGTTTGGTTGATTTCTAGTGCTAAATGTTCTGAGTGCACAAAATTTGTGAGGCCTTTGACCTTGCGAGTTCACTAAAGTATATGTAACATAGCACATGTGTTCAACAGAAGGGAATTTATATTCTTGTAAAGTTATAGAAACATGTGTAGGTAAGGCCTATAAGGGCTACTTTCAATCCATTGTGGTGAGCAGACATGATATAGGAAAATTTGACACAGTGAATACTCCAGACATCAAACACTACAACTCTATCTCATGGCCATACATTAAAACAAAGACCCTATTTGTCATTTTGAAGCCCCAGAGACCCTCAACAAGAGGGACCACAACGGCGCATAGAATGCCCATCCAGGTAAAAATAGGGACCAAGATATTTCCAAGAACAGGGGATGGACACAAGGAAGTAAAAAATGGTTGATAAGCATGATACAAGGTTTAGGTATCTGCCATTATGGGGGGGGGAGGGGGAGGGGTTGCTATGAACACATTAAACTGCCCAGTTCTATCTCATGGCCATGCATTAAAAAAAGCTTGTACTTGTCATTTTAGGGGCCCAGGGACCCTCAACAAGAGGGGCCACAAGGGCGCGCAAACTCATGGCCATCCAAAATTTTGGATGGCCATGAGTTTGCGCGCCCTTGTGGCCCCTCTTGTTGAGGGTCCCTGGGCCCCTAAAATGACAAGTACAAGCTTTTTTTAATGCATGGCATGATACAATGTTTAGCTATTTGCCATTGTGGGGGGGGGGGAGTTTGCTATGAATACATCAATTTGCCCAACTCTATCTCATGGCTATGCATCAAAATTTTTGGATGGCTGATTTGCGCGCCCTTGTGGCCAAATTTTGGATGGCTAATTTACGCGTCCTTGTGACCCCTCATGTTGAGGGTCCCTTGGGTCCTAAAATGACAAGTACAAGATTTATTTTTATGCATGGCATGATACAATGTTTAGCTATTTGCCATTGGGGGGGGGGGGGGAGTTTGCTATGAATACATCAATTTGCCCAATTCTATCTCATGGCTATGCATCAAAAAAAGCCTGTACTTGTCATTTTAGGGCCCCAGGGACCCTCAACATGAGGGGCCACAAGGGTGCGCAAATCAGCCATCCAAAAATTTTGGATGGCTGATTTGCGCGCCCTTGTGGCCCCACATGTTGAGGGTCCCTAGGGGTCCTAAAATGACAAGTACAAGATTTATTTTTATGCATGGTATGATACAATGTTTAGCTATTTGCAATTGTGTGTGTGGGGGGGGGGGGAGTTTGCTATGAATACATCAATTTGCCCAATTCTATCTCATGGCTATGCATCAGAAAAAGCCTGTACTTGTCATTTTAGGGCCCCTGGGACCCTCAACATGAGGGGCCACAAGGGCACACAAATCAGCCATCCAAAAAATTTGGATGGCTGATTTGTGTGCCCTTGTGGCCCCTCATGTTGAGGGTCCCAGGGGCCCTAAAATGACAAGTACAAGATTTATTTTTATGCATGGCATGATACAATGTTTAGCTATTTACCATTGTGAAGGAGGGGGGGGAGTTTGCTATGAATACATCAATTTGCCCAATTCTATCTCATGGCTATGCATAAAAATAAATCCTGTACTTGTCATTTTAGGGACCCACGGACCCTCAACATGAGGGGCCATAAGGGCGCGCAAATCAGCCATTGATTTGGATGGCTGATTTGCGCGCCCTTGTGGCCCCTCATGTTGAGGGTCCCTGGGGCCCTAAAATGACAAGTACAAGATTTATTTTTATGCATGGTCATAATTCAAGTGGTAAGTTGGACTTTTAGGCTGTTTTCAAGAGCTTCTAGTGTTCAATTGGCTCTGAATCTGTCTGGGCTTGTCTCACATAAATTTGTTCATCTCGTCGCGCTCTTCGACTATCGTGTGATGCAAAAAAATCATATCCTACTCGGATTTTCCAAAAATCAACGTGCAAGTTGGCAATTTCTTAAAAAATGATGTAAAATAGACATTTCTTACTTTTTCCTTAATCTACGGGCTCGAACGGGCATTAAAACCATGGAATCTGAAAATACTCAGAGAACCAATGTTTTTTATTATGTTAAGGACTGCATTTCCTACATACAAAACTTTCTCAAAATCTCACCCTAACACCTTCAAAAGTGGCTTCCAAGGAGTGCCCTCGATCAAAAATTGAAACTGAAGGAAAACAATCAGAATGAACTCCTAGACTGTGTACAAACTTTAAAATAACCAAAATTTCCTTTAAAAAAAAGTTATTGCTAAAAATTTGAAAATAGACCACCCTTAGACTTCCCACAATGATAGAAATCAAAAGGTTCAAGGAGAGGTCTGGTGTCACAAGTGCATGGTAGGAATCTAAACGAGGCTTATTCCGTCAAGATCTCTCATACTTTATTATGTCTTCTCATGTACAATCTTACCAAACAAAAACAAACTTACACTTTAAATGACAAAAAAAAATTATTTAACTTATCAAACAATCTAAAATATGGTAGACCTAGAGTGCTCTTACACATCAACAAACAAAAAAGTCCAAATTTCTTCTCATTAACTTTGATAAACATACATCTGTGAACACTTTACAAGGAGTAGTATGGTCATAGTTCTTACATCCATTCCATGACATGGTATGCTCCTGGGGTGACCTATCACATAAAAATATCTTTGGTAGGAGTGCCCTCATGTTAGGAAAGAGTGTGTTGCTGCTGATGAAAAGCTTTTGCATTGTCCTACTAGGGATCTCTTCATGTCAGCATAATGATTTTTGGTGTAGTGGGAGCCACATTGCCGCTGAGGAGAGCTTTGTGCCACCGTAAAAGCTTCATGTTATGCCAGTTCCTTGAGCCGTTCTTGCAAACAACGCCACTCAACTAGCATAGCAAGAGGTCACCTTGTAACAAAAACATGTATGAATTCAACATTTGCAAGCTATATAATGAAGACACTTGTTAAGTATATGTTGTACAAATTTGCAAGTATTTCTATCTAGGTGGGAATAAACAATATAAAAATATACATTAGGATGAGACTACCACCCCTAATAAGCATGGATTTGAAGCACCTACCTGCAAGATGTAACAAAGAAGACTGTTTTAGAGGAAAAGTGGTGACACTTGGCCTCTCTAACCTGCAGCCTTTCACTATTTGTGCATAAAAGAAACCTTTGTGTTAAGCACTACAAAACAAGTAGAGGCAACACCTTAGACTTCAAAGTTTATGATAAGAAGAACACAATCAAAAGTAAGAAGTATATTGTTACCTTGCATAAAGGGGTGTTTTATTCAAATATGTGATGGTATTGGCAAGATATTGAAGAATCGTCAACATTCATCTCACCGATGCTACGACGTTCCTGGGATGACCTCTGCTTACCCTCACGTGCGGCCTTCGATGCAAACGTTGCGAACAAGCAAATATGTATGCATACGATTTGTGATGTCCTTGAGCACCATGGTAGTTGTTGCATGAGGAAGCAAAGGATGAAAAGAGAGAGGGGGGAGGGAGAGAGAGGAACATGGGAGAAGACAAGGGGGTAGTGGGGGAGAGAGAGAGAGAGTGGAGAAGGAGGAGAGAAGGGGGCAGGGAGGGAGAGGGAGGAACATGGGAGGAGAGAAGGGGACAGTGGGAGAGAGGGAGAGAGGGGAGGAGGAGGAGAGAAGGGGCAGGGAGGGAGAGGAGATGGAGAAGGAGGGAGGAGGAAGAGAGAAGAAAGGTTTTTTTTTTTTGGGGGGGGGGGGGTTTGGGAAATTGGACTTTTAGTGCTTGTAAGTTTAAAAAAATGTCAAAAAATACTTTTTTGATATGGATATATGTTGGGGGGGAGTTTTAAGTCAAAAATAAGTAAAAATAATATTTTTTTTAAAAAGTCAAATTTTGGCTCTTAGTGATCCACGTTTTTGATGATGTGGCCACACCTCTTTACTCCCTTCACTTTCAAAAAGCTAGAGAGAGAAGGTGACCTCTTAGGTACACATCCTACATGTGTCTAAAAAAAAGACTAGAAAAGCCTACTCAAAACTAACTTCTTGAATGCCCTTGTTCCCTTAACCCTACACACCATTAGCCTTAATCCCTAAAAATTAGGATTCCTTACAAGGCCCATGCAAGGTTCATATTTCTCCTAATGAAGCCTGATCATTGAGACTGTTTGTTGAACAAATTTTTCAGTTACATGGCATGCCTGAGTCCATAGTCTCAGACTAATTTATGAGTTTGTTTTGGAGAGTACTTTGGGAGAACATTGGCACGCAGTTGCAGTTCTCATCCTTGTTCTACCTGTAGACAGATGGGCAATCTAAGATAGCCAATTCAGTGGTTTTGGATTTATTGAAATCTTATATTTTGGATTATAAGACTCAATGGAAAAAGTACTTGCCCTTCGGGGAGTTTGCCTACAATGAAACACTTCATTCATCAAAGGGGAAGTAGTAATTTGAAGTAATTGAGTGTGCTAAGAAGGTTCCTCCATTTCTAAGCACCAAAGACAAGGTTTTTTGAAGCCAATTTTTTTAAAAATCTAGAAGGCATGGAAGGCCATCTAGTAGCTCAAAGGAGGAGAGATCATCCTCTTTTGATAGTGACCATATTAGTAAGAAAATGAAGGAGTTCAAGGAAGGGAGCTCATCACAGGATTCTGGAGAATCAGATGGTAGCGCATCCGAAGGTTTTGAGAAACTAAGGGAACCAGATGCAAGTTCATCAAAGGATTCCACAGAAGAAAGGGGGATCATATGGTAGTTCGTCTCAGAGTTTTGATGATTGAGACTAATGTGCCAATGGACAGGGAAAGCTAGCAAGGCTACCCATAGGTCCTAGGGCACAAGGAAAGAAACTTAAAGGGAATCAAGTGGCAGATCCGAGAATTCCCTAGACCCAAGATAAGATTTTTGAAGCAGATCAGTATGATCTAGATTTGAATGCTGATTTTGCCAAGGTGCATGAGGCTCTTGAGAATTCTCAAGAATGACATAAGAAGGTAGTCTCGACAAGAATCGACATGACTTGTAGCTGAAGGTAGATGATTAGGTGCTCTTACGATTTGGGAAGACACACCTAAGAAAGCAAAAGGAAAAGGAGCGGTGATGCATGGTTTTTAGGACCCCTTTTGAAGATGCAATAAAGGCACACTCAGTTGTTGGGGAGATGAGGATACTCTAGTCCAAGGGATCTCGAAAGAGAAGAAAAATCTACTTCAAAAGCACCAAAGAGTAAAAAGTGCCATGGACAGAAGATACGTGGGAACGAGTTCTTATGCATGCCTACAACCTATATCTTACAGAATAGCCCATTCTAGGTGTGAATTTCTAGTGAAATTTACACGACGATGTTCGTGTGGACTCACAGCACAGCATACTCCGTTTTCACTTTTTTACCGACAGTAAATATTTTTTACTACAGTAAATATTTTTCATCTACATGGTAAATACAAATCACTTTTTACCTATAGTAACTTTTTTTACCCATGGTAAATATTTTTTACTGCACCATAAGTATTTGGTAGGTAACAATTCACTGTTACTAGAAGCAGTGATTGGGCATTAACAATGCAGTTACAGGAGGAGAAAAGGGGAAAATCTTATGGTAAAGGTGAGTCAACAGGGATAAAGACTTTTGAGTTGAAAAGAGACATGTTGATTTTTTCAAAGAACACATGTCAAAAGAAGCCATGGTTGAGGATTTTTTGAGAGTTTGATATTCACGAGGACCCAGCAGGTCCCCCCCTGACATGTGCAGAACCTCCAGTTTCAACAGCCACCTTACTTGCTCTTAAATGTTGGTCAAGGCCTTATCCCCATGTGTCACAATCAGAAAAATCAGCAATTATCCTCCCCTCTCACATCACTCTAGAGAATATCTTGAAGGTGACATATCATGTGACCTCAATCTGTTGACCACCCTAAGCAAAAAGTAACCCCAATCAACGGATTTAAGCATGTTTATCCCTAATCCTAAACTCTCTCAGAAACCTATATAAGGAGGCCTTCTCTCACTCAAAACCAACACTTCACCCACTTCACCAAGCAACGAAGCTATGACGACATTGCTCACAACGAGGAGCTATGGATGGAGCTCTACTCTCTCTCCCTCTCTCTCTCTCCCTCTAGTATGCTACATTACTAGCCCTAAAACCTAAATAAGGAGTCTTCTCTCATGCTCCATGGCCACCATCCTCGCCATCATTCTCTAAGGTATTGATGTGTTGCTAGTAGGATCATACCTACTTGCTGGGTTGATTGTTTCTGACAAGGGATTATGCCATCCTTGGCTTGCTTCTCTATATCCTTGTTGTATGATCAGATGTCGTTGTATTGTTAAGCTGATGTCTTGTGTATATATATGCTACATAAGGTCCCTAAGCTTCGTTTTTATGTGTTTTACCATATGTTTTGATGCCATCATAATGCCAGAAGTCTCACTTGCCTATGTACACTATGTGTGAGGTCCCTAAACCTCTTACTTTAGGGTGGTGCCCCCTTTGTTTTATTCTTTGCTTGTTTGCATGAGGCGTGGTTTGTGGAGTGTGCACGAGTATAGAGGCCACCCGATTGCACTGCTCTTTTTCCCGCCATCATTTTGGTGCCCCCACTGAGGAGGGCTACACAAGACCTTCAGTTTACAAGCAATGAAGATGTGCAATCTACAACATGGACGAATGGCGTGAGGAGTTTGAAAATTGGAGAACAGAAGAGGAAGAGGCTTTAGAGGCCTTAAAAGCTTTCATCAAGGTCTTGTTACCAGGTTGCAGTGTCATTGAAATTCATTTGTCATGCTGATTATGGTAATAGCATCCAACTGTTGCTTGCTAAAAGGCTCATCATTGTACAAAGTGTTTCCATCACGCCTTACGTCTTCACAGATGCATCAGGAAGAGTCGAAGTGATCCGAGGTGCTGACCTTCTGTGGCTGATCAGGCTCATTGGTCCCAAGGTGGTGCAACTAAGCTAGGCTCTTGTGTGTAAGTATGGATGCCAATAATGAGAATGATGATCCCCGCATGTTTCCTTTCCATTTTGTGCATCATATCCGTGTGAATATTTGTATTGATAGAAATATTTTATCAGCAAAGAATAGCCCTGTTGTTTGGAGCCGAGAGACTTGGGGAAATCTTGCGCTCTCCTCATCCTGTCATTCTACCCTTAATAGACTATTACCATTCCTTTGATGTGTCAATCTTCATCCTATTTTGAGCTAAGTTGTGCTAAAGCTCCAAATTGTAATTACCATACTCTATTTTAAAATAAATTGGAGCTGTTTGTGTAATTGTTTACTCTCTCACTTATGGCCTTCCCTAATTTTTATGGTGAGCCTGGGGAGGTTGCTCCAGACTTTTTGGATAATTTGGAAATGGCCTTTCTGGTATCGGGAAGGGATGACAAAGCTACTAAGTTAAGGGCCTTTCCTTTGGTCTTGAGGGAAGGTGCAAAATTATGGTATCAAACTTTGGCACCTGAAGAAAGAAGAGACTAGGAGTCCTTAAAGATGGCCTTCATCGAAGAATTTCGCCGCCATGAGCCTCGAGAGGAGATATGGAGACAGCTCTTAGAGCTACGCCAAACATCACCCAATGACTATAGAAGCTATGAAGGAAAGTTTTCCAACCTGTGGGAGAAGTGGTGTGCATCACTAGGTGAAGAAGAAAGGGCGCCAGAATGCCTAAAGAAGGATTGTTTCCTGGCAGGGCTTTACCCCATCCTTCGAGAAAAGGTAAAAGGTAAATTCCCAGATACCTTTGATAAAGCTATGACTTATGCAAGGGAGAAGGATAGGAAGTTAAAATTCCAAGCTCAACTACAAGGGGGAATGGAACCTCCACCACTAGCTCAACCTACGGCAAGGGTAGTAGCAGGGACAGGAGCAACAGACCAAGAGTCCTCTCAACAAGAATTACTTCAACAAATCACCAATCAACTAGAGAGCCTGTCCATCAATCTGGTTCAAGGTGTAAGGGCTCCAATCTGGTTCAAGGTGTAAGGGCTCCCCAGCTAGGAAATGAACGAAATAGACAAGAAGGACAAAGGCAAGCACGTGAGTACATTTGCTACAACTGTGGAGAGCTAGGTCACGACATGCATTATTGCCCCCATCCACGACGCTATCAAGGAAATGGTAATCAAAGATGGACTCCTCGCCAGCAAGTCACTCCTCCTCGAGCTAGGCCACTAAATGGACAAAATGCACACGTGGCTCCACCAATCCAAATATTGAGACCCCCTCCTCCACCACCACAAGCACCAGCAGAGATCCCTCCACTACCATCGGGAGGGGAGGACATGGATGTCTCTGTCATAAGTCTTGACAATGGTAAGGATAAAGGGAAAGAAAAAAAGGAGGAAGCTGTTGCCATGCCAATAAAGAGAGTTCAGAGACAAAGAACTGATGAAATGGAAGCTTCAGAGCCGGATAAAGGGAATGAGGGTTCCTCCCAAGTGATAGGAGACAAGAAAAGGAAGAGTAGGTCAAGGAGGCACATAGGAGTAGAAGACTTTCCACTTGGGGTAGGATCCATACCTTACGACCTGGTAGCAAATGTGAGTAAGCAAGGACCAAAGATTTCATGGCAGCAACTCCTCCACCTTTCCCCAAAGATGCGTAGAACCTGGTCTAAGATGGTCAGCACCAGGAGGGCTAAGGCAAAGTCAGTTGGGTCTATTAGTGCAAGAGGCATGAAGGATATCGTGCCAGTCATTGATGCAGAGATTAAGATTCAGTGAGTCTCCAATGTGTACGTAGATGGTGGAGCCGAGATTTGTGTTATGACAGAGAAATTAATTCACAGGTTGGGTTTGGAAGTAAACGAGCAAACTTCCTTACAAGCTAAGATGGAAAATAATGTAAGGGTGGCTTGTGTGGGAAAGGTTAATGGAGTGAAGGTTTCAGCTTTTGTGTGGCAATCTCAATTGATGCTTATGTGATCCCAACTAAGGGGGAGGGCTATCCGCTAATCCTTGGAAGACCTTGGCTTATGGCTATGAAAGCTAGGCAAGATTGGGAGACAGATTCCCTTGAGTTGCGGCCAAATCATAAGGTAGGTGGCAAGCAACAAAAAATTGTGTATGACATGAAGCAGGGTAGACAACAAGACCTAGAGATGGAGACTTCTATGGATGAATGGAGCACAAGCAGCTGCTCTTCATTTAAGGATGAGTCATCTGAGGAGGATGCTAGCTCTTTGGAAGTCATGGGTATAATACTGCGAAACCCAGAAGGAGAAGGTGGTCAAGACTCTCTAAACAAGGAAGAAGCCACAGGCTTAGAGGAGATGCTAGCTAAGGACCTACTAGAAGAAGAGAGAGAACCCTATTTGTAGGTACTAAAGAAGCATGCTGGCCTCTTTATAACTGATTACGAGCACATTAAAGGAGTGACGGTAACCCAACACCATATCCAATTAAAGGAAGGTGCCATCAACCTTGTTGGTGATGAGGTATTTGCACAGGTTGAAGCTCTAGTAGGTCATGTTTCTGAGTATAAAGAGATGGTTGTGGAGACGTTTACAGAGGGTTTGGATACAGGTTTGAAAAGTGATCAGGTTTGGATACAGAGGGTTTGGATACAGGTTTGAAAAGTGATCAGGTTTGCTTGGCTATGCAGCAAGTGGAGGCAAATGGCAAGGTCTTGCTATGTTATGTGATGCTATGGATACATGTGTTATTGGAGGTTGCTTTACATATATTTTTGTGTCAATGGCGAGGTTTTTTTGAAGTGGACTATACCATGGAGGGTTCTGTAGCAGATGGTAGGATAGCTGCTTATGATTCAGGTTTCTCAAGTGATGGCAAGTATGCTTATAGCGGACACGAAGGATTATGGATGCAGGGTGACGAAGCTCCGTGTTATAAAGAGCTGGAAGGGTGGCCTGTCTATTGGCCTACAAGTGCAAAGGAAGGCTTGGATATACATGTTTTACAGGTTGATGGCAATAAGCAATGCTTTACTTTTGATCCAGGTGGATTCTACACCATGCGTGGGGGAGCTTTGAGCTTTCCATTTGACCCTGGAGGGTGATGCAGTAGCAGATGCTTTTTTCTCTATCTCTATCCTATCTATATAGCCACTATACTATCATTTTTCTTATGCAGTCTATAGCTCTATGTTATATAATTCTCTCTATACAGTCATCTTTTACCTAAATAATACTATGGTTGAGCATGAATGCTCAACGAGGGGTTGTGTAAAAAAAAAAAAAAAAAGACAAAAAAATGAAAAAAGAGAAGAAAAAAAGAAAAAAAGAGAATGCTACCAGTGAAAGCGGATATTGACAATGGATGGGGTATGGCCTTCAAGGCTCTAGGAGACCAGTTGTTAGTCATGGATGGATACAATTATTCATCAGAAAGGACTAAATAGGGTGCATCAACCAAGAAAGCAGTAACATAGCAAATTCAATTGGTCCCAGGTGGGTAAGTATTCAAGAGAACCCTATTGTAGCACAACCTACAGCTAGAGGCATCAAATACCTCTAGCTTAAGGGGGAGGGCTATATGATGCATGGTTTTTAGGACCCCTTCTGAAGATGCAATAAAGGCACAGTCAGTTGTTGGGGAGATGAGGATACTTTAGTCCAAGGGATCTCGAAAGAGAAGAAAAATCTACTTCAAAAGCACCAAAGAGTAAAAAGTGCCATGGACAGAAGATACGTGGGAACGAGTTCTTATGCATGCCTACAACCTATATCTTACAGAATAGCCCATTCTAGGTGTGAATTTCTAGTGAAATTTACACGACGATGTTCGTGTGGACTCACAGCACAGCATACTCCGTTTTCACTTTTTTACCGACAGTAAATATTTTTTGCCACAGTAAATATTTTTCACCTAAATGGTAATTACAAATCACTTTTTACCTATAGTAACTTTTTTTACCCATGGTAAATATTTTTTACTGCACCATAAGTATTTGGTAGGTAACAGTTCACTATTACTAAAAGCAGTGATTGGGCATCAACAATGCAGTTACAAGAGGAGAAAAGGGGAAAATCTTATGGTAAAGGTGAGTCAACAGGGATAAAGACTTTTGAGTTGAAAAGAGACATGCTGATTTTTTCAAAGAACACATGTCAAAAGAAGCCATGGTTGAGGATTTTTTGAGAGTTTGATATTCATGAGGACCCAGCAGGTCCCCCCTTGACATGTGCAGAACCTCCAGTTTCAACAGCCACCTTACCTACTCTTAAATGCTGGTCAAGGCCTTATCCCCATGTGTCACAATCAGAAAAATCAGCATTTATCCTCCCCTCTCACATCACTCTAGAGAATATCTTGATGGTGACATATCAGGTGACCTCAATCTGTTGACCACCCTAAGCAAAAAGTAACCCCAATAAGCGGATTTAAGCATGTTTATCCATAATCCTAAACCCTCTCAGAAACCTATATAAGGAGGCCTTCTCTCACTCAAAACCAAGACTTCACCCACTTCACCAAGCAACGAAGCTATGACGACATTGCTCACCACGAGGAGCTATGGATGGAGCTCTACTCTCTCTCCCTCTCTCTCTGTCCCTCTAGTATGCTACATTACTAGCCCTAAAACCTAAATAAGGAGTCTTCTCTCATGCTCCATGGCCACCATCCTCGCCATCATTCTCTAAGGTATTGATGTTGAGGCGGTCCGGGGCGGGCAACAAGAAGAGCAACCTCTAGACACCCTTCAAGGCTCCCGTGCTGCTCAATGGGGCTGGGGCACAACAAAACACAAACCAAAACAAAAAACCCACAGCCAAATCCCAACTACACAAGGGGCACCACCTAGTTTAAGAGCAAACTAGGACGCAAAAGAGGAGAATCGTTAGAGCAACCCACAAACAAGAAAGGAATTTACACTAACCCTAACACCAATGGAACACTCTCACACACTAAAACACGAGAGAGAGAGAGAGAGAGAGAGAGAGAGAGAGAGAGAAAGAGAGAGAGATAGTGCTCGGGCTGCTTTGAAACGTATCGGCAATGATCAAGCAACACAACTATATATTTAAGAAAGAGAGAGAAAGGGGGAGGGGGTGCTTGTTGCATTAATACCTTCTTACAAATGTGTCATGACAAATCAAAGTGAGATTAGTATTTGTTCAGCATAGCTTGCGTAAATTTCACCACAACACATCACAAGAAAAGCCACCCCAATCACTGTCTTAAAGCCAGGGGAGTCCTCTCCACCCTGTCGCCCTCTTACAGTATGTGGGATTTATGGCTAGATTGATGACAACACCAGAGACAAGCTATCAAGAACTTAACCAAAAACACCAAGATACTTACGCATCATTGTTGCCCATTACTTCACGTTGGAAGGGAGACAAAGTATCCAAGCTTAGTCCAAATCCACCCTCCTTGATTCAGCAAATGTTGGGCTTACACTAGTAGGAGAAATGATAGATTTCCTACTCTCAATTGAATGATCACACTCTCTCTTACAATGGCATAGAGTTCCCTTGCTAATCCCCTATTACAACACATGCACATGCATAAGACAATGAGCTTCCACTCAAGAGCTCCTTCTAGAGAGGTTGAGCTTGGCTTCTCAAGCTATAGCATAGTGCTCTTGCTTATGGATCTCCTTTTTTGTGCTAGCTACACCCTCCTTTTATAGCAATTTTGAAGGCTAGGGTTACTCCTCTAACCATGGTTGGGTTAGATTTTCCGCAATTTATATAATTTCTTTTGCTTGGAATTATCAAGAAGTTGGTGGGGAAAGAGAGAGGAGAGAAATGGAGGTGATAGGACTTTTCATAGTGGGTTAGTGTTAGTAGAGTTAGTATTAATTTACAAATGGAATTGGATATTTACAATGGGAGTATCCATGTAGGATACAAATAAGGAAGAAAAACTCTTAAGAGGTAAGAAAAGGTGGATTTCTTACAAGGTTGATGCTCCAAGTGTCTTGAGTAGGGCCAATTTTTGACGCTTGTTGACAGTCCACTAGCTTTGACGGTACATTTTTTCTCCACTCTTGACCTTCCTTGAGAGACAAGGTAATTGAAGCTGAGTAATCAACCACCATGATGCTGTCTTTTAAGAGAAGAGCTGAATTTTGTGGTTTTTTAGAGAGATATGGGTAAATTGGAGGAGGAAAAATGAGACTAGGTGGTCAATTTTGGAATGGAATTGTGTGTGGGAGGTATGAGTTCACCATGGTTTCTCTTATTCTTCAAGGTTGAGGAGAAGGTGAGTAGGGTGCAGAGAGGAGTGGTGAGAGAGGTGGGGATGATGAGTGGAGAAGTGTGTGTGAAAGAGGAAAATGATAAAGTGGAAGAGAGAGTGTGGCTGCATAGCATGGGAAAACTGGGGTCCACTAATAAAATCATAGCTCACAGCTCGTAGCTCAAAAAACTATGAAAAACTTTGAGGCAAAAGTTCAGCCCACGAGCTACAACTTTTGTTTGTATCACCTTTTCAAATTCGGAGAGCAAGTGAACTTTAAAAATTCAGCAAAACCGAATTTTTTTTTCCACTGCACAAGGTCCTTGTGGGGTCCTTCTTTGGATGATTCTTTTGACTACCTCCAAGAGTGAGCCCTCCATAGTGCATGTATGCATGCCACCTACCCTTGACCTTATTTGGTAGGTCTATAATTGAAGATATTGTTGAGATTATGATATAAGTGAATAGTACAACTAAGAAAATCAAATATTGAGGGGTCTAAAAAATATGTACATGTCAAATATAAATAATATAAGTGGAAAAAAATATAAAGGGGTCAAAAGAAATCTCTCTCATTATGAGGCTACCATAAAAAGATAAATATTTTTGGTGTTCTAATTTTTTAGAAAAAAAATAAAATAGATGTAGGAAGGGAAAAATCACAATAGTGAAAAAATATACACATAAATAAAACTAGTTTTTTTGGATTTTTGTTGGGGTGGAGTTACACCAAATATAAGAGAAGCTTACATGAAAATATTTCTATATGGAATAAAGAGTATGAAAAATGGTAAGAAAAATTGTGGTAATGGTGAGGCAATGTACAGAGCATAAATAACACACACCTAGGTAAAAATATTTAAATAAATACCAAAATAATTATGAAAAAATATTTTATTTAAGCCCTATATACAAAGAAATATTTACATATGCATGGGCCATAATATACTTATATTTTTTATATTTTTTATTTTTTTGGCTCAACTAGCCCAATGACTAGCTAATTGAGGGTTTTTTATTTCAGTAAGGAGATATGGGAAAAGTCCCCTAACTCACACGCACCTATATACAGTGAAATGGTAGGGATAGCCATAGTGTTTGAGTGATTTGATAGGGTGAGGTAGCTTAATATGGCAATTATGGAAAGCCGAAAAACGGCTACCATTACCCCCCCCCCCCTTAGATAATGGTACATTCATGTACCATTTATCCGATCATACAACATGTAGATTGTGTAACGTCTGTCTTTGTCTGCTCTTATCTTTGAAGAACCTTTGTTGTATGATTAAAAAAACCTTGTGTGATATGAAAGGTTCTCAGAGCCAATAGCAGGATGTAATGAAGTGACAGTGTAAACCTCCTTCATTGAGAAAGTTTCCATAAGCACCCCCCAGGATCAAAGATCTTGAAATTTCTTTCCCAAAGAGAGATGTATGGTATGGAATCACTTATTGATTTTGGTTGAAGAAACTTGTAGATTTTATTGTTGTCCATCATTGCATCTATCACTATGAATGTGATATAAATGATTGGTTGCTCTTCCTCCTGTGTAAAGTTGATGTATCTGCTACGATCTTCAAGAGCCAGTATGAGCAAGTTCCTGAACTCTAGCTCATAAAATTCATTCAACCTGGGTAGGCTCATCAAGTCAAAAATTTTATGACCTTCATGATTTAGGAAAGCTTGATACATGCTTCCAACTGCTATTAAAAGATATTGCAAATAGTTTACCACATAAGTATATAATAGACGAAGGTTTCCATTGCTTTCAACACATTCGAAGAGAATAAATTTTGGTACTGATTGATGAAATATCCACATGTAGAAATCAACAAGTTTTCCATCTATGATGAAGACCAGAAGCATCACAATGTGCGACCTCCATACACCAAAGAACCAAATGAAGAAGGTTTGGAAACATGTGTTCATCACCAATTATTCATGTCTTCTTCCACTTAAGAAGGTATGGTGCTCCCGATGAAAGGTATATATGAAGAGAGGAGAAGTTGAATTTGAAGAGGTGAAACCCAATGTGAAGATGATTGGATCTTCAAAAGTTTGGATTTTCTTGCTAAGAGCTTGTCCCATGAATGAAGAGCCACCCACTAAAACACCATTGGAGAGAATGATACCCTTCTGATAGTTTCCTTTTATGATTTTATCTTTTACTACTCTCCCATGTTCTTCATCCCCTTCTAAGCCCCCCGTTTGGCAAGGTTGTAACTCCTCACATCGTACCACCTCAAAGGTTGATGGATTACTGTTTGATTTTGTGAAAACTTTGGCTTCTTGCATGATAGGTTTCTCCATGCTTAACATACATGGGTCATACCAATGCTTTTCAACATCCTCAAACACTTCTTGAAGATTATCCTCACATGGATTCAACTCACACTCTTCTACTTTGTTTTGGAGTTGGCATTCCATGTACACAATCATCTCTTTATGATCAATGTGGTCTATGATCTCCCCACCTATGATTTCATCTTCTTCTTCACTCTCTTCTTTTAGACAAGATACACTCTCAGAACATTCCATAAGATCAAGGTTACCTTCAAGGTCTTCATTCTCCATAGAGTCATGTTGCACAAAATCTTCGTCTGCTCGGACTAGAAATTGATCCTCCGCCAAAAGGTTGGATGTATCCATTATTGAATCATCAATGCCATTTGAGATATCATGTGTCAATTTTTGCATGCTTGTGATAAAGGTAGAAGAAAGAGATTCCACATTTGAATCTTGGCCACACACTTTAGCACTTGAATAATCAGTTGGCATGTAAGTAACTTCTTCAACATTTGTCGGAGTAGAAGGAGACAAGTATGGCAACGGAGATGACTCCTTGATAGAAACACTTTCATGGTGGTTGGTTCTTCCAGTATGATGGAAACCATTTTTGATGTAGAAGTACTTGTGAAACTTCTTTCGAGCAATAGTGACCGCTTCTTCAAAGGTAGAGGGTCCACTACAAGTAACCTTAGTCTTAAGGAAAGGAGACAAACCCGAAATAAATTGCTCCATTTTTACATAATCTAGAAATGTAGAACTAAACCCACATCTTCCCCATTGACGAGGAAAAATATCCTCATAAGCATAGTAGTCTTCACCATGTTGTTGAAGTCTTCCTAATGAAGCCCATGTTGTCTCTGTTGTTGGAAATTTAGAGAATCTGGTCTTCAAAGCTTTGGAAATTTGGGTATATCCATCTTCAATCTGAGAAGACATACTCCAAAACCATTGCTCAGCGTTGCCTCTAAGGCATAGCAATAGAAAATCCCCTTTTTCAATGTCATCCCTTTTACCAAGGATACGACAAACCATTCTAAAATCAGCAAGAAAATCATCAACATCTTCTTCTAGATTTCGAAGGAAGATTGGGATATCATCAAAGGTATAGCGTGTCATAGTCTCTCAATGCTAGAAACACACAAAGTTTAGTTCCAAACAATCATTTTCTCTCATGATATCAACTAACTACACAAAGTTTTGAAAGGTATTTCAACATGAATTCTAGATTCTTATGTGAAAATGTGTTTTTTTCCTTTCTTATGTTATGCTAATCCAAACCATATTCTATATCATTTTTTGTTGCCTTGAAATTAACTCGGTCATACAAGCTTTCATGATTCATATAATCTACTGGATTATGCTAAAATTCAAACATTCATGCAATACAACAACAATAAGCACAAAGTTATTCCTCCGTGGGGGCACCAATTTGAGGCGGTCCGAGGCGGGCAACAAGAAGAGCAACCTCTAGACACCCTTCAAGGCTCCCGTGCTGCTCAATGGGGCTGGGGCACAACAAAACACAAACCAAAACAACAAACCCACAGCCAAATCCCAACTACACAAGGAGCACCACCTAGTTTAAGAGCGAACTAGGATGCAAAAGAGGAGAATCGTTAGAGCAACCCACAAACAAGCAAGGAATTTACACTAACCCTAACACCAATGGAACACTCTCACACACTAAAACACGAGAGAGAGAGAGAGAGAGAGAGAGAGAGAGAGAGAAAGAGAGAGAGATAGTGCTCGGGCTGCTTTGAAACGTATCGGCAATGATCAAGCAACACAACTATATATTTAAGAAAGAGAGAGAAAGGGGGAGGGGGTGCTTGTTGCATTAATACCTTCTTACAAATCTGTCATGACAAATCAAAGTGAGATTAGTATTTGTTCAGCATAGCTTGCGTAAGTTTCACCACAACACATCACAAGAAAAGCCACCCCAATCACTGTCTTAAAGCCAAGGGAGTCCTCTCCACCCTGTCGCCCTCTTACAGTATGTGGGATTTATGGTTAGATTGATGACAACACCAGAGACAAGCTATCAAGAACTTAACCAAAAACACCAAGATACTTACGCATCATTGTTGCCCATTACTTCACGTTGGAAGGGAGACAAAGTATCCAAGCTTAGTCCAAATCCACCCTCCTTGATTCAGCAAATGTTGGGCTTACACTAGTAGGAGAAATGATAGATTTCCTACTCTCAATTGAATGATCACACTCTCTCTTACAATGGCATAGAGTTCCCTTGCTAATCCCCTATTACAACACATGCACATGCATAAGACAATGAGCTTCCACTCAAGAGCTCCTTCTAGAGAGGTTGAGCTTGGCTTCTCAAGCTATAGCATAGTGCTCTTGCTTATGGCTCTCCTTTTTTGTGCTAGCTACACCCTCCTTTTATAGCAATTTTGAAGGCTAGGGTTACTCCTCTAACCATGGTTGGGTTAGATTTTCCGCAATTTATCTAATTTCTTTTGCTTGGAATTATCAAGAAGTTGGTGGGGAAAGAGAGAGGAGAGAAATGGAGGTGATAGGACTTTTCATAGTGGGTTAGTGTTAGTAGAGTTAGTATTAATTTACAAATGGAATTGGATATTTACAATGGGAGTATCCATGTAGGATACAAATAAGGAAGAAAAACTCTTAAGAGGTAAGAAAAGGTGGATTTCTTACAAGGTTGATGCTCCAAGTGTCTTGAGTAGGGCCAATTTTTGACGCTTGTTGACGGTCCACTAGCTTTGACGGTACATTTTTTCTCCACTCTTGACCTTCCTTGAGAGACAAGGTAATTGAAGCTGAGTAATCAACCACCATGATGCTGTCTTTTAAGAGAAGAGCTGAATTTTGTGGTTTTTTAGATAGATATGGGTAAATTGGAGGAGGAAAAATGAGACTAGGTGGTCAATTTTGGAATGGAATTGTGTGTGGGAGGTATGAGTTCACCATGGTCTCTCTTATTCTTCAAGGTTGAGGAGAAGGTGAGTAGGGTGCAGAGAGGAGTGGTGAGAGAGGTGGGGATGATGAGTGGAGAAGTGTGTGTGAAAGAGGAAAATGATAAAGTGGAAGAGAGAGTGTGGCTGCATAGCATGGGAAAACTGGGGTCCACTAATAAAATCATAGCTCACAGCTCATAGCTCAAAAAACTATGAAAAACTTTGAGGCAAAAGTTCAGCCCACGAGCTACAACTTTTGTTTGTATCACCTTTTCAAATTCGGAGAGCAAGTGAACTTTAAAAATTCAGCAAAACCGAATTTTTTTTTCCACTGCACAAGGTCCTTGTGGGGTCCTTCTTTGGATGATTCTTTTGACTACCTCCAAGAGTGAGCCCTCCATAGTGCATGTATGCATGCCACCTACCCTTGACCTTATTTGGTAGGTCTATAATTGAAGATATTGTTGAGATTATGATATAAGTGAATAGTACAACTAAGAAAATCAAATATTGAGGGGTCTAAAAAATATGTACATGTCAAATATAAATAATATAAGTGGAAAAAAATATAAAGGGGTCAAAAGAAATCTCTCTCATTATGAGGCTACCATAAAAAGATAAATATTTTTGGTGTTCTAATTTTTTAGAAAAAAAATAAAATAGATGTAGGAAGGGAAAAATCACAATAGTGAAAAAATATACACATAAATAAAACTAGTTTTTTTGGATTTTTGTTGGGGTGGAGTTACACCAAATATAAGAGAAGCTTACATGAAAATATTTCTATATGGAATAAAGAGTATGAAAAATGGTAAGAAAAATTGTGGTAATGGTGAGGCAATGTACAGAGCATAAATAACACACACCTAGGTAAAAATATTTAAATAAATACCAAAATAATTATGAAAAAATATTTTATTTAGGCCCTATATACAAAGAAATATTTACATATGCATGGGCCATAATATACTTATATTTTTTATATTTTTTATTTTTTTGGCTCAACTAGCACAATGACTAGCTAATTGAGGGTTTTTTATTTCAGTAAGGAGATATGGGAAAAGTCCCCTAACTCACACGCACCTATATACAGTGAAATGGTAGGGATAGCCATAGTGTTTGAGTGATTTGATAGGGTGAGGTAGCTTACTATGGCAATTATGGAAAGCCGAAAAACGGCTACCAATGTGTTGCTAGTAGGATCATACCTACTTGCTAGGTTGATTGTTTTTGACAAGGGATTATGCCATCCTTGGCTTGCTTCTCTATATCCTTGTTATGTATGATCAGATGCTGTTGTATTGTTAAGCTGATGTCTTGTGTATATATATGCTACATAAGGTCCCTAAGCTTCGTTTCTATGTGTTTTACCATATGTTTTGATACCATCATAATGCCAGAAGTCTCACTTGCCTATGTACACTATGTGTGAGGTCCCTAAACCTCTTAATTTAGGGTGGTGCCCCCTTTGTTTTGTTCTTTTCTTGTTTGCATGAGGCGTGGTTTGTGAAGTGTGCACGAGTACAGAGGCCACCCGATTGCACTGCTCTTTTTCCCGCCATCAAGCGGCTTTTTTCCAAAGCTAAGAATGCGGTACTATGGCCCTTTCTAGATTCAAGAGACGATAAATGATGTATCCTTAAGACTAAAGTTGCTAGATACTTGGAAGATTCACAATGCTTTTCATGTGAGTCTATTGAAACCTTTCAAGGGCAAGGTGCTAGTTGATAGGGAGCATGAAGAGGAACTTCAAGTGGAAGAGAGAGAGGAAATTCTCAATCTGGAAACTGGCTCATCACAAAAGGAAAGTGAAAGGTAAGTTGAACGGCTGTTCTTACTTAGTCAAGAACTCTCCGGCATTGGTGGATGCAAAGTGGATGGAGGAGGAGGACCTAGCAGATACTCCATGGATACTGAAACTTAACAATGAGGATTTTGGTCTAGCTTTGACTATTCCAAGATATCCCACAGATCAACACGGTTCATTCTGGTGCAGATGGGATTGCACATGAGGGGAGTCACTCCGCTCCTTTGTCACAGGTTACCTAGATAGAATACATTCATTGATTTCCTTTGGATTTTAGGGATATTGATGGGCTGAAAATATTCTACTAGATGGCTTTATGAAAGAAGTACTTCAACATGGGAATTCTAGACATGAATTTGATTTATGTGTGCTCTCTCATGTGAGTCGCGTCCGAGTGCATGTTTGAAAGACAAAATGATTGCACCATTTTGGTCTTGAGATTCCATATGAGATGGAAATGATATCAATAAGAATTAGTCAATCCAGATATTAGTGAGATCTTAGATAGTTCTAGATGCGATTACTAAACACATTTCTGATAGATCATGGTCCGATATCTTGATGGACTTTATGTGATTTGAATGTTTAGTGTTTGTCGTCTGTGTGAAAGTGTTGGATTTGTGTTGTCTAGTGCATCTGTAGTTAGAGTGAGTGTCTATTTAATTGCTTTTTGGCTTATGTTTGATTTTGCAGGCATAATCAAGGGAAAGTACAATTCTTTCAAGATGGGGGTATGTCACAAAATGATGAAGTGGCATGTCCAACTGATGTATATGATAAATAAAATGATTTTTTTATTAAGGTATCCCACTTATGGGGGTTCCATTCGATGGGACCCATGGGGACACAAAGAGATTAAAGAAACTGTGTGCAATTGTTGATGTGGCAAATTTCCTCAAATCGTGCTCATGTGGCAGAGGCTGTACGGACGCGTGCAATTTGCGTTGACATGATGATATGGAAATTATACAAATTTCCACAAAATGCACAGGCTGTTTTTGGGCTAGATGCTTTTGGGACTTGAAGCTTTTGAATTGATTTTTTTTGGGGCTCTACTTTTGGGCATCCCTTGTACTGTTTATAAGAGCCCTTGGGGCCTCACTTTGTAGAGCATCTGGATGCAAAGTTTGAGAGTAGAGGTCCCTCGGGAGTTGTACTTTGCAATGACTAACGATAAAGAAATACCAAAACGGGTGCCAAACATTGGGGCCAATACCTCTGGGCACGGAACTACGACGGGCCGTGTTGACCCTCTCTCTCTCTCTCTCTATTAAAGTTCAATGATTTCAAAGTTTCTGTTTGTGTGTTGCTATTGATGTAGCATGACCAATTGACAAAAAATTGTCAAGTGGACATGAGAAATTGAACATACTAACTTGACAAACATATGCAGCACCGATAGTGGGGCGGCCCAAAACCCTAAAAGACAAAATCTTGAACCCTGAAAGGAATTTTTTAAAAATAAGCTTACATGCTGATGTGGTAGATCGTATGGATATCTGTGTTTTGCATTGTTGACGCCATGTGGTAGGTTGTACAAAATCCCCCAAATTATATTGGCTACTTTTGGGAGTCTCCAATGCTAGCTTCTGAGAGCAGATGCTTTTGAGGGAAAAGGTTTGGACAGAGTAACATTGACAGGTGAAAGGTTTTGACAGACATAAGGCACAAGGACTCCTACAGCCTTTACCCATACTCTCCTGTCCCTGGGAAAGCATTGCCATGGATTTTATTTTTTATGTTCCCAAGACTCAAAGTGGGATGGATGGCATTTGGACAGTCATCAACAGATTTAGTAAGCAGGCTCACTTCATTCCAATAAAGAATGTAGTTAAGTCCAATTATCTGGCAAAATTATCTCACATATTTTTTGATTACAAGGCATGCCTGAGTCCTTTGTTTTGTATAGGGATCCCTGGTTTACTAGTTTTTTTTTGGAGGGCAATCTAAGAGAACATTGGCACGTGGTTGTAGTTCTTGTCGTCCTTCCACCCGCAAAAAAATAGGCAATTTGAGATAGCCATTTCAGTGGTTTTGACAAAAGCTGTATGAGTCTCATGTGTAATGCTCTCAAGTAGTGGGGCTGAATTCTCAAACTCATAGCCTTTGCTAAGGTTTTGTAGGTTGAGTTGAGAGTAGTGATGGGTCGCCATTGTTGCAACTCATCCGAGGAAACCCCCTCCTTGGGAATCAGGCTAATCATACCGTCACTCAAGCTGTCAGGCATCTCTCTAGTGGGCAAGATGTGCTAATAGGTGTTACATAGATCGAACCAAGCATCTCCCAGTACTCCAAGACAAAGTTGGGAGTCAAAAAATCCTCCCCTGGTCAGCTACCTTAAGGAAGTGCCCTGAGGGTCTTGTGGAGCTCCTCTAGATAGAGAGGCATCTCTAGTCTCTACCACATCTCCTCAGTAACTAGGCAAGGCATCTGTTCCCAAAACTGCTCTCTGCATGCTCTCTAACGCTCTGACTGAGGATTAGTTGAAATAAACTCACGATAAAAGTTTGTACAATCGCAAAAAACTATCAAGGTGGTGCTCCTACATCCACTATACGAAAGCAATGCCTCATTGGAGCCGCTTCTCCTCCTCCTTGGCCGCAACCAAGTGAGTTGCAGACTCCTGAAGGAAGAAGCGGCTAAGCTCAGTATGTCCAGTGAACTCTACTAGTAGGAGTGCCTTGAGTGCCCAAATTCTCTATCCAAAGTGTTGCCACTTGCTCTATAAGCTCTGTATCTAGCAAGATCCTCTTGGGGATGCGCAACATCACACTCCCACTCCTTTGTCTGTCTGTAACAATAAAAATAAATGAGCATGATCTAAGAAAGAAGTGCCCACAAAAATGCAAACAGATCCTCCCATGGCATAGAGATAGTCACTTGCGTAGAAGCAATCTATCCAAGTTAAATTCACTCTGCCTATTTTGCAATCAGAGAGAGAGAAAGATAGGCTATCTGGATGCCGCACAAACTTGCATGATGTCTATACATCTGAAACCCTCAAGGTCATACATAATCACTCCCAAGCTACTAACTCAGAAATGTATACAGCAGAATGACTATCTTCAATCCTATATGAGGGATCCTCCAACATGTTGAAGGCTCCCCCTACACACCACTGCTCTGCAGGCGGCAAAGACTCTATAATATGTGACCAAAACTCAGCTCGTGCACTTGCCACACTGGGTGCATAGATGTTAAGGAAGCCCATGAATCAACCATGAATTGGGTCCTACCTGACATAATAATACCTTTGTACACAATGGCTTGCTGCCATGAGTCCGCAATAGTCATACACACCCCTCCCTAAATGCCCCTCCAGGCCCAGAAGCAGCTGACCATAAAGTCTCATAGTAGCCACACAAAATCTAACCGCATCATCAAATGTGGCTCTCACAAAGATGATGCTAGCTCCTGGAGCATAAGAATATCAATCATACCACCCATAAGGCATCTTCAAGGATTTCATTGACATGATCATGATCATGTGATTACGTTAATAACACCAATAATTACACATAAAAAAGACGTGATCATGTTAATTATTAACGTGATCTTGATGATGACTTGCCAAAACCAATAGAGCCGGTTAGCCCGTTGGGTTTCATTATTTTCCCTCCGGGCCCGTCGGTCTTTTTTAACTTTTCCTATGGGCCCGCGGAGTTATTATAAAATCTTGATGGGCCCACCAGGAAAATAAACAAGCCCGGTGGGTGTAATTATATATAGTAAAAGCTCTTCTAACCTTGGCACTTGAGTAGGAAAATCCCTCGGGAGTGTATCTGAGCATCGGGTACAATCATCTCCTTGTGAATTGACCTAAGGTTACAGAGTCACATGTCCTTTTTTTGAGCCAAGCGTGATTCCTAATTTGGTAACCACTTCTAAAAATATTTAAATCCTTCACCGAACATAAGGTATGAATCCAAAACAATTGAGATGAAGCCATTGGTCCATAAAAGGGTGGAAGTTGGTTTTATTAGATGAGCATATGTAAATGACAAGTTGATACTCAAGGGTCGGATGCCATGTACTAGTGTATTGGGTATATAAAGATCCTTAAAGTCTTGCATTTTCTACCATCAAAGATTTGAGTTGATATACATTGTCACTACACAATATGAGATCTATAATCCTTAATTGGGTGAAAATAGCTTTTATCTATTCAATTGGATGCATAAGGGGGCTAAAATCCTTGATTGGGTACAAGTAGTCCTCAATTGTGTAATTGTATTGAAGATTTCATTGCCTTGTTTTATGCATTGGTTTATATAGGGAGTGCATTATGTATTATGAAAGCTTGTTAGTGCATGACATGACCAATCATAGATACTATTGCTTTCGTGTGTGTTTTGCAAATAATTATCATCGTTTCAGTGTAGAAGTCGATTATTTTTTGTAGCATTTGAAAATAGATTTATCTTATTGTTTACAAATCAAAGAGGACATATAACTAATCATCATATTTATAATTGCATATGACAAATTCATAGCATTGATGTACTATATTGCCATGTAGAGAGTGCATTGCAATGTGTATTTGCTCAAAACATATGTGGTCGATATTTGGATTGACTAGAGTGCATTACAAATGTCATACTGTGCAGATTTGATTACTTTCTTAGTGATTTTTTTTCTAATATATATTGAAAAGAAAAAATGTTTTTTATTAAATTGAAAGCAATGAAGAAAAATGTTGGCACAAGTGGTACGAAGAAGGCAAAGAGTTAAAAAGACCCTAACAAAGAGTGGGGTTATGCTCACAACATATGCGGTCAATATATGGAGTGGCAATGTAAGTTTTGCTTCACTATAAAATCAGGCGGTGCACCATGTATTAGGGACTATTTTTTGGGTAGCATTAAAAATAATTGTAAGAATTGAAAATATCCTTGAGCTCCTACAATTGCAAAGTGTTTGAGAGAAGAGATTGCCAAAAAGGGTGGCAAGAGACAATGGATTTATAGCTCTATTATGGATGCATGTCAAGAGTATTCAGAGCCAATTATTAACTCTCTTGATCTTGTGGTGACACCAACTAGCCCTGCAAAAATAGCCTGCGCAAGGTGATGAAATGCCAAGCAATGTCCCTTTTCAGTGTCACAATGAACATGGACTTGAGCAAATGTGTCAAAAATCATTGCATCAAATCTTTGAATACAAATCTCTAGAAGAAGCACAAACCGCACTCGCCAAAGCAATTTATTTTCATTTGAAAATGCTCTAGTCATGGTAGATAGTTATCATTGGAAGGCCACATGGAAGAAAAAATCAGTTAGTTTGGCCCAAGATTTTCAGCTCCTTCGTATCACATAATACGAGATGATCTCTTGGACAAATTGTTACATCGAAGTCAAAGAGCATGTTTCCAAAATAATACTTGGGTATATTTTGCTTTCAAGATGCACAATTGTGAGTGATGGTTGATCTAATGTTCAAAGAAGACCACTAATCAATGTAGTACTGGTTTGTGTAAGGGGAGAAACGTTCAGAAAGGCAATTTGACAATTTTGGTGCAATTAAAAGTGGAAAATACATTTTGAGGTCTTTTTTGCAAATTAGTAAAAAAAGTGCTTTCCACACATTTTTGCCAATGGTGGTTGTAATACGCACAGTTTAAACTTGGTGTTGAAGGATTGGTATACTAGTGATAAATCCACATGGTTCGCCAAAATAATTGACATGCATGACAAGTTTATCTTGAAACGACAAAGAGTGCTTGAATTGTACAGAATGCGCTTGTCATTGATGTTGAAACTTCCTACTAAAACTTGGTTTTTCCCGCACTTTTATACATTGGAATCACTTCTTTGCAATAGTGTGATGTGATTGAAACTTTCAACTGCATGGACTTTGACAAATGGCAGCTCGAGTAGAAAGAAAAAGTGAAACAAAAAATTACATGTCTACGTGGGTCCATAAACAAGCATGCTTGGTGGAGGAGTGTAATGGATGCATATCATGTATTGATGCCTGTTATGTTTGCAATTTGAAACCTTGATTAGAAGGTGCCAAATATAGGGAAAGTGTGGATGACATGGTGGTCATTCCAACAAAGTCTTGAAAATCCTGAGGAGCTAAAAGAGTCTGTAGTAGAGAAGGAGTGGCAAGTACAATTCTCTTTCAAACAACAAAGAATTTTTGCCAAGTATTTTAATGCAAATGGAAGAGCGCTCATAGTCCACTCCATAGTGTGGCTTACATGCTCAATCCAGAGTATTGGAATTTAGACATGATGTCCAATACAAAGGTGGTCAGTGATTTCTATCACGAGGTCAACATGTTCTACTCCAATGTTCAGGACCGAATTGATTGTATCAAAGAAATGAGTGCATTTAGACCAAAAGAAGGTCCTTTTGCAAATGATTTTGTGCATTCAATGGCAAAAGAGAAACCTGTATGAAAGTGGTGGATGATGAATGGTGGAGAGCATTAGTCGACCTTACGTTCCCTTGCAATGATTGTTGTGCACTATACAAGATGAGTGAGCAGCCACAACACCATCAATTAAAGCGTGTAAGATTGGTAGCATTTTCTCAATCACTGCTTTGATCCGTGTAGTCTCTGTTCGGTATGCAAGCCCAGAGATGGTGTCTAGTCTGCTGTGGGAAACTCCCTTATAGCATGTAGGTGTAAGAGTCAGTTGCAAGTCAAGTTTGCATGGCCTTTTTGGATTTATATACATTATCAATCAGAAAGAGAAGCGTGGTTTTTTTCTGCTCTACTGAATCTCTCTCTCTCTTCTCGTCTGCTACACCACAACATCTCGCCATGCCTCCATAGCCTTGCAACCCCATCACATGGTATCAGAGCCCTACCCGACCTCGGCCCTTGACTTAGCAACACGGGAGCATCCACCTATGCACAGAGAAGGGAGGAAATTGAGCTGCATAATTTTGCCCATAATCAGCATCATCGGTTTTGCCCTGGCCTAAGCAACATTTTTTGACACTTCAACTGCTCCTGAATCGGCTTTTACTGCCCACCTTGAGCACATCTATAGCTTCGACCTGTCACCTGAGCCATTGCTGATGTTACAGAGATTTTCTTTTGGATTGATTTTCACACTAAAATCAAGTGTCCACCCGCTTTTTGGTCCAAACTCCCTAAGCCAGCGGGAATTCCCACCCTTGGGTACATTCCAACTCTGCAATCGGTGATCGGACAAGAAATTGATAATTTCTTGAAGGTTTAAACTGAGAATTTTTTGACCAACGGCAGTAACATCAACCCGTTGACAGACTTGGTTCCAACCCTCAGAATATCAGCGCCTCTCAAAACACTACAAGCTTCTAAAGCCTCCAACATGGTGTCAAAAGTCGACAAATATAATGGATCCAGTTTCCACACTTGGCAGAGCAAGGTAAAAGGCTATTTGATGCGAAAAAACCTATGGAACGTGGTCAAGCCTCTTGCACCCGACCAAGTAGGCACTACAAATGCAGTAACTCGAGCCCTCTCTTTTGAGCAACAAAGGAAAGATGAACAAGCTTTTGGTATCATTCTCACTTCCTTAGTCAACAATTCTAACTTCCTTAGACGAAGACTTTATTCATTATTTGGATGATGTTGATTCTTCAAGTACTGCTTGGATAGAGTTAGAGAAGCTTTTTGGTGCCAAAGCTAGGTATTCCAAAATGAGTTTAAAAATGGAATTACATTCTCTTCACATGCATGAAGATGAAAACATTTCAACTTTAGATAATATATTGAAGAGCATCAAAACACAACTAGTTTATGTTGAAGCCCCTATGCCAAATGAAGATCTGATATCCATTTTTTTGAATAGTCTACCGGCAGAATTTTGTCAAATTGTCACTATTTTAAAGGAGAAAGATCATCTCCCTTTTTTGGATGGTATTGTTAACTCATTGCAAGAAGAAGAGAAACGAGCACCACAAATCAGCTCTTTTGTACCAACTGCATATGTAGCCCGTGGTTGCGCTTGAATTGCCAATTTCCACCAGGTGTACTACCAGCACTAGACCTTGTGCTATATGTGAACACATCAATCATCAAACCAAGGATTTTTTCAACAAAAATCCTTGCACCCATTGTGGAAAGACTAATCATTTGTCGGACAAATGCTTTAAGAAGAACAAGTGACAGATCAATAAGGTTGAAGGTGATGAAGATGATGCAGCACCAATTCTTTTCGGAGAAAGTGATACCTTGTAGTTTGTTTTTCTTTAGTCTGTCTTTATGTTTCCTTTATGTCAGTTATTTCTCAATAATTGTATGGGTTATAGAAACTGCCATAAAAATGTAATGGTAAGACCACCCTTTTGTTGTTTGGTGTTGAGTTTAGGTATGTCTCATGCTGATAGTTGTTTGAGGGAAGTACACACACACACCTATGTTATTGTCAACGGGGGGACTTCCACTCATGGTTTCAGGTGAATGAACTCTACCGTGGTCTGTCTCAAGTCCATTGTCAGTGGTTTGGGCTTGAGGGGGGGGGGGGGGGGGGGGGGGGGGGGGTATGCAATCCTGGTAATGGTGTCTAGCCTGTTGTGGGAAACTCCCTTATAGCATGCAGGTGTAAGAGTCAGTTGCAAGTCAAGTTTGCATGGCCTTTTTGGCTTTATATACATTGTAAGGGTGTAGAAAGCATTATCAATAAAAAAGAGAAGCGTGGTTATTTTTCTTCTCTACAGAATCTCTCTCTCTCTCTTCTCATCTGCTGCACCACAGCATCTCGCCATGCCTCCATAGCCCTGCAACCCCATCAGTCTCTATCTCTGGTAACTGTTGATCTGCTGGTGACAAAGTTCTCTAGCTATATTATAGCATGTGCATGTAGCATCTGGATGCGAATGGCAGGCTGTACATCATGTCTCCCAAGGTGTCCCATTGTAGTATGGGAAGATTGTGATCCAGGGTGCTTCGGTGTTAAGGCCAATGCATCTTATAATGGAGAGGTGAAGTAATTTCATTCCTTGCTCTGTTTGAAAGCTATCAAATTTTTCCTCAATTCCTCCCTCGTAGCATTTTCCTACATATGTAATGTGTTGTGAAAAGAAAGAAATGCTTTTGATGGTGTATAATGTGCATACACGAAAAGAGACTGCTCCAATCCTTGCACCTTCCACCAAGGCCTCGTGGTGGGGAATGCGGATTAGATGAGCGTACTTGGCATTCAATGTTGTGCGCATGATTGTGTTGGTGCCGCTGGCATCTGATCAACCACCTACAGTTGCTTGTGTATCTTGGGCCATCTTCAATCTCTTGGGTAAGGAGGCTTGGTCTTGAGCTTTCACCCTCTTCACCTTGACCTTCTACTTCTCCCATTGTTTATCCCACAACTCTATTTTTTCCATATCACAAGTGGAAAAGAGATCTTCTTTTAAGTCTCTGCAGCACACTCCTATATTGCCCAATATTGTCATGACCTTGTGGTGGGGGTGATCCCTGTAGGAATCAACAACTCATATTGGCCTTTGCCTCGTAGCCTGCGCTCTGCGTTCTCCCAGATAGCGCTAGTGAGTTCTTTAATGAAGACGTTAGTTCATTAATCTACTGTATGCGACCATCTACAAATGATGATATTGCCAAAATACATTCTTTTAGAATGGCACACATAACAATTTTATTTTGCTCTGGTGTCATTTTTGCACTAGATAATAAAAAACAACATATCAGATATAGTTTCATGGGTGCATCGGCACTCTCACACTAGTTCAGGCAAACCATAACTGTGACTTGAAGACTTCAAAGAAATGTGCACGATTATCATATTGATACAGATTGAAAACCATTTTCACTTTAACATGCTATGTTTAATCGTGTAAAATGTAAAAAAACAAGTAACTCTTAAGAAAACCATCTAGATCAAACAATACAGGTTAAAAACCCAAAAAAATTTAGTATATTTTTATAAACCATAAGACACGAGTTCATATTTTGAACGTTGTACTCTCACACTAGTTTAGACAAACCATATCGGTGACTTAAAGACTTCAAAAAATTATGCAAGATTATATTCATTCAAGTTGATAATCATTCACTTTAAAATGCTATGTTTAATCATGCAAAATGCAATAAAAACAAGTAACTCCTAAGAAAATTATCCAGATCCACCAACTAAACAGGTTAAAGACCTAAAACATTTCAAAATATTGTGATAGAACATAAGATGTGAGTTTATATTTTGCACGTTATCACTTCAGAAAAAAATGATACAGTAGAAGATATGTGCATCGTGATGTATATATTGCCAGTCTCATTTTAACTCATTTTAAAACATTAATAGTATACAATTTCGTGAGAAAACATTGAAAGTTGGTGCGATTTTAACAAACCACTCATAAATTGCAAATAACGTATTGCTCTTTAAAAAGATTAAAATGAATGTCTTACATGCAAAATGTATGCATATACTTTTTCAAATTAAAAGTATATTTGCTATTTGTAGACATAGAGAAATAGCATACTGTGAATATTATTTTTGTAAAATGTAGTATTTAAAATATCAATCATGATTGATGAATAAAACATTCTTTTGAATATGATTAGATAGTACATATTTTCACAAGAAACTTACAAACATTCTTTTGAATATGATTAGATAGTACATATTTTCACAAGAAACTTAAAAACAACAATTTCAAACAATTTAGACATTTGTATATGAAATACTCTTCGCAGCCACGTTACCCACCAAGTATTTCATATGCTTAATACTTTAAAAAATGTTTTTCACTTGCACATACAAATTATATGGCATTCATACGGCAGAGTTAAGGACCCGAGTGCCACATTTATGAAAAAACAAATGATTCTAACAAACGACACTCAGTTAGCCGTATTACCAACCAAGTGTTGTCCTAATCTAAAGAACAATAATGGCTTGCATACGAGCATCATATAGCCACATTACCAATAGATGCCCATATGTTTTTTTGGAAAGGGGAAGGGAATTTGACTCACCATAAGCCGCGTCATCGACGTAGTACCCAGACAGTGAGCCAATACATACCACAATGACACTATATTCCCCATGTAACCGAGGTGATGACCCCGTGGTAAGCACTATTCCGTAGCGCATCTTACACACACACACACACACACACTCACATTGTGTGGTAGGGTACCTACTTTCATGTAATATAAAAAAGGTACGCTACCACACAATGCACACACACACACACACAGTGAGGTTTGTGGTCAGGTACTCCACTGCTGTTGTGCACTACGACATAGAACATGCTCCCACACGACCCGCTCTCGATGTACCTACAAAGGCAATTACTAATATCTCTCTCTCTCCCTCTCTCTCTCTCTCTCTCTCTCTCTCTCTCTCTCTCTCTCTCTCTCTCTCTCTCTCTCTCTCTCTCTCTCTCAGAGTGGCTCAAGAAATAACACCCAATGGATTTGATCGGGGTCCTCTATATATTTATTTGCAGGTCCGTCGAGCATGAGGGTTTTCTCGGTGGGCCCGCAAGGAAAATGTAAATACCGGGTGGTCCCACAAGGGAAAGTAAATAGCCCAGCACGCTTTTTGTGGGTTTTCAGGCTGCTCTCAACCGGCATGCTTGTGATCATGTTGAGTGTGATTATGTAAATATGTTAATAAGACCTTGTGATCACATAAAATTTTAGGTAATTACGTAAATATTACATCCTTGAGCATCTCTAAAGATCCTAGCATAAAAGGCCTCTCTGGCACTGAAAGTGGGGCCCACCTAAACCTTGTAGATTGTATGAGACAATCCTCATGAATCATTGAGAAAATATCGATGTTGCAACAACAACCAATCTTGCTATCTTTGAGGCCTGTTTAGATGGGGAGTAATCCGCATCTGAGCGACCTCTAGACAAGTGCATCTGAAGTGACTGCCCAACTCAAGCCCACGCATAAAGTGCAGTCCATAGGGCTACATAATCTATCCAAGAATCCTCATGTACAACTACATAGCAAGGGGGTTTTTAGTGTCAGCATGCTGTAAAAGTAGAGGTTTGGACTAGAAATGACGTCCCCAATCCATCAAGCCACACTACCAAAAGTGCGTGTAGCTACTGATGTGTGTCCAGTCCCCTGTGTTGGAGGAGGAGTGTGGGATGGGTTTGGGTGATGAGGCCGAGGGACCCGTAGGGGAAAGGGGAGGAGCAAGAGGCGGGTGTGGAGGAGAGGGAGGGGGGGAGGTGGGGTGGAAGGAGGCAGTGGGCCAGAGGAGTCTGAAGGTGGAGGTGGTGTGGCAGTAGAGAGATTGAGGTGGAGGGGGCTCGTCAAAAGACTCCTGTTGTAGGGGGTCAAAAAGGTTCCCTATCGAAACCCATTGCTGCTAAGTTGTAGGAGGTTGGCCACAAGGGGAGGTAGTGTGACAAGCCCATCCCTAACAACGGCGATCAAGCAGCTGCTATCAGAACTTAGCTGGCTGATTGTTGGTCACTGTTGAGGTGCTTGCTTGTGTGTCTTGGGTACCTGTCTATTGGGCATGTTCAACTTTAGGGGGAGTGAGCATGCGTTGTGGGTTGAGATCTCCTACAAGGATAGGCCTTCTCTAAGTGGCCCATCTTCCTACAAATGAAGCACTGATTTGGGACTCCCAAATACTCCACCCTCTGGCGTAACCACCCCCCACTCACCCTAGGTAGAAGAATCACCTTTGAGAGAGTATGACTGCCATTAACTAGAACGCGTACTACTAAAGGCATACTAGCAGCCTTGGTTGCAAACTGAAGCTATTGTCCGTAGGGTCCCCAAGACTGTCCCGATCTCGAAACATCCTAGAAAGAAGCGTTAAGTATTCCCTCCTTAGGTCGGGGAAGAAAACTAAAATAATCAGATCTATCTCCTCGACAACAACATCTGAAGCTGGATTAAAATCACGGTGCCACTATCAAAAATGATCTTTGACCGCTCGGATGGCCAACTCCAGAGTCTCAATCGATATGGTAGTATCTTTGCTTGAGCAGCTGGCTGTCAATGATCTTTCCCACCTTTGTTGGGAGGCGAGCCTGGAGGAGGTAACGTACGTCACCTTGATTGGGACAATTGCCAATGATCTTGCATATGATAGAGGTGTCATGAAGGTGCTCCACCTTTGTTGCAAGACTCGCTTGCTCTCATGGAGACACAACAAGTCGGATGGTGGGCTCAACAAGGTTGGGCAAGAGGGCCTCATCTAATTCCCTCTGGGGTTGAACATGAGCATCTTTATGTGTCTGCTACTGTTGGCGAACATGGACGATGTGCCACGGACAATGTGCCAGTACACCCTTTATTGCTACAAAAACCTTTCTAAGAAGGAAGGATAAAAACATGATAAGGAAGGACAACATGGCCAGAAACAAGAGGGATTTGGGGGGGGGGGGGGGGGGGGGGATTGCGGGCAAAGCGAGCGAGGAGAGGTAGCGAGAGGGCAATGCAAGTAGGTGTGGGGAGGGGTAGGATGGAGTGAGGTTGCAGGGTACAACCAGCACAAGCAGGGGGGGAAGGGGTACACAGGGTGAGAGAGCAGAGTAGTGAACTGGTCTAAGTCTCTCTATACCATGTACTAAGAGCCCTATCTTGAATTCCTAGAGCCGAAGATTCTTGTTGTACCATGCTTTTTGTCTCTTTTTCTCCTCAAGCATTCACTGCTCCACCATAAGTCTTCTTTCCTCCAATTGTTCTAATTCTTTGACTATTTTCTAGAGTGTGCTGGTCCCACCCAAACTATAAAGCAACTTTGAGTGTGGGAACCACAAACTCTATTGGTAGTAGTGCTTGAAGTCCATAGACTAGCTCAAATGGCATCATTCCAATAAATGTCTTGTAGTTAATCCTATATGCCCAAAGATAGGGGTTTTTTTTCCCAATGCCATTTAGATCCGTCTACTACCTTCGTGAGAGTTGCACATAAAACCTTATTAGTGCTCCCCGCCTTGCCATTGGCCTAAGGGTGATAAGGAGTTGATTAACCAGTGAGCAACTAGAAAATGCTTTAGTAGCATCTGAATTACTTCATTGACAAAATGCAATCCATGGTCGCTCCCAATTTTTAATGGAAATCCAAAGCGCACAAAGATGTTTTAATCCAGAAAATTTGATGTGGTATGTGCATCAGGCTTGGTACTAGCCCTAGCTTCAGCCCATTTAATAGATAATTCGCTGCCACAATAATGTATTGCCAACAGCTACCTTGAGCCGGTGGTAGAGGTCCGACAAAGTCAATCCCCCACTTTGAAAAGGCTCATGTGCTAATTGTGGGTCTTAAAGGCATATTGTCATAGGTGTTAGGTGGTCTATTTCTTTGACAAGTGTCACACCTTTGCCAAAGTGCTCACTATCATCCATAATTGTATGTCACCATAAGCGCGAATATCGAGTCATTTAGGTAGCATTGATTGAGAAGTGAGACGAGTCTGCACATGCATGTGCATGCTTTAGAATCTTGATATATTTTGTTTCAGGGGGACACAACCTTAGTTGTCTATCAATGCCCCGCTTGTAGAGTTGATCTCCCAAAAGTGTAAACCTTTGAGACTCTAGAACTACAAGTCTCTTGGTGGAAGCTTTGGTTTTGGTTGATCCCTCTTAGTTTCAAATATTGATAATATACACGTTGCACATAGGAGGGTACCTCCATGGTGTGATATAAGGTGGCATTCCATCTTGGATTGTGGGCTCTGCAAACTACACAATTGTGAAGACATTGAGCCACATCTTCATGTAAATTCGGCCACTAATATCCTTGCCACTTGATCAATCTAATTGTGGCATCTTTTGCCTTATGTTGGCCACATGGCAAGATATGAAGTGGTCTGAAAGGTTTTCCCCCTCGGCCTCACTAGAATGGAGTTCGTCCAAGGCTTCCTTAAGCATGCACTTGCATTGCTTATGGTACTATTTATGTGCTAGTTTAGAGGCTCTTTTTGGAAGAGTTTGTGATCTTTCAGAGCGTTCCACTCTCTTTGACTCCTTTTTTGATTTCTCAACATCTGATCTTTGAAAAGCTGGACTTTTCTTTTTGCTTCGTTCCTTTTGGATAAGGCCTTTCTATGACAATTCATCAGCCATTTTACACCCTGGACCTTGTTTCCATTGCTGGTTAGCTTTGATGCAATTATATGCTTCCACATGAAACAAGAATCAATCTTGTTTTTAAATTCTGGCATCAGTTTGACTTTCCATCTCTCTTATGATTTCTTTATTCATTTTTGTCTGTCTTGGCACTTAGCTCGTTTTTGTTTCCTATGATCCTTAATCGTATCAACTATCTCTTGATGGATTTGTTCTAGCTGTTCTTTGGTCAACCATTTGTCTTTAGCGTTAGTGAGACCTTCACTTTGATAGGAACTAAATTCCTTTTCAGAAGTTTCCAATGATGAGTCCTCTTCTTCTAAATTTGATTGGTCTATGAGGATTGGAATCACTACCCTAATCGAGATAATGTCATAACCATCAGTGTCACGGAAGTGGGTTTGCGACTCAAGGGCACTTGTGCCAATAGTTTCTAGTATGTGCATCCACTCCTTGTTTAGATCTTCATCTTCTAGGAATGTGATGGGCACATAGTCCTTTAGCTCCTCGACCACCCTATTAATCTCTTGAGCATCTAAAACCATTTGCTCATGTTTGGCCTCTTTTTAAAGAGAAAAAAATTATCCTCTCTGTCATACTCATCTAACATTTTTGAGTTAAAGGGGTTGGACGTAGTTGATTCAAAAGTTGCTACTAGTATCATCCCTACATCTCGATAGTTATGCGTGCTCATATTCACTCTAATGGTGATGCCATCATGCTTGAGGTATAAATAGTTATGAACTGAGTTCTTGAATTACCATGAGTTGATGCATGAAGGGTCAACCTAAGATCACTTCGTATTTTGGGTCCTTGCAAAAGTCCACCATGGCAAAGGTGTGATGGTAATCGATTCTACAACTGGTGACTGCAACAGCTTCTAGGCATCCTAGAGGGTTTGAATTTTTCCCATTGGCAAATTGTAGAACCATTTTGGTTTTTTGGAAGGCACCCTTTCCCCATTTTTCCAAACAATCGTAGTTGCAATACTTATTCCAACTTTGTGTCTAAAATAGCTATCATTTCACACTTCCTTGTGCATCATTAGAAGCATCGAATTGCCTGCCTCACCTTTAGGTGTAAATTCTACTTTAGAGGATTTTGTCATGCGTGTATTTAGTCTCTTATTCCCTATGTCATGCTTTTGACAATACTCCTTTACCTTGGAAAAACTGGCCACGTTCTCCCATAAGTTAGGACGTACCTTAAGCGGACTTGATAATGGTATAGTGCATGTTAATAGGGCCGACATTAATGCATGTAAGGTTGTTGAGTCAAACTCATCCTTACTTACTTTTAAAAGTGTCATGGGTCCTTTTTCTCAAAGGCTTCCTTAGAGTCAACCACACTAAGGGCGCATCCGCACGGGGCAGTGCTACCCCCACCTAGTGCACGTCAGCAAATTGTAGCCCAGCTCCCTTAATCTTGTCGATTTTGACACAGTTGGTGTTATCCCCACTTTGCCTAGCACACAAGACAAGCATCGAGTCAACTTTTCTACGTTTGTTAGATGCATCTCTCCAAATTAGGGCCATGTCTCTATTTTGTAGCTTCGATACATATTCAACCTTTTGTGTAGCTAAGTTTGTCTGTGCTTTTGCCAATTGGCACTGCTAGAGGCACTTTCAAGTGTACCATCAAGGCATTCTAAGTTTTTGAAGTTGGTACACATTAGTGTCAGTGCCAAAGCTTCTCCATTAAGAGTTCCCTTTTAGCATAGGAACGTACATTGTGCTTATACATCAAAGTGCTGGATGGGAGTCGAATTCCTCATCAATAATTGTTTGCTCCAAATGGCCAATTCCCAAGAATATATTCATTGGCTTCACATGCATGAGGGTGGCTTCTGATCTTCAATGCAAAAAAGTGCACCTATAGGGTGCACAAGGCTACGATTGCAATGTTTTTGCCTTTTAACAGGGATTTGTTTCGCGCATGTGAGGCACAATGGACTCCGACAATGTGGATTGCAAGAGTGCACCCAACCAGATTCTAATGCACACATGGAATTGAGAGATTATGCAACACAATGGCAATACAATTAGGTATTGTGTGGTTGAAGACAAGATTATGGTGCACAATTGGTCGATTGCAAATTTACAATAGTTCTTGGTGCTCCAATTAAGATGAAAACGAGAATTATTGTTTTAATGGAAGAAATCTCTCTGGTAAAATGTAAGGAGATCCATTTCCCTTGATGTATGTTTGTTAAACCAATATAGGCCCTTGTTAGAGGCACCCCACGGCAATGTAACCATTACTCTACTTTCCATTTTTTACTATAATGTTCTCCTCAATTGGTTCCTCAATATTTTAAGAATATGTGTAAGTGTTGGTGTGAAATCAGTGTTGGTGATATATATAGAGCCATGCCCATTCTATATATAGGCATGGGTCTCCACTATATATGTGTACTTAGTGTGCAGTATCTACACACTTTTTGGGTTCTACATGTACCATCTGCTCTCATCTCTCTCACTCTCTCTCATCTCTGATAAGGTGCAACATGGTATCAGAGTAGCAAAGTCCCCACTATTGCCATAATTGTGTGTGTGTGTGTGTGTGTGTGTGTGTGTGTGTGTGTGTGTGTGTGTGTGTGTGTGTGTGTGTGTGTGTGTGTGTGTGTGTGAGAGAGAGAGAGAGAGAGAGAGAGAGAGAGAGAGGCACCAATGAACATGAAGAAGAGAGTAGAGAGCGGTTATGTGTATTTGTGTGTTTGAGAGAGAGAGATAGATAGATACATAGATTTAATTATCGTCCACGGAGGTTAGACATGACCCAAGGGACCAAAACAAACATTACATCTGTTCTTGTGGGTGGAGGTACCATTACCTCTCGTCCTTGGGAAAGTATTGCCATGGATTTTATTTTTATCTTCCCAATACTCAAAGTGGGCATGATGGCATTTGAACACTTATCGACAGATTCATTAAACAAGCCCACTTCCTTCCGGTAAAGAAGACGGTTAAGCCTGATCATTTGAGATTGTTTGATGAACAAATTTTTCACTTATATGGCATGCCTGAGTCCATAGTCTTGGATTGATTTATGAGTTTGTTTTGGAGGGTAATATGGGAGAACATTGGCACACAGTTGCAGTTCTCATCCTTGTTCTACTTGCAGACAGATGGGTAATCTAAGATAGCCAATTCAATGGTTTTTGATTTATTAAAGTCTTATATTTTGGATCAGAAGACTCAATGGAAAAAGTACTTTCCCTTGGGGGAGTTTGCCTACAATGTACCTACCATAAAGTTATTGCATTTGGTTGTTCAAAGTGGTGGGAATATTTTGCATCATGATTGGGTTGTTATAACACACTTCATTCATCAAGGGGAAGTCGCAATTTGAAGTAATTGAGGTGCTAAGAAGGTTGAAAGCTATCAAATTTTTCCTCATTCCCTCCATTGTAGCATTTTCCTACATATGTAATGTGCTCTGGAAAGAAAGAAATGCTTTTAATGGTGTATAATGTGCATACATCAAAAGAGACTGCTGCAATCCTTGCACCTTCCACAAGGGCCTCGTGGTGGGGAATGCCAATCAGATGAGTGCACTTGGCATTCAATGTTGTGTGCATGATTGTGTCGGTGCCGCTAGCATCTTATCAACCACCTACAGCCACTTGCGCATCCCATCTTCAATCTCTTGAGTAAGGAGGCTTGGTCTTGAGATTTTAGCCTCTTCATCTTGACCTTCTACTTATCCCATTGTTTATCCTACGTCTATTTTTTCCGCAAGTGGAAAAGGGATCTTCTTTTAAGTCTCTGCAACACACTTTTATATTGGCCGAATACTGTCCTGACCTTGTGGTGGGGGTCAAATTCTCGGATCCCTGCAGGAATCAACAACTCATACTGGCCTTTGCCTTGTAGCCTGTGCTTTGTGTTCTCCCAGATAGTGCTAGTGAGATCTTTAATTGTGCGCTCCTTGCCGCACTGTCGAAGCAAGGGACTTGCCAATACACCATATGCGAGCCACAAACGGCTCCAAGCACACAACAAGCCTAAACTAGCAAGCTCAAGGAAACAAAGGGTGTGTCACTCACCGCTCTACGCTCGCCTTCGTGGTGGATTCCTTGCCGCGATGAAGAAGAAGCTGCAGTCGTGCCGCGCTCAACCGCTTCGCCGCCGTCGTGCCTTCGTAATGCTCGATCGCACACACACTCTCCCTCTCTCTCTCTCTCTCACACACACACACAAGGAGGTGAAGAAGAAGAAGATGGAGATGGAGCAAGACCACTCTTCAATTGCACAAATGAGAGAATGAGTAAAAATTAGGTTTAGTTGGCTTTTATAGGAGCTCACCCCATTCACACTTGGGCGCCCATGCTTAACCAACTAATCCCTTGAATGTCCAAGTTAAAGTGCGCCTCTCATCGGCGATCACTCTACCTTTCCCTATTGGTCCAACAAGCCCGGTACCTGACTCTACCAAATACATAATACACGTCCGTCGTAGGTGATGGGGTGTCCGTGTGCCGTGAGGGTTAACATGCCCCCCTTCCTGATGTAGATTCCGTCCTCGAAAGCTATTGAGTTGAAGCTGGGTCGTCGAGGTGGAAGAGCATTTGAGATGAATGTCCTTAGCCTTCTTCAGTCACTGCAAAATCAAACAACATTGGCACAGTAATTGCATTCTCTTAAAAAGCATATGCAGTTTTAGGTAGAAAAATTGATTGGTAAAAGAATTTCAAACAATTTATTAGCAATGAACATTAAATTACAATGTAATCAAATGCATAAACAGATGTAAAGGCAAAAAATTAAACAAGTCTAGGGTCGCTAATTTCACGGTCGAAAAGCACTAGAGATCGAATATTAATACCATGGGTAAGCTTCTTAATTTTCAGTGGTCAATTAAGTTGTTTAATCGCGAGAGCCAAGTATTCATTTTCGAGGGTTGACTAGAGGCTATATCCAGAAGACTTTGTAGTTAAGCTACCATAAAAGGAATTTCTCATGAAATCATCGCCTGACTGATTACTTTTTCTTTGACCCCCCAAGGTCTTTTCACATTGATTCAGTTTTGTTGTGTGTGCTTATTTTGTATGCCTTGGGTTTTTTGCTTTTCAAGGAAAAGCGCCCACACTGGGAACCTCTAGGGCTCTAGTACCATAGGCGATACATGTGAGTGAAGTACCAAATCAAGCTGAGATTTCTCTTCCAGCTTAAAATTTTACATTGTGGCACTTTGATTTTTTGCTTGTTCATTTTCAGCATTTAAATTTTGTAACTTTGGGGGGTCATATAACACTGTTACATTCCCCAGGCTCATCACATTAGTAAACTCCCTTTATAATACTTAAGCTAAAGGTCGATAGGGTTAAGCCCACTAGAAAGCCCTAGTACATTTCATACAATGCTGCCTAAATCGGATTAAGAACCTAAGTAACCATTGCTTATTAGGAAGGCATTCCCCATGGTATTAAGAGAAGATTTCTAACACCTAACTTGGTCAAACTAGCTTAGTCGGACTGCTTGATTTTTAAACCTAGACAAGTGATTATGACAAAACATTACATTGAATTAAATGTTTGATACTAAGCAAATGCGCTGAATATTATGCTACCAATCACAATCAAGGCAGACAAACATGGATGCAAAAAGATAACGGCAATGCTAATGGACAAGAAACACCTGTTTGTGTCGATGGTCGTGCTTGATTTGAAGGTTCCATGAAGGTCCAAATCCTATCAATAGCAACACGCTCCTGTACACACTAGGAAACAAAAGGACTACCTCCAGGAGGCACATTAGTGGGAAAAGAGATCTTTGCTAATCACTCAACTCTAAAACAGAAACACTCCTATCGTACTAATCTTACCTACCCTCCATCACTCAAGTGATGAGGATCAAAGGTTTTTTATGGCATAGGTTCTGTTTCACTGTACCAGATGTGACATGTGTAGGTCTGAGTCAATGTTTTGACTTTTAATGTGCATACTCGTTTGCTAATTGCTCTTGCTCTTTATTTTTATTTTTTTGTGAGTATAAAGCTTTATATGTACATTCCCTAAGATTGGAGATTAAGAGGTCAGGGAAAAAGGTTGAGAGGGAAGCAAGTGAATGATGACTGTCAGCAAACACTCCCCCCCTTCCTTGGGTAGATCATACCGTTTGAAATGAGCTTGTCACCCGTTGAAACCAATTGTTCCAGTTGGTAATAGGTGAGGATTTTTGCCAGTAGTTTTCTATTACCCTAGGTGCCTCGTCAAGTTGCAAGGGTGGTAAGGTACTCTCCCAGGATTGAACTTGAAGTGGTTCATCAGGTGATTCTTGAACACTGGGAGGTGTGGATTCTTTTGTAGCTTCATGGAGGTCCACTACTATAGATGGAGGCTGTGTAGAAGCTTTTACCTCTATGGATGTATTACATGAGGAGCTAGAATCTTCATGGGACTCCCCCCTTCCTGAGCTAGGTGGAACAAATCGTTCTTTCTTTGGTACCCAAACTAGCTCGGGAGCGGGTGTGTAGCATTCTGTGATTTTTTTCTTTCCACGATCATTGATTCGTTTTGGAGCTACGGGATTGGGCTCACTTGGGTCAGGTGATAGGTAAGAGCACAATCTACGTTTTGCCACCCAGATTTGATCATTTCCTTGATAGTAGCCTTGGGCTTCCAATAGTCGTTTAGGGATCCATCGCAACATTTTCTTACTTTTCTTGGAGCGAGTGGTACGTTTCTTACAAGGTTTCTGTTTTTTAGCACTAGCTATGGTCACTAAGGAAGCTTTAGGGACCCACTTGTATGTTTTCTTCGTTACATTAGGATGAGTCTTGTCGGAAGCGATATGCATTGCTTGTAGCATATTTAAGGGTATAGGCATTTCATCCCCCTCAGGTGTTACCCAGGTCGTCCCCCTATTTCCCCAAGTGTCTATGGTTGATGCTAGGTGGACCCAGTCTACATTGTCTGATTCCGTCATACCAGGTAGGATATCCATATAAGGAGAATCTTGGCCAATGTCTGTATCCTTCTTACAAGTGTAACAATATTGTAGTGGGGCCGAGTGAACTGTGGTGTCAGAGCGATGATCAATAATGGTTTTACTCCCTAAGGGGTGTACCTTACCAGTCACCAAATCCACTCTAAGGACAGAGTCTTGGAATTGCAAATAGACATGATTTTTAGACCAATCATGAACCATTTGTGCTTCCCTCATGAATGGTCGTCCTAAAATCATTTCATATGACATAAGGTGTTTAGAGAAATCCATTACAATGAACGTATGTCGTACCTTGTGTCCTAGAACTTTGATCTTAAGATCCTTGAGCATCCCCATAGGTTTGGCTATGGTACCATTTGCCATCTTTACCACAATGTTAGTAACACTGAGGCGGGGTTTTCCCATGGATTCCCAACAATCTTTTGTAACGATGCTAACTCCCGCACCACCATCAAGAATTCCCTTTATAGTTAATCCCTTGGTAGTGATGGGTAGGGTCGCATTAGACTCGTCGCCTTCAAAATACTGCCCTAATTCGTTAATGGGTACCTCGATCACAGACTCGTGTCCATCTAAGTCAAGTGATTGCACATGATTTTCCTCATCAATCATAATCGAGTCAGGCCTATTTGGTTGCGCAAACTGCGGTAATCCCGTTCGTAGCTCTCCGTTAAGGAATGCTCGAAGTGCAAGGAATAACTCAGGATCTCCATACAGCTTTGCTATGATCGTGGTTCGGACCTCAGAAGACATGAAGTCCACTAGTTTGGCAACATTCATTGGCGTTTTGCAGGGTGTAGGTCCTTGACTAGGAACTGGTGAGGATGGAATCTCATATTCCTCAATGGGATCAGGTATTCCTTCGTTAAACATCCTTTCCAACAAGAAGGGTGTATGCTCACTTTCTGATGTCCTGTCCTCACTCCCTTCTTGGATGATACTAGATATGGCTAACGGTCTATGGTTCATGTGGGGTGGATGAACTTGCGTGGGAAACACTGTGTCATGAATTTTGACCTGCATGGGTTCTGGTTCTAGTTTCCTTTGAGTCTCCTCCACTAAACCTCTTAGATGTTTCACCTGCTTAATCTCGTCTACTGGGTTTGGGTACGTCCCAATCTTCTTTTTACGATTCTTCCCTTTTTGCCCCTGCGGTTTATCTTGGGGGTCTTGGATTGGATTTGGAAACACTTGTGGTGTTTTCAGAGGCTCTTTATGATTTTCTCTTATTCGGTTTTCATTTGGTTCCATGTTACGGTTTTCTTTGTCGGTCTTTCCCTTTGTGGTATTGGTTCTAGTCTCCATTGTCTCGACTGAATCTGAATCATCCTCGAGGTCATTCATATACACGGGGTCATCTCCTGTTCCTATGTTTGTTTTGGAACTTGGCTTTGAATTTTCCGTATTCTGCGACTTCTTCCTTCGTGTCTTCTTTTTCTTTGCTTGGATAACTGACGCGGTATCTCTCTCTTCGAGGATATGTCCTGGCCCTTGAAGCATGGACCGTGTAATCGCATAAGCGGGTGCGACGGGTGGTATTGGCGATGTCACACTAGCAATTTCGACCAAATTCAGGGGTGTGATTTTAGGCGCATTTGGGTTATAGGGGCATTGGGCAATCAAGTGATCTATGCCACAACGATTACATGTGAGTATTGGCATTGCAGACGTGCTCCCTTGATTCACTTGCATCTGTGCAGCATTCTTTTGCAGCCTAATAGGGCACTCCGCTACTCGATGTGGTCCACCACACTCGTAGCATTGAAGAGGTGGCCTCCTAGCCTGGGTGTTGATATTTTGACCTCTGGATGCGAGAGCAGCAGCTTGATAAACCGGCTTGACTTGTCCCCAACAATCTTCCATGTAGTATATAGGACACTCTTCCAATGTATCAAGTCCGTAGGCAATACTAGTGTCTATTTCCTCCTCACAGCCATCTGCATAAGCATTTGATGGCTCGCAACCCACTTGGTTCATAGGGGCGACTCTTGGATGCGGGGGCTGCGGTCCTAGCACAGGAGGTGGTAGCGGTGTAGCTTGTACAACATTTTGAGATCTAGGGACCATGTGTTGCGGTAGTTGCTCAACAGGTGGAGTAGGCATCAATACAGGAGCTCGAGGCGCATCCGTCCAGGCTACAGGTGGTCTATTTGCCATCATACGTTTGATCATTAAACAATCCTTAGCTTGGTGACCATACCTACCACATGCGTTGCAAGTTCCATTAAATTTTACTCTAAACGTAGGGCACTCACTAGTGCTATGTGGACCTAAGCAAATGGAACACCATTGTTGCTCCCTTCTTGGATACATGTGACTATTTTGAGGGGGTCGATTATCCTTAAGAGACTCTTGGATTGCCTTGGTGAGGTCTGTCAAGAATGTCTCAAATACCTTTGGCTCATTGGCAATGGGCTTTGCAGTCATGGGTTCATACTCAATGGCTTGTGAGCTAGTGGATCTCGTGTCAGTAGACACCCTCATGCCTGCTATCATCAAGTTGTCCTCTAATTGGATTGCATTGGCAGTGACATCTTCCCAGGTTGTGATACCTCTAATCACTAGTCCATTATAGATTCCTTCATTCCTCAACCCTCGAATGAATCGATCAAGCAGTTGGTTATTGTTGAAGCGCTCATTTACAGGGCAGCGAGAGTTTAAGTGCTTTAGACGACTAATGAAGTCCCTTACTGACTCTCCTTCCTTACGTTCGGCCTTCTGTAGCTGAGATGCTACACCCCAAAGCACACCTTCTCGTATGTACTCCTTTAGAAACAACCTTCGAAGGGTAGGGTAGATTGTTTTCTCGTCCACCCTTAGGGTCCTATACCAATCTCCAGCCTTCCCACTTAATGTCAAGCTTAAGGCATTGCACTTATGTAGTTCGTTGCGTTCCCCTAAGGAATCACATACTTGTTCAAACACTTCAATGTGTTTTCTAGCATCTTCGTCCCCATTGAATTTTTGCGTGAGTTTGGCAATTTGTACTGCCTTACTTCTAGGCTCTCTATCAGATGCATGACGCATATTTTCCGCGATAGATCGACCTATGGTTTGAGCAAACGCTGCCAAGTCACCTATGTGAGGAGGTAGGGCCGGTGGAGGTACTCTTGGAATCATATGGGGGAGAGGAACGGGTACCGGTCTTGGCATATGTGTGGATGATGCAGGATATGGAACATAACCGGGCATAGGTCCACTCGGATAAGAGCTAGGGAGCGGCACTCGAGGAGCATAAGCAAGTGGTACAATTGGAGGTGTGGGGGCCATGTGTGCATAAGGGGCTAGAGGCACATATGGTCGAGGCCCCATATTAGGTACTACACACTAGGTAGTGGCACTGCGCTAACCGTAGATGTCATCGGTACATTCTCTGTCAGGCTTATCCCTGGAGTGAGCACTGTGTTTTCCTTAATAGAGGGTTGAGCCAAGTTAGGGAAGCTAAAGTTTTCGCTCGGAGGCTCAGATTGCATAGAGACCCCAGGTGAAATGACGTAAGATGGGTCCATGGGGCTCATTAGAGGAGTCTCCATTTGTGATAGAGTAGGCTGTTGAGCCTTGCTCGTATCCAGAAATCTCATGGGGCCAGTTGAGAGTATATTTACCCCTCGGTTTTGCCTTTCTGATTGAATAATGCCATGGATAACATTACAGATCATTTTCTGTTGATCTTCGATGCTCGTGGCACTAGAGGTGGATTGTACAATCTCTATCCATCCTACATGGTAGGCGTGGCCAGAGTGTAGATCCGTCAACACCTCAGTGTGGAGGTCGTATGTCCAATGATCATTAATGAACAATCCTTCTAGAGTCGACGTGTTAATGGTTTCTTGTGAGGTAGAAGCAATGTTGCTCCCCGTGGTTTTACTTGTCACCAACGGTACTCTAGAGGGAACTTCTGAAGGAGGCAGCTCAACAGGGCCTTCTTGGTAAGAAGTTGGCAGGATATCCACATGGACACTCTTTGGGGGTGTGGGGTCCACGTGCGATGTGAAAGGAGAGTCCACTTCCCCACCCCCTTCGCGTGCTTCATCTGCATCAGGTTCCGAGCGAGTAGCTCTACCTAATGTTTCCATGAAACAGCTAAACATACTAGTACTAGGCTGTGGAGCTTTGGGAGGTGCATGGCCTTCTCTCTCAGTGCTTTGGGTAGGGTATTCTTCCATGATTTCTGAGTCGGAGGAGGAATCACTAGCGGCTATTTTAGGGTCTTGGGTGGTGCTACCTTGTGTCCCCGCTGAGGGTCTAGATCCTATCGTGGATGGGTAATGGGTGTCCGTATGAACAGAGGCACCCTCAATATGCTCGTGTTCTAGCACCCGCCCAGAGCATAAATGCATGTGCTTTTGATACCCTAAGGTGTCAAAAAGCTGCTCTAGGAGGCCTTGTGACTAGTTTTTAGCGTGTTTTTTGTTTGTTTTTTTGCTAGATTTTTTAGAGCATGTCGTGGAATGGGCCGTGTGATAGCTCAAAATGAGCGTATCGGTCAGAGGGTCGTGCCGTGCTTTACAGCCCTCCGTTTGGTCACTCTATGCCCTCGGAATCCCTAAAACTGTCAATTTCTAGTAGGGAACTAGGCCCAAACTAGAAAGTCTAAGGGTGCAAGTGGGAAGAGAAAGGAGGAGAGTGGAGGACTTGTCCCACATGCTCTCATTCTCTCTTGAGGGAGTAGGGTATATATATAAGAGTGAGTCTAGTATATATCAGAAGACTGAGGACTGAGGCCTGGGCTTGGGCTTGGGCTTGGGCTTGGGAAAATGATCCCGATCTATCTTTTATACAAACCAACCCATCCGTTTTAAGAGTCACGTTTTTTATTTTCGAAAAATTTAGCCGCCCGCTCACTCGCGTTTTTATTTTGCTTGGGCTTGGGCTTGGGAAAATGATCCCGATCTATCTTTTATACAAACCAACCCGTCCGTTTTAAGAGTCACGTTTTTTATTTTCAAAAAATTTAGCCGCCCGCTCACTCGCGTTTTTATTTTCCTTTTTTTTATATTTTCCATTTTTTTCTTTTTTTTTGTGAGCAGAAATTAAAAACGCAGATATGCAGAAATTCACAGCAATTGCAGAAAACGCAAAAAACAGAAATCTCCACACACTCCTTCCCTGCCTTTCCTATGATAGAAATTGCACCACAAGGAAGCGTAAAGTGCTAACCGAGCTTAGTGTAGGGCATATCCCCGGCAGCGGCGCCAAAAATGTGCGCTCCTTGCCGCACTGTCGAAGCAAGGGACTTGCCAATAGACCATATGCGAGCCACAAACGGCTCCAAGCACACAACAAGCCTAAACTAGCAAGCTCAAGGAAACAAAGGGTGTGTCACTCACCGCTCTACGCTCGTCTTCGTGGTGGATTCCTCGCCGCAATGAAGAAGAAGCTGCAGTCGTGCCGCGCTCAACCGCTTCGCCGCCGTCGTGCCTTCGTAATGCTCGATCGCACACACACTCTCCTTCTCTCTCTCTCTCTCACACACACACACAAGGAGGTGAAGAAGAAGAAGATGGAGATGGAGCAAGAGCACTCTTCAATTGCACAAATGAGAGAATGAGTAAAAATTAGGTTTAGTTGGCTTTTATAGGAGCTCACCCCATTCACACTTGGGCGCCCATGCTTAACCAACTAATCCCTTGAATGTCCAAGTTAAAGTGCGCCTCTCATCGGCGATCACTCTACCTTTCCCTATTGGTCCGACAAGCCCAGTACCTGACTCTACCAAATACATAATACACGTCCGTCGTAGGTGATGGGGTGTCCGTGTGCGGTGAGGGTTAACATTAATGAAGACTTCAGTTCGTTAATATGCTGAATGTGACCATCTAGACATGATGATATTGCCAAAATACATTCTTTTCAAATGGCATGCATAATAATTTTCTTTTGCCTCTAAAGCTCCTGGCATAAGAGGCCCCTTTGGCACTGAAAGTGGGGCCCACCAAAACCTTGTACATTGCATGAGACAATCCTCATGGGATCATTGAGAAAAAATTGATGTTGCAACAATAGCTAATCTTGCTATCTTTGAGGCCGGTTTATATGGGGAGTAATTTGCATCTGAGCGACCTCTAGACAAGTGCATTTGAAGTGGCTGTCCAACTCTTACCCAACTCAAGCCAATGCAGAGAGTGCGGTCCATAGGGCTACATTCTTTGTCCAAGAATCCTCATGTACAAATACATAGCAAGGGGGCTTTGAGTGTCAGCATGCTGCAAAAGTAGAGGTTTGGACCAGAAGTGGCATCCTCAATCCATTGAGCCGTACGACCAAAAGAACGTCTAGCTATAGATGTGTGTTCAGTCCCCTGTGTCAAAGGAGGAGTGTGGGATGGGTTCGGGTGATGAGGCTAAGGGCCTCGTAGGGGAAAGGGGGGGAGCAAGAGGTGCGGGTGGAGGAGAGGGAGGTGGGGTGGAAGGAGATAGTGAGCCAGAGGATGACTGAGATGGAGGGGGGCTCCTCAAAAGACTCCTATTGTAGGGGGCCAAAACGGTTACCTGTTGAAACCCACTGCTGCTAAGTTGCAGGAGGTTGGCCACAAGGGGAGGTAGTGTGACAAGACCATCCCTAACAATGATGATTGAGCACCTGCTGCTGTCAGGCCTCAACTCGCTAATTGTTGGTCTCTATTGAGGTGCTTTCATGTGTGTCTTGTGTTCCTGTCTGTTGGGCATGTTCAACCTTAGGGGGAGTGAGCATGCGTTGTGGGTCAAGATATCCCACAAGGACATGCCTTCACTAAGTAGCCCATCTTCCTATAAATGAAGCACTGATTTGGGAGTCCCAAATACTCCACCCTCTGGCATAACCACCCCCCACTCACCCTAGGTAGAAGAATCACCTTCAGGAGAGTATGAACTAGAATGCGTACTGAAGGCACACTAGCAGCCTTGGTTGCAATTGAAGCTGTTGTCTGCAAGGTCCCCAAGACTTTCCCGATCTTGGAACCAATCCTGGAAAAAAGTGGTAAGTATTCCCTCCTTAGGCCAGGGAAGCAGACCAAAATGGGCAGATCTGCCTCCTTGACAAGAACATCTGAAGCTGGATTAAAATCACGGCGCCACTATAAAAAATGTTCTTTGACCTCTCTGATGACCAATGAGCTCATCAAAATGACTTTGGTTGCCATCTCGAGAGTCTCAAACTCCACCTGGTAGTATCTTTGTCTGAGAAGCTAGATGTCAATGATCTTTCCCATCTTTGTTAGGAGGCAGGCCTAGAGGAGATAACATACCTCACCTTGGCTAGGACAATTGCCAATGATCTTGCAGATGATAGAGGTGGCATGAAGGTCCTCCATTTCTCCTACAAGACTTGCTTGCTCTCCTGGCGACAGAGCAAGTCGGATGGTGGGCTCAATAGAATCATGTGACAGGACCTCATCTTATTGCCTCTATGGTAGAAAACGAGCATCTTTATGTGTCCGCTACTGTTGGCGGACAATGTGCCACGAACGATGTACCAACACACCCTTTATTGCTATAGAAACCTTTCTAAGAAGGAAGGATCAAAACATGATAAGGGAGGACGAAATGGCAAGAAAGAAGGGGGATTTGGGGGGGGGGGGGGGGGGGGGGGGGGGGGGGGGGGGGGGTGCAAGTGCGGCAAGAAGCTAGCAGACTGGTGGACTACAGATGAAGCGAGCGAGGAGAGTTAACAAGAGGGAAATGCTAGCAGGGGGAGGGGGGGATGACTACGAGCGAAGCGAGTGAGGAGAGGTAGACAGAGGGAAACGCGAGTGGGGGGGGGGGAGGGGTAGGATGGAGTGAGGTTGCAGGGTACAACCAGCACAAGCAGGGGGGGAAGGGGTACACAGGGTGAGAGAGAAGAGTAGTGAACTGGTCTAAGTCTCTCTATACCATGTACTAAGAGCCCTATCTTGAATTCCTAGAGCCGAAGATTCTTGTTGTACCATGCTTTTTGTCTCTTTTTCTCCTCAAGCATTCACTGCTCCACCATAAGTCTTCTTTCCTCCAATTGTTCTAATTCTTTGACTATTTTCTAGAGCGTGCTGGTCCCACCCAAACTATAAAGCAACTTTGAGTGTGGGAACCACAAACTCTATTGGTAGTAGTGCTTGAAGTCCATAGACTAGCTCAAATGGCATCATTCCAATAAATGTCTTGTAGTTAATCCTATATGCCCAAAGATAGGGGTTTTTTTTCCCAATGCCATTTAGATCCGTCTACTACCTTCGTGAGAGTTGCACATAAAACCTTATTAGTGCTCCCCGCCTTGCCATTGGCCTAAGGGTGATAAGGAGTTGATTTCCAGTGAGCAACTAGAAAATGCTTTAGTAGCATCTGAATTACTTCATTGACAAAATGCAATCCCTGGTTGCTCCCAATCTCTAATGGAAATCCAAAGTGCACAAAGATGTTTTCATTTAAAAAATTTGATGTGGTATGTGCATTAGGCTTGGTACTAGCCCTGGCTTCAGCCCATTTAATAGATAATTTATTGCCACAATAATGTATTGCCAACGGCTACCTTGAGCCGGTGGTAGAGGTCTGACAAAGTCAATCCCCCACTTTGAAAAGACTCATGTGCTAACTGTGGGTCTTAAAGGCATATTGTCATAGGTGTTAGGTGGTCTATTGCATTGACAAGTGTCACACCTTGACCAAACTGCTCACTGTCATCCATAATTGTATGTCACCGTAAGCGCAAATATCGAATTATTTAGGTAGCATTGGCTGAGAAGTGAGATGGGCTTGCCCATGCTTGTGCATGCTTTAGAATCTTGATATATTTTGTTTCAGGGGGACACAACCTTAGTTGTCTATCAATGCCCAGCTTGTAGAGTTGATCTCCCAAAAGCGTAAACCTTTGAGATTCTAGAACTACAAGTCTCTTGGTGGAAGCTTTGGTTTTGGTTGATCCCTCTTAATTTCAAATACTGATAATATACACGTTGCACATAGGAGGGTACCTCCATGGTGTGATATAAGGTGGCGTTCAATCTTGGATTGTGGGCTCTGCAAACTACACAACTGTGAAGACATTGAGCCACATCTTCATGTAAATTCAACCACTAATATCCTTGCCACTTGATCAATCTAATTGTGGCATCTATTGCCTTATGTTGGCCACATGGCAAGATATGACAGTCTTGTAGAACGTCCGTGATCTCTTTTGGACAAAGGACTTTTTTAAGAACTAGATAGTTATCGCTATAGTAAAGATGTCTAGCAATAAGAACAAAGTTGCTCTAACAAAATCCACTACATTTTTTATTTTCTCTTTTGGGATTTGAGCCGTAGTCAAGAATTCCACTACAGTTTCACTGCACTTGGGAGCGTGTTCAATCTGAAAGAGTGAAGAGTCCACCATGTCATCCTCAATGCTGATAGGTTCTTCACCAGTTGTGAACCTCGATAGGTGATCTTCTCTCACATGCTTAGTTCCCTTCTTTACAGTGACTTCAAAATAAAAATTCCAGGAGGATAACAAACTATCTCACTAGTCTATCAATGTTGTAGGCTTTGCTAACTAGATACAATAGGGCTTGATGGTATACAAGGAATACAAACTTATTCACCAAAAGGTAATGTCAAAACTTCTTGATGGCGTATATCATTGAGAAACCCTCCCTTTAAGGATAGTGTAATTCTTCTTAGTTTGGCTAGCAACTAGCATATGCTATCCAGAAGTCCTTATTGTGCTAACATACATCCTTCTACATAATCACTTATGTCTATTGGAATTAGGGTTGCAGAGAAACACACACATCTTGCAGAAGACGAAGGAAGCTCAAGGCACACAATAGAGAGTGTGTTACTTAGTGTGCAATGGAAAGATAGATAGCCCTAGAGTGATGGGCGTATATACAATGCACGGGGGAAAAAACCTCCTAAAGAGGGAAAAAATGCCCCGGCGGTCCTAGTGTGTCCACACACATCACTACCACATGTATATGGTAACAAATCCCCCCTGGAGTGATGCGGTGAACGAGATCTGGCACATGAGTAAAGGGAAGTGCCATGCCCTGAGGATAGGATCAGTCCACAAAGGGGAGTAAGCCCAAAGCTTTGCAGAAAGCTTCAAGCTTCTCACGAGACAATGCCTTTGTGAAAAGATCTGCAAGGTTGTCCTCTGTTGGCACATAAGCCAAGCTGATCTCTCGTGCTGAGAGCCTCTCCCTGACATAGTGGTAATGCACCTCAATGTGCTTTGTGCGAGCATGAAAAACTGGGTTCCTCGCAACTGCCAATGCGCTCTGACTGTCAGTGTAGATAGTGTTGGCAGTGTCGTGTCCAACACCCAAATCAGCCATAAGGCATCTGAGCCATACACACTCAATCGTAGCTGTGAAGACTGCCCTGTACTCAGCCTCACAACTCAAAGTGGCCACAGTAGGTTGCTTCTTGCTCAACCATGATATACATGAACTGCCAAGCATAAACAAAAACCACTTGTGGACACTCGCGTGTCAAAACAACCAGCCCAATCTGAGTTCAAACAAGCATGTAAGTCTGGCAGCAATGATCTCCCCTTGGGATACAACAAGCCAAGATGTAATGTGCCACTAAGGTAGCAAAAACTCCTCTTGACAGTCTGTCAATGCTTAGACCCTGGGCTATGCATATATTAGCTGACTTGTGAGACTAAAAATTGAATATCTAGCCTCGTGTTGCATACACAAATGAGCCATCCAACAAGAGTTTGGTAAAGAGTGACATCAACAGGATCACCAGCGTCATGAAGACTCAATTTCAAACCTGTTTCCATGGGAGTGGCAATAGGTTTGCAATCCTCAAGTCCAAACTTACATACCAATGTCTCTATGTAACTTTTCTGACACAAGGCAATACCACCATCACACTGCTTAAACTAGATACCCAAGTAATGATGCAACATCCCGAAATCCTTCATCTTGAAAGTAGCATTCAAATCAGTCTTAAATTTAGCAATATGTCTCTCATTTGGTCCAATGATCGGCAACTCATCTACATAAAGAACCACAATGAGAAGTACATCACCCTCATGCTTTACATACAATGTGCTTTCTATTGGACTGTTACGAAAGACTTGTTTGACCAAATGAGTGTTAGCTTTCTCATACCAAGCACGAGGAGATTGCTTCAACCCATTCAAAGCCTTGTTACATTTTCACACTTTGTCCTCTTGTCCTTTCTTGAAAAAACCGCGAGGCTGTGTTACATAAACTTCCTCAAATATGTCACCATTCAAGAAAGAAGTAACAATATCTGATTGATGTACATCCCAACCAAAATGAGTTGCCAATGCACATAGAAAGCGCACAGTAGTCATACGACAAGTGGGAGCAAAAGTCTCTTCATAATCTATGCCTTTTTGTTGTGCATAACCCTTGCAACAAGTTGAGCTTTATGGCGATCGATCTCACCATCTCGCTTGCGTTTCAACTTGTAAACCCAACTTGAGTCAGAGCTCCTCAACATCATGTAAGCTAGACACAGCCAAAGCATAACAATCTGATGCATAAGATGCATGGCGAGAGCCTGAATGAGTACGACTAGACAAAGGTGCATCCAATTTACTGTCACGCAAGGTGTGCACCATCCATTTTGGCATACCTTTAGCCTGCTCATTTTCAGCCCTTTCCTCATCAAGTACATCATCTACATCTACATCAGTAATAGGCTGATCTAGAACATTTTCAGAAACCCCCATAGGCTGTACATTTGCCTCATTGGAACTTACATTCGTATTTCCACCACTGAAAAGAGGCAACAAAGTGTCATAAATGTCCTGTGAGCTTACATTACTATCTCTAGTACATGACTGCAAGGACTGAACAGAATCTTCCACAAACACTACATCCCGAGAAACCAGAATACGTTTTGTTTGCGGATGATACAACCTGTAACCTTTGCTTTCAGCACTATAACCAACAAAAATACATTTGACAGCCTTATCATCCAATTTTTTGCGCTGTACTTGTGGCACCAAAGCATATGCCAAACAGCCAAAAACACTCATGTGCTCAATAGAAGGTTTTCTATCATGCCATGCTTCATATGGAGTAATAGACTGCACAGATTTCGTAGGACACCTGTTAAGTACATAAGTGGCACACATAATGGCCTCAAGCCAAAAACAATGCGGCAAAGCTTGACTTTTGACCATACATCGTGCCATTTCCGTCAATGACCTGTTTTTCCTCTCAGCAACACCATTTTGCTGAGGTGTATAAGGCACTGTACATTGGTGTTTTATCCCACGACTAGCCAAAAATGCATTAAATTCATGAGACATATACTCCCCCCCTCGATCGGAACGGAGGGTGCCCATAGTACATTTCGAGACATTTTCAGCCATAGCCAGAAATTATTTGAAGCACATAAAAACTTCGGACTTCACTTTAAGCGGAAATACCCATGCATGCTTGGAGTAATCATCTATGAAAGTCACGAAGTACAGGTAATTGCCCAAGGACGGAGTTTGCATGGGCCCACAAACATCACTATGCACAAGCTGCAACCTGCATGTGTCCCTAACTGAACCATCCTTTGGAAATTTAGAATGCTGCATCTTACCCAAAATACAGCCTTCACAAACATGTTTGACGGGTTCTTCAAGAGGCAGCAAAGAAGTAACCATATCAGATTTCTGCAAACGCAGCAAACTGGCAAAATTCAGATGACCAAAACGTGCATGCCAAAGTTTTGCATCTGAAATAGCCCTTGAATCTGCAACAGCATTTGCAAAATTTTGTCCACACTTGTCATACAAAGTGAGCTTATATAGCCCACGGCACAAAAGGCCAGATGCAACAATTTCATCACCAAAACTGAGATCATGAACTGTACATCTGTCATCCACAAATTTGACTACAAGTCCAAGTCTAGCAAGTGCGGATACAGACAAGAGATTCTTCTTGATCCTAGGTACATAAAGTGCATCAACAAGTGTGAAAGAACTGCCATTAGCAGTAGTAAGCACAATCTTTCCAACTCCCTGAACTGGATAAGAGGCATTGTTGGCACAAGTGACTGAATTCCCATGAGGGACAGACTCGAGAGAGGTAAAAAATTCACGATGTGAGGTAATGTGCTTTGTAGCACCACTGTCGAAATACCACACATGTGAATTTGTAGCAACTGACAAGAATGCATCATGAACAGCAGGATTGTAAGTGCACTCTGCACTAAACGCCCATTCTGCATCAACATCAGCAACACAGTCTCCTTTCACAGAAGACTCAACAATGGCTGCATTTGTAGTGGAACCAGCATTTGCAGTGGAACCACCCTCTTTCTTCTTAGCCTCTTTGGCCTTCAACTTAGGACATGACTTGATCAAGTGATCATTGGCTTTACAATAATGGCAACACATCTTCTTTTTGCACTTATCACCAGAATTGCCAGACGAAGTGCTGCCAGCAGAAGCATTAGGAACAAAATTTTTGCCGCTCGCAGCAGAACCATAAGAAGTGGCTGCATTACTGTTACCACCCTTTCTTTGAGAAGCAATAAAAGCCTGTTCAACTGCACGCTGCCTAGTCCTGTTTTTTCTGGAAAGTGACTCTTGCAACAGCAATGTGCATAATGCATCAAACTTGACAACTTTAGGATTTCCTTGGGTCATAAGTCTCCAAGTACTAGCAAAAGTCATGTAGGAATCTGGTAAGGCATCAAGAACAGTCTGCACAAGGGAACTATCTGAAATGACTTCACCTGCAGAAATAAGCTGCTCATTGATATCCTTGACACTAGCAAGGAAAGTGTCCATATCATCTTCCTCATGCATAATCTTCGACTCCAGCTCTTTACGCAACAAAGCAATTTTAGCCTCATTGCGGCTTGCATAAGGACCTGCTAAAATATCCCAAGGCTGTTTTGCAGATTTTGCTGAGCGGATATGAGGAACAATGGTGCGCTTCACAGACAACGCAATCAATGCATGAGCCTGCGCATCCTTAACACTAGGTTGGTAACCTAACAGGACATAAAAGTGTCCTTTCAGGGTTTTGAAAAAAACCTCCAAAACCATGGTAGATCCACTCATTTTGTAAAATCCTTTCATGAGGTTATAGTTCAAGGCCTACTACACATGGAAAAAATAAGAAACTTGTAAAATTTCTCATCTTTTGGTCACACCAAGCCTCCAAAGTTGATGGACCGGTACATTTTCATCAAAACAGTCATTTCTTACGTTTTGTTGCATAAAAATAAGATTAGGGATTTTTGTAGGGCTTGAGATAAATTCCCTAGTTAACTTCAATGGGTTGGTGATCAGAACATATGATTGCTTCTCACTCACTATTTTTTGTTTTGCCAAAAGAAATAGGTACAAAAAAGTTGAATTTTTACCATTCTGCAAACCTATCATCAAAGTTTCTATATCCACACTCAATACAAATAATATATGCATGTTTTCTTAGTTCCGTATTGTCCTTTAGGTTCATAAAGAGCCATGGAACATGTCAAAAGAATAATACATCTCTTACCAAGGGGAATCTTGGGGACAAAGAGGAAGTGCTAAATACAGCAAACATGAAAAAACTGGGTTGAACATTATGAGTTGTAGAATCCCATAGAAAGTATTCAGTATCTAGCCAAATTTGATCCTTATGACTAGATATGGTTACTAACTACAAAATGCATGTAGTTGTCACAAGAAACTAACAATATTGAAAAAGCTATACTTGATATACTAGAATGTTTCGTTTTCTTCTATAATTGGAAAAATCAGCCATCGTTGTCTACTATGCAAAATAGGGTATTAAGTGCCCCAAAACTCAAGGAATATTAGCTTTATGTTACAATATGCGACATAGAAAATCAAAACTGCATTTGGATATCATGAAAGCCACCAAAAAAATCATAGAAGAGCTAAAATTGGCTAAAAAACAGGATTTGATAATTTTTGTAATTTGGTCATAACTTACAACTTTAACATTTATTTCTCCCTAGAAGCATCAGGACATGTTGAGGACTACTAAAGATAGTTCTCTAGTATTATAGACCTCACAAACATGAATTAATTATAGAGTGGTATAGTTGCAAAAAGTTGAAAAAAGCCAAAAACAGGACATGTTTTTTCACACAGTTTAGGTTGTGAAATGTTGTGCAAGGACAAGGTTATAGATGGAATTGATATTCCAAAAAAATGTCGAGTTTTTTTCAGCTCATGAGACAACTTTCTAGACAGATAGCACCTCAAAATCCATTTTGAAACTCTTGACATAATTCAAGGAAAATGGTCACTTAACAGGACATAAAAGTGTCCCAGGACATAAAAGTGTCCCATTACCAACCTAGTGTTAACATCCCAACGAGCTTGTTCTGCTGTAGGCAAAACAACTCTAACAGCTGCAATCCTTGCATCAAGACCTGCAACATCCTCAACATCACCTACATCCTCAGAACCAGGACGTACATCAATGCCCTGCACAATGTTCCAAACACCCTTTGACACAAGAACATGTTGCATCCCATTTCACAAGAAAAAGAACTCAGAAACGAAGCGGGAACAACCTGTGCTATATAGCACAAACCGTAGAAGACTATAAGGCACCTGTTATGCAGAAAAAAGCACAGAAAAAAATTCTGCACAAAATGACGAAATAGCTTGTGCAGTACTGCCTGTAGTGGAAACGGAGGCCGAAATGAGCACAAATCGAAAATCTGAGCAGACCAAGCTCTTCGAGGTTACTCAAAATTTTTGTCGACCTACGAACGTTCACCAAAGCTCACTGAAATCGGAGAAAGTGAGCAGGCATGTGTTGCAGCAGCTGGCGACTAAGCCCGGAAGGACGTGACCTGCTCTGATACCAGTTGTTGGAATTAGGGTTGCAGAGAAACACACACAGCTTGGAGAAGATGAAGGAAGCTCAAGGCACACAATAGAGAGTGTGTTACTTGAAGGGGATCGGGGAGCACCACAGACGGAGAGTGAGAGAGAGAGAAGGAGACACACACGATGTGGGTGGGGAGACTCAAAAGAGTGAGCAGCCCCCTATACACTTATGCTATGTATAAGGTATACAAGTCAGTGGGCGCCCAGACTCTGGGCGGCCGGGCAAGGCACAGACGCCTATACCCCAACAACCTCCCACTTAAAGGCGACTGTGCCTTTAAGCAAGGGAACCTAGTCTAAAGACTACAAAAGGTGAGAGAAAACCGCTCTCAACCGATGCCCACTGGCTGGCTGTGATCGTGTGCATCCGGCTGTCCTGCTCCCGTGTAAGTCCATACACCACCAGACGTACCGCACACGTACTGCAAGTATGTACACAATACCTGCATATCTCCCTCGTGCACTATGCCATCATCAGTCAACAAACGACTGACAATCCCAACTACATATGCTCCCACTGCAGCTGCGATATCCGGTCTCAAGATCAGCATCTCATACATGAGACCACTGAATGCCGATGCAATGCTAGCGGGCCCTGCTAGCTCTACGGAGCATGCATCAACATATATGTCCCTGGCAATAGGCATCTCTGACTGACAAGGCGTGTCAGCCACATGCATCTCCTGACTATCCGCAAAAGACGCATCAACCTGTCGTGCAACCTCAGAGCAAACCAGCTACTCTAGGGGTCTGCTAGAAGACATATCCTGCACAACTATATCCCCATGCTCACTGTCGAGCATATAAAGGAATGACTGCATAATCGCTGACATCTCAGCCTCCTCTGCAATCATCCACTGCAAACATGACCACTCAATCTGCTGTGACTCACTAGAGCTCTCATGCTCTAACTCCGTATGCATAGACTCTTGCACAACGTCCTCCTGTCGTGACTCACTAGAGCAAGACCACTCTACCTGTCTATCCGGCATAGAAGTATCTCGCACAACTGACTCTCTGCTTTGCTCAGTCACTAGCAAAGCATGCATGTCTGACTCTGTCACCTCTCTGTGTGACTGCTCAAGTCGTGCCCCAACTGTGTGCACAATGAGCTCACTACTCTGCACTCCATGCAAAGTACCCTGCAACCCACAAGTAAAAGAGACTCGCCTGCTCTCTCGCTCTCTACCTGGCTGCGTGATCACAGAGACAACACCGTCTCTCGCGTGATCCACATGCAATGGGTAACCTGTACCACTCCTGGCACCTCTCGCAATCACTAGCGAACCCAAATGCATCACAAAATCTCGCTCTCGTAGCGAAATCTGACATCCACAATCTCTAAGCTGACCAATCGAGATCAAACTCACTGTCAAATCTGGTACATAGCGCACATGTCGTAACAAGTAAGATGCACCACTCGGTAATGACAGTCTCACATCTCCTGCACCTGCTATCGCATGCACCGATCCATCGGTCAAACGTACACTGCCAAGCATCCCGCTAGAATAGCTACAAAACCATGCACGATGCGACGTGACATGAAACATAGCATCTGCGTCTAGCAACCACTGCGAAGGGAGTGCACTATCCACATGTATAGCATCTCGTGCATAGCTCGAGGTAAAAGTGACATCCCCGTCACTAGTATACTCCGACACTACATCTGCATCAACTGTCAAAGCAACTGAGTCCATGGCATCACTACATACATCTCTGAGACTGCCATGTCTCCTACGATGTCGCATACGACGAAAACAACGCCGTCTAACGTGTCCAGAATGACCACAATACCAACATGTCACCTGTCGGCGTGCTCGTGAATGTACATGTCTCACACAAGTCCGTGATGACTCAGATCTATCATACATATCATGTAATCTGCTCCAAAGTGCTCTCGTAGTAGTCTCATACATAACAAGAGCATATACAGATTCTGCAAGGTGCAAAGAGAGCGTAGATAGTGCCATCTCCTCTAGCTCCTGCCATTGATCGTCAGACATGTTTGAAGGTCTACCTGCATCACCACTCAATGGTCGATGCAACCCTCGCTGTGTCAATGCATCAAGCATACACTCTCTCCATGCCGCAAAGTCTGACCCATCAAACATGTGCATCTGTGAGAGGTCACAATCTGATCGATCACCTGTCTCTGCCATGAGCACAATGTAGCAAACTAGAAAGCAAAACCACCTCACCAACAACACCTGAAAACTGTCTACCAATATGGCCAGAAACACAATGTAAAACTTGTGAGACACACTCCAAAATAGAGCTCCCGCAATGTCAATACAAGCCTCGCCTGCTCTAGTATCACACTGCAATCTGTGAGCTAATCACCAAGCCCACACTGTGCGGTATCGATGCATACACACGCACAAATCTCCCACCTGCAGAGAACACCGCACACAAATGCTGAGTGCAACCCGCAATCTCTACCTAGATCGCATAAATGATGCGCATAAAACTCCTGGGAAAATTTCGCCAGAGTTTCGTCAGTAAAACGGCCACAAAACCAGTAACCAAACTGACTGCACGCTCAAAACCATGAGCAACCAAAGCGCGTCAAATCAGACTCCAAATGCATGCACCAATCTCCACATTTTGCATACATCATTGCAAACACCTGCAAATCTAGTACACAAATATCTGCTCTACCTGTGACTGCCAAAAAACATGCTCGAGGCATACATTGCCGAGCTCAAAATGCAATCACATTAGTCTCCCTGAGCATCAAACCACATAAGGCATACATCGTATCCTCCCACCTGTGAGGAAACTTGCAGCAAATATCACTCTCACATCTGAGAGCAAACCATGTGTGGAATCCTCGACACACAATAAACAACTACTGCTGCAGAAAATTCAGCGTTCAGAATTTTAAAATTCTGATATGACGAGCGCGTCCGGAGCGTGCCAAAACCCCAAGGTAGACTCCTGGATCATATGTATCCGAGTCCGGGTGTGAAAGCTATGCCAAAAACAGTGTTTTTGGGACCCGAGAGTGCACAAATAAACTTGCTGCTGTACCTGCTGTAATTCAAAGCATAATTTCAGCAAATAGACATCACCATCGCGTCCGGAGCGTGCCAAAACCCTGACCTAAACTCCTGGATCATGTAGATCTGACTCTGTATGACGGAGCTACGCAAAAAACTGCGTTTTAGAGCCCGAAAATGGCAAAAACGAGCTGCACATAGTCTTGAACCTGCTCCTGCTCCACTCTGCGTGATGCACTGTCCTCTCAATGCAAGCTCCAACACAAGAGCTCTGCCACAACAGCATCCAAGCACTCGAATGTCAAGCTCTCCTCCGCCGAGCACTTCTCTAACGAGCTCCACTGAGCTCAAAAGCTCCTCTCACCAAGGAAGCCGCAACCGCCTCCTCGACCAAGCTTGACCACACCAAGCTCCTAAGCTCCAAAGACAATGCTCCTCAAGCTAAAATCGCTCTCCGTGAAACTCCGCGATCGAACTCCACCGTCGAGAACGAGCGAGCTATCGCCTCGAAGCTCTCAAAGCCGTCGTGCTCTCCGCGGTCACCATAGCTCTGATACCAATTGAAGGGGATCGGGGAGCACCACAGACGGAGAGTGAGAGAGAGAGAAGGAGACACACACGATGTGGGTGGGGAGACTCAAAAGAGTGAGCAGCCCCCTATACACTTATGCTATGTATAAGGTATACAAGTCAGTGGGCGCCCAGACTCTGGGCGGCCGGGCAAGGCACAGACGCCTATACCCCAACATTACTTAGTGTGCAATGGAAAGATAGATAGCCCTAGAGTGATGGGCGTATATACAATGCACGGGGGAAAAAACCTCCTAAAGAGGGAAAAAATGCCCCGGCGGTCCTAGTGTGTTCACACACATCACTACCACATGTATATGGTAACAGTGTCTACATGTAAATGAAATATTACATCCCACTTTGGTGCTCATAGAATATTTCCATGCGTTCTTGAGCTTTTTAAATCTCTTGGTACATTCATCTGTCCATTTGAAAACAATGAGCAACCCATTAAGGGGTCTGGCTTTATCAGCGTACATATAAATGAAGCGTCAATAATACTTGCATTGTCCCATGAAAACTTGTACATCACACAAGGTCCTGTAGGTATAGGAAGCTCAATTATGACCTTTATTTTATCTACATTAATGGATATCCCATTTAGAGACACTCTGTGGCGTAGTATCTTACCCTACCTTACCAAAATCTTCATTTTCTAAGATGTGTATGATTTCTAGCTTGTCTCTCTTTCTAGGACGTGGTAAGTGATTGGTAAGGGATGCATTAGCATACTGCATGTAATGGGAATGGCCTATGAACTTAGAGAATAGCGGAATTAAGAGAATTAGAGTGAGCAATTTTGAGAGCATAGAGGGTGAACTTAATTGGTAGTAGCAACTCTATCATAACACTTAATTAACTAGGCATGAACAATACTTTTACAAGAGAGAGAGTGTAGAGAATATGACAACAGTTGAGGACCGGATTTATGTGGAGCCGGTCCCCCCTCCAAAAGGCATCTGTATTATAGATTCTCTCATTAAGAGAGACTTGGTACAATACAATCTTTGTGTTCCTTGATACCTCCTTGGCAATATGAAGATGGAAGGTTCACACACCAAGCTTTTGCATAATTTCAACAATCAATCTTAGCTTGGAAACAATCAGGAACTTGTGAACATCATTAATCTTTGTGTTCCCTAAATCATTTGAGTGCATGAAGATGTATACGTTTTATGCATCAACTTGTGCTTAAAGCAATAATTAATCTACCTTGCAATACAATTAATCTACTTGCAATAAACCATTAGCCTTCTTGCAATAAGCATAACATGCACTTGTTGAAAGCATTAACTATCCCAAGCCTCAATCCCAAGACCTCAAACACCTTCGAAGGTGGAGAGAGCTAGCAGGGAATGAGGGTAGGGACGAGGAAGAAGAAACATTTCATAGGAGAAAGAAGTAGTTCCTCACTTATCATACTCTTGTTGCTAGCATACATAATAGCATAGTAATGAAGAAGGAGGAGATGGAAAGCTTAAGCATTGAAGCATAGCTCTTGGTTGGATTTGCATTCCATAGCCAAGAGAGTTGGTGTAGGCTCTCAACTTCTCAAGGAGCTTGGAGAAGGAGATGGAGATCTTGCACTTTGCATAGCACACAATGATAGTGTTTGTGAGTGTGTGTGGGTGAGTATACCCCCTAAGCACCCCCCTAGCTTGCTTGGGTCGACCCCCCCTTGTAGCTCATGCTTGAAGCTCATTGGACCCCTCCAGGCCTAGCCAATCACAAGCAGGAGCAATTACAAGCAACATGGGTAGCCTTGGGACAAGTGTCCCCCTTTCCCCTTTGAGAGAGAGGACTTGATAAATTCAAAATCAATTAATTAAATATCCTAAATTATCATTGGACCCCTTGGGTGGCCAACCAATAGGCTTCAGGCACACCATGAGGGCAACATGGGGAGGAACTTGACAAGTGTCCTTGCTGCCTCTTCAAGCTGGGGCTTCCCTTGTGTGTGTGTGTGTGTGTGTGTGTGTGTGTGTGTGTGTGTGTGTGTGTGTGTGTGTGTGTGTGTGTGTGTGTGTGTGTGTGTGTGTTCTCTCTCATCCCCCCCCTTGTAGGATCGCCCCCCTCCTTGTGGGGATCTTTTTGACTTTGGATGAGCAAGCCCCTTAGTCATCAAGCATGACAAAGCACTTGAACTAGGGGGTGTTCCCACAAGCATCTCAGGCAAGCATCTCAAGGCACCTCAAGCACCTTAATCATGTAGCAAGTGAAGCACCTCAAGCATGGAGCCAGTCAAGCACCTCAAGCATCTTAATCAAGCACCTCAAGCACGACAAGCACCTCGAGCTTAGGCCGGGCTCCCACCTTAAGCTCAGCCCTAGCTTGCCTAAGGTCAAAGGACTTTTACACACATTATTGGAGGTCTTCAATGAAGCTAACCCTAAGGTCTTATGCTCCATTGGTTAGCCTTGCTCTTTGATAGACCATCTCTCATTTGGGCCCCTTAACCATTGGCCCCGTGTTGAGATAGATCTATAAGCACATGTCTATATCTTAACCCTTGTTCCCGTGTATTCTCCCACATTAAGTGATCAGTTTAATATGAGAAAATCATTTGGGTTGGATAGATATTAATTTTTATGACACTGCATTAACAAGTTCACATAGACTCTAAGTTTCCTGTTTTGCTTGGGCACTACCATAATTGGTGATACGCACTTCGTGTGCTCGATTTTATAGATAATATGTGCTTCCAAAAGTTTATTTATTTCCTCTTTGATATTCCTTACAAAGGTGTCATTACATGTGTAGGGTCTTTGCTTTCTAGGCTTAGCACCCTCTTTCAAAGGGATAGTGTGTTGACACACTGTGGGATCTAGCCCTTGATGTCTTTATATGTCCATGCAAAGACGTCCTGGTACTCGTTCTTAGAGTAGCTTCTTCTATTAAATTGGTAGCTATCCAATCCATTTTTACATGGAGCAGCTGGATCAACCTACTTGCATTTCTGAGGGCCTTTAAAAGCTGCTTCTCCCTTAGGTAGTCTTTGTAGGCTCTCAAGCACAATTTTCCTATCCTGAACTATTTATTTTCTAAAGTGGTTTGAATGGTTTTCCCCCTCACCTCACTAGAATGGAGTTCATCCCAGGCTTCCTTAAGCATGCACTTGCAGTGCTTATGGTACTCTTTATGCTCTAGTTTAGAGGGTATTTTTGGAAGAGTTTGTGATCTTTCAGAGTGTTCCACTCTCTCTGACTCCTTTTTTGATTACTCGGCATTTGATCTTTGAAAAGCTAGACTTTTCTTTTTGTTTTGTTCCTTCAAGATAAGGCCTTTTTATGACAATCCACCAACCATTTTACACCCTGGACCTTGTTTCCATTGGTGGTCAGCTTTGATACAATTATATGCTTCCACATGAAACAAGAAATCAATCTTGTTTTTAAATTCTAGCATCAGTTTGGCTTTCCAACTCTCTTTTGCTTTCTTTATTCATTTTCATCTCTCTTGGCGCTTAACTCATTCTTCTTTCCTACGATCCTTAATCGTATCAACTATCTCTCAACGGATTTATTCTAGGTGTTCTTTGGTCACCCATTTATCTTTAGCGTCAATGAGACCTTCACTCGGATAGGAAGTAAATTCCTTTTCAGAAGTTTCCAATGATGGATCCTCTTCTTCTAAATTTGATTGGTCTATGAGGATTGGAATCACTACCCTAATCGAGATAATGTTGTAACCATTAGTGTCATGGAACTGGGTTTGCGACTCTAGGGCACTTGTGCCAATAGCCGCTAGTATGTGCATCCACTCCTGGTTTAGATCTTCATCTTCTAGGAATGGGATGGGCACATAGTTCTTTAGCTCCTCGACCACCCTATTAGTCTCTTGAGCATCTAAAACCATTTGCTCATGTTTGTCCGCTTTTTAAAGAGAAGAAAAATATCCTCTCTATCATTGTCATCTGACATTTTTGCCATTAAAGGGGTTGGATGTGGCTGATTCAAAATCTGCTCTATTGGTATCGTCCCTACATCTCGATAGTTATGGTGGTGATGCCATCATGCTTGAGGTATAAATAGTTATGAACTGAGTTCTTGAATTACCATGAGTTGATGCATGAAGGGTCAACCTAAGATCACTTCCTAGTTTGGGTCCTTGCAAAAGTCCACCATGGCAAAGGTATGATGGTACTTGATTCTACAAGTGGTGACTGCAACACCTTCTAGGCATCCTAGAGGGTCTGAATTTTTTTCATTGGCAAATTGTAGAACCATTCTGGTTTCCTCTAAGGCACCCTTTTCCCATTTTACCAAACGACCGTGGTTGCAATACTTATTCCATTTTTGTGTCCAAAATAGCTATCATTCCATACTTCCTCGTGCATCATTGGAAGCGTCGAATTGCTTGCCTCATCTTTAGGTGTAAATTCTACTTTAGGGGATTTTGTCCCGCGTGCATTTAGTCTCTTATTCCCTATGTCATGCTTTTGACAATACTCCTTTACCTTGGAAAAATTGGCCACGTTCTCCCATAAGTTAGGGTGTACCTTAAGTAGATCGATAATGGTATAGTGCATGTTAATGGTGCCGACATTAATGCATGTAAGGTTGTTAAGTCAAACTCATCCTTACTTACCTATAAAATTGTTGTGGGCCTTTTTCTCGGAGGCTTCCTCAGAGTCAACCACACTAAGGGCGCATCCGCACACAGGAGTGCTACCCCTGCCTAGTGCATGTCAACAACGAAGCCCATCTCCCTCAACTCCTATCGATTTTGGCACAGTTGGTGTTACCCCCAATTTGCCTAGCACACAAGACAAGCGTCGAGTCATCTTTTCTACGTTTGTCAGATGTATCCCTCCAAATTAGGGCCATGTTTCTATTTTGTAGCTTCGATGCATATTCAACCTTTTGTGTAGCTAACTTTGTGTGTGCTTTTTACAATTCATGCTGCTAGAGGTACTTAAAAGTATCCTCAAGGCATTCTAAGTTTGGGAAGTTGGTACATATTAGTGTCAGTGCCAAAGCTTCTCCATTAAGAGTTCCTTTTTAGCATAGGAACGCACATTGTGCTTATACATCAAAGTGGTGGATGGGAGTCGAATTCCTCATCAATATTTGTTTGCTCTAAATGGACAATTCCCAAGAATGTAATCATTGGCTTCACATGCATGAGGGTGGCTTCTGATCTTCAATGCAATAAAGTTCACCTATAGGTTGCACAAAGCTACAATTTCAATGTTTTTGCCTTTTAACATGTTCATAGGGATTTGTTTCGTGCATGTGAGGCACAATGGACTCCGACAATGTGGATTGCAAGAGTGCTCTCAACCAAATTCTAATGCGCACATGGAATTGAGAGATTATGCAACACAATGGCAATACAATTAGGTATTGTGTGGTTGAAGACAAGATTATGGTGCACAATTGGTCGATTGCAAATTTACAAGATTTCTTGGTGCTCCAATTAATATGAAAACGAGAATTATTGTTTTAATGGAAGAAATCCCTCTAATAAAATGTAAGGAGATCCATTTCCCTTGATGTATGTTTGTTAAACCAATCTAGGCCTTTGTTAGAGGCACCCCACCGCAATATGTAACCATTATTGAAATAAATGTAACTCTACTTTTCATTTTTTACAATAACGTTCTCCTCAATTGGTTCCTCAATATTTTAAGGGTACATGTAAGTGTTGGTGTGAAATCATTGTTGCTGATATATATAGAGCCGTGCCCATGCTATATATAGACATGGGTCTCCACTATATATGTGTACTTAGTGTCCAATATCTACACACTTTTTGGGTTCTACATGCAGCGTCTCTCTCACTCTCTCTCATCTCTGATAAGGTTCAACATGGTATCAGAGTAGCAAAGTCCCCACTTGATTGAGTTATGGATGTCCAGAGTAAGTGATGCCTAGTAGTCGTGGTCTTCTTTCTTCAATGAAGGCAATGGGGATGCCCATGATGATGGTGGCAAGTTTTTGTGTGGCAATGGGCACGCCACAAACTCCATATCTCTATGTATTTAGGTTGAGCACAAAAAGTCTTTGCTCATGATGAATTTGATAGAGGAAGTCGAGGCACTCCCATGGCAGAGGACTTTGTTTGCCGACTTGAATCCATCTTTCGCTCACTTAGTCACTAAACCTTCCTTTGAACTCATCAACCTTGTCGTCCTCATTGAATGCTTCGCTCCCGCTTTGCTCCCAAAAGGGGGCTCTCAGGGTCTTTCTTGCATCATATGGTCTGCATGGTCTTCACATGTATGGATCGCAGGTACCGATTTAAGTGCAGGGATCTCAATTGGAATTTATATGGGGTTTGTGGCAAGTTTTTGTTGTTTTAGGGCATCGACCTCATGGTACTTCCTGAGAATAGTCATGATGAAAAAAAACTCATCATAGAGGTGTGCCTATTGAGTACGTAAACTATCTTAGATAAATTATGCATGGTGGTATTGAGCTTCGTATTAAGAGTAGTACTTTACTACTATTTTGATTAATGATTGTCATAATTTGAACTGCTACTATTGCTAATGTTGATATAGAATCTTTTGTTGTAACATTTTTGTTCATAATTTCAATATGGTATTTTTGTCATTGTTTCAATTGCTAAATGTATTTTCATTGTTTCAATTGCTAACTGCATCATTCCACCTATGGTTTTGTTATTACTTGACCTAGTTATTTTTCCCTATATGTCTTGGCATCTCATAGTCTTAGCTGAGGACTTGTGCATTATTCTAACTAATGGTTCTTTATGCCAACTAGCACTTATGTTTCATCTAATGAGTTCATTATTCCTATGTTATCATTGTTATTCTAGTTGATGGCGTTGGAGAGGGGGAATGGGGGAACACATCCGGCACCAACACAAAGGCCTCTCTATAGCTCAGGGTATTCACAACACCCCTATCCTCTCGGAAAACACCTTCAAGGAAACACTTTACACTAGCAGACCACCGCCTGCTCAAGTGCCACTGCTCACACACTCCACAAATCCACCACACAACGCACATCCGCTACCATGGCCGGTCTCCACCCTTACACACACACACAACCACTCAATCTCGCTCTCTCACACAACACCGTCGGTCCAAGGGGCCACACACTTCCATACAGCCGGCATCGAGGGGAAACACAAGAGAAAGAGAAGGGGGGAAGGGGAAGCAACAATGAGACATGGCAACAATGGCTCGATTTCACTTTACAAAACACATACATAGGCTCACACTGCCATCACCATGGCCATTTTCACAAGAAAATACAAAGGGCTTTGACAAGCACACTCTTCTGTCCAAAAGCTCCCCTTTGCAGGCTTGAAAACGACATCCAAAAGCCCAAAAAAAAGCCCTTAATTTGATCCAATTTTGACTTTTATAGGGGGGCCTGTAATTGGGGAATTTTCCCTTCAATTGGTCCATATGGCACCCATTTTTGGTATCTTTGGGAATCGGGGCACGCCTTGCTCTATCTCCTCTCTTCTTCTCTCTTTTGCACTTGGGGAGGGGGGGGGGGGGGGGGGGGGGGGGGGGGCGGCATTAGCGATGTCCCTATTGCCCCTTGCTTTTTATTTTTTATTTTTTATCTTTCATTTTTTCCCCTTTGTGGCCTCAACCTTGCACTGCTTGATTTTGACTTTTTTCCCTCTCTCTATCCGACTCCTCTATCACCTCTCTCTTTGGCCTTGGCCTTCATTTTCGCCCTTAGCTTTGGTTTGTCCGGCTTCTACTGGCCCTTTTGCTCTTTGGTCCAATTGGCCTTCACTTTGCCTAGACACACTTTGGAATGGGCTCCCTTTGCTTTGCATTGTATGTCTGGCGGCCCTCGGGCTTTTTCTCTCCCGCTGCTCGCCGTCCACACCGTGGGACCCTCCCTTTGCACCCAACTTCCCAGCTGCCTTCGGGCTTTCTTCTCACTGCCGCGGGACCACCCTCTTTTTTGAGGGGGGGAGGCAATAGCGAGGTCCCTATTGCCCTCCCTCTCTTCCTCAAAATTTTGGGGCCCCAAGGGCCGCGGGAATTGCCTCTAGTTGCGGGCCTGCCATGTCATTAACCAACGATATTTTCTCCTCTCTCGCACGAGCGTGCCACTTGCGCCGCCCCGCCATTGGCCAAAACCGGGCCGATTCCGCCTTGTGCAGCGCCCAACACCGGAACGCCATGGCCTCGACCTATCTGGGAGTCCTCTCTCTCCCTCTTGTGTGCTTTCAATAGGGGCCACGCCCCAGGCGATATACAGCGCGACCCCACCCCTGTCTTGCGCATATGGGATTTATCTGTGTGCCATGTGGCAGTTTCCAGCGCCCTCGCCCTTAAGCTCCATGAAAGCATTCTAAAGAAAATATATAAAACACTTCTTTTGGCCTTCTTTCCCAGGCTTTACTCTACTACCCCGGGGTCGGATCTTCAAACCGCAAAGCCATGCTGGGTCTCCACTGTATTGGCTCTCGAGCCGTGCAAACCTCACCACATTCCGATTCCCCTGAGTTCGCCATCCAAGGCCACAAAAACGGAAAAAATTATATGCAAACTTTTCACTACCCACGGCTCCCAACTCCATCTTCCTGTATCTAGATGACCAAGCATCCGATTGACTCGCCGTCCATTCATGCTAACTTCACATAGTGCACACCACAACCTAGATACCCGGAGAGCTCCAGAAAACACCAGATGGTGCACTTCCCAATGAGGGAAAAAGGGCTCATACCTAGCCCCCGGAAAATCTTCTAACGGCCATAACTTGCTATCCAGAGCTCCGATTCGCAATTCGAGAAGACAAGCATGCTTCACAACTCGAGCACTACACATGTATATACTAACATCAGTCCGGGCCACATGTCCCCAGCTGCCCTGTCCATTGGGGATCTCCTACACACTCCAGCTTTAAACTTCGGTATCTCGCTCACCAGGGCTCCGTTGGACGAGCCATCTAGACCGACTTCTAGAGTACACTGGACACTACATTTGAAGACACTGATTTGGCATTTTTTTCACCTTCATATGCCATCCCATATGGACCATCCCGTAGCACTTTTGGCCTAAAAAGCCGCTTTAGACATACTTTTCCGCTATCCTTGGGATGCCCAGGTCTTTGACACCTGTCCTAGCCTTCTGCAATGCACTTGCCTGCTCCCTCTGCTTGACATAGACCATTTCCTAGCTTAGACCACTTTGGCTGGACCATCATTGCCCACCCCCTCGTTGAACATTTATGTTCAACCACACATAGGCTTATTGCACTAAAAAAACACACCAAAAACAAACTCTCTGTACATTGCAAAACACCCACCATATGTACAAAATTGACACCTGTAACCCGCCGTCTTTGTTCATGCGGGTTGCCCAACCCCCTGCTTTAGTTGTCACCAACTGCCTGGGTTAAACACCTTGCACGGGTCTCTTCCATCCACCTTCAATGACCTTGCATAGTGCCACACCAAGGCACATATCCAAGTGCATATCCAACCTGCCACCAACATGCTTCTACCACTCCAAGAACTTATTGGAAAATTGCCCACTCGCAACCAAGCATCACCAAGAACACCAAATAAAGCACCCTCGTTCTCACCATCCAAAGACCTGCTTGTACCATCACTCGCACCAAACAAACCTAACACATTTGACACACCCTCCCATCCATGTAAAGCTAGATCCTCGTCTAGCAGATCCTGTACCTGTTCAACAGCACTTTGCACAGCTTCTTTTATCACCATTCCCTTCAACCACCATTCACAAACCTCCTTAGAAAGCTTGGACACTGCCTTGGAGTTCGCATCACCTATCATAGAGGGCAGTGAATGCATAGGGAGCACCTCTAACTTTGACTCCGCTCCACCCTTCTCACCTGCCATGAACTCAATCCCAGCATCGTCGAGCTCCTCCTCGTCAATTGGCCCTTCAAGGTCAATAAGCACCACCTGCTTGTCCGCTACAATTACCTGCTCTTCTACTACTACATCCTCAAGCTCTGCCAAGGAAGAGATAAACTCGTTCTCTATCACCTCCTCCTCGTCCTCTTCCATAGGTACAACTGCTCTATCCCTCTTGGAAAAATTTTGCACCTGCTGCACCACTATGGCATACTCTACTGTTATCTTCATCAACATGGCCATTAGCATGGCACTGCATACCAGCTCTATCTGCTCTTCATCATATGTAGGCCTAGACTACTCCATTTGGTCTTCACTAAGCACCTCGGTTTGCACTTCATGATGCTCCTCGCACACATTTACAGCCTCTCCACTCACATGTAAGAGGTCAAACTCATCATACCTGGATTGGGATGACTCGGTCTCCCAACTTGTATCTGCATCAATAGAGCTATCATCACTCAACCCAGTCTCCTCTTCTGTTTCAAGCTCCGGAACCTCCTCTAGCTTCACTGCTTTGACCTCATCTACAAACCGCACTCCTTGCTCTTTACCGCACTTCAAAGGAGCTTCAACAACAACCGCACTTGAACTCGGCATCACACCCTTTGTCCACTCTCGAACCACCTGCACTTCCTCCACAATTGGAACTACTCTAGCCGGCATCTTCAGCATAGGAACCATCCTATCTCTTTGCAGCCAAAGAACCCTTGGTTCTTCTCGCACTTGCACTTCTCTTTGCACCACCTGCGGCTCCGCTACCACCGCATCACACTGCCTTGGCTTCACCGCACTTGGCAAACTCTGCCTAGCCTCGCGCTTTTTCAAAATCTTTTTGGTTCGCCCTCTCACTAGAGCTACCGTCTCTTCATACGACATCGGCCATCTATCTCCACCTTATCATGTACTTCCTCATGCAGGCAATTCATGAATTTATACAATTTCAAAAAATTGGCATTTTCTGCAGCAGTTATCTTCATCAACTTCCCCCATAGGGCTTCAAACTCCCACTCGAACACTTGAAAATCTCCGTCCAAGCTTTGCTTTAAACTCTCTAGCTTCCGCTTTACCTCATCTAGTTGCGCATCCACAACAAATCTTCTCTGAAAAGTCGTCTCCAGGGCTTCGCAATCTGCTTTTTCTTCTTCACCGAGCCATAGCTTTGCTTTACCACGAACCAGGAGCGGGAACACCTGTACCGCACCATCTTCTCTCGATAAACCGCTTTCCAACACGAACAACCCATAGTCTTGAAGCCAAGTTTCCGCATCTTCAACCCCAGTGAAAATGGGAAATCCCGTCCAAGCCATCACTAACAGCACTTGCTCTTCAAAGGCCACACCTTTGGCATCACTGAAATCACAGCTTCCACTTCATCTAGGAGCATCAGCATACTCCTCAGTGGGGGCACCAGAAGATGGAGAGGGGGAATGGGGGAACACACCTTCAAAGAAACACTTTACGCTAGCAGACCACCACCTCCTCAATTGCCACTGCTCACACACTCCACAAATCCACCACACAACGCACATCCGCTACCATGGCCTGTCTCCACCCTTACACATGCACAATCTCGCTCTCTCACACAACACCGTCGGTCCGGGGGGGGCACACACTTCCACAGAGCCGGCACTGAGGGGAAACACAAGAGCAAGAGAATGAGAAGGGGGGAAGGGGAAACAACAACGAGACAGGGCAACAATGGCTCGATTGCACTTTACAAAACACATACACAGGCTCACACTGCCATCACCATGGCCATTGTCATAAGAAAATACAAAGGGCTTTGACAGGCACACTCCTCTGTCAAAAAGCTCCCCTTTGTAGGCTTCAAAACGGCATCCAAAAGGGAAAAAAAAAGCCCTTAATTTGATCCAATTTTGACTTTTATAGGTGGGGCCTTTAATTTGGGAATTTGCCCTTCAATTGGTCCATATGGCACCCCTTTTTGGTATCTTTGGGAAGGGGGGCCGCCCTGCTCTATCTGCTCTCTTCTTCTCTCTTTTGCACTTGGGAGGGGCATTAGCGATGTCGCTATTGCCCCTTGGCTTTTTATTTTTTATTTTTTATCTTTCATTTTTTCCCCTTTATGGCCTCAACCTTGCACTACTTGATTTTGACTTTTTTCCCTCTCTCTATCCGACTCCTCTATCACCTCTCTCTTTGGCCTTGGCCTTCATTTTCGCCCTTAGCTTTGGTTTGTCCGGCTTCTACTGGCCCTTTTGCTCTTTGGTCCAATTGGCCTTCACTTTGCCTAGACACGCTTTGGAATGGGCTCCCTTTGCTTTGCATTGTATGTCTGGCGGCCCTCGGGCTTTTTCTCTCCCGCTGCTCGCCGTCCACACCGTGGTACCCTCCCTTTGCACCCAACTTCCCAGCTGCCTTCGGGCTTTCTTCTCACTGCCGCGGGACCACCCTCTTTATTGAGGGGGGGAGGCAATAGGGAGGTCGCTATTGCCCTCCCTCTCTTCCTCAAAATTTTGGGGCCCCAAGGGCCACGGGAATTGCCTCTAGTTGCGGGCCTGCCATGTCATTAACCAACGATGTTTTCTCCTCTCTCGCGCAGGCGTGCCACTTGCGCTGCCCCGCCACTGGCCAAAACCGGCCCGATTCCGCCCTGCGCAGCACCCAACACCGGAACATCATGGCTTCGACCTAGCTGGGAGTCCTCTCTCTCCCTCTTGTGTGCTTTCAATACCCGGGGGATTCACTCTATATACAAAACGGGATGCCGCGTGCGAGCGGACAACTTCAAAAAAACCCCTATATACGACTTATATGAGGGAATATGACCCCCCTTTCTATGCTTATGCGACAATCGATACAAAAAACTACTATACCCCTATCTTACATATAAATTTTAGGTCTCACACGATCTAACTGAGTAAAACTAGTCAAAGAACATGTAGCATAGTGACTGGCAACGTACTAAGGAACCACTTTTGTTGATAACTAGATGTACCCTCAATGTGTCTTAGTTTAACTTTCAAACTATGTGCCCGTTGAGCCTGCACTCTGGCTACTTGTCCAATTCTAACCCATCTAAATATTACTCAAAAGACATGGTTATAAAGTTGTGTTAGGTTCTCCATGTAAATTTGTATCTATACAAACTCTTTATAGATTTCATCCCTCAACAAATGAACTATAATCACAAAACAAGAAATTGACACAAAGGAGTGTTAGTTCTTGCATGTATCTTTGCAGCTATTGACTCACAAGTTCGAGGGAAGACTCTTTTGGGAAGCCATGATTCTAAAACACAAAAACTTCCTCTCATTTTTCCCTTTTATCACTCTCCCCCCCCCCCCCCCCCCCCCCCCCCCCCCCCCTCCCCCCATAAATATGATACCCCCTCCCTTATTTTTAAGCTTGGGAGATAAATTATTGAGGGCCTACCCCTACCTTATACACTTATGTAACTTGTAAAAAAACCCCCTCCCTTGCACTTACGTAGTGCGGTAAGTTTTCCATGGTGAATCCCCCGGGTTTCAATAGGGGCCACGCCCCAGGCTATATACAATGCGACCCCGTCCCTGTCTTGCACATATGGGATTTATCCCTGTGCCATGTGGCGGTTTCCAACGCCCTCGCCCTTAAGTTCCACGAAAGCATTCTAAAGAAAATATATAAAACACTTCTTTTGGCCTTCTTTCCCTGGCTTTACTCTACTACCCCGGGGTCAGATCTTCAAACCGCAAAGCCATGCCGGGTCTCCATTGTATGGGCTCCCGAGCCGTGCAAACCTCACCACATTCTGATTCCCTGAGTTCGCCATCCAAGGCCACAAAAACAGAAAAAATCATCTGCAAACCTTTCACTACCCACGGCTCCCAACTCCATCTTCCTGTATCTAGCAAACCAAGCATCCGATTGACTCGCCATTGATTCGTGCTAACTCCACATAGTGCACACCACAACCTAGATACCCGGAGAGCTCTAGAAAACACCAGATGGTGCACTTCCCAATGCGGGCAAAAGGGCTCATACCTGGCCCCCGAAAAATCTTCTAACGGCCATAACTTGCTATGTAGAGCTCCGATTCACAATCCGAGAAGACATGTATGCTTTACAACTCGAGCACTACACTTGGATATACTGACACCGGTCTAGGCCACATGTCCCCAATTGCCCTGTCCGTGGGGGATCTGCTACACACTCTGGCTTTAAACTTCAGTATCTCGCTCACCGGGGCTCTGTTTGACGGGCCGTCTGGACCGGCTTCTAGAGTACACTAAACACTACATTTCAGGACACTGGTTTGGCATTTCTATCACCTTCATCTGCCATCCCATCAGACCATCCCGCAACACTTTTGGCCTGAAAAGCCGCTTTAGACATACTTTTTCGCTATCGTTGGGATGCCTAGGTCCTTGACACCTGCCCTAGCCTTTTGCACTGCACTTGCCTGCTCCCTCTGCTTGGCATAGACCATTTCCTAGCTCGGACAAAGTTTGGCTGTACCAACGTTGTCTTTTTCCATTTGAGGATGGCATTGTTATTCCAGCTGATGATGTTGTCGTTATCATTGTAATTGATGATCATATCGTCCTTCTAGCTCATGTTGTTGTTCTTATTAAAGCTATTGATCATATCACCCTTTCTGCTAACATTGTCATTATATTCCAGCTGATGGTTTTTGTTATTATGCCAGTTGATGATTGATATGATGATTTCATTATTCATGTGGTTGTCATTATTATTCTAATTGACGATACCAACTAAGGATTTTGTTGTTATCCCAACTGGATTTTTTAATTCCAACTAATCGTGTTGTCATCATCATTACAAGTAATGATCTACCATCATTCTTATTTGACTTTTTGATCAAGATGTTGTTGTTATTCTAACTGATGGTGTTGTCGTTATCATTACAATTGATGATCCACCGTCATTCTTATTCGAGTTGTTGATCATATCATCCTTTCACCTAATGTTGTCACTATATTCCTAGTTGACGGTTTTGTTATTATGCCAACTGATGATTTGATTGATTGGTTTATAGTTTTTCCATATGCATCTATATATGGGACCCCATTGTGATCTATGTGAGTGTATATTTATGTGCATATGTATGTCACGTTCCTTGCATTTCTCATGTATCATTTTTATATTTTTATCTATAAATATCTCACATGCTTTTGTGTATGTCCAAAAGAGCAAGGTTGCAACCGAATCTAAAGAGAGTGTGCATTTTTAATGATAAAAAATCATCTATTTGTGTTTCTTGAGCTCATGATATATGTAAGTACAAGTTCTTTATTTACATGCAAGATGTTGACGATGTGAAGAACATAGAAGTATTTGAAGCCACCAACAACATTTAGTTAGCAAGGAATTGCGCATATGTACATATACATGCATGGTGCATCAAATAAAGGATTGCCCAATTTCCATAGCCAGGTGGTTACGTGGCGCCCACATGTGTACAGATAGGACAGCATGTACATAGTGCATCGATTTTCACTATCACCAGTACCAGTATGTTTTTTCTACAATAATCAGGAGTTTATAGTGCGTAAAACTTCTCGAGGAATCTATCTGCAGGCCGATGACATGAGGTAAGCAGGTGCGTCAGATGGCATCTAGTGGCGTCAGGAGGGCGAACGAGGTCAATATTTGCATGCGGATGAGTACGGACACAACGTGGGTGTTTTCTTGTGAGAGTTATGCAGAAAGGTCATCATTAGGACCACTTTTTGGGGCCACTTCACGTGGTGGCGAGATGCATTATTGGAAAAAAGCTGAGTACCAGGTGTGCGAATGATGCAAAAAGGTGACAACTATGCACTGCGAGGTCAGTTTTTGGCCTGTTCGGGGTCCGTTTGAGGTCATCTAAAAGGCCAAGGGTGGCCAAGTAATAAAGCTAAGTGTGGGAACTAAAAAAACAGAGCGAAGACCAGAAAAAACGTGGAGAAGAGAGGAGGAACAGCCGCAGGTGTGTTTTTGCTCATTTTGGAGCCTGTTTTGGCCGTAAACTGCTCATCCGAGGTCGGATTTGAGCACTTTGACATTGTAGACTGGGGTTTTGGGCTGTTCCGGACGTGATGGCGCTGTCCATTTTGCCAAATTCCTCACTCTTTTCCTGCTATTTTTCTGTGTAAGTTTCTCCTATGAGCGAAGTTTCTACTCTAGTTTGTGATTGTATCTGGCTTATTTTACCCATATTGTGTGAGCTATTTGCCCCATTGGTGTTGGCCCAAGCTCCATTGTATCTAAACATCAGAAATTCTCCTCTTTTGAGCTGAGTTTTTTGGGTGTGTGTGTGTCTGTGTGGAGTGGGCAGGTGGATAGTCTCTCTCCTCTCACTCCAGAGGTGTGTTCCCTGTCTCGGCCAGGTGTGTTGTCTAAGCCGAGTGGTGCCCCATAGTGTGTGTGTGTATCTTTCCAAGAGTGTGTGTCGGGTCGTTATAGAGGCGCTGTGTGTGTTTTCATCCCGCTCACATTCTTTTGGCGCCCCCACGGAGGATCTTCTTCGAGTACCTTCTGCTTCGAGCTTCGAGCTTCGGGATTACAGGTTGCAGGTTGCAGGTTGCAGATTACAGGTTACAGGTTACAGGTTACAGGGACAGGTACAGGTACAGGTGATTCACACAGGTACAGGTAGCTGGAGTACAGTGATATACTAGCAGTGATGTCACTTGCAGTTGTTGTGGGTATGCATCACTTGGCGCCTATTTGAGCGCATTGTCTGCTGGATTGTACGTTACTTGTGGAAACTGCCATTGTACGCATTTGTGGATCTATATATGGTTTTATTTGGCAGTCCCAGCCATTTCTGAGACTTGGTCTGGAAGATAGTCATTTCTGAAACTTGACTATACGCGATTTGCATTAGCTTTCGTGTGAGGGTCGATAGCGTGAGGTTTTTATTGAGCTGGGGGATTCTCAAATGTGGAGATCCTGTCGGTGATATAGGTAGCTGGAGCACCCTTTTTGTGACCTCGCCATAGGCTATGTACTAGTGAGTCCTACTTGATGCTCGGGTTCTATTGTTGACAGTTTATGCATACATAAACAGTCTATATTTTGGGTGCCTACTGCTCTACTTCTGGGGAAACTCTGTCGAAATTTTCCCAAGTTATGATGTCTGGTTTTTTGATATTTTGAGCCATTTATGTTGTTATGCTGCTGAAATTTTGGCAAAATCAGAGGTTGAGTCAGGTGTGCCTTCTTGGGAGCTTCATGGTTGGCTTTAATGGATGATCAAAATGGCCCTCAGTTCACTCCTTTTCATTTAACTCAAAGAATTCATATTAATGTTCATGTGTCCAGGAAGATCTTTTTCCAGCAGCGCATAGTCTTTATATTTGGGCCAAGAAGATTGAGAGAGATCCTGGAATGTCCTTTGCCTGTTGTCATTCCGATGATTAACTATGAAAACTCATTTGATGTGCATGTGTTTGTCCTTATCTAAAGTTGAGCTCCATTGAAGTTTCTGGGGATTGGGTAGTGAAAAGTTTTGGGTTCTTGCACGTGTGTTCGAAGGGGTTCTCAAAGCATCATAATTTGGGTAGCCATGGCTTTCTCTTATCCCGAGTTTCATGGAAGAAGTGATGAAGATGTGGAAGAATTTTTTGAAAAGATGGAGGTTGCCTGCATTAGCAACCAGATTCATGACCCTATGCAAATGTTATGCCTTCTCCAAATTTGTTTGAAGAGTGATGCACGAGTTTGGTCTAAAGCATTTGAAGAGGAGTTGCGTGTGGCTGATCCACCTGTAAGGTTGAGTTGGGACAATCTACGACATGGGTTGGAAGTGGAGTTTGTGAAGATAGAAGATCCTGACAAGGTGTGGCAAGAAGTACAGGCTTTGGTGCAAAAGGAAGGTGAGCCAGTAGATGCGTACATACGTAAGTTTTCATTGGCATGGGAGCGAATGTGCAAGGCTTTAGCACCACAGGTACCCCCGCCTGACATGATGAAGAAGGACAGGTTCTTAGCTAGTCTTTGGGAGAATATACGTTGGAGAGTGGAGCTAAAGAAGCCTAGGAAATATGAGGATGCACTAGAGGTAGCAAGGAACAAAGAGTGGAAGCTGAGGAAAATGAGCCAGTTAGGGGTGGAGTCTTTGCCAATGAGGTCTGAATTTCAGCCTATGGACTCTTTACAAGGTCGTATGTCAGGGGTTCATCACGAACCAATGGTTCCTGTTACTACTCAGGTTATGCCAGTAGTGGTCACTACAACAGTGCAAGATGATGGCCTAAGGCAAGATATGAGGCAAATGGTAGATTTGATGAAGAATCTCAGCCTAAACATGCTAGGTCAAGTGGGAAATAATCGAGGTCGAGGGAGGTTTGCAAATCAGCCAGGAGGTGAAGAAAGGCCTAGGAATGGTGTGGGACAAAGCAATGGTAGGTTTTGGAGGCAGACGCCCAAATGTTATAATTGTGGAGAGTTGGGTCACATCAGCCCGCAATGTGATAAGACACCAAGGATGGGGGGAGACATGTATCCATTGCCAAGACAGGTGCTAACTAGGTCAAATAATTATGGCATCGAAATTAAGGGAGACGAAGGAACCAGTGGACTGACCCAGGAGGAAAAGGGGAAGACAAAAGTACTAAGTGTAGTCACCTTGGAGAAGGCATCAAAGCTAGAGGATACATTAGTGATGCCTATTGGGAAGAGGACCACAGAGGGTGGGAAGGAAGAAGTGCCCCACGTCCTAGTAAGAAGAAAGGAAAGAGCCATGAAGGCGAGGATGTCAAGGCCAAGAGGAAAAGGAGAGCTCGTCGAAAGTTTCATGTTTCAGATTTTCCACTAGGGGATGGGCAATTAAGCTATGACTTGAAGGAGGATCTGACGAGCAGGAAGGCAGATGTTACTTTTGGGCAGCTTATAGAGATGGTGCCTAAGCTAAAGCGACAGTGGAAGAGGATGGTTAACCCAATGGAGAAAGAGCCAGAGAGAGGTTCAGTAAAGGTGTTGGCAATGGATGAGCTACCAGACATTTGTCCAATAGTAGATGTGTGGCATAAAAGGAAAAATTTGGGACAAGGTTATGTGGATGGCGGAGCCCAAATATGCGTCATAACACACTCATGCGTTGAGAAGATGGGTCTCACAGTGGCTGGGGTGTCAGGGTTTCGGATCAGATTGGCAAACCATCAAAAAGTAAAATGCTTAGGTGTTGTAAAGAGCTTAGAAGTGGAGGCATATGATGCAAAGGCAGTGGTTGATTTTCATGTGATGCCAGCAGGGTTGGGAGCATATCCTATTATACTGGGTAGACCATGGTTACGTGCAGTGGGAGCTGTTCAAGATTGGCGACATGGTACGATTAGCCTCTATGGAAAGACAGGTACCAAGAAGCTTTATAATATGGACACAAGGAAACGATTAGAAGAGCTTTATGAAGATGAGAAAGAGTCTAGTGATGAAGACTCTTCCACGGTGACAGATGAGGACAGTGATAGCACTACCAGCAGTGATGAGGATGCTGATGTTGCATTTCTTTTGATGGATAAAGAAATCCAGGAGTGTGGTTTAGTCGCATTTGCGAATGAAGTTGAAGATGAAAGTGAAGGGCCTTATGAAGTGATTGAAGGGCTGATGCAAACCAAGGTTGAGTTTTCAAAGAAGCAAGAATTGATGACACAAATGATCGGTGGAGACCTCTCAGCTATGGAGAAGGAGATATATTTGCACATGCAGGTCTATGCCAAAGCAATTGATGATTTTCTTGATGGGAGGTTGATAAATGGCATCTCTACAGGTTTTCCTTGGGAACCAGGTGAATGTTTGATTAAGCTTTTGATGCAAGGAATGCCAAGTGTTTTTGTCTGGGATCCAGGTGGAATGAGCATCTACTAGTGTTGCTGCTGCTGAGCATGAATGCTCTAGCAGGCTAGGGGGTGGGCAAATTATGTCAGGAGTTTTTTGGAGCAAGGAATTGCGCATATGTACATATACATGCATGGTGCATCAAATAAAGGATTGCCCAATTTCCATAGCCAGGTGGTTACGTGGGGCCCACATGTGTACAGGTAGGACAGCATGTACATAGTGCATCGATTTTCACTATCACCAGTACCAGTATGCTTTTTCTACAATAATGAGGAGTTTATAGCACGTAAAACTTCTCGAGGAAGCTATCCGCAGGCCGATGACATGAGGTAAGCAGGTGCGTCAGATGGCATCTAGTGGCGTCAGGAGGGCGAACGAGGTCAATATTTGCACGCGGATGAGTACGGACACAACGTGGGTGTTTTCTTGTGAGAGTTATGCAGAAAGGTCATCATTAGGACCACTTTTTGGGGCCACTTCACGTGGTGGCGAGATGCATTATTGGAAAAAAGCTGAGTACCAGGTGTGCGAATGATGCAAAAAGGTGACAACTATGCACAGCGAGGTCAGTTTTTGGCCTGTTCGGGGTCCGTTTGAGGTCATCTAAAAGGCCAAGGGTGCCCAAGTAATAAAGCTAAGTGTGGGAACTGATAAAACAGAGAGAAGACCAGAAAAAACGTGGAGAAGAGAGTAGGAACAGCCGCAGGTGTGTTTTTGCTCATTTTGGAGCCTGTTTTGGTCGTAAACTGCTCATCCGAGGTCGGATTTGAGCACTTTGACATTGTAGACTGGGGTTTTGGGCCGTTCCGGACGTGATGGCGCTGTACATTTTGCCAAATTCCTCACTCTTTTCCTGCTGTTTTTCTGTGTAAGTTTCTCCTATGAGCGAAGTTTCTACTCTAGTTTGTGATTGTATCTGGCTTATTTTACCCATATTGTGTGAGCTATTTGCCCCATTGGTGTTGGCCCAAGCTCCATTGTATCTAAACATCAGAAATTCTCCTCTTTTGAGCTGAGTTTTTTGGGTGTGTGTGTGTCTGTGTGGAGTGGGCAAGTGGATAGTCTCTCTCCTCTCACTCCAGAGGTGTGTTCCCTGTCTCGGCTAGGGGTGTTGTCTAAGCCGAGTGGTGCCCCATAGTGTGTGTGTGTGTGTATCTTTCCAAGAGTGTGTGTCGGGTCGTTATAGAGGCGCTGTGTGTGTTTTCATCCCGCTCACAACGTAATCAAGAAAAAGGCTAAGTATTTATGGACTGCTAAGGAGCAAAATGCTTTTGACAAGCTCAAAGAGAAGCTTACTTCCCAACCACTCCTCATGCTTCCGGATCTCTCAAAGCCATTTGAGGTCCAATGTAATGCTTGTGGTGATTGCCTCGAAGCAGTCTTGCTTCAAGAACGGCATGCCATAGCATATGAGAGCCGAAGGCTCAAATGAACATGTCTTAGGCATTTATGAGAAAGAGTTTTAGCTATTATACATGCCCTAGACACATGGAAGAATTATTTATTGGGGACTCCATTTATTCTACAAACAGACCACCAAAGTCTCAAGTACTTCATGACGCAAACCAAGCTTTCCGTTAAACAAATGAGGTGGGCAAATTTTCTTTCACAATTTAATTTCAATATTGCTCACGTTGCTGGTAAGCACAATGAAGTGGCCGATGCACTTTCACGAGATGACCAAAAGTTTATGCCGTTTCTATAGCTACTCACAATGATCTATCATCTATGATAGATGAGTATGTTGTTGACCCTAACTTTAGAGACATAATGTCAGCCCTTGCTTTGGGGAAGAAAGAGGAACCATTCACCTTGCAGGACGGTTATCTTCTCCATGGAAATAGGCTATGTGTTACCCACTCCCTTCATGAGAAAGTCATGTATGAATCCCATGCTCCTCCCTATGCGGGGCATAGAGGCATTCAACCTACTCTCCGAGGAGTAGAAACGTACTTATATTGGCCTACCATGAAAGTGGACATACAAGAGCATGTTTCAAAATGTGTAGTATGCCAAAAGACCAAGTATGATCGTGTCAGATAGAGATCCTAGAATGAGAAGTAATTTATGGAAAGGTCTCTTGAAAATGCAGGAACAAGATTGAATTTCTCTTCGGCCTATCACCCACAAACATATGGCCAAAGTGAGATATTCAATCTTACAATATTCGATCTACTAAAGACTTGTGTTACTGAAGTAGATCAACGCTTACAATGGGAAAAGTACTTACCTCTTGTAGAGTGTGCCTACAGTAATACTGTACATACTTCTACGAGAAAAGCACCTTTTGAGATCATTGAGAGAGAAGACCTAAAAGTCCCTTGCTACTCAAAGTACATGGGAAGATCTTTGCTGCCGGATGAGTATAGGCATGACCTACAAGAATCTTTTGAAAAGATTAAGGAGTCTATATCCATCTCTCAACAAAGGAAAAAAGCTGATGTTGACAAGCACAAAAGGGCCTTAACATTCAAAGAAAATGATTGGGTCCTACTTAAGTTTCCTAAGGCTTGATTGAGGAAAACGACGAGCAAAAATCCTACAAGCCATCAAAAGTATTATGCTAAGCTAGTAAAAAGATACTATGGTCCTTTCCAAATCTTGAAGCCTATCAATGAGACAGCTTACCAACTCAAGTTACCCAACCATTGGATCATACACAATAATTTTCATGTGAGCCTACTTAAGCCCTACAAAGGAGAGCCACCAAGTGAACTAGTTATTGAAGACCATCCCAAAGTTGAAGACCAAGAAGAGGTGCTACAACCCAAAGCTATCCTTTGGCATGAAGACAAGGTACTACGACATGGTAAGAGTTATCTGAAAGTATCTTATTAAGTTCAAAACATATCCTTTTAAAGATGCTAGATGGATGCAAGGAATACAGCTTAAGGATAGTATGAACCTTGTCAATGCTTACAATGCTACATTAGAGTAAGCATATGTACAAGTTTCTTTTAAACGACTAATGTTTTTTTCTTATAAGACTAGTTCTCTTTTTATTGTGCACAAATTTAAATAGTATGCATGCTTAGAATCATGTTTGTGAATGACGACGTCTCTCAAACAACAAGTAGAATTTGTCACTCTACTTGGGAGAATGAAATGGACTAAAGAGTAAACATGCTTGTGGCAAATATGTCTCCCAAGCACCAAATGGATTAGTCATCCATCTTGGAAAGATGTCGTAGGGTAAAGATTGACTTATGACTAAGGCTTTATCTCTTCTACACCATAGTAGAGGTCAAGAGAGAGGTAATTTCATAAAATCTAATATCTAACTACACCAAATGATTTTCTCATATTAAACTGATCATTTAATGTGGGAGAGTAAACGGGAACAAGGGTTAGGATATAGACATGTGCTTATAGATCTATCTCAACACGGGGCCAATGGTAAATGAGAGATGGTTTATCAAAGAGTAAGGCTAACCAATGGAGAATAAATACCTTAGGGTTAACTTCATTGAAGACCTCCAATAGTTAGTGTTAAAAGTCCTTTGACCTTAGGTAAGCTAGGGTTGTGCTTGAGGTGGGAACCTGGCCCAAGCTTGAGGTGCTTGTCATGCCTGATGACTGAGATGCTTGAAGTGCTTGAGGATTGAGATGCTTGAGGTTTTTTTCATGCTTGAGATGTTAGGGTTGTACCTGAGGTGACAACCTAGCCCAAACTTGAGGGGCTTAAGGGCCAAGATTGTGGTGACAACTAGGCCCAAGGTTGAGGGGCTTGAGGTGGCACAAAAGTCAAAGCAAATCCCTACAAGGAGGGGGCAAGCCATGCAAGAAGGAGGGGTGGTTGCTTGACCAGTCTCTGTCTCTCCCAAAGGGCATCCCTTGCCTAAGAGGCAAGTAGGACACATGTCAAGCCCCTAGCTAGGTTACCCTCATGGTGTGCCTAAAGCCTATTGGATGGACTTCCAAGGGATCCAATGATAATTTAGTGGATTTAATTAGTTTTTTTAGCATTTATGAAGCCCACTCTCTCGAAGAGGAAAGGTAGACACTTGTCCGAAGGCTACCCTTGTTGCTTGGTATGATTCTTGCTTGTGATTGCCTAGGTCTGAAGGGGTCCAATGAGCTTCAAGCATGAGCTACAAGGGGGGGAGGGGGGGGGGTTCGATCAAAGCAAGTAGGGGGCCTGCTTGAGGGGTATACTCTCGCACACTTACCACACACACACACACACACACTCATTGTGTATTGTGCAAAGTGCAAGAGCTCCCTCTCCTTCTCTAAGCAAGTAGAGAGATGAGAGCCTACATCAACATTCTTGGCTATGGAATGCAAATCCAACCAAGAGCCATGCTTCAATGCTTAAGCTTGCCATCTTCTCCATCTTCATTACTATGCTATTATGTATGCTAGCAAGAAGAGTGATATTAAGTGAGGAACTAATTATTTCTCCTATCAAATGTTTCTTCTTCCTCTTCCCTACCCTCATTCCCTACTAGCTCTCTCCACCTTTGAAGGTGTTTGAGGTCTTGGGATAGTTAATGCTTTCCACAAAGTTTATGTTATGCTCGTGATGCATGAAGTTTTCCATCTTCATTGCATCAGCTAGGTCACAAGGAACACACAGATTGTATTGTAACAAGTCTCTCTTGATGGGAGAAACTATAATACAAATGCCTATTGGAGGGGGGACCGTCTCCACATAAATCTGGTCCTCAACTGTTGTGGTTTCTCTAAACTCTCTCTTGCAAAAGTATTATTCATGCCAAGTTAACTAAATGCTATGTTTATGTTTCTACCATCAATTATGTTCACCCACTATGCTCACAAAGTAATTTCACAAAAGTACTCTCTCTAATTTCCGCTACTCTCAAGTTAATAGGCCAATTCCATTACATCTACGGTTTGTGCTATATAGCACGTGTTGTTTCCACTTTGTTTCTCCTCTTTTCGGGAAGCTTTCACATCAAGTGCAGCATTTACCATGGCTGACAACAACACAGATGTGTTCAAGGTGTTTGCTATTGAGGACAGATTGGATGGGGACAATTACCCTATGTGGGCTTATATGATGCAACATGTTCTTGTGTCGAAGGGTATCTAGAATATTGTGCATGGCATTGATGTACGTCCTGGCTCTAAGGATGTAGGCGATGTTGAGGATGTTGCAGGTCTTGCTGCAAGGACTGCTGCTGTTAGAGTTGTTTGCTCTACGACAAAACAAGCTCATTGGGATGTAAAAGATGAGCAGGCTCATGCATTGATTGCGTTTTCTGTGAAGTGCACTATTACTCCTCACATTCGTTAAGCAAAATCTGCAAAATAGGCTTGGGATATTCTGGCTAGTCTTTATGCAAGTTGCTGAGGCTAAAATTTTATTTCTGCATAAAGAGTTGGAATCAAAGATTATGCATGAGGAAGATGACATGGACACTTTCCTTGCTGGTGCCAAGGATATCAATGAGCAACTTATTTCTACAGGTGAAGTTATTTCAGACAGTTCCCTTGTGCAGACTGTTCTTGATGCCTTGCCAGACGCTTACCAGACTTTTGCTAGTACTTGGAGACTTAAGACCCAAGGAAATCCTTAAGTTGTCAAGTTTAATGCATTGTGCACATTGCTATTGCAAAAGTCACTTTCCAAAAAACACAGGACTAGACAGCGTGCATTTGAACAGGCTTTTATTGCTGCTCAAAGAAAGGGTGGTAACAGCAATGCATCCACTTCTTATGGTTCTTCAACGAGAAAAATCACATGTTCCTAATGCTTCTGTTGGCAACAATTCATTTGGAAATTCTGGTGATAAGGGAAAAAACAAGATGCATTGCCATTATTGTAAAGCTAATGATCACTTGATCAAGCAGTTTCCTAAGTCGAAGGCCAAAGAGGCTAAGAAGAAAGAGGGTGGTTCCATTGCAAATGCTAGTTCCACTACAAATGCAACTATTGTTGAGTCTTCTGTGAAAGGATAATGTGATGTTGATGTTAATGTAGAATGGGCTTTTAGTGCAGAGTTTACCTATAATCCTATTGTCCATGATGCATGTATGTCAATTGCTGCAGATTCACATGTGTGGTATTTTGACAGAGGTGCTACAAAGCACATTACCTCACATCGTGATTTGTTCACCTTTCTTGAGTCTGTCCCTCGTGGGAATTCAGTTACTTGTGCTAACAATGCCTCTTATTCGATTCAGGGAGTTGGAAAGATTGTGCTTACTACTGCAAATGGATATTCGTTTACGCTTGCTGATGCACTTTACGTAACTGGGATCAAGAAAAATCTTTTGTCTGTATCTTCACTTGCTAGACTTGGTCTTGTAGTCAAATTTTTGCATGACAAAGGTATTGTACATAATCTCAATTTTGGTGATGAAATTGTTGCATCTGGCATTTTATGTCGTGGGCTGTATAAGCTCACTTTGTATGACAAGTGTGGGAAAATTTTTGCAAATGCATTTGTGGATTCTAAGGCTATTTCAAATGCAAATCTTTGGCATGCAGATTTTGGACATCTGAATTTTGTGAGTTTGCCGTGTTTGCAAAAATCTGATATGGTTGATGCAACGTTCAAATCAAAAGGATGGTTTGGTTAAGGCCACATGAAGGTTACAACTTGCATAGTGATGTTTGTGGGTCCATGCAAACTCCATCCTTGAGAAATTACCTTTACTTCGTGACTTTCATTGATGATTACTCCAAGCATGCATGGGTATTTCCGCTTAAAGCGAAGTTCGAAGTATTTATGTGCTTCAAACAATTTTTAGCTATGGCTGAAAATGTCTCGAAATGTACTATGGACACACTCTATTCCGATCGAAGGGGGGAGTATATGTCTCATGAATTTAATGCATTTCTAGCTAGTCGTGGGATAAAACACCAATGTACAGTGCCTTATACGCCTCAGCAAAATGGTGTCAAGCTTTGCTCTATTCGTTTTGGCTTGAGGCCATCATGTGCGCCACTTATGTACTAAGCAGGTGTCCTACAAAAGCTTTGCATTCTATTACTTCATATGAGGCATGGCATGATAGAAAGCCTTCTATTGAGCACATGCATGTTTTTTATTGTTTGGCATATGCTTTGGTGCCACCAACACAACGCATAAAACTGGATGATAAGGCTGTCAAATTTATTTTTGTTGGTTATAGTGCTAAAAGCAAAGGTTATAGATTGTATCTTCCTCAAACAAAGCGTATTCTGGTTTCACGCAATGTTGTGTTTGTGGAAGATTCTGTTCAGTCCTTGCTGTCATGTACTATAGACAGTAATGTAAGCTCATACACTTTGTTGCCTCTTTTCAGTGGTGGAAGTTCAAATAAAAATTCCAATGAGGCAAATGTACAGTCTATGGGGGTTTATGAAAATATTATAGAACAGCCTATTACTGATGCAAATGTACATGATGTACTTGATGAAGAAGAGGTATGCCAAAATGGCTGGTCCATACATTGCGTGACAGTAAATTGGATGCACCTTTGTCTAGTCGCGCTCGTTCAGGCTCTTGCCATGCATCTTATGCATTAGATTGTTATGCTTTGGCTGTGTCTAGCTTACATGATGTTGAGGAACCTCTGTCTTTTGATGAAGCACTTAATTCAAAAAGTTGGATGGCTGCCATGCAATCAAAATATGATGCACTTATAAAATGACACATGGACTTTATGTGATTTGCCTCCTGGCAAAAAGGCCATTGGTACAAAGTGGGTTTACAAGTTGAAATGCAAGCCAAATGGTGAGATTGATTACTATAAAGCTCGACTTGTTGCAAAGGGTTATGCACAACAAAAGGGCATAGATTATGAAGAGAATTTTGCTCCCACTTGTCGTATGACTACTATGTGTTTTCTATGTGCATTGGCATCTCATTTTGGTTGGGATGTACATCAATCAGACATTGTTACTGCTTTCTTGAACGGTGACATATATGAGAAAGTTCATGTAGCACATCCTCACGGTTTTTTCAAGAAAGGACAAGAGGATAAGGTGTGCAAATGTAACAAAAGCTTTGTATGGGTTGAAGCAATCTCCTCGTGCTTGGTATGAGAAGGCTAACACTCATTTGGTCAAATGAGGCTTTTGTAACAGTCCAACAGAAAGCACATTGGATGTAAAGTGTGAGGGTGATGTACTTCTCATTGTGGTTCTTTATTTTAGATGATTTCTTTATCTTTCGACCAAATGAGAGACACATTTCTGAATTTAAGGCTGATTTGAATGCTACTTTCAAGATGAAAGATTTGGGTCTGTTTCATCATTACTTGGGTATACAATTTAAGCAATGTGATGGTAGTATTCCTTTGTGTCAGAAAAGTTACATAGAGACATTGCTATGTAAGTTTGGACTTGAGGATTGAAAACCTATTGCCACTCCCATGGAAACAGGTTTGAAATTGAGTCTTCATGATGCCGGTGATCTTGTAGATGTCACTCTTTACCAAACTGCTGTTGGATGCCTCATTTATGTATGCAACACAAGGCTGGATATTCAGCTTGCAGTCTCACAGGTCAGCACATTTATGCATACCTACGGTCTAAGCATTGGCAGGCTATCAAGAGGATTTTCCACTACTTGATTGACACTTTACATCTGGGCTTGTTTTATCCCAAGGGGGGATCATTGCCGCCAGACTTACATGCTTTTTCAGATTCATATTGGGTTGGTTGTTTTGACACATGAGTGTCCACAAGTGGTTCTTTTTTTATGCTTGGTAGCTCATGCATATCATGATTGAGCAAGAAGGAAACTACTGTGGCCACTTCCAATTGTGAGGCTGAGTATAGGGCAATCTTCAAAGCTATGGTCTAGTGTATTGCTCAGATGCCTTATGGCTAATTTGGGTGTTGGACAGGACACTGCCAACACTATCTACAATGACAGTCAGAGCGCATTGGTAGTTGCAAGGAACCCAATTTTTCATGCTCGTGCAAAGCACATTGAGGTGCGTTACCACTATGCCAGGGAGAGGCTCTCAGCAGGAGAGATCAACTTGGCTTATGTGCCAACACAGGAAAACCTTGCATATCTTTTCACAAAGGCATTGTCTCGTGAGAAGTTTGAAGCTTTCCGCAAATCTTTGGGCTTAATCCCCTTTGTGGACTGATCATGTCCTGAGGGCATGGCACTTCCCTTTACTCTATGTGCAAGCTCTCGTTCACTGCATCACTCCAGGCGGGATTTGTTATTATATACATGTGGTAGTGATATGTGTGAACAGACTTAGGACCGTCGGGGCATTTTTTTCCTCTTTAGGAGATTTTTTCCCTCTTGCATTGTATATACGTCCATCATTCTAGGGCTATCTATCTTTCCATTGCACACTAAGTACTACACTCTTTGTTGTGTGCCTTGAGCTTCCTTCGTCTTCTCCAAGTTGTGTGTGTTTTCATGTAACCCTAGTTCCAACAGAATTGAGGACTCATTTGACACACTTTTGAAAGGCTTAAAAAGGAGAGAAATATACATGGGATATTATGGATGTGAGCAATGAAAACATGAATAATCCCTTTTATTCTTGTTGCATAACTATGTCCTTTATCCAAGCAGCTGTTTATGTTGTTGCAAGGGCAAGATGGGCAAGGTGTATCCAAGCAGCTGCTCATGCCATTGCAAGGATGTAAGACATGGAAGGCACCTTGAAAGGTGATGAGAAAATAAATGGACAAGTCTTGATGTGGAGCTACTTAGGCCTACTTTAGTAGGAGTGGACTTCTTCAAGAGTATATTGGGCCTCAAGGAAGATGGAGCATTCATTAGGTAAATTTTGGACTCTCAAATGGGCCCTATAAGAACTTTGACTTTCTCCCTCTTGTCCAAAACGGGCGCATGTTAATAATTTTACAAATGAAATCAAAACTTGTCCGACCTTTTGGATTTAGAATGAACTCATTGAGATCTATCCATTGATATATAGCATGCCATCAATTTCCTTATATTCTAGAAGATTCCATTTTTTGATGTGACAACTCCATTTATAAATGGAATCTCCCCCCACATTTCAGCTTCAGTGGGGAGGCCATAACTTCTACAAATCAAGTCCAAATTCGTCAGAGTTTGGGGATTTAGAACCTACTTTCTAAGATCTTTCCAATGATATGTTGGTTAAGGTCTGTCACTCGCCAAGGCTTCGTCTCGCAAGCAAGGGTGCAGACACGAAATATTGTTTTTTTTCCACAAGCTTAAAAACAGTTATGTATGTCTCTCAAAGTGAGCGCAATACTCCCTTGCAACCATGGATACTACCTTCCCATGTATTCCATGGCCTCACGTCATTGCACACCATCACTTGGGATACATTGAAGGAAAGAGAGTCCATGGCATCCTAATCAAGAGAGATCAAGGGGAACATTGTATTTCATGGCTTTTATCGGCATGGAGGAGGTGGATATATAATTATTGCTCCATGTAATTTATGTTTTGTGTAATCCCACCTACAAATAATGAAATTTATGCTTGCTGATACCATCCTCTACTCTTGGGTCCACCAACAATTTCTCAATAGTAGATTAGATGTGCCTCTCAAAAACCCACTCCAACATAGAGATTTCTTTGTGGTAATAGGAGAGAGAGAGAGAGAGAGAGAGAGAGAGACAGAGAGAGAGAGAGATAGATAGATTAATAAACAAAAAGAGACAAAGAGGAATTAGCATCCGAACTCCTCCCACCAAAGCGCACATCTCATGAATCTGTGTGTGTGTGTGTGTGTGTGTGTGTGTGTGTGTGTGTGTGTGTGTGTGTAGATTGTCTGACATCAGTACTTCCATCAACAGATCATAACTGAATCGAGATATCAAGGCTGCTATCTTGAGAGCTTAGAGGACATGATTGGGTTGTCACTCCCTTTAGGATCAAAGATAGAGTTTGAGTCCATGAGTCAAATTTTCTACGTTCTCAAAAATGGGCTTATAGCTCAATCATAATATAATGATGCACATCTCTGTTATGACATATTCGCACTTCTTCTTTCAGGCTAGCCAAGAACAAAGGGAGATAGATGGGCAAGTGTTTTATCACAAGACATGATATGTGACTTTTGTCGCTATGAGCTTGAGACCATGGAGCATTACAAAAGAGAAATGAGTGATTTTCTTATAGATCATGATGTGTAGACAATCAAAGATTGACAGAAGCAAGCCACCCAACCAACCATTATAAAGTCCATGTTTGGAGTGAAATTGGATAGAGTCATGGTGCTTTACATAGTGGGAAGACCTTGACCTCAAGAATCACGACAAAGAGGCTCAAATCACAAGCATACTAAATCCATTTTTGCAAAACATCAAAGGCTTGCTTTTTGGTACATCAATGATGCGGCTCATGACAACATTATGAAAGGCATCATGGGATGATTGAGAGGATTTTAGTCTAGCATATCTCAATAATTTTAAGTACGTAACTCATTGTAAAAAATTTCACTCATCTTTAAATTCTATTTTAGTTTAGTATGATTTTATTATCTTTATTTTCGTTAGCGTAGGAGCCAATTTCAAATCCCTTCCCTCTCGTATACCCATGTGGCTGCTCTCTTCTAAAAAAACCACTGCGATGAAAAGCTCTAAAAAAAATTGCGCCGTCGAAAGCTACCAACTGCAAAGTGAATAAAATAGAAAAATCATTCTGCGTTGCTCTCAGCAGCATTTCGATCTTCTCCACAAGCAGTTCGTAGGTTCCCACAAGCAGCTCGGAGCTTTTTTTGCAGGTTTGTCTCTGGCCACTGTTTGTGTGTGTGTGTAGAGAGAGAGAGAGAGAGAGAGAGAGAGAGAGAGAGAGAGAGAGAGAGAAGGCAGTCAGCAGCAACTCGATCTTCTCCACAAGCAGTTTGCAGCTTCCCAGAAGCTCGCTTTCTCTTCCTGACCCTTGGATTTTTTTCAACAGTCCTCTACCTCTCTTGATTTTTTATGCCATGGATAACACATCTCAAGCAAAGATTTCCACCTGGTTATTGCGTGAGCCTCTTTGGAGGTCGTGGCTCACGATGGGGCTATGATTTGTTAACCTCTCTCTCTCTCACTCTCTCTCTCTCTCTCTCTCTCTCATGTCAATGTATTACTACTTGGGAGGAATATGATGGGTCACACATCATAGATTTCATGACCCGAGTTGCCCTAACTACGACACTACTTTCTTCCTTGAAAGGGGAATCTGCACCCTTGCAAGCTCGAGTCTATCCTCCCTTCTCAATGATACTATCTACATAATATCACAACCTGGGCTAGTACTCATTGTCTTTGTTCAAGATGGACAAGAGAACCATTGGCTATTTAGATTACCGTCATTTTAAGCTAAGTGTTTGAGTACCATGCACTATTAGAGTGCTGAACTTTTTCTCAACTCCAAACTTGCTTCCCTCACATTTTCATCCACAACTTAAGACCTTCACATTTTGCTTTCCAAGCCAAGATGTCTGTTCTCTATTAGAATTCACTTGATCGTGACCCTTGACATCAATGATAATTTATCACCCCACATAGTACATCACATGTACCTTTGGCTCCATAGGTCATATTTGACCTTAAGGACAATAAGAAAATACCTCTCTCTATATCATATATGTATGTATGTGTGTGTTGGTCTCTCTCTTCTAAAATCTCATATCGGATGTGAAATCAATGTGCATGCACTAGGGGTTGACGGAGAAAAGAGGAGCACTGATTGCTCTATGGCAAAAGATTGATGTCAAGTTGCTTGTGGGCAAGGCTACTACAAACAAAGAGGTGATAGGCAACGACTATTGCAATCTCCTCTTAGAGTTGGAGAATGGTACATGGACAACAATATCATGAAACTGTATATAGAAGGCTTCCCTAAGGTTAGTAGGGGAAGGAATCTTGAAAGTGTTAGGATCTGTTTTTTAAGTCATCGATCATGGCCTTTCAAATTTGAAAGTATTATGTCAAGTGCTTTGGCCTCCCTCACCAGCCCTCTTATAGGTAGGCCTTGCGATTTTATCACTTGTTAATTGGCCCTTTCACCCTATGGTAGGTAAAACACCCTTAACCAATAGCGAGGAGGAATGCTAGCAGCCATACAACTCCTGAAACCTTGTAACAGATGCCAGCTTATTATACGCAGAAGTCGGGCTCGTAGATTACCTAGGCTACGTGTGTAAATGCGATTGAAGAAGTGACGCCCGAAATGCACGAGACGTGCCGCACCTTGTGAAGAAAGCCACACTCCTGTCCCGAATGCCGTCTCTTGAAGTGCATTGATTGCAGGATACGCGCAATAGGAGCAGGGCCAAAAAGCTCTTGGCTATTTTGAGCGGATGCAAAGCGAGTGCGTCTCTCTAGATGCAATCACATACGCGTGCATCTTGAAGGCACGTGTCTGTACACAAGATGTCGATATGGGCTTAAAATTGCACCTTGCAAGTTGGTCACCTTATGCAAGACCTTCACATGGGTTTGAGAATCCATCATGTAAGTGCTAGTCACGGCTGCTGGAGGGGATGTCAGAACCAATCCAACAAGACAAACAGAGCTTCACCAATTTTTGGGGAACACATTTTTGAAGTTCGTATGCCAAATCTGGTACCCGCATGAAAGCATGAGAAGTTCTTTTTCTGGAATGTTACCTCTTGGAATGTGTTAGGACAATCGAAAAATGAATGTAGAAACAGAAGGTATGTAAATACTTTGTATTCTTTACTCATAATTGAGAACACAGTGAAACGAACACACTGGAAATTGCACGCTGCCATGGAAATGGCACGTTCCCTCCTATTATTAAAATTGGGGAGGACTCTACAAACTCCCCCATCCAAGGAGACTTGCATGTTTTCTTTATCTTCCAAACATAAAAAGGGGACAACATCTAAAAATCAACATATTTTAAACGATCCGTATCACTTTATATAAATTCTAACCCTTCTTATAGTTCTTCTCCGAGGTACAGGACTCAAAATTGTTGCATCACAATCGTAACGCACTTGCGAGAGTACCAATTAAGAAACAAAAAAACTTGCTTTGAAGAAAGTTAAAAGCTCTCTCTCTCTCTCTCTCTCTCTCTCTCTCTCTCTCCATTTTCTTCTCCAAGGATATATACACTTGATAAATCTTCGAATGACGCAACCATGCTTACACAAATAACAAGAATGCACAAAATAAAGCGAGATTGAATCAAAGAATTAATACAATTTAATAGCTAAGGACATATTTAGACGTATCAAAATTGAGACACCAAGATCGTGGCATTGTAAACACAAGAAAACAAGAACATAGAAGAAAAGAGAGAGAGAGAGAGAGAGTTTGTGCTTTGTTTTCCCCAAATCCTATTATCTTAAGGTGACAACCCTCACTTCGATTCAATACAAATACGGTTAACGAAGCACTCTAGTTAAGGAGACTATGTTAATAGTTAGACCAACATATGTGGCGGGTAATTGTACTGGTGTGATGTTATGAATGAAGGTGTTGTGGAGAAAACTTCATGCGACACCCCCGAAAGTGCATAAAAATTTGGTGCTCAGCAGCTGAAAAGGCTTGTGCGCTGACAGGGCGATGAGCAAAGTGTGAAGGCGGCAGAGAGACGGTTCGCGTCGCAGAGGCTTCACCTAGGGTTAGGGCTCGGGTCACAGGAGAACTTGGCTTTTGATTTGAAACGTAAGAATCTCCCTTCTCTCTCTCTCTCTCTCTCTCTCTCTCTCTCTCTCTCTCTCTCTCTCTCTCGGGATAGTTTCCTACGACATTAAAACTCTCTTCTTCTTGGGTGTGTGCGCGCGCTAATAAAAAGAGGAAAATGGTATAACCCAAGTGTGGTAGATTAGTTATGCCATCTCCTGTTATTCGCCATTTCCCTCTTGAATAACAGGTCTTGAGTTCAACTCCTCGTCCGCTAGATCTTTAAGGTCTCTTGTGTTAGTTTCCTACGACGTCTCTCTCTCTCTCTCTCTCTCTCTCTCTCTCTCTCTATATATATATATATATATATATGTTTTTTACTTGAGCGACCACTTGAAGAAACGGCACCTTTCACAAAGCAGCGACCAACAACGCACTTTGAATAGTGGCAGTACAAGGACAATGACACCTCTATATACTAAGAAGCTATCATTCTTTTTCAGTGTTCAAGAAAAATCAACTGCATAAACATGCAAAATTCCCTTTAGGATAGATTCAAAGAGAAAATTTTACAAAATAACCTGCATTTTTTGCAATTTAACTCTATTTTCTTAACTTTTCCAAGCAGATTTACTCCTTCTCCCTCTCTCTTCCATTGGCTAATTTGGTTTTTCAACCGGCTCAAGGCTAAGTGGAGGCACACTTTTTCCGCTTTTTGAAGAAGCTAGACTGTAGTCTTTAGCTTTGGTATGTCTTCTTGTCTTCGGAATGATTTTTTGACTGGAGACTTTTCTCACAAGCATTGGTATGTCTTCAATGCTCCCATCTTGAAAGATTTGTCAACATAGTTTTACCACTGGTTATAGGCTCTACGTGCTCCTGCCTTTTTACTTTTAGGTTGAAGACATTGGCTAGAGTAATGCCCGACCTTCAACCTTCTATACCAGATTTGATTCATGGTCCTTTGATTAATCTCATTTTTATTGTGAACATCAATGTATCATCCAATAAGCATGTCATTTTACGAGTAGCAATAAGATACATTTGTTTTGAGGTCTCACATGCCTATACGAAAGAGCCAGATTGAATCGATATGCAAGCTTTCAACCTTATGTACTAGATTTGATCCATGGTCCTTTGATTAATTTCATTTTCATTGTGGACATCAATGTATCGTCTAATAAGTATGTCATTTTACTAGTGGGAAATAGATCTATCTGTTTTGAGGTATTTCACATGCATATACCAAGGAGTTAGATTCAATCGACATGATACCGAGAGAATGCCAAACTACTTGTGTAGACAGATTGGCCGGATTGAGTTCTTCACATTCCTTTACCAAGAAACCAGATTTAATCGAGCAAGTGACACTTTGTCATATGTGTTGTTTGAGGATAGGGTGTGACTTGTTTCAACTATTTGCACTACTAATGGTGGCTGCATCAATGTAATGCATCAATTTGTACTACTTTTGTTGGTTGGCCTGGGTCACGCATGTATATTTGGTGTTTCAACTGGGCAATTGTCACAAGACGGGCACCACGTGCCAATAGAAAAGAACAGAATGAACAGACTTTTAGCACTTCATTAACAACTGAACTGAAAGAGAGAGACGACACGTGACACTGAGTGGTGAAATTCCACCCCAGAGAGTATTGGCCCCAAACCTTGGCGCCCCTTTTGGTATTTCTTTATATTGCATCAACTCAGTACAAGCCGGTACTCTAGACTCTGCACCTTCTCTAGGAAGCATGCCAGAGAATGAGCCCTAGCCTCATATTTAAAGGCCCTTGGTCTGAAAAGCAATTACAGTAAAAAGCCTTTAAAACTCAAAAGCTTCTGGTCCAAAAAGCAATGCCAAAAGTTGCCAGCGTAATTTACGGAAATCCGTACAGCCTGCCATGTCATCAGCTAGCACAAAACGTGGAAATCAGTACAGCTTGCCACGTCAATATGCTAGGCAATTTTTGGAAATATGCCAAGTCATCAGTTTTGGCGTGTGTTTGGATCCCCGTCTTTATTTTAATCCTTTATGTGACTTGGGCCCCCATCGAATGGGGTCCCCATAAGTTGGTAGGACTTCTTTTTCTGTTACTTGTTCTTCTTAGGGTTTAGGCCCCTTGGCCGGCTTCTGTAAGTTGACTCCATTCTTTAGGCTTTGACACGTCAGCAGTTTGTTACAGCACTGATATCTGTAGAGTAAGGAGTTTGCCCCAGTCTTGCAGTACTTTATAGGAAGCTAAGAGCTTCGTCATTGGTCTTGACTCCTTCTGTGTGTTATTACTGGCTGGCCACACTCTATTAGTAAACCACATGTTCTAGCCTCAATTTGACTTACTAATTGATTTTATATGAATGCTCTGTATAGATTTTAGGTATCAATTGAATTTGTTGATCGATTTTTCTTTTTCTTGGTAAGTGATTGTCATTATTTACTTATTATTGGGAGCTCAAATAGCTTGACTAACCATTGACATTATTGTGGCCAGTGGAAGTCAGTAGCAGGACATTATAGTGAGTGTATAATGTACGCTTAATCTTATCTATGTCAGATGCGATTGAGCTCATTAGCATTTTGAATTCTCTACAGTGCTTCATTCTATAGTCGTTTCATAAGCCAACTTAATATATAAATGCATATCCGTGCAGACTAGTGGTTCCTTAGCAGTTTTAGTCCACAAGTCATGTAATATTCATGGTGACTATCTGAATACAACATCTCATGGGATTTCTTGTACACATTCCTGCTATTCTGAACATGAAAAGCAGAAAGAAAAGAGAGAATATCAGAAACTCCACTTCTTGAGAAATGACTTCAAACTCATCTTTGGAATGCCCAACATCAATGACTAGCTTATGGTTTTTTAACCGTGATGTATTTTATATTTGGCCATTGAGCCAGAACGATCTAATTGGCATATTCTGTACTGAGATTAATCAATGGAAACCAGTCCACCTTAGAGAGAGAGAGAGAGAGAGAGAGAGAGAGAGAGAGATTTTGATGCAAAGATCGCTTCTTTGGCTGGACCAGTTAACGACTCGCTGCCAAACCCCCTTTTGGCATGACATCCTCCATGATGTCATTGAGCTTAATGATGTTAAGTAGGAGCACATATCATGTATAGTTTGAATGTAATTCACTTTTTACTACTTTAAGACTAGTTTTATAGTACTACTTTTGATAATAACTTGATATTTTTTTTCATTGCAGAAAGACAAAAAGAACGATTCTCATGAAAAGCAGTACAACTATTTTGGAAGCAGAGAGGTGCAATCCATAAAAAAAAGTAGTTGACAGTAAAGATGTCAGCAAAGGGAGAATCCAGCATGCAGTAAGAACAACAGGGAAACTTTAAGTTACGTGGTTGATAGTTGCCCAGTTACTAAAGCATCCCTAGTTGCCTTCAGTACAACAAATTGTTTTCTGTCTTTCTTCTGAAGAACCTTTACCATTTGCTTTCTGCCCTTTTCAAAAAGCACATAGAAAGAAAAAAATATCTTATTTACACATACAAAACGGATATTTTTTTAATGCAAGAAAAAGATCCTTTGATTAATTAATAACCTATCAAAAGGGCTAATAGTTTGAATTTCATTCACCTTTTATTACTTGAAGATTGGTTTTATAGTACTACTTGATAATAGTTTGATAATTTTCTCCATTACAGAGAGACAAAAAGAACAATCCTCACGAAAAAGAGATTAGCTATTTCGAAAGCAGGGAGGTGCAATCCATAGAAAAATGTGGTTGACAATCAAGATGTCAGCATGCTACATTCTCCATTTGCTGACATCTTGATTGTCAGCTGCGTAGCTTAAAAGTTTCTCTATTGTCCTTATCACATGCTAGATTCTCCATTTGTTGACATCTTGACTGTAAACTACTCTTTTCTATGGATTGTACCTCCTTGCTTCCAAAATAGTTGTTCTTGAATTTGTGATGATCGTTCAGTTTATTTTCTGCAATGAAGAAAATTATAAAGTTATTATCAAGTAGTACTATAAAATTAGTCTTAAAGTAATAAAATGTGAATTAAATTCAAACTATTGGCTCTCAATATAGGTTATTAACTAATGGAAGAATCTTTTTCTTACATAAAAAAAATAAATCCATTTCGTATGTGTTAATAAACCTTTTTTTTGTTTCTAGGTGCTTTTTGAAAAGAGAAGGAAAGAAATGACATAGGTTCTTGATAAGAAAGAACATGAAAGAATTTGTTGTAGTGAAGGCAACTGAGGATGCTATGGGTTACAGCTTGGTACGCAAAGAGAGAGAGAGAGAGAGAGAGAGAGAGAGAGAGAGAGAGAGAGTTTCTATCAAAGATCAGTATCAAAGGGAGCCTTGTTTTATTGGTTTCAATCATAGTTACATGGAAACGGGGATGAGTCTCAGGAACCTAACGGGTCCCGGGGACAAGGGACGTGGCAAAACAGGGGATAGGGAATGGGCCAGGGGATGCATGTTAAAAAACACATATTCTATACTAGACAACACTAAGAACATAAGATTGCAAAGAAAAAGTGGTTTTTGCACTCATAAATACCAAAATATGACCATGCGGTAAAAACGCGGCGAGCATGCATTGTACATGTGTGACATGATGATCAATCATCATACTCATAGGAAAAAAATTAATGATGTACAAGTAAAGAGTGGATTAGTAGAATCTAGTGGGCAACATTGACATATAGCTAAAGACTCTGAAAGCTCTAGAAAAAAGGTCTGGATTCCCCTGTTCCCGTCTCCCCTGCATGTATCATTGGGGATCCGCGTCCTGAGACGCGTCTCCTTTGTGTCCCATGTGAGGGACCCCTCTGCATCGCGTCTCCCCATCCCGTCCCGCATCCCCGCGTTCCCCGTTCCGTTCTTACTAAACTTAGGACCACGTCCTCGGGTCCCATATTTCTATGGTTTCAATACTCCTTTCACACATTCCATGCTTTTATCGGAGTTGAGGACATTACTAGGGATGTCTTCATCATTTTTCATGCAGTTTACTACCACTTTCTTGAGCAATTAGAGCTCTTGATTGAAGCAAAGCTTGTTGTTAAGATGGAGATTTTGATTGTGCATTAGGGAGACTTAGATGGATTAATGTTCATATCTCTTGGTACTTACCAGTCTTCTTTGCTATTCACATGATTGGTATCTCAAGATGGGTCCCATCATTTGAGAGGCCCAATGTCACGAAGACATGGCAACTATTAACTATGTCACGAGGACGTGGCAACTGCTAACCTTAGTTGTTGGTTTCTTTCTAATGATTTTTGTTTCATTTTTGAGACCCTCTTGTTGAAGTAGCAAACAATCGGACATCGTATGGCCAATGTGAACAGTAGTTTCACCGTAGACGGGAAGTGGTCGGCACTGGAATTTGTATAGTAAGAGGATGTCTAGGCTCAGAGAAAGATCATGTAGGTCCCCCCGTCGCACTTAGCAAGTTGGTGGATACTAGGAAATGAACTCAATAAAGGCATAAAGTCAAGGTGGGACAACCAACAGAAAGTATCCGACAGTTGGGCCACATTGCACTTTTGGAAGCAGTCCCAATGAGGATAGATGGTCAGATGACCAGTGGGAGCCCAACGAAACCATCTCCTAAAAATTAGGGAACTGCTATTTTGGGCCATGAAATGTGTTTGCATCATTACCTTCGGTATGACCAGGGGAACATTTAACAACTCTGCCGTGAAGTCAACTAGGCAACCAGTCGGGAGATTTTTAGGTGGTAACCCTGAAACGGGAAAGGGCTTGTAATCGCTCCAGGTGGCACTTTTTCATGCACTTGCCTCACAAAGGAAAAAGGGTGCTGAATTTTAAGCGGGGAAGAGTCCTCATTTGCTGTCTGTCAACAGGTTAAGAGCTATGGAGTGCTTTCTTTCCCTCCCATGTATAGTGTGGTGTTAAAAGTGATGCCCTGCGCTAATAGGCTACATATGGATCAATCCAAAGTGGATAACCCACCAATATCAAGATCGGGATGGGATCCTTGAGCTCTCTCTCTCTCCCCTACGCGCAGTTATGTGATGCCCACAAGAGGGCTCTTCATTTGACTTATGTACAGTTGTGTGTTTCATGCTTTTCTGGGGAGGCAAGAGCCTCCTTGAGCAGGAATAGGGGTCATAATCAGTGAGGGTCATAACCTCACCGTAGAGGTGCGTTTTCAATGCTGTGTATGTGCTGTAAATTGACTGTTTTCAGCCATACGAATGCTGCAACCCTTGGGAATCGTGCCCCACTGGCAGAGGACAGCTAGGGGACTATTTTGGGACTGAAAACAGGGCAAAAATCAGTAAATACAGCGTGCTGAATTTACTGTTTTAGGGATTAATTAGAGGATATACGCCTGTGGAAGTGAGTTCTAGCAGGGGAATCGGTTTCGTGCGAGTTGTGGGGTTGTTATGCTGCCGAAATTTGGCCAAAACTGGTAGTATCTAGCAAGATACAAGAAAAGGATTCCCAAGACTCTACTTTGTAATTCTCCCTCTCAAAGTATAAAGAAATGCACAAAGGGGCGCCAATTTTGGGGCCTACAGGTTGTCGGCATCTGCTCGAAGTATTCTAGCTGTCGAGCCGTGTGTATGCTGAAGTGTTAATTCCCGTCTCAGGTTTCCTTTGCACATTCTCTCTGTGTGTGTCTAAAGTAAAGAATTTTGAATGAAAGCCAATGCCTACTGCCCCACGGGCCGGTTTCAAGGTTCTGTTGCCGGGACATCAATCACTTTTTCCTCAAGAAGTGAGCCTTGGTTGTTTTGGGTAAAGACACAGAGTACAGAAACATGGGATTATACTATGGCCGACAAAGGGAAGGGCATTATGGAGGGTTCCTCTTCAAAGGACATACAAGAAATCCCTATGGTTTTCGAGATTGGCGAGAGCTCATAGCCACATCATTCTCAGTGTGTACCTCCTGTTGGTGTGAATGTCCCTCCAATAGTACAGGGCTTTATGACTAGGCAACTTGAGGATGATGCGTTCAGGACTCAGTTAGTTGCCGGGGTGAATGTCTTTTCGCAACTAGTGTAGAATCCAAGGTTTATGGAGTTCTTGCAAGCGCCACCAGTGCAACAACATAATAGGCAACCTACACCGTGTACAGGGCTCGTTGAGGCTCAAGCCCAAGTACTTTATGCGACTTAGCAAGATAGGGAACACTCGCATGTTGCGGAGTCAGGGGCTCCAAAACAGGTTCCTCCCGTGCTTGAACAGGTGGCTAGAACGCCTATTCCACAGGTTATGCTAGTTCAGCCCGCCACATTTCAAAGCCCGCATGTTGTCTTGAATGGACAGGGAACTGGATACTGGGCTATGCTGTAAGGTGCAGCGGAATGAATGTTGTATTTTCTCAAGATTAGTGATCTCTATTGCTCAAGGTTCCTTTTAGTTCTTAGGGAAGGAGAGAGCCTTACGTCTTGTGGAGAGTGCTATGATCACGAACAAAGTGAGTGGATATTGTGCGTGCAAGTGAATGAGACTGAGAGAAGGAGAGAAAAGAGATACGACACCCGAGAGGTTGTAAAACCCTCCTCCGAAGGCCCCACTCTCATCGGCGAGAGTGGTCTAACTTTGATTGCACAAAGGTGTACAATGATGATGCATGAACTGATGCAAATGGGGACTATGTCGATGACGGCGATGATGACTTTAGGGCTGAATTTGGTCTTCTTCTATCTGCTGTCCACAAAGGGGGAAATGCTGAGAATCTGGAAGATCTTGGGCTGTTTCGTACGGCTGAAAATCCCTTTTTTATGTTGTTTCGATGGCTACAATTCTCTGATTTGCAGAGGCTCTTGCTGATGACAAAACGCTGATGTTCTGGTCATAGCCATGCTGCGTTTTTGTGTTAATGTTGAGGGCTGAAAAATGCTGCCTTACGGTAGGGCTGGATCTGCGTTTTAGTGGCTGAAATCGTTGATGGTCTGCAAGGATGGCTAGCGTTACTAAAACGCTGCACTTGGCTGCAATCTGTGATTCAAAACGCTGAATATGGCAAGGGTTTGGCGAGCCAAAATTTCCAAGGATGGGGCTGCCTGTAGGGGGAACAAACGCCAGGGGATGGAGCTTGTAGGCGAGGGCTGCTGTGAAGAAAACGACAAGGGGAGTGGGAGGCTTGATGGCGATGGGAGGTGGCCTCACCAAGATGGCTTGGGGAGGGTCTTGTTGAGAGAGGGAGGGAACACCTGCTGCTTGGTAGCCTGCTGTGCTCCTTGCTCATCTGCCCAATTGTGCTAACTTGGGTTTGCTTATATATTAAGTTACCCAATTTGCTCTACCGAGTACCCAACAAAAGTCACTTAATAAATAAGTGAAAAATATTAAAAATAGGGAAAAATGGGATAAAGTTACTTGAAAATCCCCAAACTGACTCTGATGGAATCTGATGGAATCTGATGGAAATGCTTATGCTTATGCAGTGTGCAACCAGAGGATATGCATCTATACTGAGTGATTGGGCATGCACGGTCTACGAATATACTCACAAAAGTGCCATATCACTTCTAATATAAACCGACTGGACTTGACAGAAACCCTGTTATGGTGTAGCTTGTCCACAAACACATAGGGTTGGATGTGTCAGGTGACATCCCCTCCTTTTTAAAGTGAGGTACTGGTACCGAGCTGCATGGCTTCCTTATAGTCCGCCAACAACTCTGGATAATCCTTGAAGAACTCTTCGTCTACCCACACCGCTTCATGGGTTCCTCAATCTTTGAGCTTCAAAATACTGTCGTACTTGTTTCTTCGAACCATGGAGAAACCGATGCAACAAGACTTGCTCCGGCTCCATGACTTCAGCTTCATCGATGATCTCCTCTTCTTCTTGCGAAACGTCCTTTGGAGGTGTTCCCTGAAACACTTTCAACCAAGAAACATGGAAAACGTTGTGCATTGACCATGAGTTAGGCAATTGCAATTTCATTGAAACCTCATTAATCTTTTTGATAACTAGAAATGGACGATACATACGAAAAGATAACTTAGGACATTTCTTGGCAACTTGCTTAAGACGATGTTTCATGATTCGTAGATACACCCAATCTCCTTCCTTGATCGAGACCTCCTGACGATGCTTGTTAGCCTGTCGAGAATAAGATTCCTGAGCATTGCTTAGCCGAAGCTTCACACTCTCAGAAATCTCATCCAATGACTGACTCTCAGCATTGTCATCAAGCATTTGACTGACCGATCTGTTGTTTCGATGTCTGAAATTCTCTGATTTGCAGAGGCTCTTACTAATGACAAAACACTGATGTTTTGGTCATAGCCATGCTGTGTTTTTGTGTTAATGTCGAGGGCTGAAAAACGCTACCTTACGGCAGGGCCGGATCTGCGTTTTAGTAGCTGAAATAGTTGATGGTCTACAAGGATGGCTAGCGTTAGTAAAATGCTGAATATGGCAAGGGTTTGGCGAGCCAAAATCGCCAAGGATGGGGCTGCCTATAGGGGGAACAAATGCCAGGGGATGGAGCTTGTAGGCGAGGGCTGCTGTGAAGAAAACGCCAAGGGGAGTGGGAGGCTTGATGGTGATGGGAGGTGGCCTCACCAAGACGGCTTGGGGAGGGTCTTACTGAGAGAGGGAGGGAACACCTGTTGCTTGGTAGCCTACTGTGCTCCTTGCTCATCTGCCCAATTGTGTTAACTTGGGTTTGCTTATATATTAACTTACCCAATTTGCCCTACTGAGTACCCAACAAAAGTCACTTAATAAATAAGTGAAAAATGTTAAAAATAGGGAAAAATGGGATAAAGTCACTTGAAAAATCCCCAAACTAACTCTGATGGAATCTGATGGAAATGCTTATGCTTATGCAGTGTGAAACCAGAGGATATGCATCTATACTGAGTGACTGGGCATGCACGGTCTATGAATAGACTCACAAAAGTGCCAGATCACTTCTAATTTAAACCGACTGGAATTGACGGAAACCCTGTTATGGTGTAGCTTGTCCACGGACACATGGGGTTGGATGTGTCACGTGACATATGCACCCAATTTTCCACCACCCACGGTACATCTTGGGTATTTCGGAGGTGGATCAGTGTTCCAAAGTATGGATGGTTATGCGCGTGGAAGTCAGCCGTACATGCCAGGAACAGTGTTTGGGGGTATGCAAGGCATCATGCCAAATCCCATGTATGGTAGTATCGGCATGCAGTAGGGTTTTCAGTGCAACCAGGGCCAGTTTGGGGTGCCACATGGACAGCAGTCAGATATTGCACCTTTGACGCAAACTGTGAATGGCCAAGATGTGCCGATCATGCCTACTACAGTACCCATGTTGCAGACTATTCCGTATGACAACTTGGGGGCACTGGAGAAGCCGAAAGCTTGCAAAGAAGGTGGTGCAGCTGTAAAGTTCAACACTTTTAATGGCTTCGAGGATAAAGCAAAGGCTCTTACTTTCCTCCAGCAGTTTGGTACAGCTTATGGAGGAGGGAATTTTATAGAGGCCTCTAAAGTAAGAAAAGTTTCCACTTTCTTAAAGGACAATGCACTTACATGGTGGAAGACATTGTTAATGCAAGGACAGGCACCTGCCACTTGGGTCACTTCAAGAAAATGTTTGCATCTGCTTGACTGTCAAATGAATTTGAAGTCGACGTCATGACAAATTGGCACCAGCTTACTTCGGCTACATGCAAAGCTTGCTGGAGTACAATCGAAGGTTTTGTAAAGCGTTACTCACAGTGACCTCCTACAGATTTGTGCCATTGATAGAGCAGATAGAGAAGTACTGGATTGGGCTGCCTAAAGGGCTTCGTGATTACTGTACCAAGAACAGAGCGGCTACCCTCACTCAGCTAATCAAAGTTGCTAACACTGGTCTTGCCTTGTTGAAAGGAGAGGACAGGGGTTTCCGAGCAACGAGAAAGGAGGGCAGCAAAAGAAAAATTCAGCGAAGAATCCCTTTGCGAAAACGGCTCTTGAAGCATCACAGGGGTCAAAAAAGGCCACCAAAGACAAGGATTTAGTCGGGACTTCTAATGTGCAGGCAAAGAAACAGAAAAGGAAGCCTTTTGTGCATAAGTTGCTCGAGAAAAAGAAGGTCCTAATGGATGAAAACAAATGCTTTATATGCGAGCAGCCTGGGCACTTTGCTACCAATTGTCCACAAAGGAAAAGACCAGCTGACTCAGATGATAAAGAAGACTAGAAAGGCAAGAAGCCTAAACCCACGACAGGTTTGGTTCCAAACATGGTGGGTGATAGGCCCAGTACAGATGCCAGTGAGTTATGCAGGGCATGGGGTAAAGTTAGGGATCAGATGACACTCATCTTCTTTGATCCAGGTGCAAAATCCAACTTTATCTCACCAAAGTTAGCTATGAAGCGGGGCATCAGAGCTGAAGAGATGGGGTACACATCAGAGGCAGGGTTGGCATGTCGTGGCCACTCAGAGTGTGTTACTCCCATTATTGGAAAATTGCGTCTGCATATTCAGTCATATGTGGACACAGAAGAGTTCTATTATCATGCCATTGGAAGGGTGCGATGCGCTACTTGGAATTCCGTGGATGTTCAGAGAGCATAGCGTGCTAGATGTCTTTGGCAAGACGATCACCCTTCAGCATAGGGACAAAACTCATGTTTTGGATGTAAAGCTCAAAGGGGAGTCTATCCCTATTGTATCTGCTTCTGTTATCACTTCTGTAATAAAGAATCGTCTTTTTGTGTACTTGATTTTTGCAGGCGATGTCTCAGATAATGATCAATCAAACTTATCTGTGTTAGATAAAGAAAGGTCAGCATTTTTGCAAAAGTTTAGTGACTGTTTTTCTGATTCATTACAGTCGCAATTGCCACCAGAGAGATCTGAGGACCATCAGATAGATTTGCTGCCAGGGTGTAGCCCACCAAATAGACCTCCCTACAGGGTTAGTGCGGCGCAGCAGAAAGAGATTATGGGCCAAGTTGAGGAGTTATTAGAGAAGGGGCCGATTCAGCCTAGTTCTTCACCCTTTGCTCCCCTGTGCTCCTAGTGTAGAAGAAGGATGGCTCATGGCGCATGTGTATTGATTATCGTGCGTTGAATATGAATACCATCAAGAATAGGTTTCCTATTCCTCGAATTGATGACATTCTCAATCATTTAGAGGGTGCTGCAATTTTTAGCAGGATAGATCTTAAGAGTGACTACCATCAGATCCGTTTAAGGCGAGAGGATGTGCACAAGACTGCGTTTAGAACGACATTTGGTCTTTATGAGTTTCTAGTGATGCCGTTTGGTCTAACAAATGCTTCTGCCACGTTCAACAAAATGATGGACCGGATTTTTTGCTCGCATCAACAGTTTGTTGGGACATTCTTCGATGACATGATAGTCTATTCGAAGAATGAAGAGGAGCATAGGCGTCACTTGACCATTGTGTTTGAAGAGCTGCGCAGGCTCACAGGCTACTTGTCAATCCTAAGAAAAGTGAATTCTTCCTGGAAGAGATCCACTTTCTTGGCCACAAAGTCTCAAAGGATAGTGTTAGAATGGATCCCGCAAAGGTCAAAGCTATTACGATATGGCCAAACTTGAAGACTATGCACGATGTCAGAAGCTTCTTAAAATTGTGTTCCTACTATAGAAGGTTTATAAGGAATTTTGCATAGATAGCATCACCTCTTCACGCTTTGCAAAAGAAAGAGGTCACTTTTAGATGGACCCAAAAAGAGATTTCAGCTTTTAGTCTCTTAAAAGGAAAGTTGACTTCAGATCCAGTAATTGTTTTGCCTGATCTCAAGAAGTCATTTGTGGTCCAGTGTGAGGCATGTGGCAGTAGCATTGGAGCAGTGCTAATGCAAGATGGATGGGTAGTAGCTTATGACAGCCGAATTTTGCAAGGGCTATAGAGGACTATGCAAGTCTATGAGAAAGAGCTCTTGGCCACGATTCATGCGCTTTCTAGTTGGAAGCACTACCTCTTAGGTGCTCATTTTGTTGTACAAACAGATCATCAGACCTTGAAGTACTTCTTGACACAGTCAAAAGTTATCCGAAAAGCATATGCGATGGGCAAACATTCTTTCTATGTTCCACTTCTAGATTATGCATGTGGAAGGCAAGAAGAATGTTGTGGCTGATGCATTATCAAGAAAGCCACAGATTTCAGCTGTGTCAATTACTTATCATCATGAGTTAGATGACATGAAGGAACAGTATACTGCTGATGAAGACTTTGCAAGGATCTTTGAACAGTTACAAGAGGAGCAACATCATGAGCACTACCTCCTCAGAGATGTTTTTATGATGATGCATGGCAGACTTTGTGTCACTAGGCCATTGCGACACAAGGTCATGGAAGAGAGTCATGTCCCACCGTATGCAGGGCATCGTGGTATTGATGCGACAGTTAAAGCGGTAGAGACATTCTTCTATTGGCCTACCTTGAGGAGAGATGTGGATGCCTTTGTGCGAGCATGCATAATTTGCGAAAAGGTCAAGTTTCACATGCAAAAGGCACCAGAGTTGTTATAACCACTGCCGATTCTGGATAAGCCATGGGAAAGCATTGCTATGGAATTTATCTTTAATCTTCCAAGAACGCCAACAGGGAATGATGGTATATGGACCATTATTTGTAGGTTCAGCAAGCAGGCCCATTTTATCCCTATCAGGAAGAACATATAATCTGATCAGATGGCACACTTGTTTATGTACAATGTGTTTAAGTACCATGGTACAATTGATTATCAATGATCGTGATCCTTGTTGGGGTGGTAAAGCCCAATGTGCCGCACCTAAGTGTTGGGCGGCCGGAGACTACCGGGAACTAACACTGACCATTCATTCTACATAAAAGAATAAGGACTCATAACCCTAACACTATTGTGTTTGGAGTCCACCAAAACCTGTGTCTCCTCTCTTCTCCATTTCTGCACACACACACGCACGCACGCTCTTGTACGCACTCTTCAATTGGTATCAGAGCTCAGGGATTGGGAACACCATTGGAGCTCAGCGAGGAGGCAAGCGGAGAAGCAGCAAAAACTGCAGCACGTTTTGCAGATCTATTTTGGCCTACCAAAACGTCTTCATGTAAGCCGATTTTTAAAATCCCTATTAGGTTTTTTTGTCCTCTTCAACTTTGCAGAAGAAAGTTTTCTCAAAATCTTTACCAATTTTGAGATACGTCACTCAGACTGCCTGTAGGTCGTGAAGTAGAAGCTGCAGATTTTTACAGATCTGTTTTGATCTATAAAAACAACTTGTTTCAAGTACATTCCCGCGATTGCCAACCATTTTTGCGTGGTCTACAACTTTACAGAAGAAAGTTTATGCAAATTTTGCACAATTTTGCAGGGTGGTCTACCCTCGTCGGTTCTTCTGCGTACAGGTTTTTGTTGTAGACTCTTTCTGCAATGTCTGTTACATGCATATTTGATGTAAGGTCTTGAGGGTTTGTTATATCAGACAAACCGTACATACCCGAGTTTGGGAAGTAGATCCACCGATCGGTGAGAGGTAGTCTCTCAAGTTGCGATCCGGAAGTTGGGATTCCCAAGTAAGGACTTCGTGTCCGGGAAAGCAGAGTTGTTCTGCGAGAAGAGGACTCTGGAAATAGAGTTCTAAAAGAGAGTTGTAGGGATGTCATGCCCTGAGTCTGGAAGGTGAGATCCAGAGGCGAGAACCTTGATTCTCAAGGAATTGGAATAAGGAACGGAAGTTCCTTGGAATAGGGTTTTGCCCTAGGAATCGGAAGCTGAGGCTTCCGGGAACCATCAAGTCTTATTCTAGAACGAAAGTGGTAATACTTTCGGTTCAAGTGCTTGTATAGACTTCTCCTCAGTAATAAAGATACTATTACGGGGGAGGACCAGCCCATCTTCTGGTCCCCAGTACTGTGTCGATCTTCTCACTTTATCTCTCTCTCTCTATCTATTTCTCTCTATATCCTCTAGCTTCAATATTAAGTGATAAAATTTATTTATCTGAGTATATTTTATATTGCTATGCGCTCCCGTTTGTGAGAGTGGTATCAGAGCATGGTCTCCTCTCTTTCTTTGTAAAGGAGGACGACTCTGGGAAGATATGGGAAGAAGCCATCACAAGCCAAGAGAGAAGTAAGCAAGGGGAAAGCTAAGTCCTGCAGGAAAAGCTCGCAGAGTTGGGATTTTTTTTTTCCCTCTCTTCAAGAAGTCGACACAAGACTTGGGATCCTCTGAGAAGGCGACAAGAGCATGATGCTCAAGAACCTAGAGAATCCAAGGAGCGGAATGCTCAAGATCGTTCAGAACCCATAAGATATCCATGAACATCAATCCAGAACTATAGCCATGAAATCCTGTCATTCCGGTAAGGATATGAAGAAGGTCTTTAGACCTCGGGACACTCCGGTCAAGTTTGAAACTTTTGACAAAAGAGAATATGTCCCGAAAGCTACGGTTTTCATTCGACAGTATGAAGTTGCCTTTGTGAACGGCAATTTCTGAGAAGCGTCGAAGGTGAGGCATGTGATGAAACACCTCAAGGTGATTGCAAGTACTCGGTGGTATACCAAAGCTCTGCAAGGAACTTACAACAAGACTTGGATTCAATTCAAGGCTGAATTTTTCAACAAAATTTTTTCCTCTACGCTTTGAGGAAGGCATCCAAGAAGATTGGGGTCGGTTTGCCCAATAGGAACACGAGTTATTCCAAGAAAGTAGTGGTTCACTCTTGCCAAGGTAGCTCCATTCATCCTCTCTGAGGAAGGAAAGATGAACAAATTTAATGAAGGACTTTTGCCCGAATTTTGTAAACCCATCTGCAAAATACTTTGCAACAGATGGTAGAGTCAGCAATAAAAGCTGAAAGTGTACCTTAGTGTACATAGAATCCAATCCCCGTAGTGGGACGGGAATCATTGAACACAGAAAGTTTGGAGTAAGGGAATTCAATCTAACTCCAGAGTTCTTGAATAAAAGACCCTCAAACGTTAAGTGAGAGGGCAGGTTTTCAAGCAAAGTTACATCTTTGCGGAAATCATAAAGTGCATTGTGCTTGTTTGCTCTTTTGCACGAGGTATGGTTGTGTCTAACCAGGACAATCACTCTCAAGTGTTAATGAGAGTAAGGTTGAGTCAGATTATTGTTTATACAATGAACTGCTTTGCTTAACCATCCGGAAGGTCCATGATTGATCTGGTATCCGGTAATTCCCCAACATATTACCTGCTATTGCGGGTAGAAAATTATGAAGGAACCATTCTGAGTTTTCAAGCAAAGAAAAGCTTTCATGCAGCTTGAGTATTCTTTAAGCCCACACCCCCTACCCAATAAGGGAAGATATGGTAGTGCTTTTCGCACAAGTGAATGAACACTCTCTTTACGAGGGAAGGAACAAGCGACGACTACGGCATGTGCTTGAGGAATCCAAGGATTAAAATCCTAGATTATTTGATGAGTGGGTTTTGCTCTAAGATCGAGCCAAGTGATCATCAAGTTGAGCGTCTTCGCTCTAAGGATCTTACGAAGGGAAGGTAATTTCCCAAGTTCACCGAAACTTTAACACGGCTTAAGAATTATGTACACTTTTGAGTACATGGATAACACACGAAGATGCAGACCTATGCCAAGGAACTGGACGAGAGTTTGTTATACTCTCTTGAGCGCCTTTTTGCGCGCAAGAATATTCCGACACGAGAATCTCTATTTGAGATGTGTTTGGTAGAAGGAATTCGAGTTTCTCTACGGAGAAGAGGTTTTCCGATGGTCGTTGATCATTGAGTACGCTATGTGCTTTTACCATTACAGTAGCAACTTTTGGTTGCGGTATATGTTTCTCCATGAGCAGGTCAAGTAGCATTTACACGCTGCTGGAATAAATTTGAACTATTTTGTTCGTAAGAATATAATTTGCCAGCCGTTTCAAAATGGTAAGAATTACAAATGGGAGAATATCCCTGAGAATCAAAGAGGGTTCGCTCTATTGTGAACCGGGTTTGAACGTACGTTCAGAAAATGCTATGGCTAGAATCCTATTTGCCTAAGGTTTTGCAAATCGTCATTGATGCTCGCAAGGTGAATCATTTTTTATGATTTTGTAAGGAAGAGACGCTAATGGGCGTCGGGAAATCACTGGTGGTGGTAATAACTCGTAGGAGGAAATGATTGGAAGGAAGTGCCGTCGTGCACAAGGAATCTTCGCACTAGAACCGTCCGCCTATGTTGAGTGATGGCCTGGAACAAGAACCTTCTTTAAGGTGATCGCAAATTGTGAAAGAAAGACATCGAGCTTAATGCTCTATGACTTGGGCATTCCCTATGTGGGAGGACACAAGAGGTTTAACACCCTCTAGGCTAACATCGCAGGATTATGTGCAAGGACAGATACCTAGATTGATTTCTAGGAAGATTATTCTTCTCGAATTTGAGAAGACAGAATCAAGTTAACAGAGTCTCGGATAACGAAACTTTGGATGAGAACAATTGGCCTACCCAAAGCAAAGGCCCGGAATAAGAACTTACTTTGGTAAGGTGGCACACTTTGGCTGCCACAGGAAGATTCACATGAGCTTAATGCTCTCGACATGCCCTATGCGGGAGGACATAAGAGGTTTAATATCCTCAGGACTAATAGCGCAAGGTTATGCGCAAGGACATAGACCTAGATTGATTTCTAGGAGAATTATTCTTCTCGAAATTGAGAAGATGGAATTGAGTTAACAGATTCTCGAAAAGACATGAATGACGAGTTCTTACATGGCTCGTAAGTTTAATGAATGGTGAAGGATATCCTCGAGGTACTAGAGGAAGGACATGAACTGGTAAGGTAAGTATTGAATTATTGAATTTTTGTTTGATTTAATTTCTAAGTTCTCTTTTGAGAAAGGATTGGCTCAACTCACCATTGAGCAAGATTTTAAATTTTCCGGTTTCTCCCCGGCAGTTCAGTTGGACCTCTACAGTTGAGGAAAACTGTTTATAAGTGAGAGGGATGTTGCTAAATTGGATTTATCTTACAGAAAAATAATTCTAAATGAATTATTGGATTTATAAGTGAGAGGGTTTTCTCACTTGGAACACCAAGGAAAAATAATTATAAATGAATTATTGGAATTTTAAGTGAGAGGGCTTTTCTCACTGGAGACATCCGAGTACAGAGTATTCCTAGTGCGTCATTTAAAGTAATGATGGGAACACTGAGAACGGGAATATCTGTAAGGCCACCAGGAACGGGTACTTCTGATGCGTCACATCGGATGGGTGACAGAGAGCATCGGAAAGAAGTATCCGACCATCCGGGAACGGACATCTCTGATGCGTCATAGGATGGGTGACATAGAGCATCGTGAAGGAGATTGTACCGTAAGTTCGGTAGGAAAGGACTAGGTGATGGGTATTCCTGATGCATCACAAGGTGGGTGACGGGTGCATCGGAAAGGGAATATCCATAGTCGGGAGGAAATTCCGAACTGTGTTAGAATTGTGCACAAGGAAAAAACAAGCACTTGAATGGAGATGGGTTCAGAGGAAACTTTGAGGAAAAGCAGATGCTTTTTGAGAAAGCGGGATTGCCTTTCGGGAAAGCAGATGCTTTCTTGCGAGGAAGTCTATGTCTGCATTGCAACTGTGCATGTGATTGCATCCAGGGACGCCTGGGAAGTGCTGTCGAAGCATTGTTTTTAACTTATAAGGTTTTATTGAGTTTTTGGACAGATTCAGACCATTTTTAAAGATGACCGACCGCCCACTTAATAAGTGGGCAGCCATATGATAAATAAGGCAACAGAGCAGCCAGTGTCTTCTCTCTCTCTTTTTCTGGCAGAGCAGCAAAAAATAAACAATTTTTTTTTTTTTGACAAAAAAAAAAAAAAACGGCCGCGATCTCTCTGCGAGTTGCTATTCGTGCCCGTAGCTAGGAGCTATAAAAGCATCACATGCCCTTACTCAGAGAGGAGGACCAATCTTCGCAAGGAGGAGATGCCGCTGCAAATTTCAGCCGTAAAGAAGACGTTGCAGGTGATGCCCATGGCTACCCCAAGTGTATCAGATGTCGCCAAGACCCAGTGTGCGAGTTCCCTCGCGAAGAAGTGCCTACGGAGCGTGTTTCCATCGCGACAAGCTGCTGTTTTTTCTCTGATTTCAGCCCCTAAACGTCATAGACGGGGCTGATTTATGAGAAGGAACCGCAGAACACACCTCTTTTGTGTGTAGGATTGGAAGAGAGGATTTTCTATGGAGAGATCTCTTCCGGGGAATTGCTTTTCGAGAACAGAGTTGCGTTTCGAGCATCGAGACTTTGAAGGTAACGATTTTCATGTTATGAACTCTGAGTATTTGTTTGCAGGTGTACTTCCTCTTAGTGAGGGAGTAGGAGCAGAGGAAGGTATGAGCCTCTGCAGGAGAAAAGCGCTCTAAGGAGCTAGAGCCAGATCAGCCCAGGGGTTTCGTACTCGAGTTTGGGAAGTAGATCCACGGATCGGAGAGAGGTAGTCTCTCAAGTTGCGATCCGGAAGTTGGGATTCCCAAGTAAGGACTTCGTGTCCGAGAAAGCAGAGTTGTTCTGCGGGAAGAGGACTCTGGAAATAGAGTTCTAAAAGAGAGTTGCAGGGATTTCATGCCCTGAGTCTGGAAGGTAAGATCCAGAGGCGAGAACCTTGATTCTCGAGGAATTGGAATAAGGAACGGAAGTTCCTTGGAATAGGGTTTTGCCCTAGGAATTGGAAGCTGAGGCTTCCGGGAACCATCAAGTCTTATTCTAGAACGAACGTGGTAATACGTTCGGTTCAAGTGCTTGTATAGACTTCTCCTCAGTAATAAAGATACTATTACGGGGGGGGACCAGCCCATCTTCTGGTCCCCAGTACTGTGTCGATCTTCTCACTTTATCTCTCTCTCTCTCTATCTATTTCTGTCTATATCCTCTGGCTTCAATATTAAGTGATAAATTTTATTTATCCGAGTATATTTTATATTGCTATGCGCTCCTGTTTGTGAGAGGTACAAGGATCTGTCATTAGCTTCTGTTAAGGACATATATTAGGTTTCGAAGTTTCCAGTAAAAATAGCTTTCCCTCAGATATCTCCAAACGCGTCTTTGAGGAGTGGCTCACTATGTGATGATATGCTTGTCGTGTATCTGGACTGTCACATTCTTCTTGGCTTAGACAGAGTAGTTATGATCAGATTCAGAGTATAGGTTTTACATCATGAATCCTTATGGACGAGAGAGGCTGCCTAAGATACCATACATGAGCAAACAATAGTACATGCCAATTACTTTATGGGTATCAGACAGTTTGTAGATTTGTTTGAGAGTCAGTTTAGAGAGGCCTTAAGGAAGTTGGTTTGGTCAGAGAGATGTGCATCTTGGTACCTTCCCTTGGGTTTTGAGGTGGACAGTGAGTGGGTCCCCCCATCTCTCTTATAGTTTGGTTGTGTTGTAGATCTGCATCCTGGGGGCTTCACAGTCCCTTGGTTTTTGTGTGCGGCTACTACAGGAGGTTTATACAGCGGATGCTTTATATCAATCAAATAAACAACTCGTGGTTTTCGCTACATCACCCGAGGTGAACAGAGCTTTGGGAAGATTTGTGTAGACTTTATCATTATCGAGTTAGCTATACTTCAAAACTTGGTTAAGGTATCTTAATTCTCATATATGTAGTTTGTTATGGGATTTTTCCCCATGTTCTAATTGTACACCGATCAAGATTTCTCCCATATTTCTTGTATATTGATCAATGGTCGATTTTATGTAATGCAAAGGGTTAAAGCCCCACTTTGAGAGAGAGAGAGAGAGAGAGAGAGAGAGAAAGAGAGAGAAGAAGAAGAAGAGAAGTGTCTATGGGCAACTTAGATTTCTTAGTATTACCAGTCTTCAGTTGGGGATTTTGTCGGATCCGGTTCTATGCCTGCAGGTAGCCGTGTACTCAATTGTTTAGATTTTTTAAGGCTATAGTTCTCTGGCTCTATGCCTATGGAGAATTGTGTATTTTGCCTACGGGCGGTCGTATAGCATTGCTTTCCTATAGATCGGTACCGTATGGAAGCCTATAGGGGGTCAAAGCAATAGAAAAATAGCAATGTGTCTTCTTGGAGAGAGAGAGAGAGAGAGAGAGAGAGAGAGAGAGAGAGAGATGAAATGAAATTTTAATGTCTTTGAAAGGCCAAAGTGACCTATGAAACCAAAAAGTTACAAATTGGTGAATTTGATACAATGTTTGGATACCAAAAAATAATAAAGAGGTAGTGATGTTTCCTAAAATTCTATAAATGAGCTAAGTAGCTAATTGGAACTGTGTGAGAGTGGGATACAATGACTGAGGGCTAATACAATGTGGGTGTGGGTGGATTCAACGAGTAAGGCTGATACACTGTTGGTGGGATGTGCGATCATCAAAGTCATAAGAGATCCATCATCGGTGTAACAAACTTGGACACTCCAAGTCACACGACAGGAATTCACTTCAAAACAGTTCACAGTTCACAATTGATTTGACACGGCCCGGCGGAGTTCCATGCCTAGAGATATTGGCCCCAAAGACTGGTGCCCCTTTATTTATTTCTTTTTGTATTAATCTACAACTCAAAGTACAAGAATGTGGGAGGGTCTCACTCTCAGACTCTACGTCCAGATGTGTTAGGAAAAATGACATAGCTAAATAGATATTTGAGTAGATTACTTAATGGAGAGAGATAGATTTCACACATGTCACAAGAGGTTATAGAGTAGAGAGAGAGTAAACACGATATACATGGTTCACCCAATGTGGGCTACGTCCACGGGAAGGCAGCCACTCAATGGCTTTAGTACTTCAAAACAAGAACTAGTTTACAAAGGGATTATACCCTTAATGGAGCTCCCGCCTTGCTTCACTCTCACCACCTCACGCTCACCTTGTTGCATCAACTTCACACTATGAAATGTGTGTAGAAATGGCCTCCTTTTATAGGCCAAAAGGGTTGCCCTCTCTCATGAGAGGTAGCCATGTGTAGCCGCCCTTGTGTAGATAAGTCCAAATCGGACCCTCCAATCCACCCATGTGTGGCCATCCTTGAGAAGACAAGTCCGCTTTTGAATTCGGCCACCGGCCACCGGCCATTGACTACCGGCCATCGGCCAACCGATCGGTTGTTTTCCGACCACTTTCCGGCCGCCGTCCGGCCATAATATTCCGGCGAAGGAAAAAAAAAGTCTCGGCCCCTTAAGTTGCCCCTGATTTTTGGCTGTGAAAATTTTGGTTTCCGGTGAGTGATTTTCCTTCACGCACGATGGCTTCTCCTCATAATGGGGGCCTTACAAATGTGCGCTTTTACCATAGAAAATTACAAGGGTAAATCAGGCTCCGTACTTAACTAGATGCTCTCCAGAGGGAGCCCCCTTAGGTTGCTTATAAAGGTTACAAGGGTTGCTAAAAGCAGAGCCCCAAAAGCTTCAAAATCAAAAGCTTCCTCTTAAAAGCATTTAAAAATAAAGCAACTTGACTCAAAAGTTGCGTACAGCTCAGCCACATCAGCACTGCAACGCCGCAAATTATGGGTTCGTACAGCCTGCCACATCATCAGATTTCCGCAAATTACGGGTCCGTATAGCATGCCACATCAGCAGATTTTTGCAATTTTCGAGAGGTGCCACGTTAGCAATTGTTCCGTGTTTCACGGGGTTGCCCTGCTGCACATTCTAGGGGTGTATCGGGCCACATCACCGATTTGTGACAATCGGTTGATGGTAGATGATGGATCTCATCAATATCCTCCATGGTCAGTACTCTGACTCGGCATCTCACATATCAAGCTAGAATGATCTAAATTCTGTGATGTAGACTCTGGCGATGTTGTGAAGCCCTTCGCAATCGTGGGTGTTTGGATCTCCCTAGCTTGGTTGCTCGGTCAATCAATGTGCCTCTAGTGTGGTGAGAATTTGAGCTCTGTTGTGACAAGTACTCTGCTCGCTGCCCAGTGTATGGTAAGGAAATCCGTGATCTGTCTCTGAGATTGGCTATCCGATCTCCTCAACAGACTCTCTCTATGTCTGTGCAACTTGAGTAGAAATAATCCAAGGCATCTCTAGTCCTCATATTGCATGACTCTAGAGAGTGGTCCAAAGCCCTCTTGGAACAAGCAATGAAAGTGGCCTCATATCGCATAGTACACCGGGTACTCGCATATGGAGAGCATCTTTGTCTCAAGCTCCATATGGCATAAGGGACATATCCTGGCCTCTTATTGATATTTCTTTATATCAACTAGCCTGAACCAGAAGCTGGTGTGAATATGTTCGTGTTTGGCCAATAGCACATCGTATCCAATGAAATAAGTGGGTGTCCATGTATCTGGGCTTGGTCACCAGACCATCCTCTATGAGATGGAGAAGATGCTCTCTATAAAAAGCCATCTTTGTGCCCAGCTCTTGTCTTGGTTGTATCCGTGTCCTCGTATCTAGCTGAATCAACTTCTGGCGGATGAGTCTAGTGATCTCTATTTGTGTAAGAGTCATAAAGGTTGCATCCAAAGAGTACTGGAAGGGAGACAATCTATCCATGTTGAACCCATGTAACTAAAACCATAATGTCATCTGTCCATACCAGCATGATATATCCCTGCGCACAGCTAGATGTTGGAAAGACTCAAGAGTCAGCCGTTCATATTTGTCTCTAGGGAGGTCCCATAGACAATGTACAAAGGAGACTGATCTAGTAAGCACCTCGATCACCAAGGAGGGATAGCTAGGTCTGGTCAAATAATCTTATGTGGTTCTGAAGCCTTGGCTCTAATCATCTACGAGATCATAGAGACCAGAGGCCTCTCCATGCCTCTCCATCTATCAGTGCTATCAGATCTCCCATAATGGTCCAATGAGGGCCCCCATATCTGAACTCCGTAAAGCATCACGAAAGCCCCCAGAATGTCAAAAAGCTAGAGCTTTGTGCAAGGTTCCTGAAACTGAACCTGCAAACACGTCCTCTCTAATCCTCTCAATGTTGCATAGGTTGTGGTCAGTCTAGTCTCTGCTTCTCTCCTCAATGAAAACACTGGCCCACTGAAGACCACCCCAACGTAGGTGTAAGGATTTGTATACTCCACTGTCTCATGGCAGTAAGTAAATGTGGGTATTGTTCTCCTGATCCACTGTGGGGTGGTGTTAAACTTCATTACCTTGGTCTTAGCAAGGTTGACTAAACAAACCATTATCGTGCGCAAACGTATGTAAAGCATCCAGGTGACACTGCATCCTCTCTGGGGAGTCGAAGATCAACACAAGATAATCAACATATAACAATAGTGGAATCCGTGTCCCTGCCAACTGTGCTCCTCTATCACCATCTCTCTCATTGCCCACTACTGACGTGTATAGTGCCATGATCCTCCAAATCGACTCTGTGGATACTTCCATCTCCTGCAATCTGCACATCAATCTAGCTCTGGGCACTGTGTCAAATGCTTTGCAGAAATCCACAAGGCTACAATAGATTCGTCTCCCATGTGACTTGCCCTCCTCAATAATGGCTATGAGTGTGAGAATATGGTCAAGAGTAGAAAAACCCTTCCTGAAACCTACCTACCTTGCTGCTCATATACCCTCCTTCTCTGCCCATCTACTCAATTGCTGCTCAAGAATGGAAGCATACAACGGTGCCAATGTGTGTCCGATCATGACAGTGCGATAATTCCCAAGTTCCATAGGGTCTCCTGACTTGAAGATAGGTACAATAGTAGTCTAACTCCAAAGTATCCGGTAGGCTCTTACACATGGCACGGTCGAACATCACTCCTAGAAACTTTGTAAGCAGATCTTTGGCATGTATAAAATGCTTTGCCGGCCTTCTTCACCATCTGTGAGAGAGAGAGAGAGAGAGAGAGAGGGAGAGAGAGATTGATTTTATGTCTATTAGAAGGCCAAATTCGGTCTATGAGAAAAATCAATTTACATGGGTGTGTGTCTTCCGTCTATTGAAAAGAAATAACCAAAAACTGACACAAAAGTGGTGTCTCCAAAATCTCCAAAATGGGGGATCCGTGAGGTTATGTGAGAGTGTGTGGAGCGCTAAACACTCTGCCCCTCTCTATCTCACACTCTTGACAATGTTTGTGTGTGTGTGTGTGTGTGTGTGTGTGTGTGAGAGAGAGAGAGAGAGAGAGAGAGAGAGAGTCTTTTTTTGCAAGAGAATCTTTGCGCACTTGAAACCAAACTACATGGCAAAAATTTGTGTACACCTCAGAAGTTCTCACCACACAAGGATGACATGTGAGACGACCAACGAGAGAGAGAGAGAGAGAGAGAGAGAGAGAGAGAGAGAGCACAAGGGCACCACGTTCCTTGCACTTTGCAGGAAATAACAAAGAAAACCTACATGGATGTGGATGGCTACAATCACAAATAACTAGGAAAAAAGATGCTAGAAGGTGAGGATTCAGCTAGGAAAGAATCATTGTTTCGTTTTTTTCGTGTGCACACAAAAGTGGTCTTAGTTGGAGTGTATGTATGATTATTGGATGTAGATAAAGAGACCTCTTTTGTCCATAATATATGGTGGAACACAATGTAAGCCATTAGCACCACAAGTGAATGTAAGGGAATAGTTAGAGCCTTTTTTATTGTAGGAATGCTCTTACCAACTCTTATGTCTTTCATCGGTGATGCATGGGGTTCTGTCGCCAACGATATGCATGACTAGCTTTGGAGTGCTCCCAAAGTCAGTGAGCTGGTAATTCTTTATGTTGGTATGCACAAGCAGTATCTTGGTTTAAGCTTCACGGTGTTAGCATGGAAATTTTATCTCTCTCTCAAATCTTTTTGAAATCTTTTCTCGGCCTTTGGGCCATCCCGACGATACTAAGATGATATTGCAAGTTGTAACGTAGTTGGATGCGAGTTGGAGGCCATCACATCTCTTGCTTTGGGCCTTCCTGAGGTTACAAAAATAAATTATTTGGAGTTCAGGAGACTAGGATTATCTTGCAAATTCTCACCTAGTCAAATGGGAGTGGATACCGAATGACATGTCATAGGCATCTCTTGCTTTTGCCATCCAAATAAGTGAGAACTTACATTGCAAGTATGGACCAACTAAGTGAACTTATAATGCAATTTCTCACTTGGTTGGATGGGAGCGGGTGACATGTCTAAGACAGTCATGGAGTTAAGGACAAAGGTGGATTCTTTTGAGAAGCACTTTATACACACCACAAAGGAAGGCTTCATTTATTTGATCCAGATTCCAGGTACATGGACACTTCTCGTCTCACATAAATTGACATGCACCATTGTTCCTGAAAATACCTCACTCATGATTCTTGAAATGTGTGATGAAAAGTATTCGTAGTTGTAGTAGATGCTTGGACTGTGGTTGCCAATGGTAGGTGGTATTGATGCCACTTTGAAGGAGGCTTAGGCACACTTCAGGTAGCTACTATGTAGCTTGATAGCGCGCACTTAATTATCAAAATGCAGTGGCAATCTCGCTTGCAAAATGGTCGGGTACTGTTGCACTGTTAGACTGATGTGTCGCCTTAGGGCAAGCTTTTGTACATTTGTGGAGGGATGTACAAGTGGCAAAGAGTTCTATGCTCTTATGTTCTATGAACTTGATGATTGAGGGTACCTATAGGGGCAACCCTTATAGGCTTGAGCGCTATGGCGCACTTGTGAGCTTGTCTTACCTCCTTGATCTACAAGCATTAATGGCATGGCATTGGGAATGGAAGCCAAGAGCTCCTCATGCCATTTGCAATATGGGGCAAGTCCACTACCCCACGTATTTTGGTTCTATAAATGTGGTGAGTTGAACCTTTGACTTGGATTGACTAATATGAGCTATTATTTAGGTATCATGCTTGAACAGGCATCTAGTCTTGTGAGGTAGAATTATGTTGTTCGATGCACCTTAATAGGCTTTGAAAATGTAAATAGTAAGATTTTATTAGATTGTGAATATTCTAAGGCTCTATAATCCTTGAAGATAAAAAGCATAAATGGAATGTGACTAAGTGCTTATGCCCCAAATTTGTTTTGGATTGAGAGCCCTTGTTTGAATTTGGACCCTTTAAAATTGTAGCCTCATAACCCTCTTTTTAGGTAGCAAATTTGGTGTGTAGCCTAAGAAGCATTTTTTTATTTCAATAGAGCAACCTGTTAATCTGCAATATAGGGTAACTGAGGGCCCAACAACTTTTGGTTAGATGGTTACAAAGCACCTAGCTAGGATGTAGCACTTACCTCCTTCAATTTAGGAAGAGGTGTTTTCACCCTTGTTGTGTTTATGGAACACTTTAGGAAAAGGTATAGGGCTTTTTTTTGGTCCAATATTGCGTCTATGGGGGAGCCGTCTAAGTCTATTGAGCAAGAGTAGGGAGCTTAGTCTAGATAAGTAATCTTGATAATAGATCAAAACGTGTGTAGGAATATACCAGCCTGTCCACAATTCTGATATCACGTAATAAGTTTCGTATCAATTGTTGTAACTTGGATACCCGACATCTTGCAGGTGTGGCAAGAAGCTGTTAGAAAAGGGGTCCTTCTGACCAAGATAAATAGAGGCGTTTCAATACTCATTCATAAAAGAGGGTTAGAAGGGTCTAGCTAGATGAGGACCCATCTCTTGCATAGCTATTAGCTATAAATTTATTGTGCTTTCTCTTGCAAGCAACATAAGCCCTCTCATGCATAGCATCTTCTTAAGAAAAGTTTTTATCAAGTTAGCTACATTTTACATGCAATAACCATCCTCTGGGAAGGAATGAAGTATGCTTATGACAAAGATCAATATTTTGTGTTGTAATAGTTTGAATTTGACAAGGTTGTAAGATAGAATCGGACGATGTGTTTTGGGGGTTGTACAAGGCCTTAGTGTTAAGTGGTTCAAGGGAGTACAAAATGGATCCTAAAGGAGCTATTTGATCCTCACGTTTACTTTAGACTCTCTCTCTCTCTCTCTCTCTCTCAAGTCAATTTTTAAACAAAGCTTTCTTTAGAAAAGTACTTGATAGTTTTGCGAAATTATGCTATTTTCCTTTCTAGCTTTTTTTCGTCTTTCTCATTTAGGTTTTTTTTGTCTCTCATGCATAGAATCTTCTTAAGAAACAAAAAGTTTTTATCAAGTTAGCTACATTTTACATGCAATAACCATCCTCTGGGAAGGAGTAGAGTATGCTTATGACAACAGTCAAGATTTTGTGTTTTAATAGATTGAATTTGACAAGGTTTAAGATAGAATGGGGCTTATACCTCCAATCCCTTTTGGACGTGGTGTTTTTGGGGTTGTACAAGGCCTTAGTGTTAAGTGGTTCAAGGGAATGCAAAATGGATTCTACCATTATGTCAAGACCGTTACTAGCTTTAGCATCATGATGCACACTATGATTTGGCTCTTGTCTCACATCTAGATCCTAAAGGAGCTACACGATCCTCACATTTACTTAAGGTTCAACGCTCTCTCTCTCTCTCTCTCTCTCTCTCTTCCTCTTCAATTTTTAAACAAACCTTTTTTTAGAAAATTACTTGGTAGGTTTTGCAAAATTATACTATTTTCCTTTCGTTTTCTAACTAATTTTGTCTTCCTCATTTAGCTCTCCACCTACCAAATCAATTTTTGCATTGGTCATGGTTAATCTAGACATCTTTTCTCTCTCTCTCTCTCTCTCTCTCTCTCTCTCTCTCTCTCTCAATGCTTTTTGTGGGTTCGGAATAGCTTCATACTTTTGATCCTATAAATGTTCGACACATTGGAGGCACGAACTGCGAACAACCCTTCCGACAAAACATCCCAACCCGGCCTCATTGAGGAAAGTCAAACGTCTTGGTGTATCTTTCATGTTTTTCCTACCAATTGTTTGCGAATGACTTGTGATTTAATTCGAATTGTTTGTCATGTTTTTTAGATGCAAGTGTTAAAATGTGTGCTTGGTTAATCGTGTCAATATAGATGTAAGGTATTTAGTGGTCAAATCCCTATAGTTGTTGTACAATGTGATTGCAAAAACAATAAGATGGTTGAATATCGACATTATGGGGTAGGGAAAAGACCTCCACTATCCTTTACCAAGAAAAAGGCAACCCTCCCATGCTCACTAGCGGAGCCATGCAAGGGGGCCTTTTCTACATGAAACAACAGTGGAGGTTTTTCCTGATTGTAAGGATATGTGGGAGGCAGGCCATGAGCAGTTATAATGAGCACGCTATAGATAGTTACTAGCAAAGCTCAAATATGATTAGTTGTGTAACATTAAAGGTTGGGAATATGCCAATGTTGAGGTGGTAGCTATCCACCAATGGTGGTGGAAATGAATTCCTCTCTAGAAAGCAGTGTAGATTAATGACGCAAATTGCACGCCTATTGATCCCCATCTATATAGGAATGGAATTTAGGTTTCCTCTGCTCAAATATTTGAATGGGGACTAGATTAGGTCTCCCCAATCTCAAAAAAATAAAAATTCTTTCAAAACATATTAAGTGCATAAGTGAAGGGTGAGTTTAGGAAATGAAATTATACCAATGTTGAGGTGGTAGCCATCCAATGGTGGTGGAGATGAATTCCTCTCTAGAAAGCAGTGTAGATTAATGACACAAATTGCACGCCTATTGATCCCCGTTATATATAGGAATGGCATTTAGGTTTCCTCTTCTCAAATATTTGAATGGAGACTTAGATTAGGTCTCCCCAATCTCAAAAACATAAAAATTCTTTCAAAACATATTAAATGCATAAGTGAAGGGTGAGTTTAGGAAATGAAAAAACAAATGAAGGTGGAAAGTCAAAAGACAAATGAAGATGGACATTGAAAAGTCAAAAGACATTTTGTGTCCATAGGTGGTTCTCTGCTCCTTCATTTTGCCTTCAACGTTTTCTTCTAAGTTCTCTTTAGCATTTTCGTTGCTCTCTCTCTCTCTCTCTCTCTCTCTCTCTCTCTCTTTGTTATATTCATCTTTCTTAGGTTATATTGTTGCAAATCTATGTGCTTCGTCATTACGTGTCATTTACATTTACTTTTCCAAAGCTATCTTTATTAAAAATTGTTCTCTCTCGAACCTCCCTTTTTATTTCCTTGTTGGGAGCATCCAAATAAAAAAATCATCGCTCTACCAAAAAGTTTGTGGCTGGAAGGGAAATAAGCATAAAGATATCTAAAGTTAGCACCCCCAACCATGAGAAAATGGCTTCAAGCTGTCAAGATTTACGTATTCTAAGAGGTCTTAAATCCAACAAACCAGGGGTTTCATTCGTTTTTAAACAAATTGTAAGTTCTTTCAACCTTATGTCATTTGCATGCCCTTCAACATGTTAAGAACATTGAATGCACACTAATCAAAGAAACTTAGACAACTAGTTTTCTCAATGTGGTCTACCTTATGCAGAACACCTCCCAAAACACCTCCAAGTTAAAACACCCCCCTCCCCCCCCCCCCCCCCCCCCAAAAAAAAAAAAAAAAAACCCAACAACCACTCCCTTCCTCCCCCCTTCTCTTTTTGAGTGCCCCCCCTCTCTTGGTGCTATCCACTCTAGCACCTTACAAATTGTAACCTTAGGTAATATAAGTATTCAATTATTTTTTTGTTTTTTGCATCTTTTGTTGTTATCTTCCCCAATTACCTCCACCGGATGTCTTATTCTCTTAGGAACCGATTTTCGTTGGAAGAAATCTTGTGGAGGGTTTAGGTGATGCAAGTGGTTGAGTCTCATTTCTATTTTGGGAATTAAGCGGTCTTCATCATTACATCGTTTCCTTCGTATATTGACATTAGTTATCTTCCCTTGGGTGTCCTCTTAGATACAAGCTTGGGAAAAAAGCATATTAGATGTGGCGCTTATGATTAGTTATCTTCCCTTGGTGTTCACTTGGATACAAGCTTGGGTAGGAAGAATCCTTGTGGAGGGTTTAGGTGATGCACTCATGTTTGTGTAGCTGCCCATCTCATAAGCTTCTAGAAAGTATGAGATGAGCCTTTCTTGAGTGGCTTCTCCTACAAGGGCCGTGTGGCAAATACTTCTTTAAGTGATCAATGGCATACGTAATAGTATTGTTCTCTTCCTGCTTAAACTCAAGCATTTGAGTAAGTGTTGTCTGCTCAATCTCAGCCTTTGTGTTTTTTGTCTATGAATGATTTGACCTACTCAAAGGCATCTTGGGAATTTGGATCTAGATTTGGAACCATGACATTGCTTTCTATTCTAGGGTGGGTTCAAAATCTTGTATCATTAAGTGCACATCCTTACTCCCAAAGACCTGCCTAAATCCTTTCACATTATCACAGGGATCTTCAAACCCACTAAATATCTTGCACAACTTTTGAAGTTGGGAGGGTCTTTTGGTCTCTAATCTGCTAGTGTGACTTTAGGTCCTCCCCTCAAAGGTTCGAGACCATAAGTGAAGGACTACGAGCGGAAGTGCGACGCGAGAGAGAGTGCGAGAAGAAGAGCACGACGATATGGTGAACTCGCTCTACTGTAATGTGTAGAGCATAGTGAGTTCTTATTAGGTTTTAACAAAAGAATATGTGTACATACCTGGCGGCCCGCCCACTTACCTGGGCGACCACATTGGGCTTTATACCCCAACAACCTCCCACTTAAAGTCCAATGTGGTACTTTAAGTGTGAGAGAAGCTAATATACAAGAGATGTAGAGAAGTGATGTACTACCCTACACCTAACTGCTTGCGAAAATGCGCAAAGCTCTCTGAGGGAAGTCCTTTTGTAAGTAGATGAATCTGTCGCTTTAGCGAAAGCTTGTGTACATTTGTGGAGGAGTGTTGTGCTCTTATGTTCTATGAGCTTGATGGGTACCTAGCAGCGCAACCCTTATAGGCTTGAGCGTTATGGTGCTACTTATGAGCTCGTCTCACCTCCTTGATCTACAAGCATCAATGGCTTGGCATTGGGAATGAGGCCAAGAGCTACTCATGCCATTGCAATATGGGGCAAGTTCACTACCCGTTTTGGTTCTATAAATTAGGTGAGGTGAACCTTTGACTTGGATTGACTAGTATGAGCTATTATTTGCATACCATGCCTGAATAGGGATTTAGCCTTGTGAGGTAGAACAACTATGTCGTTCGATGCACCTTAATAGGCTTTGAAAATGGATTTATGTAAGCAATAATTAAACAAGAAAATTTTATTAGATTGTGAATATTTTGAATGTCTATAATCCTTCAAGAAAGAAAACATAAATGGAATGGGACTTAGCGCTTATGCCCCATATTTTTTCTAGATTGAGGGTCCTTGTTTGAATCTGGGCCCTTTAAAATTGTCAAGCTTGCCCCCTAACCCTCCTTTTAGGTAGAAAATTTGGTGTGTAGCGAGAGAAGCATTTGTTTATTCCAATAGAGCCACCTGTTAATCTCCAATACAGGGTAACTGAGGGCTCAACTTTTGGTTAGATGATTGCAAAGCACCTACTAGGAGGTAGCACTTACCTCCTTCAATTTAGGAAGAGCGTGCTTTCACCCGTGTTGGGTTTATGGAACACTTTAGGAAAAGGTATAGGGCTCTTTTTTGGTCCAATATTGCATCTATGGGGGAGTTGTCTAAGTCTATTAAGCAATAGTAGGGAGCTTAGTCTAGATAAACAATATTGATAATAGATCAAGACATGTGTAGGAATATACTAACCTGTCCACAATTCTGCTATCACGCAGTAAGTTTTGTATCAATTGTTGTAACTTGGATACATGACATCTTATGGGTGTGGCAAGAAGCTGTTAGAAAAAGGGGTCCTTCGGACTAAGATAAATAGAGGTGTTACAATACTCATTTATAAAAGAGGGATAAGAAGGGTCTAGATAGCTGAGGACCCATCTCTTGCATAGCTATTAGCTATAAATTTATTGTGCTTTCTCTTGCAAGCAAGATAAGCCCTCTCATACATAGCATCTTCTTAAGAAAAGTTTTTATCAAGTTAGCTACATTTTACATGCAGTATGCTTATGACAAAGATCAATATTTTGTGTTGTAATAGTTTGAATTTGACAAGGTTGTAAGATAGAATCGGACGATGTGTTTTGGGGGTTGTACAAGGCCTTAGTGTTAAGTGGTTCAAGGGAGTACAAAATGGATCCTAAAGGAGCTATTTGATCCTCACGTTTACTTTAGACTCTCTCTCTCTCTCTCTCTCACTCAAGTCAATTTTTAAACAAAGCTTTCTTTAGAAAAGTACTTGATAGTTTTGCGAAATTATGCTATTTTCCTTTCTAGCTTTTTTTCGTCTTTCTCATTTAGGTTTTTTTTGTCTCTCATGCATAGAATCTTCTTAAGAAACAAAAAGTTTTTATCAAGTTAGCTACATTTTACATGCAATAACCATCCTCTGGGAAGGAGTAGAGTATGCTTATGACAACAGTCAAGATTTTGTGTTTTAATAGATTGAATTTGACAAGGTTTAAGATAGAATGGGGCTTATACCTCCAATCCCTTTTGGACGTGGTTTTAGCTTTTTAGCTATTTTCCTTTCTAGCTTTTTTTCGTCTTTCTCATTTAGCTCTCAACCTACCAAATCGGTTTTTGCATCGATCATGGTTAATCTAGACATCATCTCTCTCTCTCTCTCTCTCTCTCTCACACACACACACACACACACACACACACACACACAAAAAAGACCATAGTGACCTCACCCTCTGCAAATTTTTAAAATATGTGTTCACATTGCCAAAGTGGCCATGAAGGGGGAACTATCAAATAATGTGATTGCAAAAACAACAAGATGGTTGAATATTGACATTATGGGGTAGGGAAAAGGCCTCCACTATCCTTCACCAGGAAAAAGGCGACCCTCCCATGGTGATTGGTGGAGGCCAAGAGCCATGCAAGGGAGCCTTTTCCACGTGAAAGGATAGTGGAGGTTTTTCTTGACCGTAAGGATAGGTGGGAGGTGGACCATGAGCAGTTATATTGACGCACGTTCTAGATAGTTACTGGTAAAGCTTGAATATGATTGGTTGTGTAGAATTGAAGGTTTGGAATTATGGCCCTATTGAGGTGGTAGCCATCCAATGGTGGTGGAGATGAAATCCGCTCTAGAAAGCAGTTTATTTAGATGAACGGCACAAACTGAAAATCATCGCTCTGCCAAGAAGTTTGTTGTGGGAAGGGGAATAAGCACAAAGATATCTATAGTCGGCATCTCCAGCCATGAGAAAATGGCTTCAAGCTGTCAAGATTTAGGGATTTTAAGATGTCTTAAATCCAACAAACCTGGGGTTTCATTCATGTTTTTAAACAAATTGTAAGTTCTTTCAACCTTATGTCATTTGCATGCCCTTCAACATGTTAAGAACATTGAATGCACACTAATCAAAGAAACCTAGATAGACAACTATTTTTCTTGATGGACTTTACCTTATGTCGAGGGGGTCCATCGAGCAATAAAGACAATTTGACAAGCTAGACATTTCCCAAAACACCTCCAAGTTATTGGGGGCAACTATATAAGTATTTGAGTCCCCCCCCTCTCTTGGTGCTCTCAACTCTTAACATCTTACAAATTTTATCCCTAGGTAATATAAGTATTCAACTCTTGAAAGAATTGTAATAATCGCCCTCGATTACGTCTGCAAAATCAAGCACTAAGTCGTAAACCAGTTCAGTAGACACTAAGTACCGACGCATTAGACAACACAAATCTAGCACTTGGACAAAGACGATAGTCACTTCACATTCACATCACATTCAAACCATATATATCACATAAAATCCATCCAGATCTAGGACCACGATTTTTGGCAACGTATTTAGAAATGGCATTTAGATCCACACCGGATGTTACTGATGTTGGATTAACTAATTCTTATTGCGATGATGTCCATAGATTTCTCAAGATCAAAATGATGCAGTTGTTTCGTCAGTCATTCCGTCTTTCAATCCTATACTCAAACACAAACACATGTGTGAGTAATCAAAAATCAGATTCATTTTCGAGAATTCGAGTTCATCAATCACACACTGAGTTCATACTGAACAGAGTGTTTCAATCATTCAATCTAGTCATCTTATCGATGTATAGCCATCTCATTTCTCTAGAACTCTTGATGTGCTCACCATAGCATCCAGTCATATCATTCATCATCATCATTCAAAATTCATGATTCTTATCTCGTATCGCGATCAGGTTCATTCTAGAGCTGTCATTGCTCCCAATTGCATTCATATGCAAATTCGTCATCATCTCATTCTCAATGTCACCTGTTATCTGTACACAATTAGCAAGCTCTTCCAAAACAACTTGATATCACACATAAATCAGAGTCATCTTCAGGAATATCTGTTTCAAAATCATTCCTTCATAAAGTCATGAAGCAAAATATTGTTAGCTCATAAGTATCTTTTTCAATTTTCCATCCAATATCTGTTCTAGAGCGAGTATCTTCTCAACCATTTCAATTTCAATCAATGGGTCGTTCTCATCCTTGTTCCCCACAGTCAAAACACTTTCCTATTTTCAGGCATTCGTCTTTCTCTTCCTCAGTCAGTCGTGGACGTGTATCTGTCCTTCATCTTCTTCCGTCATCAGTTGTCGAAAGTTGATCTGTTGGATAAGTCAAGTTACCTCAATGCATAGCAAACCCTTGCTTAGCATGTCCCATCAGTTGCTGTATGGATTCAAATTTCTGTAACAAGTAGTAATCTTGAATCTCTTTGGGAAGTCCACAACAAAATCGCTCGATTTGCTGCTTAAAATTGATCTTTTTAAAGGATGAGGCAGGAAGAAAAACATCCCAAAATCTTGCGTAATAAGTATCCAAAGTATCTGCCTTGGCTATTCGAAGATGATTCCAGGCGGTAACCACGTCATGTTTGTACTCTTGAGTGAGCCACAAGGAAATAGAAAGTCTTTTAGTGTCACAAGATGATGATGTGGCAATACTGTCGGCCAGACAATACTCACAGAAGTATGGACATATGATGTGGCAGGTTGTACGGCGTGCTGGCGTGGCAGCTGTACAAAATCCTGCTTTTTGTGCTGATTGATGATGTGGTAGTCTGTATAGAATCTCGCTTTTTGTGCTGCCTGCTGGCGTGACAGCCTGTATGGATTTTCGCAATTTGCATTGTGCTTTTTGCTGGCAGATATTTGACCAAATGATTTTGGGAGAGTTTGCTTTTGAGTTCCACTGCTTTGAGACTCTACTTTTGGCATTCCTTGTAAGATTAAAAGGAGCCCAAGGGCCTCACTCTTCAGGGCATCTGGACACAGAGATTGAGAGCCGAGGTCCTGCAGATAGTTGTAATTTTGATCAAGCATTAATATAAAAATTGAACTGTTATTTAAAGTTTTGAAGTATTTTAAAGGATTCTCTCGTGTGTCGTGTTGGATTTCCGACTTGGGGTGGCGAAACCTGTGACATTTAAACTTTAGTCACTTTGTCGGTGCTTCTTTTCGTAACAGAAGAGTGGACCACGATGTTCGAGCATTTCCTTTCAAATAGGATATTTCACTCCTGATCTTGGAGCTCTGTGAGTGCGGCCTGCCAAAAAAGCTATGTCAAAGTGTTGAATAAAAGTGAGAGTCTTGTGTGCATCTCGAAACCTTGAAAAGGTATCAAATTTTATTGCTTATCCACCTTCTTTGAATTCTTTGGTCTTCCTGCTCTTATCTTAGAGAAATTAGTATTGATTGGCTCTATAAACAGTGGGTCACTCGACAATGGCATGTCAAGGGCAATCGACAAGAGGATAATCTGCTTGGGTTTCGAGGCCCTAGCATCTGAAAGCTGCTTTTACATTGTCTGCTTTGGCGACTGCTGTGCCTCACTGAGATCGAGCCCCCTTATCTATGACTTGGCAGAAGATTTATGGTATTCCGTTCCGCTACATGAATGTTGCGACAGTTTACTGATCAAATTGTAGCGCCTGCTTCTAATGCTAGCTAGCGTGCTTTGGCTCTTCCTGCACGCTGTACTTGGATTGCTGACTTCAGGTTACATTTTCTTTCAACTAGCCCAAACACTTGTTTGTGAGGTGTTCTGTTTTACGCAGGATCAATCATGTCCAGAAGCAGATATCAGGGCCTTGAACGAGCCAGATTTTGCCAAAATTACTATAAAAAATGACCTAGATCAGACCCTGTGTTAAATAGATATTGATGACACAATATCTGCGTTATCAGGGACTCAGAGCTACCCGGTTTGCCAAAAATTACTGTCAAAGTATGTGAGAGCCTAGATAAACCCTGTGTTAAATAGGTATGGATGTATCCCATTGGGGACTGGTAATTTTGCACTTGACTAACTGCATCCGATTGTAGGTTCGAAGGGTCTACATCCCTGTTGGTGTTTTATTTGCATCCCTTGAACTAGGTCAGATTGTTTGGAAGAGCTTTTTGCAGGTTTCACTGAAGTTGTTTCCTTCTTGAACATTAATGGGCCTAGCCAAGGATGGATTGTGCGCTTCGAGTAAAAGCAAGCCTCGTGTGGTTGTAATCGTTTTCTTTTCCTGAATGACACACAATATACCTTGGTGGAAATTGTTGTAACTGTTTTTCTTCTCACTGAAATCACATGCAAAATTGAACAGTTGATCTACTCGGGTGAATTTTGCCTGGGATGTTTGATAATTTGATTAGATTCTCATTATGACAGAACTAGACTGTGGCACAACAAGACGAAAAGCTATGCACTTTTGTCTGCAACAAAGCTTCTCATTTATGCTGTTGATGTGTTGCACAGGCATCTATTGCCCGTCTAACCTCACCGTTGGCCTTGTGCTTGCTAAGTTACACAGTTTCCATCCATTGACACCTCCAATGTCCATCGAAAGCAAGCCACATCCATGTCCATAGGTTAAGTTGTTGTGAAAGGCTTAGTGACTCTTGTGTAGGGTAGACAAAAGTGCCGGTGCATTATAGCAAGGGCAATGCTTCTTGGTTTACCATGGGCCATAGGGAACGTGCCCACTTTAATCCCCTCCAGTGTTGAAGGGGGACTAATGTTTCTCTTGGAGTGTTGGAGGGACTTTCTTACTGTAAAATATTACAGCTGTACAAGGAAGAACTCATTACCGATGTTTTATGAAGACATGTATCATTACACATTGCCATGCCTTGGTGTATTGTCTATGTGTCCCTTTGTTGAGCATCACAAAAATTCTTTAGCCCTTGTCACCTTCATCTACAATCTTTTGAATGAAATGGATGTAAATTCATTGCTTTAATATGTACATGATATAATCTTAAGTACTTTTGAGATCACATAAGAGGAAATCAAAATACTGAATATAAGTGTACCTTTGGTATTGGTCGTGTGGATCAACGCATAATCTTGGATGGATCGGCTCCTAGATCTTCCTTACATTGTTGCGTGACCTTGCCACTAGTATACGTTTTGTCATTGTCATCCCTTTTGCGATTTTGCAAAGATGTTGAATGTCGCATTCACTTTTGCTATCATGCCTACCATTACGGACACTACTGTTGATGTTTGTCGTCTCAAGGTATGTTGAAGCTAACGTATTGTCCATCCATAGGGACGCATGTGTGCACACATGCGAACTCGTAGTATTTGGGACACCCCAACCAATCATGAAGGTCAGCATCTTGCGTAATGCCACATGCCTTCAAGATGAAAGTATAGTTAATTGAATTTGGACAGATACACTCGCTTTACATTCGCTGAAAACAACCTAGAGCTTTGTATCCGTTGAAAACATCCTAGAGCTTTATATTCTATCCCTGCTCCTGTTGCACGTATCTCGTAATCAGTACGTTTCAAGAGACGAATTTCCAGATAGGAAGCTCCTCAAGCACTTTTTGTGCTTTCTGAAGCGTACCTCATTTGGCATACACATCGACCAAGGTAGTACCAAGCACGAACTCTTTTTTCAAGAGACTTTGACTAACCATATAATTGTGAATTTTTGTGCCCATATCAACATCTTTTGTCCTATTCTGCATATCCCACAGCCAATGCACTCCAAGAGATGAAATTCCAAATAGGATGCTCCTCAAGCACTTTTTGTGCTTTCTAAAGTGCATCACATTTGGCATACATATCAACCAAGGCAGTGTAAAGCGTGGCAATTTTTTGCAACAGCCCCTGACTAACAATATTAGAATGAATTTGTAAGCCCATATCAACATCTTGCGTAGAGTCACATGCCTTCCAGATGCACACGTAGGTGATTGCATCTGGTCACCTTGCATTTTTTGAAATCAGCCTAGAGCTTTCTAGCCCTGCTTTTGATGTGTGTATCCCTCAATCAATACACAATGTTCCGACCAGTAAGCTCCTCAAGTACTTTTTGTGCTTTCTGAAGTACACCACATTTGGCATACGTATCGACCAAGGTAGTGCCAAGCACGATTTCTCTTTTCAAGAGCATCTTGTTAGAGCCACATGCCTTCAGGCCCTCGCTTGGCATCTATTGAAAACCACCTAGAGCTTCGTGCCCTTGCCCCTGTGGGCATATCTTGTAATCAATTTGTTCCAAGAGATGACATCTCGCACAAAGAGCAACACATTTGGCTCACATATTGACCAAGGAATTGTTAAGCACAACAATTTTTTGCAACAGCCGCTGACTAACAATATCAAAGTGAATTTTAAAGCCCATATTAGCATCTTGCATAGAGCTACATGCCTTGAAGATGCACACGTAGGTGATTGCATCTGGATAGAGGCCCTCACTTTCCAGCCCAGAGTTTTTTGGACTTGGGCAAGACGCATGGAGGTTCCCTCGCACACCTACATTGAGCGCTTGATTTTTACTAGTTTCTTTCTAACCTTTGCTTTATATTCTATCTCTATGAAAGACTGCCAAGTGGCCACGTTGCCCTTGCTTCATTGTCTAAATCGATCTTAGACAATCAAGGTAAAGATCTTAAAAAGTAAAAATGTTTGTTCTTAAGCGCCTGGTCGCTTGAAGTTGCATTGCAGCTCTCCTGCCCGGTTTGCAATTCACCCCATAGCACCATCATTACAAGCAAAGCACTAGTCAACCTGCTTTATATTCTATCTCTAATGAGATATTGCCTAGTGGCCACGTTGCCCTTGCTTCATTGTCTAAATCGATATTAGACAATCAAGGTAAAGATCTTAAAAAGTAAAAATGTTTGGCCTTCATTAGGCCTTAAGGAGAGTTCTATTCTTAAGTCAACCTGCTTTATATTCTATCTCTAATGAGATATTGCCAAGTGGCCACGTTGCCCTTGCTTCATTGTCTAAATCGATATTAGACAATCGAGGTAAAGATCTTAAAAACTAAAAATGTTTGGCCTTCATTAGGCCTTAAGGAGAGTTCTATTCTTAAGCGCCTGGTCGCCTGAAGTTGCATTGCAGCTCTCCTGCCTGGTTTGCAATTCACCCCGTAGCACCATCATTACAAGCAAAGAAGTGGTCAACCTGCTTTGGGAGAGGGTTTGAAATCTAGGGATCTCCATGGGTAGGGCGGTTGCTCGTCCTCGCCCATGATAACCAGAGATCTAATCGAATCCCACAATTTTTGAGGGAATACATCCAAAAAGTTTTGCCTCTCTAGGTGGCACGACTCAATATGATGACAACCTTTTCTCTCTAAGTTACCGGTTGGTTACCTGCTACATAGCAGGATAACACACCACGTGACCATGTCCTAAGCTAGAGTAGTTCGTCATCGCTGGTTCCAAATCAATGGGTCAAATGCTTCCAAGAAAAAGTCAAGACGAGGGAACAACCCTTCCAAGGAAAAGTTCAAGGAGAAAATTGTCCATCATAACTTTAAAGGGACCTCTCTCTCTCTCTCTCTCTCTCTCTCTCTCTCTCTCTCTCGGGCCTAAAATTGACGGGCATAGCAAATTTTTTTGAGCCAAGTAAAAACCGCAACTCCCTAGTTTGTTAAGTGACACATGTACAGGTATATCATACATTTTTATGTATGGGCCTGAAAATGGGCATGCTTATATAAAGTGACTTATTTGCATGTATGTCATATATGTTTATGTATAATGGTCATGAAAACGATTGGCGATTTTTGCATTCGAGCAACATGTCAAATGATGAGAAGATTTTTTAGAGCTTGTTTTGACAGGCAACATAGCTCTTGATAAGAAAAAAAGCAATCAAATTTAGGTCGCGAGATCTCTCTCTCTCTCTCTATATATATATATATATATTACAATCAATAGTCCTATGTTATCATGATAATGGCATACGTCAATCAACGAAGCCTTTGGGATGACGGCTAATTTGCCTCATGGTTCCAAATGTGATTGCTTTACCACTATATACAATTACATCATATACCCATTAATAAGTGCAGACACCATCAACCCATTCAACATTTGTAATCAAGCTGCATTTGGTTCCGCTTTATGGAAAACTTCATTAAGGGCAAGATTGCTGCAATTTGAACTTTTCCTTCAAGTATTTTCTATTTTGGAATCAAACATTGGGAGTAGATCTTTTGGCGTAAATTTGAATCACATTTTGTGATTTAATTGCTTCTTTTTCTTGCTCTATATTTCTTGCATTAGCATGAAGTTTACATAACATGTCTCTTCTATTTGATTCATTTTATAAGTATGATAATTAGCCGATTGCTTCACAAGAATTCTGTCCAAGATAGCAATTCGTATACTAGGTACCAAAAACTCCAAAAAAGAAATTTCTTCCATCCAAATGCTAGTTCATATGTTGTACAACCCATAACAACTTCATAGGAAGGGTTGTAGTCTCCATATTGCTGTAGGTAATCAACATCCCAATCATCACGCTCCATAGAGACCAACTTCGTTATTGGTTTTGACCATCCCATCCAATTGTAGATAAGGTGTATACTTGCTACACATAATCTAAAATGTGAGTAAAAAGCTAGCATATCACTTTGTTTATTTAATGTGTGTGCATTCTGTTTGTCTCTAGCACCATACATTTGAAAATTCACTTGGTAAATCTCCTTGCAAAATCTAGTTGAAACCTTCTCTGGCTAATGGACCTTGAATTTGCGGGTTCCTCTTCTGATCGTAAGTGTTTGAGCCACCTAGTTTTGATTAGTTGAGCTTGCCGCAGCCATGGTCTTCCTAACAACATTTAATAATCTTCTTACTTACCATTCAAAATGACAAAGGATATAACAAAAAAATACTTGCCACTTTAAACACGATTGCCGACATGAATCTGAAAGACCGCACTTAAGGTTGATTAGCCATCTAAACGGTAGTTGGCTTGAGAGATTCCTTCATTCATCCATATTTCTCACAAGGCTTGAGGTTAAGATTTCACTTTGAATTCACCATTGATTAATACATTATAATGACTCCATTGCATGTATGTACCGGATCCCTTGGTGGCGATTATCGCATACATGGTTGAGCAATCGGAGTTTGTACATGACATGCTTTAAGAATTAGCTACCAAAAGATCTCCAACTTAATATGCAATAGCAAGGGCAATAACTCCCAACTGCCTAGATTATTTCTATAATTGTTGCACCAACTGTGCTTATTGTGCAATAGCTTCTATATATCCCATCATTCGCATTGTGTCAATCCTTTCTAGTATATTATTATCCATAGTATGCCTTGCAATTCCCACTAGCTTCTTTCTTCTGCCTCCCGTGAAAGGTGAGCAAGTTCTAGTGGCACTACCTATTTCGCACTCTCATTTAGCTCAATCATTAATATGACTCTAAGTTGCAATACAACAATCATTGTATTGGCCAAAACCTCTGGAGTAAGAAATGTCTAAGGCATCATGGTGGGCTCTGTCTCCACCCACTCATTGTTTTTTTTAGTACATCAACTTGCTTAGTAATGACCTGTTTCAAAAACGCCTTCTGAATGGGTTTTGTTTCCATACCATATTATTTTCTTAACTACAAGAGCGATTTGAACACCAGACTCGACAAAGAAAATAGAAACCATATTAGTACGTAATGCCTTTGCCCTTTCCGATTTCTTCTGATCATATGCAGTCATGGTGCCAATTTCCTTCTTTCAAACCAAAATTATAATTTTGAATCGTATTGTAGTAATCACCTCTACCAAGCCCTTGTACAACACCATCACGACCCGCGTGGCCCTTGCAGTAAAAGGAAGGGTATTGCGGTGCATTATATTCTTGCTGCTTTTTTGCTTGCTATTCATAAGAATGTATCGTCCAAGGCCAAAGTTGGTGATATATTGTGATGTGATTTCTTGATGTTAAATCTTGAAGGATGACCCATCTGTTGCACTTGAGCGGATTTTGAATCTTGCTAGTGATGCATGTTGTTTGAATTATACCACCATGACTAGTTGAATGATTGCCTATCTAAGAATTGTCATACCAAAGCTCATTCATAGCACATTCCTTCCCACTTTGATTCTCATTTTGGTATTTGGTATAGAAGACGATGGAGGTAGGCACTCATGCCCTTCTTTGTGGAGTTCATGGTTTTTGCTGATTCTTGCAAGAGGAACGTCTTCCTCTTGTGAGCTATCATGCTCAATCATCAAAAATTTTGTCTAATTGGTCGGCCGAAACATACCTTTTGAAAGGTATTTTCCATTATTTGAATTAAATATTCCACTTGATTGTTCTCTTGGCTCTCCAGCTAGAAGGCGGTCGACCTCGTCACAGTCGTTACAAGCTACGTGACATTACCCTCCCTTAAGAAGAGTCCTCTTCCTCAAAACAAAATGGAAAACTCTCTTGGCAATTGCACTACGACATTCCCAAGTAGCTGCTTCTTCATCTATGTCTATCCATTTAACCAGTACCTCATGATACACTTTATTTTGGGTTTTTCTATCCCAATACCCTAGAATCCTTTCTAGTTTATGCGTATCTTTGGTGGTTCTTCAAATCTACAACCCAGTTGTAATGTAAATCCAATGGATAAGTAGGTTGTAAACCATCACATTGTCACACATTAGAATATTATTGACACACCAAACAAGTCTCTGAACAACGTCCCTATACATAACCTTCCACCAATAATGGTCCTTGATTTGGCCAAAATTAGCCCATACACCCTTGTGTCCAGCCCATAATCTTTCATGAAACTCTCTAAGTAAATAACCTAAGCCTTCTTATGGATCTTCTTGAAGTCATCATCACCCCAATTATCCTATTTAGTAAGTGTGCTAAGATAGCCACCTATTCTTAGCCACTCACCATTGTACATTGCATCCATTAACGCTTCAAAAACTTGAGCATAAGGCTGCAACAATTGGCATGAAGATGAGAAGATGTGTAAAACCTAAGACCAACATCACTTGTCATTGTCATCTTCTCCTCGTCTTCATACCTGTCCATAGATAACATGTCAGTAACTGGCCTATCTCTACCCACAATATGACAAAACTCAAGGTTCAAAGATTTAATAAATGAAATCCATCATAGCATAGTGATGTCCGATGTAGAGTAACTTGCTATCATCCCCAATAAAGGCAATCTAGGGTTGTTGCTACACCCAGAAGCTCCCTCTTTACCTATGGATAAACCCGTTGCCTCCCACTTGCAACTTCAGCCTCAAGCCTAACAACATACTTTTCACCTTCTCCATCATTTTTCCCAAAATCTCAACCAATCCCTATAGGATTAGTAACCACTTTCAAGATTACTGGTCTAGCACATTTGTAGTCCACTTCCCACAAGGTAGGAGCCTTGAGCAACATTTTTTTCAGCTTCCTAATAGCCTTAGTATGAAAATATTTCCATGCACATGTGACCCACGACTAGAACCACTTTAGCACCAAAAGTTGACTTAGGTCCTCAAAGGGTTATGACACCTCCAACCTTGAAAGGATAGCACCACAATTAAAAATAAGTTGAGCAACAAAACTTTGGCACCCCCTTTGATCGTTTGCTTCATCTTTAGCAATTTCTTCACAACCGTTAATAGGTAAAATGTCGATGGAAGGCATAGCAATATGAGAGATAAAGTCATGCAGTACCCTTCATTTCATTCGCCATGCGTGCTAATAAATTTGTAGCTCCTTGTGGCAAGGTACACATCCTCACCAATCCAAGTGGAGTACGCATAGTTGTAATATCTATACTCTCCAAAGAGAGCTGGAACTAGTTATAGCCTAAGTAGAGATCACCCATATAATAAATTATCCTCCCGACAAAGGCCTCTACAAACTCATCAACAATAGGACCATTATCACCATTTCAAGTAGCTACTTTATTGATTGGATGTATATTTTGTATCAACCTTAAAGCACTATTATTTTTAGGAACGATACACCATTGCTTAGAATATGGAGTAGAAGATGTTTCTAAAATACGCATAATTATCTTTCCGTGGAGCAAGTCAAATAAACTTTGAGAAGTGCCCCTTCGAAATTGGAATAGGACGTAGATTCCAAGGCATATATGGCACAATGAATATAAGCATAGGACCAACCACATTTGGATTAACATTTCCAATCTCATTTGGGTCAAAAGAAAAAGCCTTACCATACTTGATGGGCATTTCACGGAAGCACCTAATCTCATCATCTGCCAAAAACACATCCTCTCCAATCTTAAGCTCTTTAAAGTTTCTTCAGTAAACTTATATTCAATCTTGTTTGATCATGTAAAACTGGTCGTTGTGATGCTTTCTCCACCACTTTGTCACTACCCTCAGTTAGAGGAACTGCCACATGTCGCACCTTCTTAGCAACGGTTTTGTATTTTGTCTCTACATGCACTTCAACAACTTCATCCAAATCATCATTTACCTAAGAAATGAAATCATTCATGTTAAGTGAGTTCACTTTAACAAAATCAATCCCACTTTGAGATTGATCAATCACTTCCAATTTTGCTATCATGTCCACATACTCTCACTCCCCATCTCTCTCTCTCTCTCTCTCTCTCTCTCTCTCTCTCTCTCTTTCTATCACCCAAGTGTGGTAGATTGGTTATGACAATTCCCTCTTGAATAACAAATCTTGAGTACCTTTTTTAAAAAAAATTTCTCTTGACATTTGGACGGGTGGCTAAAACTCATGCCCAAAAGCCCCCTTTATTGATTTTTTATCTTGAAATTTAAGCGAGCTTCTAAATCTCATGCCCAAATGCCCCTATCAAATGTCAACCCTCAACATCATCAATATCAGTAAACATGTGCAATCTTTATGCAACGATATTGTAAGTGCACCCTTTTTGTTGAATTCTTATATTGACATTTTGACGTGCATCCAAATCTCAATCTTAGAAATCCCTCTTTGAAAGCAACACAAAAAGAAGAGATCTTTCCAAAATCATTGCATGCTAGAGACATGATATTTGAATAGTGGTTTAAATATTAACAACTTTTGGGGGCGATTCTCTTGTGGGGGCTTTACACACAACATTTTTCCTCCTACTTGCATTCCAAAAGCAACTCAAAATCTACAATGGTTTCAATTTCAACCTCTGCTAGTCAAGTGCATAAGAAACACTACAAGAGGCTATTCATATTAGCGACGCTCACACAGCGACGCTCAAAAAAAAAAATCTTGACGTCGCTATGAGCGTCGCAAATTTACTTGTAAATTTACGACGCTCATAGCGACGTCGGCTAAGCTAAAAAAATAACAGAGAGCGCCCAAAAACTCAGATCTCAGATCTGAGTTTTTCGGCGCCCTCAAGCAAGAGCAGGTAACGCTCTCCCTCTCTCTCTCTCTCTCTCTCTTTCTTCTCCACACACACACACACACACACACACACACACACACACACGCACGAGGAGAGGAAGGAGAGCCAGGTATGCTCCTTCCCTCTCCTCACTCTCATGTTCCCTTCCCCTCTTCCTCTCTCCCTCTCTCTCTCTCTCACACACACACACACATAGTGTTTTTGAGAGAGAGAGAGAGAGAGAGAGAGAGAGAGAGAGTATAAATATAAACAAAAACGCACACACACATACATAAACAAAGAATGCACACACACATTGAGAGAGGAAAAAAGAGAGAGAGAGAGCATGCATAAACAAAAAACGCACACATTGAGAGAGGAAAAGAGAGAGAGAACATGCATAAACAAAAAACTCACACATTGAGAGAGGAAAAGAGAGAGAAAGCATGCATAAACAAAAAAACGCACACACATTGAGAGAGAAAGAGAGAGAAACTAATTTAACGTCGTAGGAAACTAATTAAAATTAAAAGACCTAAAGATCTAGCCGACGAGGAGTTGAACTCAAGACCTATTATTCAAGAGGGAAAGGGCATAACCAATCTATCATACTTGGCATGGGTGATAGAAAAGTTATACCATTTATCTCTTTTTATTGGTACACACATCCACACACGCGCACACACACAAGAAGAAGAGAGTTATAACGTCGTAGAAAACTATCCTAAAAGACGTTAAAGATTAGATTAGATGTAAACTTACGTTAAATTAGATTTAGGTTTATTTAAGTTAAATTAGATTAGATTTAGGTTTATTTTTAGTTATATTTACGTTTATTTACGCTAGATTTAGATTTACGTTATATTAGATTATATTTAGGTCTCCATAAACTGCGATGCCTGCATGAAGCGGGTGAAGAAAGCCCTCAATGGAATATAGGGTATTGCTGCCTTCACTCATGGTGGGCTCCGTCGATCCAAAAGTACTGGTGAAATGTCTTCAGAAGATAGGGAAGAAGGTGGATCTTCAGGGCGGCAAGAGTCACTACATCCCCGACAATGACCATCTAGACAACCTCTAGTCATTCAACAGCAACTTCAAAGTTAGTAACAAGAGCAAGAACGGTCCAAAGGGCCAATTGCTGTCGTCAGATGTGGATGGAGATGAGGCAGCGTCACCGCCGGAAGTTAACTCTCACATCTTTAGTGATGAGAATGCCAACTCTTGCCGAGTTATGTGAAAAATAAGTTTTAAGGTTCTTATAATCCCTGTTAGTTTAGTTCTTTGTTTTTAATATAACATAATTTACGTTAGATTTAGATTTATGTTATATTAGATTAGACTTAGGTTTATTTAGGTTTACCCACACACACACACACACACACACACACATACACACAAGAAGAAGAGAGTTTTAACGTCGTAGGAAACTATCCCAAAAGACGTTAAAGATTAGGTTAGATGTAGACTTACGTTAAATGAGATTTAGGTTTATTTTTAGTTAGATTTACGCTTATTTACGTTAGATCGAGTCCACGCAAGAATTACTTACGGTTTAGGGTTTAGAGTTAGACGAACAGTGAAAAGATCTACTGTGAAAAGATGTTAAGATGTTGTGAAGTGCTACAGCTAGAGAAGAGGCAAAGGGGTTTTGTCCACTACATGAAGTATCATGTAGACGTGGGTCTGTAGATTTCTTGTACCCACAAATATAGGTATTGACCAATAAAGACGAGATTATAACCCGGTGGTTCTGATCTCCGTGCACCTCTAGACCGAGGTGTGCGGGGATTGGACATGACTAGAGAATGTGAGGTAGAGAGAGAGAGAGAGAGAGAGAGAGAGAGAGAGAGAGAGAGAGAGAGATAAGATGAAGAATGCCAATAGAATATTAAATTTGTTGTCCAGGTTATAAGATTTTTATCCTCATTATGAGTAGTGACGAGGATGTGGGACCGTCCAACCGAAACACCTATCTCTCAACGAGGGTCTTATGTCCTTGTAATCAATGCAAGCATGATGTGCGACGGACAAGACGTGTTTCTTTGCAGCACGTTCACGAATTTGGCGAGTTCGATCCATCTATTATAGATCGAGTTGTTGCCAATTATAACTCGTCGGACTCTGACGCTGGCCAACAAGCAGCAATCTTGCAACCCAATAGACGTGTTCGTAGGCGCTTTGGTCAAGCAGCATATGTGAGGCCACAAGATGTAGCCTCTGACAGCTCGGGGGATGATCATGCAGAGCACATTCCCAACGAGGCAATGTTTGAGCCCGAGATTGATGAAATGATCGAGACAATCATGGATTCAGAAAGGCTTATCTATGATGATATGAAAGTGAAGCCAATACGCCATTGTATAATGGAGCACGTATGTCTAGATTGAAAGCACTCCTGGTTCTTCTCAACATGCAGGCAAAGTTTGGATGGAGTGACACTAGCGTCACAGCGCTTTTCAGGTGATCTATTACAATTAGTTTACTTTAATAAAACTCTAAATGTATAATGATCTGATAGATTTTCACACGACTGTATCGTATTTTTATGTTGTGTAGATTGCTTAAAGAGCAGATACTACCAGCTGACAATGTGATGCCAGATTCCCGAGATGAAGCAAGAAAGATTTTGCGAAACTTGGGGATGGACTACAATTCTATCCATGCTTGTCCTAATGACTGCATTCTTTTCAGAGGGTAATGCATAGACATGGAGAAGTGTCCGAAATGTGATTCCGAAAGATATCGAGTAGATCTCCACGGGACAAAAATTCCACAAAAGGTTTTGCGACATTTTCCTCTGCTTCCTCGCATCAAGCATTTCTTCGAATGTAAGTCCATGGCCGCCCTAGCATCATGGCATAAGGAGAATAAATCTTCGGATGGTGTGCTACGAATTCCTGCAGATTGCGCAGCCTGGAAACATAAAGATGGAACATGGTCGGATTTTGCCAGGGAAGCTCGAAATTTGCGCTTAGGCCTGGCTATGGATGGAGTAAATCCATTTGGTCAAAGATCAACATCTTACAGTGTATGGCCCGTTGTCATCGTCAACTACAACATTCCCCCGTGGTTGACTATGAAGAAGGGGCACCTATGGCTAAGCTTGATTGTGCCAGGGCGATATAAAGTGGAGAATATGGATGTGTATCTTCGTCCACTATTGGAAGAGCTACAACAATTGTGGATTGGCATAGAGGTGGTGGATATGAGTCGATACACAGGACGACGGAATGCTTTGATCAGAGGCATTCTAATGTGGACCATGCATGACTATCGCGGGCTAATAGAATGCTCAGGTGATCTATTGACACTCCTCACTCAGACACTGTAAATCTTGTTTTTTTCCATAGTTGATCTATTATCATGTGTATACATGCAGGGCTTCAAACAAGCGCATACAGAGCATGTGTCACATGTGGACCTAGACTGAATGCACGTAGGGCGCCCTCACTGAAGAAGCAAATCTATGAAGGTCATCAAGCGTATCTTCCAGAGAATCATGTGTTACGCGATGGCTTTTTGGGAAGAGAGCCACCAAGGATGTCTGCACAAGCATGGTTAGAGCAGAAGGAGATGTGCGATGACGGATTGCCTCCAGGGATGAAGAGACTATCTCTATGGTACGAGTTACCATACTAGCCCCGACTCATGATCAATCACTTGCTCGATCCAATGCACATATTCAAGAATGTGGGTAATCTACTATGGGACCATCTGACCGGCAAGAAAGATACTTTGGGAGCCAGAGTTGACCTTAGAAATGTGGATCGTATGGAGCAATATTGGCCGCAAACAGCGTCTGATGGATCGATAAAACTCCCTAAAGCACCATGGATTTTCACAGGAGCCCAAGAACGCAAAGTAAAAGAGACCATTCAATCTTTGCGGACCCCCACTGGCGTAATGCACTCGCTCCGAACGTGTTTTACTAAAGAAGGAAAGCTTACCGGTTTGAAGTCACACGATTGGCATAAAATGTGTCAGGTACGTTCATAGTGGACTTTAATATCATTGCATAAAATGTGGACTTTAATATCATTGCTGCACATACTTTACAGTTTATTTAACCGATTGCCATTGAGGGATGTTTGTCTCTCGACATCCGTAACACAATCTACAAACTTGCAAAGCTGGTGCAATGGATCTCACCAAAGGAGATCAACGTAGACTCCATACCATTCGCCAGACTAAATGCTGCGGAGCTTGTGTGCATGTTTGAGAAACATTTTTCTACTACCATGCTAACCATTCAGGTGCATCTTCTTGTTCACATAGTTGATGAGGTGGAAATAGCTGGCACAGTTCATTTCAGATGGATGTTCTTCTTAGAACGTTTCATGAAAACGCTTAAGGGATATGTGCGTCAAAAGGCACGTCCGGAGGGTAGCATGGCAGAAGGTTGGTTGGTATCAGAGTCCCTAGTGTACATTGGAGAGTGGATAGATGGATTTGATAAAGCTCGGTACACGCTATGGCGAACCATAGATGATGAGCGCATATCTGGGATTGTCATGTGCAATCTCGGTGTTGAGAAGAAGACGACGGAAGATCTAGAGGCTAAAATCAACCGATTTTGCATGCTTCACAATCCAGTGATGCAAAAGTGGATTTCACAATATGAGGATGCAAAGCAAGAGCGACAAAGGGCACGAATCGAGTGGAGACGGGGAAGACGACCACCGATGCACTATCTGACGGTTCTGGAGAGCCTACCAACATTCATGAGCTTAAGATGGTTGCACAACCAATTGAAAAGCGCACAACAATGCGGTGACGAAGTGACTGAGGAAGAGTGGGAGTCCTCTCGGGGTTGCGCGACCAAGGTAAGTTTGCAATGTACGACTAGCTAGTGACTTTATTTCTAAACGTTTGAACGCCCACTCATAATCTTTGTTCGTTGTAGTATAAGTCATACACAACAGCATGGTGTAAAGGTCGACATTTTAGGGTGGAACGGATCGACAAAAAGCGTTTTACTCAAGATTGTGGAATCATGGAAAAATTTGAACAGTCTAGTCGACGACGTTCCTCTGATGCAGATCCTGTGGTGGCGGAACTCACTTACTTCGGCATGCTACAAGAGATTTTGAGGATCGATTACAGAGGATTTTTTGTCGACTTGTTCGACGTGCAATGGTTCAAGATAATCATGGAGGGTCGCATCGCTACTGTGCGTAGAGGAGAGTCTGGTTTTCTTGAGGTGGATTCTACTAAGAAATGGAATGACCTAAGAGACACTTTCGTACTACCCGAGCATTGTGAACAAGTAAGTATGTAAATAGTTAACATCCCCCTTTTACAAGTTATGTGCTTGAAAGCTCTCATGTAAGTTATGTGGCTCTGGCGGGTAATATTTCATCCTACAAAGTCTACATCAAACTGGTGGTACGTCATAGAGGTAGCCCCTCGTAGTGCAAGGATGTATGAAGGCTACCATGTGCCAATCAAAACGGCATCAATGGAGGAGATCAGAGAAGATGCTCAATCAGAAGCCACTGCGGTGATGCCAGACGAGCATCAAGATGCTACTACTCTATATGGGGTGCATGCAGAGGAGCTACAAAATGAAACAGAGGATATGTGTTTAAACGGAGAGCTCTATATAGATATAGGAAGTTATGCTGAGTTATGCGAGGATGAGAGAGAGATCTCTTAAAGCCACAAATATTGTATTTGAACAATTTTGCTCCGTGTTGTAAAAGCTCTGGCTCTCTAAGTACCTTCCATGGTGTATAACGCTCTTTTCTACTCGCGTTCACATCTTTTGATTGAAAATTCTGAGTTTTCAACTTGCCTCTTCTATCACTCAATTCATTGCGTCATTGTATTTATATGCGTCATTACGTCATTGTATTTAATGGTCTTTGCGTCATTGTCTACTCTATTCATTCAATATTAAGTTTAAATATTCGTGTGTTTAATGCAGGTATGGATGATGAGGAGTTTCTTTCTTCTTTGTCACCGCAGCAGAGACAGTGGTACGTGGAGCGTCATTGCTCTGGCGCATCATCGCGCGTTCCTACTCCATCCGCATCTCCCTCTCTTTCGGAGCATTCGGCGTGCTCCGAAGCTTCGGCGTCGACGAGACGAGCTTCACACTCGTCTAGACACCGGCACTCTAGTGGTGGCGGTGGCGGTTTTTGTGGGGATTCTGCCGCCGATGCCTCCACACCGCCTCGTGTTCGACGAGGCTCTTTACCCTCCCCTTCTTTGCCCGCCCCCACACCAGCCACATCATCGCCATCTGCGCCAGGTTTTGTGCGGATGACTGTTCCTAGCAGCTACACACCTCTACCTACTCCACCAGGAGCCACCCCACTCGACACTCCTCGCTTCGGGGCCCAGACGCCGGTGGAGACACCTGACGTCCTTACCCCCATCGACACGCCGCTAGAGACTCCTGCCGGGACACCCAGGTTCACGCGTCACCGGTCAGAGGGCTTGCCTTACTTCGTCGACTTCAGCGGCGGCATCATCATGGATGATGACGGCAAGAAGGTGATCTCGCGCATGCGTGGTCTTTGCTTTCAGCTGTTTAGACACTACATACTAAACAAATGGAGTGAAGTACCAAGTGATTTAAAAAACAGAGTCATCAGCATACTTCATGATGAGTTTCCCGTTCCAACACGGGATCAGCGCTTCAATGAAGACCTGATGAAGATTCGAATGCGCGAATACTGCAAACACAAGCGTTCCGAAGTGCAAAAAGCAATCAAGCATGGGTGGAACAGGCAGATTGGCTGGCCAAAGAAGATTGGAAGAATGCGAAGAAAGCAGCGCGCGAGAATCCCGACAAGTGGAAGCAACAAAAGGATGCAGCCAGAGCGCGAGTAGAGGCAGGGAGCTCGCACCACTTGGGGAGCGGTGGATGGGCATCATTTGAGGCCAATTTTGTAAGTGTTTTCGCATTGCTCTTTATGTTCGATAGTTTAGGGTTTATGAGTTTTTTAATTCTAACATAATGAAATCTTTGTATGTTTTGACAGTGGTCGATGACAGGACGTGATCCCACACTGTACGAGCGCGAGTACGCAGGCAGGAAGGGCTTAAACTCCCTGATGGACATTCTCAATTCTCGCGGCGGCATGGTTAGTATTAGGGTTTACTCTTTTCTATTTTTTGTATTGTTTTATAAATGTCGTTATATGTTTATACTTACTGAAAGCTGTCTTATTGTCTTTTTTTGCAGAATCCGACAGATACATCGCTTGGACGCGATGAGACGTCTGACTAGACGACGTCAGCTTAGCCGTAGCTAGATAGCATTAGTTTAGGGTTTCTCATAGCTTATGTATCATGAGACGGATTTTATACGTCTTTTTGAACCATGTATATTATTACATTTGTCACCGCAGTTCATTTTGCCAATCAATTCTTTATGCCTATGATGTTGTACAATTGTCATTATTACATTTGCCAATCATATCATTTTGCCTATGATGTGTACAATTGTCAATTTTACGCTTGTCAATTTTGCAAACAATGCGTCTTGTGGGTGACTATTTTGGGTCTATTATCTACCCTTGCACTTTTTTTAAAACGTGAATCAAGTACAATATGGTTGATGGGTGGCACGGCATTCAATGCCCTGTCACCAAAAAAAAATTCTCTCGGGCGTCGCTATAACCGTCGCTATTTATGGCTCTGTAGCGTCGCTATGAACGTCGCTATAGACTTTTGTTTAAACGTCGCTATAAGCGTCGCTCATAGCGACGCATATAGCGACGTCTATAGCGACGCTCTCGTAGCGATGCTATTAGCAACGGTTTTAGCGACGTCGGGGGTTATAAAAACCCAGTGTATTTCCGTCGCTAACAGCGTCACAAGAGCACACAACCTCTTGTAGTGAAAATAGAGAGAGATTGAGATTTGGATGAGAATTGTAGGGGATGATGAGAATTGAACAACCGTTCAAATCTCAATTCAAACTAGACTTGGGACCCTTTAACATCTCAAAAAAATACTAAAACCTAGGAAATTTGGACAACCAATATCAAATCTCATTCATGCTTAAACATGTGATTTGGATGGTTATCCAAATCTCGTAGACTTGTGACTCATAGATTTAGGACTCACATGTGTGTCCTTGTCAAAATATGATATGAAAATTTTGGTTTTTGAATTTTGACGAACTATCCAAATCTCAAACTCTTTAGTCAAAACTAAAAGTGGTGCTCTTGAGTTGTGCAAGTGCTATCTCAGGAGATTTGGACAATCGTCCAAATCTCAACCCTGGAAACCCCGCCTCATGAGATTTGGATGATCGTCTACATCCAAATAAGAGAAAAACACTTTCAAGAGACATTCAAATTTGAAGAGGCTTTGGGTGAAATTATCTTGCAAGGGCTATACGTACCATTTTTTGCTTCATTATAGCAAACGCAACACAAAAACTATTTTCACAAACCTCCTAACATACTAAGGCTTGCCCTTAGGAATCTACGTTTCATTTGAAGACACTCTCACCCCAAGGCAGGGTTATTATATCATTTTTTTATGGAGCAGGAATTTGGTAAATATCATGTGGTATTTTACTATTGAATATTGCATATGTACAATGGTATGGTTGTTCATTTAGCATTTTAGACAAGACAACCCAAAACTCATATGCCATTATTTTTTCCCCCTCCAAACACGACATCATGAGATTTTTAGATATGAATCTCTTGCACGAGCATTGTACACATGATGCAAGACATTTGGATGACCATCCAAACCTCAAGAGTTCTAAATTGTGACTATGCCTCCCTCATAATCAAGTTGCTACAAGTGGTAGAGGATCATGGATGGAGGCTATCTTTAAATATTAGTTGTTCATCTAATTATCACTTATAGCAATGCATCGAATAGTAGTAAATGTGCTCTTTTCTATACAATGGTCTAGAAAATATACTTGTTTTTTCTAGAAGGTATACTTGTTCTTTAATTCTTCTCTTGACATTTGGATGGGCAGCTAAATCTCATGCCCAAAAGCCCCTTTTTTTTAAAAAAAATTTCTTGACATTTGGATGGGTATCTAAATCTCATACCCAAAAGCCCCTTCTCAAATGTCAACCCTCAAACTTATCAATACTAGTACACATGCACTCTCTATGCAATGGGCACAAGTGTACACTTTTTTTCTTTGAGTTCTTCTATTTCCATTTGGACATGCATCCACATTTTATTCCTAGAAATCCCTCTTTAGAAGGAACACAAAAAAGAGATCTTTTGCAAAACCGTTGTATGCTAGAGGTATGATATTTAAACAGTGGTTTAAATCTTATAAACCGGGGGTGATTCTATGGTGTACTCTATACTCACATAGCTTTTTTTCTCCTATTGGCATTTCAAAATCAGCTCAAAAACTACAATGGTTCTAGTTTCAATCTCTATTAGTTAAGTTGTCAGGTTTCAAGTGCATAGGATAATAGGGAGAGATTGAGATCTGGACAAGAATACCAGGGAAAGATGAAATGTGGACAATTCTCCGAATCTCAATCCCAAGCTAGATTTGGGACTCTTACAATGTTTCAAAAATATTGAAACCTAGGGGATGAGATCTAGCCAACCAACCTCACATATGATTCATGCTTGAACATAAGATTTGGACGGTTGTGCAAATTGTGACTCACAAATTTAGGACTCACATCTATGTCCTTGTTAAAATATGAATATTATGGCTCTTGAATCTTAGCCAACCATCCAAATCTTAACCTCTGTAGACCAAAAAAAAAAAGTGGTGGCTCTTGAATTCTCCAAGTGCTACTTCATGAGATTTGGACGACGACCGTTCAAATCTTAGCCCTAGCAACTTCTCATAAGATTTAGACAACGATGTACATCACAATAGGAGAAAAGCAAAAGGAGAAAACTTTTAAGAGAATCATTGGCAAGAGATATTCAAATCTTAAGAGCCTTCGGGTGCAATTCTCTTGCAAGTGCTAGAAAATCCATTTTTTGCTTCATCATAGAAATTCAAAAGCAACACAAAAACCACTTTTGTAGACCTCCTAATGTAGAAAGTCTTGCCCTTAGAAAATCTCTATTTTATTTCAACATCCTTGATCTCACAATGGGGTTTTTGTATTATCTTTTTGTGCACTGGGAATTTTTTAAAGATCATGGGGCATTTAGCATTGAATCCTACAACTTTTTCGGCTAGAATATCTTTTTGTGGACTAAGAATTTTTGTAAAGATCATGTGGAAGTTACTATTGAATCATGTAGATTTTTGGAATAGTCTTGGAGAGTCTTTGCAAAGGTTTGGATAGTAGAGTGCTACCCTTGTCCTTATGTGACTTTCAGGTTCGACATACCACATACTAACTTTAGCAATGTCTAACAAGGGAAGGCTAGTATGGTGAACTATTATTGTCCTTGCTTAATTTGTGGTTTTTGATAATCAAAGAAAAAGAGTAGCTTATACAATGTTGAGAAATGCCTTTCTTTGCTCAACTTTCAAGATGGAAATTTTGATATTCCTCACATTGATTTTGGGAAGATAAAATAATATGTGTTTTACTTGCATGCAAAAGTCCTATGCAATAACGTGGTCCTATTGTTCAGTAGGCATTTTAGTCAAGGTACAAAGAGGATTAGATTTGCATGGATTTCCAAAACTCATATGCCACCATTGTTTGTTCCCTCAAAATATAGATACATGAAATGTTTAGATCTACAAAGATGGAATGCAAAGGATTGTACACAATACGCATGATATTTGGACAACCATCCAAATCTCAAGAGTTCTCAGGTGAAATTCTCTTAGCATGCCTCCCTAGTAATCAAGTTGCAAGGTTACAAGTGGCAAAAGGTCATGGGTCAAGGCTGTCTTTAAATATAATGTGGTTGTCTAAATATCACTTTTAATAACTACTCCAATAGTAGTAAATTTGTTGTTCTCTTTGCAATGCTCTTCAAAGTGAACCTTTTTTAACATTTGGACAAGCATCTACATCTCATAACCCAAAAGACCCTTGTTTCAATTTTTGTCTTGACATTTGGAAAGGCTCTATTTGCAGACTCATATTTGTGTAGTAACATATTGGGAACTGAAGTTGTATATGGGAACAATTCAGATGATTTGTATGTTGACATCATGAAGAACAAGTTTTCATGGTTAAATCACTTTGTTCTTTTTACCTTGTTTGGTTTGCATCTCGGTGTTTATAAACACTATCAATTAGGTATGAGAATGATGTCCTGTTTAGCTGTTGGGATTGTAATATGCATAAAAGTTATTTAGTCATTGATTCAAGGTGTATACACATAGAGAATAAACCAAGAAGACGTTTTTTGTAGCTTGAAAAAATCATAGGATTTTGGTTATGAAAGTTGCATTTATAGTGCTATCATGAATACTGTAAGTGATTTTTATGTTGCCCCTAGGACGATTAAGTTTTCACTGTAATCTCCTCTTTAGTTGTTGGGATTGTAATACACATAAAGATTATTAATTTGCTGGCTCGTGGTGTACATACATGGATAATAAACCTTAAATACCTTTTCCTCGACTTGAAGAAATCATAGGTTTTTTTGTTATGAAACTCACATTTATAGTTCTATCATAAACTTCAAGTGATTTTTATGTTGGCATGATGAAGGTTATGTTTCTATTGTTCAATCATTTCATGCTTTCTCCCTTGTTTGTTTTGTATCTTGGTGTTTTTCAACATCATCATTTAGATATGAGAATAATGTACTCTTTAGTTGTTGTGACTATGATGCTATGTAGTGTTTGCCTCAACGCATATTCATCATCTTGGGGGTGTACCTCTAAAAATTGTTTCAAAAAAGGGATTTATATTGAGATCTTAGGAAAAACCATTAATTTTGTTAAGAAAATGAAGCTATTTTATTACCCATAGATAAAGGATATTTTCTAATATAGATCATGTCATATAAATGAACCCCCAAATCACACATAGAGAATAAACGTATCATGATACCTTTTTTATCCACTTGCAAAAATCATTTAAGTTTTGGTTGTGAAAGGCAAATTTATAGTGCCATCAGGAGTACTTTTAGTGATGTATGTTGGCATCAAGAAGGTTATGTTTTCATGGTTTAATGACTTTGTCCTTGGTTCCTTGTTTGATTCGCATATCGACGTTTATCAATACCATAAACCAAATATAAGCATATTGTCCCTTTTGGATGTTGGGATCACACTGGGCGTAATAAGCTATCTAATCATTGCTTCAAAGAAGACCCTCAACACATAGAATAAATTTTTTCTCAACTCAAAAAATCATATGATTTTTGGGAATTGGGATTTTTCCATTTTATCTAATATGGTGTTAAAAGTCGAAGAAAGTGGGCATCCCTACTTCACCCCTGTAGTAGAGTGAATAGGGTCTGAAAGACCCTTTGCTGTCTATATTCTCCCTATAATTGTCTCATACAGTGCCATGATACACCATACAAGCCCCTGTGGAACTCGCAAGTCATGTAGTCACTGTATCAACTTGGCTCTTCGGAGTGTGCCAAAGGATTTGCGAAATTCCATAAAGCTACAATTATTCCTTCTCCCATGTGCTCTACCCTTGTCAATGATCTCTCTAAGCATGAAGATACGATCAAGTGTAGAGAAACCCCTCCTGAATCCAACTTGCCTTGAAGCTTGTACATCCCCTCTCTTTGCCCATCTACTCAACTCATGCTCAAGTATAGATGCATATAGCTTGGCCAATGAGTGGCCAATCATGATATTGGGATAGCTAGTTGGCATGGTTGGATCTCAAGACTTGAGTAGTGATACAATCATAGTACTACTCCAAATGTCAAGAAACCCCTCACACATGGCCATGTTGAACATGAAGTCCAAAAATTCATCAATATTATCCCTAGCATGTATGAAATGCTTTGCCACTATACCTTCATGATAATATGCCCTCCCTGTGTGCAATCTATCAATGGTTTGACTCACCATTTCTGTTGTGAAGAAAGTAGAAGTGGGAGGACACGACTTTGGTGGGTCTAGCAATGGTAACTCCTTTGCTATTGAGGATGCATATTGTGCTCATGTCTTTATAGAAGTAATAACTAGAGAGGGTGAGTACTCTATAAAGAGTCATCAAGCCTCCCTACTAGAGTCCTAGCTCAAGAGTATTTGATAAATATTTCTCTCAAGTTGGTCTAAGCAAGGTCTCCTTTTTGTCGTATAAGGTGACAAAGAGTGTACACAACTACCCATGTGTGGTCTCTCCCAAAGACACCTCTCTTTGTAGTTGGGATCTTGTCTCTTGACACCCATAATCATACCAACTATTCTGAGGCATGATCCTAGGTCGTGGTCTCCTCCTAGTAGACAAAGAGTGGGAAAAAGTTGTAACTCCTGTTGTGTGAATCATCTCTATCAATATTTGGGTGAGCTTTGACAAGGGTCTATGGGGATTCACCCCTACTAGAAGACTAGATATCTCTTTCATATACACTTCATCTATCTCTCTGCATAAGTGGTATCTTGGATGGAAATGTGTTGCATGATGAAAGCCACCAATAGTGTAAGAAAGATATTTGAGCAAGATCTTCAACCACTCCAACATGGGAGGGAGGGAGAGAGAGAGAGAGAGAGAGAGAGAGAGAGAGAGAGAGAGAGAGAGAGAGAACCCATGTGAAGGACATGGAATGGGAGTCGTTCCACCCCTAGTTGCACTAGCCCCAAAGACTAGAATCCCTTTTGATATTTCTTTATTATTGATTCACCGAAGTACAACTCTTGAGGGTCCAACTTGATTCAAGAATCCATGTCCACATGAACTGGAGAAATGTCCCTTTGGGTGCTTACAAGGGATGTCAAAAGCAGAGCCCCAAAAATATTCAGTTCTAAAAGCATTAAGATCCAACAACATCTAATTTTGTCTAAAAGCTAGCGTGAAATCTACCAACATATTTTGTAAAAACATATACACGTTGCCACATTAGCATGCCAACAAAATTTATAAAAAATCTATACTACAATGGGGTGTATGCATGGTAATGTGTACCCACTTTTAGGAGTTTCCCCACGATGACCGCCAAAATAGGTTTGTTTTTTGACACTACTATGAACATTTGACTTGCTTGCACTTACTTTAAAGAGGTAAGGTTTGGTAGCCACACAAAACACATAGTGTTAAACACAATGGGAAGCTTTGATCTTTAATTTTTTGCACCAAAATGGAAATTTTAGTGTGCAAGGCCTACTCTAGTTCAATTTTTCACACCCTATCACAACATTTTGACCCTAAAAAAAGGGGGTTTATATATATCTGGTCCCTAATGTAATCTAATAAAGGATAAATCTTGAAAAGATCAAACCAATCCGTATATGAAGCTAATTTATATAAAATATTAATTATCTCTTGAGTTAAACAAAAAACGTTCCAAATGTTTCATTTGTCATCCAATAATTTCTAAACAAATAGAGTTTTAGTATTAATTTATAATATTATAAACATTATATTAAAAATAAAATTAATTTAGTTTTAGTGACATTTAAATAGTTATATAGAATTACCTTGACTTTCGATTTATTTAAAACAAACTTTGAAAGTTAAAATAAATGACCTGACTATTGAGGTGTCCATGCATGGATGACATGGTTGTCTATGTGGCGAGGTGGTGTGGATGATTGATGACATGGATTGCATAGGTGGAAAGATGAGGTGGTGGATGGGATCCCCTCCATGTCATACGATGACATGTCAAAATGGTGACATGGATTGATTAGGTGACAAAAAGGTAGATGATGAGTTGGAGAGGTGGTGATGATGAGTCGGAGAGGTGATACCCATATGATACACACAACAAACGATAACCCAAAAAGAAAACCATTTTATCTATATCTGCCTATGCGGTCCAGGTTGACTAACCATATATCCTCACATGAGTTTATGGACATCTAATAATTGAAATAAACTCACCAAGATAAACCATAAATCATACATAAATGGATCGATTAACTCATGATGTCGTATGGTAGTCCCTCTTGGCAACACCCCTACACGTGTAGGTAAACCCGATTATGGAAGGTTTAATAACTCACATACCCAAGGTGATAATGGAGACCAAAATACATTTATCATCAATTTTAATCAAGATTCTCAATTGGCTAAGTGGGTTTGCCCATCTGGTGAATCTATATAGTGGTTCTCCAAGGAGCCTGGGTCCAAAATTTTGACTAAGTGCAATGGGCAGCAAACTGGTTTTTGACCATATCTCTTAGCTCGTGCGTGATTTTCACATGACACCAAAAAGGTAAAATTTTCTAAATGATGTTTTTTTATCTCTACTTTAAAGGGTTCGGGCTGATTCATGACCACAAAAGTGCTCCTACCGCTTCTATGACGCGAAACAAAAAGCGCTTTTTATGCACGCACGTGATCATAAACACATCATGTGCATAAATCAACGTGTTAAACATGATAAAATAATGGTGCGAAAACTTCATACGCACTCAAAAAATCTATACATACACTCGTATATGAAAAAACAATCACTGAGAGGGTGTCTACTTAGAAAAACTACATAGAGAGAGAGAGATGATGATGGATATGGAGTTTAGAGCTTCTCATCATGCTTTAGAATTGATAAGGAGTTGTCAAAAGGCTTCTTCATTTGCCGCAAGAGAGCGGTGATGAGAGCTACGTAGAATTTTTCACCACAAGAGCTTTCAGAGAGCGCGTACACTGTGAAACGAGAGAGGAGATAGTAAGCAAATAGAGAGAGAGTATCCTTCTTCTTCTTCTTATTCTTCTTCCCATAAGCGAGAGAGAAGAGCTTATGGATATGGTGATGAAGAGATTGCACCACTCCATATAACAGCTAAGTATTGCCTTGCGGTAGCAGACGCAACAGACGACAGTGAAAACTAAGCACTGTAAGTGAATTTATAGGCATGGGACAAAGCTGAAGTGAGACCCAAGCCAAAAACTAGCGCTAGTTTTTTAGCCAAGATTAGCTGCAAGCTTTTGGGCACTTTACTAAAAACATGGCTTGGCTTTTGGTGGTCAACTCTCCCACTTACGATTCAATTTTTACAGTAAAACTTACCAAATGAACATCCGGCCAACTAATGAAACCTTGACTAGACTATACCACACCGTGACGTCCCAACGTAATTATGACTTTCCCGTACTGTCCCGATGTATTTACGGTACTCCTTTTTATAAAAATTATTCTCGTAAAAATCCCGTGTAGTCCTTGTGTTTCTCTGAGTGATCATTTTTAAATTCGAGGGAGACTAAAGTTAATACTTTTATGCTTAGGTCATCCTAAAAAGCACATTGCTTTTTCAAAAACGCCAGATTTCACGGTTGTTTCTTTGATTTCGCTTCCAGGTTCTTTTACCTTTTCTTGGAATAGCTATTTTGCTTTCTCCTCAATCTCAGCTCTTTGTTTCTATTTTCTCAACTCATACCTTTTGCTTCTGCTTCTTTTGGTCTTTTGAGAGGCAACTTTTGTATTCTCCGAATCATCAGAGGAGTTATGTTTCTTTTTCTTAGCCTGAGCTCTAGTGATTACCTTGATTGCAACAATCGGTTCACTCTCAGATGAGCTACTAGGTATCACTTGGACTATATTTACTACTGTTTTTCCCTTGTTTAAAGGATTTTTAGGACAATCTTCTGGGAAGTGTCCTCCCTTTTTGCAAAATTGTATGCAATAAGCTTCAATTGGCTTGAGGTTTTTGTCAGGCTCTGGGCATTCATTTTTCCAATGATCATCTACACCACAGTTGTGACAATTTTCCATTCTTGGCTTAATAATGGGTCTTACCATAGGAGGTCTAATACCTTGATTTGCTACATAATACACTGGTGCGAGCTCTAGTGGAGAATAAGTCACAAGTTCTTCCATTGGTGGTGGATGTAAATTATACCAATCTCCTTCTACCATTACTGTAGATGGACTAGGCTCAACATAGGATGTAACAGGCACTAGTGCTTGCTCATCTATGACTCCTTCTGAATACATGTACTTTACAAGCACTACCTTATGTCCTGGATACGGAGGTTTTTGACCCAACACGGGTTGAGGTCTTTCCATACCCATCGGTGGTCTTTGAGCTGGTGCCACGTTAGGTTGGTATCTGTACATGGGTTGTCCTTGGGGCCTCATGGGTACGTACTGAACATTCCCATCATACTTTGGGCCGTAGTAGCACTCATTGGTCTCATGGTTGGTCCAATTTTCCTTGATTTCACACCTTTTTTGTGGCCTAATTGGTTGGTCCTGTTGAGGCATCCCTTGTCCTGGTCCCCTCATAGGTGTGTTTTGCATGTTATTCATCATGGCATTTATCCTTTTATGCATGTCTTCTATGACTGAAAGCGGTGTTGCAGCAGCCGTTCCCACTTGTGTTGGTTTAGTGGATGATGTTTTCTCACTTTGATTATCCTTAGGGACATCTTCTTCATTGAAAATATCACAATTGTCTCCTAAGTCAATCGCATCTGATACACACGCTTCTGGGTGAAAGCATGTTAACCTGTCATGCTTTTTCATGTCCCGGACAATGCTAACTAGCACAATAACTTGAGCTATATCTCCAAGATCTATGACATATGATATATCAATAGAAAGCACTTGAAACAAGGAATCCAAATGTACAACCTCTGACAAATTTTGATATTATTTGTAAAAAAATTACCGGATGCCCAACTTTTCGAAGATGTGCTAACTTGAAGCTGCTAACTAGCACAAAAAGCGCGACAGGTTAACATGCTTTCACCCTTCTAGGGTTGTATGCTTCTTGCTATATAGTATAGCATGAAGTTCTTTGTTTAGTAGTCTCTCTAGAAACAATGATACTAGTTGTTATTATGCAGGTATCTCTAGCTCAGGGCATCTGGCAATGTATTGTTTCATTCGAATTTCACAATCCCTAACAGACTCACCTTGTTTTTGTTTAAAGGTGTAGATTTGAGCTACAATATTGTGTTTGATCCCCGTTTTGGAACAAGAAGCTACAAATCCTTGATCTAACGTGTTCAAGTCCATGATTGACCGTGGTGGAATGTTTTGGAACCATGTCAATGCTTTTCCTTCTAATGTCATTCCAAACCCCTTGAATTGAGTATGGAAATTGACTATCCGTTCTGCTCTTAGCACTTGCTTAAAGCTTGCTAAGTCGTCATATGGATCCCCAGATCCGCGGTATTTTTTGACCCATTTCTAAAAATCAAGCTGGTTTGATGCATCTATTTGATTCAACTCCGAGTCTTCTGGCAATTGGTCTTGTTCCGAGTCCTTCAAACCAGTCTGTTGAAAATAGTGACTCATGTAGCCCTGGACTAGCCTTAGTGTCTGGTTTCTGGTTTCTTAACATTACTCTTAGAAGATCTCTCACGGTGTTCATCTTTTGGAGTATCTGGTCCTTGACCCAAGATCCAATCCCTTATGGAATATCCTTGATATATGGTTTGTTCCACCTTCTCAGGATTCATCATAACAAAGTTGTTGTTATAACAATCCCTAAACAAGTCGGCTGGTAGATCTGATGGTCCTTTTTCTTTGATCTTGAAGATATAGATGATCTTCATGGCCGTCAGTTGTTCTGATTTGTCATGTGAAGTCCATAGGAGATCTTTTACGTTTTTATCCTCCCAACCGATCCTAGGATTATCTACACTAAGCTGCTTCAAAGGCTTCAAATCTACTTGATCGTATCCCTCGAATTCTAAAGTAGGTGGTCCTTCTTTTGCGGCCATACTTGGAATTATGATATTTACTTATAACCCCCATTTGTCTATCATGTCAAGGTTTTCGACTTGTAAATACTGAGTTCTATTTGGATCTATGTACATTTTTCCTTGTTTGTTTGCCTTAATCTCTTCTTCAAACTCAATACCATGGTCATCAATACGAATATCATACTCTTCATTAGAATCTAGGTAAACATGCGCTCCATGATGATTAGTCTTATAAAAAGAGAGTATATGCTTATAACGCATTGTCGTTCCGGTTTCCTAGTGAGACGAATAAGAAGACATTTCGGACCTTGAATCAGAAAAAGTATCTGAGACTTTGTCCGGAATAGTGTGCAAGGAATTGCCTTGATTCACGCTTTCTTCAGTAAATACTCTAATGGAGGTTTTCCCAAATATGCCTTGATTTCCTAGTACACGACTAGATCTAAGGTTCATAAAGACTTATGAAGCCCTGGATAGAGTACTTACCTTTGGATTGACTCGTTGCCTATTTCTTCCACTTGACTGGATTGCACTTTCTGTCAAGGTACCAATTCCTCATATGCAACCTGATTCCTGTACAAATTTGATCAAGTTCGCTATTCTTTCACAAAAACAGTATAATTTTTGCTAACTATTGTGATTGGTCTATGTATATCACTTCAATTTGAGTTAATTCAGTCAGTAGTTGAGATTTTCAAACTCAACTTTGGCAAAAATTCAAAGGACTAATCTGCAACCTGGAAACTGAGTGGAACATGTACCAATTTGGATCCAATTGAACCCAAAATTGCGCTTTGTGTTATGCTAGTCTATCACTGTACAAGTTCAAAAGTAAAAAATGATGGCTCTATCTAGCAATAGTAAATAATCACGATTATTTACTTTTGTCAACTTTTTACACTTTTTGCCTTGTTTTGCCAAGTATACAACCTGTTAAGGTCCTTGGACAAGTTTCAACAAATTTGGACATAATCTGTTCAAGTTTATCAATTGTTTCGTGTCCGCAAACTCTGAATTCAACAATCTGGCATAAGTCTCACTTTTGTGATCTAAATTTCACCAAAATTGATTTGTGAGGTCTACTTGCTATGCTTGACCTTTTGGTATGCTCAAATGTGCAAGACTGTCAATTTTTGGAGGATATATAAATAATCACGATTATTTACTCCATCTATATTTTTGTAAGTTTTTGTTCCAACCTTTACACAGATTTGTTAAGAACCTCAAGTTAAGGTCCCTAGACAAGTTTCAACAAATTTGGACAAGTTTTGGTGAAGTGGTCATCAGTTTTCGGTTCGCGGACTAACTTTCCAAATTTGGTCGCAATTTACAATCCAATGATCCAAATCTTACCAAATTTGGTTTGTGGACTTATTACAACATGGTAAACCTAGTGGTATGCCAACTTCGTCAAAAAAGTTGAAAAATGGGGCGGATGTATCCTGATTATTTATAACTGTCAACTTTTTGCATCTTTTTGGTCAACTGAGCATGAACACATGTTTATCACATCAATATAAGCCTATAAATCAAAATTCATCAAGTTTGGATAAATGTTTTTCCCAATTTACACTTAAGATTCAAAAAGTCAGTACAAACTTTAGTTGTTACCCAATTTTTTGCCAGTTTGGTGATCCAAATCTTTTGTGCCTTTACAAAAGTTGTTTGTACACATGCAATGAGTCAGTGGTATGAACCTTGGTCAAATCTGAGCTAAAAGTTAATAATTGTGATTATTAGCTTCACGCTTGAAATGAATCAATTTTTGCACTTTTTTGAAGGACAGTCCTTTTATGAGTTATTTTAAGCCTATGAATTAAGTCAAAACTTAATTTGGCCTAAAATGTCAAGAAAAAGTAAATAATCTGAGTTTTGGTCAACTCTTGAAATTCATACCTCAAAGTGTCCTTGAGCTTACCCACTGGTTCATACAACTTTAAGCTTACTCCCCAGTCGGATTGAGTGGTTTGGAGTCTTTTCGTGCTATTTGGAGTTTTAAGACCTGAAATTTTGCAACTTCAAATACAACTCATAGTGATTCTTTAAGAGAGAGCAATGTTCTGAAATCCACCTCGGATCCTACTTACCCTACTCCTAGGTTCTCATGCAAAGGGGTTGTGGAAAGTGTCCACAGACACTCGTTTTCTTGTTTTTTATGGTTTTTTGAGCTTTGATCTTAAGACTTGTCTCGTCTATCAATCAATCTCAAAATTCTAATTTAGTTCTACAATCCTAAAGGTACTCAACGAGTACAACTTACCTCCAAGCTACCTCTTCACATCAAAAGACGACAATCTTAGGCTATGCGATTTCTAAAAAAAAGTGACTAAAATCACCAAAAGCCAATCGCTCATCGACAAACAAATCACATCCGTTACAGTATCAAATGACGTCCAAATATAACGAAACTTCTAGGACAAGTTTATAAGACCTAAGCACACATACTTATGGTTTCAAACCCCACTTTAGGTCAAGTGCCAAAATCGCAATTATTAACAGAAGTGGATTTTTGACCTAGTCATTTTTGATCCAGAATGCATCTAAATGCTTAGGAATGATGCCCCAATACCCTGCCTATGCTTAGTTTTTGATTGTGAAGTGTATATTCTTACTTATAATGAAATTAGGCCGTGGGTCTACGATGCCAAATGCTACGAATTACTGTGATGTATTTACGTCAATGCGTAGAGCTCTTACCTGCGGTTGCAATGCGACAAATGCGACTGCAATGTGACAACCGAGGAGGGAGTAGGAAGCGCGAGAAGGAGAGAGGTGAGCGCTGTTAGCTCACGCTGTATTTCATCATCCAAAAAAACTTCTAAATAACTTACAAAAATTGGCTTTTATATGTTAGCCAAGGTTTTTGGTGGTCAAAACTAATGATCTGGGAGCTCTAACTAAAGATAGGCAATGACTAGTCAATATAATCTGGAAGCTTGTAGCCCCGGCTCATCAATTACAAGGTTTATCCAAAAAATAGGAGTTACAATATTCCCTATTTATAAAAAATAATAAATATTTTACAATGAGAGCTCCAAAAAATGGTATTCGTGGTATCTGTGTTAGCTTGCTACTAACAGAGAAAAATATTTACTATCTATTTGATACCACTCTGGAGTATATTAAAGTACTTACAAAGTGTTTTTGATTATGGGAAGCACCTCAGCTCATGTGAGTATGGACATAGCTTAATATCAAATGCTCTCAATAACAATTCAATTTAGTTCAAAGTGCAAGCCACAATATAAGAGATGGCTGGGTTCATAGCTCAAAAGATAACATGAAAAAAAGAAAAACATGGAGGGATTGGATGTACGTACATGGATGATGTACTGCATTTGAAAATATATATACCAGTTTGTACGTGGGGACAGAGGTACAAGTAGGAGAAAGCAGTAACTATCAAACTTACACCAAAGTATAGCTAACAAATTCAAAGTATGTTAATTTTGTGTTAATGATTGGCCATGAAATAAAAGAATATTTTGCCTATCTAGAATTTGATTTGATATAAGTATTTAATTGCACATTTAGAATGTACAATTTTGGCATCTTGACTTGACAATGGCAATGTTAAAAATAAATAAAACTGGAGCACAATATGGACTAGTGTAAAGGACACTGACTAGTGTTTAGTTAGGATATCACAAAAATCCATCATGTAAAGGCCATACTATAAACAGTAGATTGGTCCAACAAAAACACAACGCAAAATTAATTTGATCGTAGCTTCTCTTTCCTAGAAGTCTCCATTTACGACATGCATTATTTTTAGTTAGACATAAAATTAGGAAAGATAATCTAGGTTGTTTGTGCATCAAGAGAATGCTTGGCAAAACCACATACTTAAGTTTCTTGTTTAAACTTGTAGTAGGTACTATGGGAGCTTATAGCTTGTAAAAATTACCTAAATGAAGCTAAACAACGCCTTGAAAGTCAGATAATGTAGACCACACGAGGTATCGCCCTATCATTAAAAACTAGGGTGAAGTAAATGTTGAATTAGCTTGAATAAAAGAAGAAGGATCCATCAAGTAGAGATTTCGGTTTGTGCATTAACAAGACACTCTTGATGTGTGTGTGTGTATGTGTATGCATATAGCATTCAAATTGACAAGTGAGTGTGTGTGTGTGTGGGTGCCAAAAAAGCATTTACTTGCGAGGTTGTGAACAGTTGAATACAAAGGTAGGGCCCGCAGTTTGGTTAAGGGGGAAAAAAGAGAGAGAAAAGGAAATGAAATGTTATATTAACCATCTTAAAAATGTACAATTATGTATGAGAACAAACTGATACAATTCTTGTGTATCAATTCCAATGCCTGGGTACAAACAATAATAAAAATAAAAATAAAATAAAATGAAGTACAATGAAAGACTAAAAGTGTAAAACCAAAACCTAAAACTGTGATGAAAATCAATATCATCATTGTCAATGCTTGAGAATGCTCGACAAAGGGAATTTGTCAAAGAAAGTAGTGCATCAGGCACTGAAGAGAGTCATCAATGTCCGCCTCTATAGGTAGGCTTACTTGGAGGGGGGAGATCAGAGAGAGAGAAACTGATCCTAGAACTTAAGGAGATAAAAATACCTTCAGTATACTAGATTAAGAGAAACATAAAAACACTCAACCAAGATACATAGCAACTAAATGCAGGTTTTACAATCATATAGGTTATTCCGGGAGTGGGAAAAAATGATCAATTCTATGATACGTTGCATGAGAGTTTCTCATGCATAAACCACTAATTGTGTTTTCCAAAACGTCTGTTGAGGGTCTCCAAGCTCAGTCGGACATTAATAAACACACAATGAGAAGAACTAGACCACTTGGTGAAAGACCACTAGTGGTAGTGCTCCTATTGTGCTCTACTAAATGATGCCTCTTACTGAGCTCAATCCTTGTATTAGATGATTTATATATGTGCAAAAACAAGGAAGCTGGTTGAAATGGAGGATGGCATGTGGCGGTCATAAAGAGAGTGAGCCTCTGATGGTTTGTGGATGCTACGTCTATGAGCCAAAATTTGGTCACAAAGCTAGTTGTAGTTATGAGAAATCTTTAGAGACACTATGTTTTTGAACACATTGTGATCGTTGTTTGGTAGGGTGCCAATGAGATGGTTGAAGGATAAATCTATTGTCAGCAAGCTGCCTAAGAAGCTGATTGTCACAAAGATCTAGGAGCTTTAGTCCTTGCAATTGACCAAGCTCTAGCAAAATTCTATCACCGATGCAATTTGAAAACATAGATAACTGAATCAGGCTGGTAGCATTGATCAAGCTCAGATCAAGGGACAATAGCGTGAAAACCGAAAAGGTGATTTATGTCCAGGTTTAGTATCTGTAGATTCTTTATGTTTGTGATCTTGGTTGGAATAAAACCTGCTCAACTGATATTTTAACACTCCACCATCAGAAGGTAACACATCCCTTCTCGCACTTGACGGTCCTCCTCTTCCCCAAATCTTGTGCTCCCCTCTCTGCATGTCCTGAAGGCCCCCCTTTGGTGACCACCTTTGCCCTATTACATCTGGTAGGCCTTAATACTTATGGCCTTAGCTCCCTGCACTCCTCCAAGCTAACATTTCTCTTCTTTCGGATCACCCCCCCCCCCCCCCCCCCCCCCCCCCCCCCCCCCCCCCCCCCCCCCCCCCCACCCCCCTTCCCTTGTCAATCACCCAACTTCACCTCCTTTGCCCTGATCACGGACACCTACAAATGGCCCCCTCCAGTTGTTCTCCTCTGTCTTGTTCATGGACAACCCTTTGGCTTCAACATGCAACTCTTGGAGCTTTCAAGATCAAAGTCTGCAATGCTTGTGCAATTTCCCAAACTAGCCTGTTGTCGAGGAATCGCGTTTGAAGCTTTCCCAAGAATTCAATCTCATCAGGGATGTGGCCTGAGAGCTAGTTTGTGTTGAGGTCTAGATCAACAAGGATCATGCAATTACCCAAGCTGCAAGGGATGATGCTTGCAATGGGATACGTGATGCATGATGGTGGTTGGTTGGCTGGTCCCAGAAACCAGAGAGAGTGAGAGAGAGCAAGGGAGGGTCACGGGTTTTGGTTGGTCCAGAATTGGGAATTGCCTGGCAGAGAGAGGGAAGAAATCTAGGTGTGATGTAGACACACGCAATTGATTGCTGGCCCCATGGTAAGTGGGGCGGGGGGAAAGGACGATCGTATGGTAACAAACCAAAGGGTCTGGTGGCTGGAAGAAACAATTGATTTTCTGCATGGAGCCCCAAAGGTTGGTGTGATTTGGAGATTGCATGGCGTGGTAACCGTTGGTTGATTAGCTTGACCCTGAGGCTTGACCACTAGAGACAAAAAGGGGCTGGGTGGTTGTTTGGAAGTTGCTTGACGCATGTTATTTATTGTGCGGTAGGCTACGGAACTCACCCTGTGTTGCTGAGTGGGGCTACGGATCTTCATGGGCTGTCGCTTCAGCCAATATCGCTCCTACTGGTGCGTGAGGGATGAAAATAGACTACCGACGTCCAGGTCTCTCATCTATGCATGCTGAACTAGGAGCCATACTCAAGAGGCACTTGGGATTGGTTCCCACGAACAGAAGTTATATCAAAAATTTATGAATAAAGCATCTTAAGCTCAAAATTGGACGGACGGGTTTGGTTCTTAGAGGATTTTTCTAAAGACATCAAGTCTAATCTATAGCCTTTCCTCTTTTGTCAAGAGTGATTCTCCATACTTATAAGTCCCATCCCTATTCCTTTCATATTTATACAATCTTGAGTATTATACACCAAAAAACACTCCAATTTTTCCAATTGCTCCTTCAGATTGCTATCCTATAACATTTTTTAAAAATACGCTTTTCTTTATTCTCCTTCTTCTACAATCTCTATCTTTGCTTCATTCCGATTCACCTTAATCGAGGTCTTAATTGATCTAAACAAGTGCTAATTTTATATTACATCATGATCTAATTAGTACTTTTAATATCCTTTCTAATGCTATATACTATTCCCCTTTTTTGTACTTGAGTATCTCCATATGCTTTAGTTTAAGTCGTAAAATGACTTGCATTGGTGGCTAGTGTGGCAACTTGATCAATTTCCCCTTCGGTTGGATGTGCATTGAAATCAAGGTTTTGCATGGCATTGAATATTGAGCTTGTGGTCTCGTTGACTGCATGGAGAGCGTCCATATAGTTGTGTGCACTCTGTGTTGTGCATACATCATTCATAGAATATAGACTGTTGCATACACATTGTTGATGGGGTCACAGGGAGGGGGTTGAACATGATGATTGTGTTGTCCGTAATTTTCCCTGAGCATGGTAAATATGTGAATGAGACAAAACTAAAGGAATAACTTTAGAAAATAGATACTTAATTAGCGTGACTTGCACATGAATGAATGAACGAGACTAGTGTTCTTCTGGCTATTTATAAAAAAACCCAAGCGTCTTTACTTCAAAGGTCATTCACACCATGCAATATTTTCACTTAGAATATTACAAAGAAGAAAAAACCACTAGAATATTAACCACCATCGATTGACTTGCCTTCAAAAATTAAACATAGTTACAAAAAAACAAAAACATAGTGGCAAACACATAGCAGACTGTGCAAAAATTAAAACATAGTATGACCAACCAGTAAGTTCAGGTGTGTCATTACATAGAGAATAAGTTATTATATTTGTAGTAATCAATACAAGTCGGGATTTAGGTTCCCGATGGCCGCAAATCCTGTGAGGGTTGCACTACTAGGTCGTGTGTAGGTGGGGAGCCCATGGGCAGTGTGGAAAATAGTGGCCGATAGAGCGGTTGACCATAGGTTGGCCAGTCCGGAACTATGGCTGAAGGTCTACTCGAAGGAGGAGCACATGGCACATTTAACTCTTGGCGATGTCATAAAGGAGAAGGGGGTGGCTGTGACTGTGCTCTACGTGATACCTCGCCCACATAAAGAGTCGATCCTAGACTAGTAGGAAGCCACTGTTGTGGTTGAATACGTGCCAAAAACTAGTTCTTGTTTCGGTCAATGCTGATGTAATGTCATTGTAGACACTCGCACTCCATTGCCAAGCCACCACAACTTGCAAGACTATTTAAAATTGCATCCCCAACCTTTGTGAAGGTAACTAGCAACCACCTATTTTTAAAAGCACAAACATTAGCAAACATTTCAATGGCACATTAGCAGACTAGTTCAATGGAAAAAATTGAGCATAAAAGTGTCCTTGTTGACTTACCAAGCAAAGAACTTGCTCTTCTCCACTCTATGCCAAAATGATGCTCTAAGGGCATCTAGCATCCAAGTCCCTAGTGGCTCTCAGATCATGTCACAATCAAACTCGAACCCATCGTTGACAGCTGCTACATCTCCTGCTTAAGGATCATATAGTGGAATCACTGGAAGGCCTTCAAATTTACGTGTGAACATGACCAAAAATAAGGTTGCGACTTGCAATATGGGTACTGTTTCAAACAAAAAAAATGCCAATATGTACCAACCATGAAATTCATGGAGAAATGCTTGAGAACTTCTTGGATCTGTGAAGTCATCTATCACAACGTTGTCATCCCGTGGCACATGAATAATGTGAAAATAAAAATACCTACCTCACTCTTTATGTTTTTAATGTTTGGGACCAAATGCTACAATGTACATAGTGTGATATATGCAAAAACGGATGCCATGGTTGCATGCGTGTACATACCTTGCCGAGAAGGCAAGGCCAGGGACGTGGTACCGCGGCATGTTTTAACACATTAAATCATGCCTAATTTTCTTTAGGAATGTACAAATGTCAAGTGTTTCGAAGTGGCACGCTCGTTTTGCCTAGAAAGTTCAATGCAGACTATGTTGGCAAAAAATAGCAGATTTCATGCACGGGTGTAAAAGACGTGTCCAAAGTGCTTACCAAGTGGAAAAATGAGGTTCAACATGAAATTGGAGTCCAAGGGGATTTTTACACAAATTTTTGGATTTATCCCAGTTTGTTTGGGACTTTTACGGACAAAAAGAGGTATTTTTGGGCTAAAAATAGCTTAAAAAGGCCAAAAATAGCCTAAAACTATCTCAAAATTCCACATCAATGACAGTTCCATCATTGTTCAAGCTGAGGGATGAGCTCATTTGGGCATATAAGAAAGGAGATACAACCATTCCAATACAGGGTGCTAGTGCAGTCCCATGCCGCTTCCACTATATGGTTGAGGCTATGAGCCTCCAATCAGGGTTTTCCCTCCTCAAATAACTACTTGGGCTTCTCCAATAAGTTCTGAAGATTCTATAAAATGGTCACAATGAATAATCAAAGCATCAATTTAGGGTTTTTAACAGGTCAAATGAGCACTGCATTTGTGCAATTGGGAGCAAGGCTACACCTAATCTTCACACACACAAGAGTTTTGAGTTAGTATTTGGTTTTTTTTCAAAGTGGAGCTTTCATGGCTGGAGTTTTTTTCTATTTGAGTGTGTTTTTGGCTTCAAATCATCTATTTCTTGCTTGATTTTGTACGAATCCTCACAGTCACAGGCTCGATGCTTTCCGTAGTCGCACTGCGCACTTCTTGACACATTTTTGGTGAACCCGACATGAATTAGGCTAGGTGAGGTTGCGAAATTTTCATTGAGAGTCTTAATTCAAAAGTTTAAAGCTATGGAGAAACAAGAGAAATAGGAGGTTCAGTTTGATCCAGTCACAATGTAAATGTTTCAAGCTTTTGCAGTGTTTATGCAGCAGCAACAAGCTGCAGAAAGGAAGCAGCTTTCCTCAACCAAAGTGCTTCAATCTGTGGTGAATAAAATGGACTAATTGAAAGGTAAAGATGTCGCAAAGTATCTTTGTGGATATGTAAAGGATATGGAGCTCCATAGACTACCCAAAGCAGAGATGGTACAAAGTTTGGAGCTAGCTGTGGTTCCTGAGATATAGGACCATGTAAGGTGAATTAGAAATGAGCATGGGGCAACTTGGGAATTCCAATTAGACTTGAAAGAAAAGTATTTCATGAAAGACTCCAAAAGGGTGACAAAGAGGACTTCTTTAGAGTGGGTGGTTAGGCCAAAAGAGGGACTTTTGTCTACCAAACTGCTAAGGGAATTTGAACGCCGCTATGATCAACTTTCAAGGATTGAAAAGGCTACCCTAAACTCAAGAAGTAGGTAAAGAGATTCAAGAGAAGTAGGTAAAGAGATTCAAGAGAAGCTAGAGCTACTACTTAAGGACAAAGATGCTGAACAAGGCTTAAAGACCGATTGGAATGAGGTCGAAGAGCCATTTCACTACTAGCTAAGCGACAACAATGAAGAGATAAGATGATAGTCAATTCTCCTCAAGCCCCAAGTGTTTCTGAGAGTCCTGGGTTCCAAAGAGTGACAAATCCATCTTGAATGATATTGTTAAAGGAATGCAAGGGCTTAAGTTAAAGGTTAAGAGGCTAGAAGAAAAGGGGCAACCATTAGAGGGCAACGACCTCAAAACAGAGAAGGCGTCAATAGATGCATATGGTGTGACAGTATTGACCATGGAAGGAGGGATTGTGAAAGTTTTAAAGACTCTTTGACAAAGGAGCTTGTTTTCTTTAAAGATGGAAAAATCCAATTAAGTGAGACAAGAAATCTCCTGAGGACAAACTTTGGCAAAGGTGGGATGAAGAAGCTAGTTGAGGACATGGCTACTAGCCCTGCCATCTCAATGGTTGAGGCAGCCTCCTGTGGGTTGAAGGTGGAGCCTATAAAGCAAAAAGGAGTTAAGATTGAAGCATCTAATGGGATTGGAGAACCATGGCCATGGGAAATAGAATATGTTGCTCTGAAGGGTAAAATGACTAAAGAGGTCTTGCATGAAGCTAGAGATTGCATTCAGCTAGAAACAGATTGGAATGACCTTGTAGACTCAATGTTAGTGCATGCTTACATTGCCAAATGTCATGCGAGTGAGGCCATTTTCAAGGAGAAACATAGGTGTGAGAATGGGGATGAAGGTCCTTCAAAGCGGGCCACAAGGAGTGGAGGAAAAAATGACACAGTGCCTCCTAGATCAGCTTCCCCTCAACAGATGCCTGTCCCTGAAGTGCCTATGCAAGAAGCCTCTAAAGAGAAGAAGAAGGAAGCAACAAAATCCAAAGCAAAGGGTCCTACCTACAAAATCCAATCTGATATAGAGGCAAAAACTGATTTTGGAAGAGAGGATTTTGAATAGTAAGGTGGAATTTACCTTGGGTGAGGTCCTTGGAATAGCAAAGAGAGAGTCTCATGAAGAAATAATTGATATCATAAAAAGGAAGCGGCAGTCTCCTACTGAATCTATCCATGTAGAAGATGAAGAAGAGACTTTAAATGCACAAAGTGTACCGGTATGTGGTGAGCAAGGTGAAGAAACTATTGTTAGATGCTACAAGTCCAGGGAAGGAGTAAAACACGTTCGCTTCTTGGATGATGAAGATGAAGTGGAGACCACTCACAAGAGTTACTACTTGAAGAGCCACTGGTCAAGAGCAACTACTGAGACCTTAGTAAAAGTGGGAGACTTAGAGGAGCCATACATTGCATTGATAGATCATGGGTTAGAAATTAACCTCATGTCAAAGAGTCTTTATCAAAAAGGAAAATGACCAATTGATATAAATCATGGATGGATGATTCGTGCAGCAAACAACTCATGAGGGGAGTTGTACGGAGATTGTCCAAATGTAAATGTGACTATAGGGGATGTGAAAGATGACCATAATTTCAGATGAAGTATCTTGCGACTCATGAAACACTCTATCCCTTTGAACCACTTTAAGAACCTTTCTTTTGCGGTGCGAGCCTAACTTTAAGAACCTATATGTTTTTATACATATCGATGGGAATTTTAAAGAATAGATATAGGTTATAGCTATTCCCAAGATAGAACCTTTTCACTTCCATTCAAAAGAGCCTATCTCATAGTACACTTGAGGCAAGCCCATAATTTTTTTTTCACCTAACCACATTTCCCTCCAAGAGCTTACCAACTTTCCCTCATAAAGTGGTCACCAAATTCTCCCTCCAAAATTACTCACCAAATTTTCCCTCCAAAGTGTCTATATAAGCAAGATCCTCAAAGAGAGAATTTTTTATTTATGGAATGCCCTAATGATAGTCTATAAGTCGAAACGTGTTGGCATATGCCATGCTTTACTAAAATTATCTCTTTCCCTTTGTCACGTGTATTGTGTATTGTCAAATTACCTTTCTCCTATTTTGCTCAATGAAGTACTCACACGCTTGGCTTATAATGATATAAATAAAAGCAATCCTACAACAAACATGTTCTCTCAAGCACCAAGTAGAGTGTGACACTCTAATATGGAAGTTGATTAGTAACTAAATGTATTACATGCTTGCGGTAGCTATATCTCCCAAGTGCCAATAATAATTTGAAAATCTACTTTGGAAGATGTCATAGCTAACTAAAAGCATGCTTGTGGTAGGTGGATCTCTCAAGCACGAGGTGGGATTAGTGATTCATTATGGAAGAATGTTGAATGGTAAAATGGGATCCTACATCCAAAGTAAAAAGACTAGACATGAATTTATTTCCATACTCCATAGTCGAGGAGGATGACTGTGATTTTAAGGGAGAGGTAATGTCATAAAAAATAATTTTTAAACTTATAAAAGTACTTTCCTATTTACGATGATGGCCACTCAAGTCTGGGGAAGATAAAAGAGAAACAATGAAGTTAATTTAGAGCTTATACAGTGTTTTGGTCAAAGGCTTGAGACCAAAGGAAATAGCCTATGAAAGAGCTAGATAGTTAGATCTTAGTCAAGGGTACATGATCAAAGAGGATACATCTACCAATGGATATGATATTGCTAGTAAGTGTTTTGATCAAAGATACATGACAAAGGAGGTCAATTATACATTTATCAGAGTCTAAAAATAGTAAGTAACTACTCAAAATTGTACAAAACATAATTAACTAGAAGTACTTACTAGACTCCAAGGACGAAGTTTGAAAAGTCTTAGGGAAAACTAAAAATTGCCAAAAACAATCCAAATTTAGCAAGTTTTAACATTTTTTTGAGACCAATGTCATAAATCCTCCAAAGGACTATGCTAAGGTTTTTGCACATGAGGTGAAGCTCCAAAACCTAAGGGTAAATTTTATGTTTACCAAAGTCCGGCCTAATTTAGCATGTTCTAAACTAGAAAGTTGACTCTAGTCTGAGGTGATCTGCTAGCACCTCGAAGGGTTTGTGCTAAGGTAGTTCATGTGAGCTAGTTAGGTTCAAGGTAAGTCTAAGGTTTTTTATTAATTGAATTGAATGGGCCAAGGAATAAGGTTGGGTTAGCTCTCTCAAGGGGCCAACTCAAGGGTGACAAAGGGGGAAAGTACCATGGACTTCCCTCAATGTCAGCAAGGGCACTTGCCTCACATGCTCAAGGATAGTCAATGAGGTGCTAGCCATTGATTGGCTCCTCATAGCAAGGAACAATCAATGAAGAGCTAAACTTAAGGGTGGAGGTATATAGGTGCAAAAGCCTCCACTTTTAGACCTCTCCTCCTCTCTCAATTTCCTAATTGTGGGAAGCAGAGTCTCTCTCTCTCTCTCTCTCTCTCTCTCTCTCTCTCTCTCTCTCTCTCCATCCATAAATCATCTCCTTGCCCACAAGCTTGGCTATGGATGCAAATCCACCCAAGTGAGCACATGAGGTATCCCCTCTTCTTCTCTACTATTTCAATACATTCTACAAGATTGACTAAGGAGCAAGCATGTTAGCCTTGCATGTTTGTGTGCACGAGATATCATAACATCTCTCTATATTGATCTTCATCTCTCTAGTTTCGGCTCTCTACTTGAGTGTGCAAGGCTCGGGAGGAAGGACTACATCGACATGTGCCTATGGGATCACAAAGCTTCGATCTTCATTGATCCAAGAAACCTCTGCAAGAGCACAATTTGTATAGTAAAAAGGAGTCTCTTAACAAAGACATTTAAAACACAAATATCTTTCTTGAGGGGGATTGACTCCAAGTAAATCCGGTCCTTGTTGTTTTTGTTTGTGTTAATTGCTGTCTCTCATTTCTCTTTACTATGATGCATGCTAGGTGGTTTAAGTGTGTGTAGATAATGATATGCTTCAACCCCTCTCAGTTACTTCTCTAAGAAATCATCTTAATGGTTAAATTCTCTTTTACATTAATTAGTTCCACTGCTATTGCATGAAATAGGCCAATTTTGTGACATTTCTTGTGTATTTTAGCAGCTTTTTTATTTATATTGGCAACCATGCATCACCAAATCATCACAATATGCATATATCTTGACCACGGTAGAATCGAGCACAACTCTATCAGCATGCCAATTAAACAACTGCCAACAATTTGCCTGAAAGCTAATAACACCCAAGAAGCAGTATCTTCTGGATGTTTCTAGTTTATTCTTTTTAAATAAAAGAATCAGAGTAGATGCTATGTGCGGTGTTAAGGCAGCGTGCTGCATTTTGACCAACTATAGGGATGTATTATTAGGAGGAGCTGAGCCTTGGATATTTTGGGATATTTCATACGAATTTTTTTTAGCAGTACCACAAGGGGCACGTGCCCCAGAAATAGGGAATAAATTCGGTGCTAGGTGGCAAGGAAAGTGCTGGTCTTCCTACCTTGTAGGCACCAGTGTGCGAGCCCTCCCATTTCCAAGGCTTGTGTGGCTTGTGCACTGCTTCCTCTCATTGCCCTGGGTAGCCTGTTCAATACCTCCTTGCTCATTGGCTAGGCCTCAGCTGCCTGATGGCTTCCCTCTTACAACTTCAGGGTTGTGCGGCTTGTGCAACTAGCTCGTATCAACCAACTAAGAGAGAAGATGGCACCTAGGAACTTCCAACTTATAGCTTTCCATTAGTTAGAGCAAGTAGGTTCTAATATTGGAATCCACCAAGATTCAATCCCAACAAATATGAGAGAAATCTTGTTGAATTCTCCTTCCCATCTCTCAACCATGAGATCAAATGCCAAGCCTCCGTGCGAAAGCATCGGTGCCCAAGGAGAGACCTACAACATCCAGTGCACAAAGACGTCGAACTAATTGATTGGTATGAGAGAAGCTGAAGTCCTCATTTACACTTGCATAATACTGTCAATACCTCTTCTCTCATCCGCTTGCCACCTGCCACCTCCACCGTTACATCCTACAACAGATCCCCCCATGCAAGGAGCTTTGTTAAGAGTCTGTGGATCAAGAAGAGAGGCTAGCAGTTGTAACAAACTTGAACACTCCAAGTCAAGATTCTACCGCGACACAACAGAGATTCACTTCAAAATAGTCCACAATTCACACTTGAGTGACACGACCGGCATGGTTCCGTGCCTAGAGATATTGGCCCCAAAGACTGGCTCCCCTTTTGGTTTTTATTTTTGTATTAATATGTATGCAAAGTATAAGAGAGTGGGTAGGTGCTCCCTCTCAGACTCTACGTCGAGATGCTCTGAGAAGTGAGGGCCTAACCACTTATTTATTGGTTACAAGGGATGCCCAAAATCAGAGTCTCAAAATCAAAATCTTAAAGGCTTTTAAAAATAAAGAAACTATCCCCAAAAGCTTCCAATTCAGCCAACGCATTAGGAAATTTCGGAGGTCATTTGGAGGGCCTTCTAAGAAAATGTATTTTTTGCACTCTCTCTCTAGAAAATATGGCGAGTAATAGAGGTGGGTCTTTCATTGTAAAAGTTCAAAAAGTGTACTTTAAGTAGATTCCTTACTCTTCTGAACATTCGTTCTTAATGATTGAGGGATAATCTTCTTTTCAGTTGCATTGAATGAACCTTGTCAACATGGAGGGAATGAGGCGAACATGGAGGGACGAAGGCGCAACCGCCTATTCACTTTCCATTAAACCTGCACATTTGGCTAATGGCGCACTTCTCAAATGGCACAAATGTTACGAAAAAACGAGCCAAATATCACCTTCACATTGATTTGGACACTGAGTACCAACCATTGATTAAGCGTAGTAAAGCAAACACACATATACCTCCTGCATCCATAGACACGCTCAGAGCTCAGGGAGCTAAACACATAGATATCTGGACGAGAGGCTCTCTCTATCCTAAGAATCCAATGACTAATGCGTCTCCACCTACAAGCTTATTGACCTTTGCTGGTGATGGAGAAAAGGGCCTTCTGGGTTATTGTAAATCTCTTACAAGGGAAGCTGAAACTTATAAGGGCATTCTCCAAGCTCAACAATGTGAGATTGTTCGTCTTTCACATTTACATTCTACAGATCAGGTTACCATTTTGCAACACAAAACAGAGGTACAGGAACTGAAAGGAAAGGTATGAAGTTGTCAAATGAAGGACACCATCTTGGGCAGTCGTATCCGAAAGAAGAAATTGCACAATCTTCAAACATTGCAGGTTGCATCCGGAGGTCTCAAGAAAAGAATCCGAGCATTAAGGTGATGCTTCTTGGTTGGCTAAATTGTCTTAGTTAAGTAATCTTTTTGTTTTTTCTTGTTATGCATTGTTTTCATGTGCCTAAATAGTGTTAGTGAAGTAAATTTTCTGTTATTTACTTATGCATTGTCTTTCATGTAGAGATTCAATCTATCCTGACAAGGAAAACATTGACCCCAAAGACAATATAGGAAAGAGATTGAAGCCACTTATAAGTAGAAGCCTGGCAGCATATATAGTACATGACAAGAAGTTTAAGGTCCTACAATGAAATGTAGTGGACCGGTTTATTTCAGAGAACTCAGTGCCTGCAAAAGAGATACAAGGCACACTTGATTCACTTGGTGTAAGCAAAAGAGGATATTCGGCTATACAAAAATCTGTCTCATCCATCTTTGTTAAGAAGGGTATAAAATTCAAAATTTTACCATCAGCCTCAAGTGTTTGGAAAGAGAGGCTTCAGCTTAACGAGGCACAGGGAGACTATCTTGGACAACCCTTTCATATTAAAGCAACTTACAGTGGCCATGGAGCAAACATGGAATTTGATGAGTTCAATAATATTTTTATGGACCTGTAGATGTTACAGAAGAGAATGGTGGAGTTTTACAACATCACATTTGAAGAGTCACGAGGGGTATTACATTTTGTGTTAAAACTGGATGAGTGTGAGCTTGTTAAAGAGAAAAATCTCGAGCGTGTTACTATTACTTTAATGAATAGAGCCCTCTCAAAGTGTCCCAATGATGATCCTTTGTATTTTAGTGTTCAATCAGAATCTAACATATGGTGGCTTGGTGCGTTTGAGGTAAGCGAGATTCTCAGTTAAACTCAAATGTTCACATCTACTTAAGTCTCATTTATATTGTGTTGCAGGTAAAGAAAGAAGATCATGAGATTCTATATTGGGTGTTCCATCGAACTAATATCCCGGAGGTGATTGATCGATATACTAACTAGGGAGAGGTACTACGTCTAGATGGAAGGGGAGAATTTCAAGTTCAGTGGCATCTTGTAGGTGACCTCAAAACAGTAAAGTGCATGTATAATTGTGGAATGGGTGCAATGGCAAAGTCGTTGTGTTTGTTCTGCATGGAGCCTGTAAAGGTCATGGATCCAAAGTGGTGGAGAAAAGCTCCAACATGTCACATTGAGGACCCTGCTTTTCGACTGGTTTTGAAAATACCACTTGTGAATGTCCACATCTGTACAATGCATGACCTTTGTAGAATTGTGGAGAAATTGGTCTACTTATATATCGGGTTTGCTTGGAAAATTAAGAACTCAGCAGAGTGACAAGTAGCCCTGCAGTGCTTAGAATTGGTACTGCCGGATATGGGGCTTCATGGTGGCAATGTGAAAGTCCAGCGGGATGAAAAGAGATCAACTGCTGAGAAGGATGTCCCATGCAAACCATCCATCAGTGGGGTGAAGGCATGGAGGTTTTTATCTAAACCCCAAGGAGTACAAGATCCGAAGCTAACAAACCATGGAAAAATATATAACACATCTTATGTTAGCAAGGTAGAGTATCAGAGCTGGAAAAAGCTACATATTGCAGTCAAAGATCAAGAACCAACTACTCGTAACGTGAAGGCTGAGGTTTGGCGATCAATAGACATCCTATTTTTGATGTGCGACAAAGATGACTGGTCACAAGGTGATATGAACAAGTTCAAGGATAATCTCAACCTTCTCAAAAAATCATTCAAGACAGCATGGACAGACACCCACATTACTCACTACATGGTATTATTGTGTATTTGATTCTCTTTTATGTGTAACTATGTGAGTGTAAAACATTCTAAGTAATCTGTTTTCATATCCAGCACGTCATTTTCAATCATTTACCATATTTTATACAAAGATATGGGAACCCGGAAATATGGAATACCCAAGGGATGGAAAGGTCTCATTACATGGCAAGAAATGCTTATTTCAGGCACACACGGCATGGTGGCTCTCAAATCAAGGCTAATAGTTTGAGAGAACTATTTGAATGGTTCTATTGTAGAATCATTCATCGAATGCAGGCAAAAGAATTCTGGCCTCTTCAGCAACAACACAAGCCATCAGACATTTACAACAACAAAAAGTTAAAAGATCAATGGCATATAACAACTCCGGTGCTTGTGAAAGTCAACGAAGGTGGAGAGACACAATGGTGTATGTGAACCACAAGTGGAGAAAGATACTATGAGTGGATGACATTGTACAAAATTTCTGTAATACATGATCTTATACAATTGCTACTTGAAGTGTATCAAGATTTTGAAGGTCCAATTTTGTTTTTTGGCACATCACCCTTGTAACGAATTCATGAGATGTTTGCCATACCCTAAAAATTCATCTGGGTTTTGTCTGCCAAGAGCTAGTGCCATTGCTGTGTAAGTGTAGTAATACACTGCCCGACCACCTGTATAGCCCGGGCAGTAACCAAAACAATCTCTGGCAAACACTTTGTCCACAAGAATGACTTTATCTGCACTTTTCGGCAGCACAGGTCCACCCAAGAAGCGTGATAGTGTCTTTAATGTGTAAGTTTCTATTGAACCCTCTTGTGACATGGAATTGTGAAAAACTACTATCGGCGACTCGCAAAGCTTTGAAAGGTATTGTGCTAGGGCCGCATCCCTTCCACGATACTTTCGAGTCCGCCGTCAAAGGAAGTCATCCTTGTCAGCAATCCAAGACTGCACATATCATGTGTGAGTAAGTGACACACACATAGGGGGAGAGAGAGAGAGAGAGAGAGAGAGAGAGAGAGAGAGAGAGAGAGAGAGAGAGAGAGAGAGAGAGAGAGAGAGAGAGAGAGAGAGAGTTACCATGAAGCTCTCATCCTGCATAAAGAGGTTTTCTTGCCACCACAGGTCTACAGATGTAGTTGACCCCTGACCTGAATGGTTAAACCAATCCTCCACTTCTTTGTGACTTGTTGATGGTCTTAGGATTTGTCTTAATGCTTGGAAGGTGGCTTCATCAGGTAGTGTCTCCTTGTATTTTTCAGCTTTCTCAAAGCATCTTCGGAGGCATTCCATTGGATTGCTGGATGTTTCCATTGCCTCATCATCACTACTATCCTCTGAAACAAATCCATTCCTCTCCTCTTGGACTCTGGAAATGATAGCCAGGGAGAAGTCCTCCCTTAAATAAAAGATACTTTTCACATCATGTAAAAAGATGTAGGTCCTGTCTCCAATCCTGAAGTCATGCACAACTGGCAGCATCATCTGAGCATGCTTCTCAGTGAATTTACTGACATCCAAGGGTAGTTTGATTTCTGTGGTTTTCACAGAGAGCATCTTACTTCTTTGAACTTCAATTGACTCAACCTCAAGGTCGACTGTATCTTCAACCTCCTCGACTTCATGTATATGTGTTGTCTCCTTGCATTCTTTGTCTGGTGCTGCATCCTGCTCCTTTAACACCTCATCAGAATTCTGCATGAGGAATCCAAACAAGCTGTTCAGGTAAATCATAAAGCCAAAGGATTCTTGAATAAGTTTGCACTCTTTTTGGTGCAAAGGGCAGGCTGAATGTCGGCAAGCAGGTGGTAGTTCCCTATACTTCTTCAGTCCCTGTCCCTTTCCACCGCAGTCATTTAAATGCACAACAGTCATACTAGGTAGAACAACCCTCCCTACCTGCACCATCACTTCAAATTTATCTCTGTAGGACTGCAAGAATTCACTGTGCTGAGCTAAAAGGTCTTCAATATCAAATTTTGGGTTAAACATAGAATGAACTAGATCATATTTGTCCCCAACACCACAAAATGCTGCAAAATCAAACAGCCTCTCATCAATTGCAGCTGGGTCTTCCAGAGAAGGCACATCCTCTTTGGCTTCACCTTTACTTGCACAGGCACTGTTTTCTGGGAGATCTGCATCATCTGAGAAGTCTATATTCCTCTTTCTTGTATTTTTCTTGACAAGTACTGTAGAGGGTGAGGAACCCTTGTAGGGTGAGGGATCCTCTTGGCCTACTGAACTCTTTGACTCATCTTCACCAATTTACTCTTCTTCATCAATGTCCTGACAAAATTCAGTAGTTCTTTCGGCAGAAACATTAAGCAATTGAGCCTACAAAGGTTGGAATCCTGGCACAAGCTCTTGGTCTGGTTTTATCCTCTTCTGCCTACTGGACCTTAATCCTATTCATCAGGAAACATGAAAAGTCTTTGTTCTCTCTCTCGCTCTCTCTCTCTCTCTCTCTCTCTCTCTCTCTCTCTCTCTCTCTCTCTCTCTCTCTGTATCCTGCTAATGGATAGATGACTCTTCATCTATGGTAACTACCTAGGGTACCTTTTACCCCTCGATACTATTGATAACATTGATATCTCTCCCTTTTGGAAATTTATCTTGCAAACTTCCAAGGGAAGAGCCTTTTTTCTCTAACTCTCTTTCCCTCTACACCCAGATAGGAATAATTGGGAATTCTATCGTGAAGTATCATTGGGCTTCTCGCAACACTGATAAAATATCTCTCTTGTTTTTTTCCCACATTGTATCTGGGTATCCATTGTAAAACAATCAGGCTATAGATATTCTACTGCCATAATTTATCACTAATTTCCACCTTAAAATCCTTGACAATCATAAGATGGCATAATGTCTCATATTTACTGAGAATATGATTGCTCTCCGTATGGATTGAAAATACTATCAGATAGGTACCCCGGTTAATGAGACTTTTTTTGAAATATCTCTTGTGTAGCACTGCTTGAGGTGGGGATTTTGGACTTGGTACATTTTTCTAGGCCTATGGCTCTTGTGGGGAGAGGTAAAGGTAATAATACGTGGGAATAGAGCCCATGGGGGGAATAACTAAAAATTTAAGGCGCCTATTGGGGCTCTAAGAGTATCACTATTTTTTTGGGCCATCATGCTGGCATGACAGCGATACACGAGCCAATGCAGGAAATGATCGCCGCCTGCTCCATTCTGGGGCTGTTGCAAGGGGCACCGCTGCATATCCTCTGACTTGGTGGGTGCATACTCAAGGGGTGCAGAGCCATGTACTACGGATCGGGCTCCACAACCAATAACCTTATAAGGTGAGATGCGGCTCACTTAGCTTCCATTCGGTTAACGTTTTTTTTCTTTATTCTGTTGTGTGGATTCAAACGGGTGTGTGCTTCGTACTCTGCAAGCAATTTTGGTGATGGCTCCTAGCAAGAAAGCACAGGTTGACTCTATAGAGGTACTTATGCGGAATTTTTTTTGCATTGGTAAATAATCTTTAGGATAAGAAGGGTATGGCATATAGTTATTTGTTGATTACCGCAGAGAGTACTGTGTGGCGGTGGCATGTTGTACATGCTCGATGATTATGTGGAAATACTTACCTGGGATTGGCTTGATGAACTGGCTGTAAGGGTATATGTTGACTGAACTTACAAATGGTTGCATGCTTGTCTATATATTGATAGAGAACTAGATGTGAATTTGAAATGATCGACCTGCTTCTTGCCGATCCTTTGTATAGGATACTCGGAGCTACTCTATGCTGGCCTTAGAGGTTGTCGACTGACCATTTGTCTAACTACAAGAATAACAGATTTTTGATGCTCTTCTAAGTGATAGGTATGAGGTATTGCATGCTTTCTAAAGTACTTACCTAAAGTTGACTGGTTAGTCTCTCTCTATAAAGGTTATATCTTTAAATCTATAAGGTATTGGTTGGGGTTGTAGCATGTCTCTTGGTATCCAATTTAAGGTTTGGATTTGGAGAGGATAAGGTCTCCGGATTTGGATCTGGTTTTCTCTATATTTGAGTTTATGGTCGGATTGACTCACCCTAACCCTTGGCGTGTATGGAAATGACATCTCTCTGTGCTTTGATCATGTTTCCTGGCTTTTTTCGCACTACTTTTTGAATGTTTTTTTTCTAGACCGACTGGGTTGCTGTACAGTCAGGCTGTTTGGGATGAGTATGCTTAGACTCTTGGCACTATATGTTGGTGGCATATTGGATAGAGTGAGGGTATTTGCTTGCGTATTTATTTGATGCCGAGCAAGAGACAGTTGACTATTTTTTGCAGTATTATCTGACTGTTGTTTGTAAACCGACTGGATTGCTTGCTTATATATGATGACTGAACTTACAAATGGTTGCATGCTTGTCTATATATTGAGAGAGAATCGGATGTACAGAACTAGGCTGGGAAAATTTAGTGGCTCTTTTATGGTGTGACTTTGAATTGATTGACTGGCTTCTTGCTGATCCTTTGTATGGGATACTCGGAGCTACTCTATGCTGGCCTTAGAAGTTGTCGAGTGACCATTTGTCTAACTACAAGAAGAATAGATTTCAGATGCTCTTTTGAGTGATAGGTATGAGGTAATGCATGCTTTCTAAAGTACTTACCTAAAGCTGACTGGTTAGTATTTCTCTATAAAGGCTATATTAAAAAATCTGGATGGTATTGTTCGGGGGTGTAGCATGCCTCTGTGTATCCATTTCAAGGTTTGGATTTGGAGAGGATAAGGTCTCCGGCTATGGATCTGGTCTTCTCTATATTTGAGTTCTTGGTCGGATTGACTTGCCCTAACCCTTGGTCTGTATGGGAATGGATATCTCTCTGTGCTTTGATCATGCTACCTGGCTTTTTCGCACTACTTTTTGACTGTTGTTTTTTTAGACCAACTGGGTTGCTGTACAGTCACTACTGACAGGCTGTTTGGGATGCGTATGCTTAGACTCTTGGCACTATATGTTGGTGGCATATTGGATAGAGTGAGGGTATATGCTTGCGGATATTTTTGCTGCCGAGCAAGAGACAGTTGACTGTTTTTTGCAATATTATTTGACTATTTTTTTTAGACCGACTGGATTGATTGCTTATATATTTGCTGCCGAGCAAGAGACAGTTGAGATGATTACACTTATGGTATTTGAATTTCGGGTAATCATTATAGCGTAATGGAACCTGCAGGCAATCCAATATGCTTTAAAGGTGGTACTCACCATGTATCCATGGCATGGTGGGTTTAGTTCGGGTGTATCACTGGGAATGATGAAATAAAGGAAGGATCGGATCCTTGCCATGGTTTGATATAGGATAGCTTATGCTATCGTATGTTGTCTTAGCCAATTTGTAGTTTGGGTTGCCTTTCTTTCTATGGAAATTTTGCAGACACTTTTTCGGGTGCGGACTGTTGCATAGCTCACTCTATCTGTCAAGGAGTAAAGTATGAAACAGAGAGCAGTTTCGGGCTGCTAGACTGCTCTTCCCTCTGAGTTTGAGGGGTCTGACATACCCTAAGTCTTAGCATTATCTGATAATAATGAGTGGTGGGACTAAGTTTTAGTGTATGACTATGTGAGGTTCCTTGCCGATGATGGAAAGGTAAGCTTTCTATTGCTGGTATTGACTGGTTTTTTTTGCTGACTATTTTTTCTGACTCTTGGCAGTATTAGGTAAATGGTATATTGGTAAGTGGACTAGCTAATTTGACTGATTTGCTGATGGATAAAAATGTTGCCGAGACAGCAGGACGAGTAAAAGTTCTACTTTTGGCTGACTTGGGTCTCGGATCTTGTACGACTGTATAAAGTTCCTTGAAGATTCTTGCCATGGATTGAGGTATGTAAAGGCAAGATACCCCTTGCTGGTCTTGACTGTTTTTTTGCCGATAATTTTTTGCCAACTCCTGGCAGTATATGGTAGTGGTATATGGGAAAGGGTTACTGGACTTTTTCGACTGGGTTACTGGTGAATTAAAATGCTTCCTAGACCGATTGGCTGCTTGTAAAAGGTTCTTATCATTACTGTGAATTTCATTTGAAATTGGGCTGTGGCTCAAAAGATTGTTAAAATTTATTTAAAATTAGGTTCTCTGAAATCTTTATGATGGTGAAAGTACTGGAAGAAAAAGACAGCCCTTGTCATTGACTATTTAAATCTGATTGATAACACTAAAATCTGACTACATATTAACATAAGAAACAATTGGAATAGCATGAACATTGTTCTGGGCTATAAAAACTTCACTTAAAAGAATGGAAGGAAAGAATTCAACTTGAACCAGAACTGAAAAGTTGTTTTCAAATTCTAAACCTTAGCAGCATGATTTTTTTCTCTTTTGGTACCTTGGTGACATGGATGACAACTAGGTCACCCCAGTTACCTGCAATGCTGTTTGGAAGCTAACGAATGGTTTGTTTTCTTACTGTGGATGCAGGTAAGGGTGTCCTTTCCTTGGCTGCTATTTGAGAGGATGAAATGCTGTATAATTTCTAATGTAACATTTATAAGGACCTTCTTTCCCTAATATGGCATGACATTGGCATGTATTTTTTAGATATTCAGTCGAAAGGAATACATGATTATGGACTTTGACTGTAGACATTGGTTTTTGTAGTTCATCTCATGTGTTATGTATATTGTAAATAGATTAAACTCTCTCTCGTTAAGCACATGGGTGCCTTGGGTCTTAGATTCATGACACCAGAACCAAGTCTTCAGTACATTTTCCTTAGGAAATACGGTTGGAAACTGGATTTTCTATGGAAGGGGGTATCCCACACAACCTTTATGACTTATGTCTCGGTTGGTTTTAGGATGGAATACTTACCAGCTTCTTTTTTTAGATCTTACTAATATGGATGTTTTTTCACTTCAGATTGTCCCTGTCTCGGCTGCTCTTGACCATTCCACCCTTCCCTTTTCCTCGGCATCCTTGCTGGTGATTAAACTCATTCGGGACCCTTTGGCGGTTTCTTTATTAAAACAATTCTCAAAAGTTACAGAGCACCATGACTCTATAATGAATCTGCTAGCCTTTAATGACTGGGTTCTAATCCTCGCCAATCTAGTGGCTGAGATGAAAGAAGGAGTTCTTCACCTTCAGAAATTGGCTTCTAACCTTGCTACTAGTGAAGCAAGTCACAAATCTGACCTGCTTCTATTGTCGGCAAAAGGAGCCGACCTGTCTAATTTTATCAGGAAACTATGTGGCCTTGCTTCTTGTTTTTCCACTTCTAAATCTTTTGATCCTGCTAAGGCTCCCAAAAGCCTATTTTGTAGGGATGCTACTGCTATTGAAGCAGTTAAAAGCTTTCAACAAGGAATCAGCTCGTCTAGTGAAACTTCTTTACTAGACATGGTCCCAAAAGTTTCAAAGTGTTTTCCCTTCTTACCTCCAAGACAAATTGCTATCGAAGGGATAGAGTTGGACCATCAGCTTTGGAAGCTGCAAAACAAGGCTTTTGTGGCACCTATCTCGATCGAGACTTGGGTTTTTCTTGAAACCTTACCTGCCTCAACTAGTGAATATTGTCGGATGGAAACCCTCAAAGGAGTTCAGTTCTTGGACAAAGATGATGTCATCAAAGCACCCTTTAGTATGCATTTCTTAGATTCAAGGAAATGCCCCATCTTATCTGGCATTTATGTCAGAACCAAGGGAACTATGACCTTTTCTAAACAAAGCAGTGAATTCTATTATGAATCCAACTGGAACATCTACCGCCCCTACATCAAATGTGCTTGCAAAGCTTTAGATGCAAAAGCTGATTGTGAGAGTAACATCCTTTGGTTTGATCATGCAATTTGGTTCCTCCTCAACCATTTGGAAGACCTCTTCCCATCACACACAGAAGAGCATTTTCTACCTATTATTTGTTCTTGGCATGGAGATCAGGCTAGGGAAGTTGTGAGAGCCCAGATAGCTTACCTTCACTTTAGAAACTTCATGTATGAGTCTCTGAAAGAGTTAAAGTTAGTTGCACCAAGTCATTTACTCTCTAATTTAAGTGCTTCTAAAGGCATCAAACATATCCTATCCCTTTTTAAACCTTCACTGGATGCAGATGAGTCTCCTAACCTCAAAAGACCTATGTTAACAAGTTCTGCTTCGCACTCAATCACATCCTTTTTATCCCCTTCTTCTACACCACGGTCCTCTGATGGAAGGAGTAAAGCTAGATCCTTTGTCAAGGGCAGGAGGAAGAATCTCCCAATCAAGAAAATGTTTTAACTCTTAAATTGTATTGCCCTTTTTAGATCAATCGGACCACTTCTGGAAAGCTGTTTTTATGCAAAGAAGAGAATCAAAAGAAGCAAATTGTTCACTGCCACTTCGCAAATCGTATTCTGGAATTGTTTACTCCAAAAATTCTGATACACTATAATTTCTTACATATATTTAACAACACTGACAGAGTAGATGAACTAACCTTCGGTTGGACCTTTGATCCTCCCTTAATTTTTATTTTTTTTATTCCACTGAATTTCTCACTTCAGGCAAAAAAACATCTTGTAAGTGCTCTATCTTTGGAAATTTTTGTTCTGACTTCCAAGTTTTTGGAAAACACGTATGCACTACAGATTTATCTCTTATTGATTCTGGGGAAATCAGAAACCTATTATGTAAAGGCCTTAATCATATACCACTCCAACCACTAAATCCACACTTGGCATTTACCTCATTACTTACTTGCTTGACTGACATAGTCAAAATACTGAATTTAGACAGTCTACAACATGCTAGACTGGCTGATTCTTTATCTGCTCGCTTTCAAACGAGTGTTGAGTCAATTCCACCCTCTTGGATTAGTCGGGAAACAACATGGTTATCCCCTTCACTATCCGCTTTGATACATAAACTAAAATATGATTGGTTTGTGGTAGTACTTGACAAAGCCCCACATATACCCACTATTGTCTGTAAACACTTAGCCAGAATAATGGCTCAGGCAAGGCTTAATGGACCGAAATTTTTTCTTTCGGAGATGAGCCCTGAAGAAGTCATTCGGTATCTAGATTCCTCAATGAGATACCTCAAATTGGATACTCGGAGTTCGAAACTCCTATACTTTTTCCCACTTACAAAAGTCACAAACATAAGTTTAGGTGGATTTCGGATGCCTCCAACAGTATCATGTTACATGCCACCGATGTGGTCACAGCTTGCCTTAATCTTGTTCTCACGAACTTTAATAACATTTGTGAAGAAAAGTTTCTAATGATGAAGACCTTCACTAGAGTAATGATTAATAACTTCTGGCTGGTGAAGAACTCTTCTGAGGTATTCATCAATCTGTCGCGAAACATTTTTTCAATATTTTCAGCTGATATCACACAATGTTATGAAAACATTTCACTCTTTGGTCATTCTGGGCTGCTCTTTGTTCTAGAGCAAATAGGCAAATTGGTTTTCACAAGGAGAAATAGGATGGGACACCAAACTATCTCATTGGTTAGAAGCCCGAGATGGGTAAAAAATACGCAAAAAGGACCACCTACCCATTATAATCTCCATAATCTAATGGAGGTAATTGAATGGTTATTTCATAATTGCTTTGTTATATTGGGTGAACAATGTTTTCAACAAATCCATGGTATCCCGATGGGATTCTCATGTTCACCAGTCATGTGCAATCTATACTTGGCATTTTTTGAGTATCAATGGATACTTAAACAACTGGAGATATCTGACCCGACCATTGATCTTACTCAATTTCAACACACTTATAGATATATGGATGATCTATTAAGCTTAAACAATCCCAGCTTTGCACAATGCTTACCGTTCATCTATCCTGATACTCTTAGAATTGAACCAACCTTTTTGGAGCACCTTATTATTGACAACAAAATTGTTGTTACTAAAACGGTTTTCTTAAATATGGAATTATCACTCAATTCTCCACTTACTGGGAGATATATGACTGAATATTCCTGGAAGATGGACAAGCTACACCTAGGCTTGATTGAATTTGTTAGGAAAAAGAGTAATCATCCACAAAATATAGCTATAAAAACTTGTCTCGGCATGATTTATCTCATTATGTACTCATCCTCTGACTCTTTCATTGCGTTTCAGGCAATGTGTCATCTTATTAGGAAATATGTAGCAAATGGGTTTGCTATGAATAAGATGGTTGCCACCATTAGGCATTTTCTAGAGAAAAACTCTTGGCCATTATGCTTAGCTAAAAAAGAAACAATCATTGAACTTCTGAAACTTGTTCACTAATACACTGGTTGTAGGAAAGGTCTCACCAACTGGTGTTGATCTTCCTCACCAGGTGATGGACCTCTCCCTGGGTAAGGGTGGGTCTCTCTCTCTCTCTCTCTCTCTCTCTCTCTCTCTCTCTCTCTCTCTCTCTGTATCCTGCTAATGGATAGATGACTCTTCATCTATGGTAACTACCTGGGGTACCTTTTACCCCTCAATACTATTGATAACACTGATATCTCTCCCTTTTGGAAGTTTATCTTGCAAACTTCCAAGGGAAGAGCCTTTTTTCTCTAACTCTCTTTCCCTCTACACCCAAATAGGAATAATTGGGAATTCTATCGTGAAGTATCATTGGGCTTCTCGCAACCCTGATAAAATATCTCTCTTGTTTTTTTCCCACATTGTATCTGGGTATCCATTGTAAAACAATCAGGCTATAGATATTCTACTGCCATAATTTATCACTAATTTCCACCTTAAAATCCTTGATATTGTATCTGGGTATCCATTGTAAAACAATCAGGCTATAGATATTCTACTGCCATAATTTATCACTAATTTCCACCTTAAAATCCTTGACAATCATAAGATGGCATAATGTCTCATATTTACTGAGGGTATGATTGCTCTCCGTATGGATTGAAAATACTATCAGATAAGTACCCCGGTTAATGAGACTTTTTTTTAAATATCTCTTGTGTAGCACTGCTTGAGGTCGGGATTTTGGACTTGGTACATTTTTCTAGGCCTATGGCTCTTGTGGGGAGATTTAAAGGTAATAATACGTGGAAATAAAGCTCATGGGGGGAATAACTAAAAATTTAAGGTGCCTATTAGGGCTCTAAGAGTATCACTATTTTTTTTAGCCATCATGCTGGCGTGACAGCGATACACGAGCCAATGCAGGAAATGATCGCCCCCTGCTCTATTCTGGGGCTGTTGCAAGTGGCACCGCCGGATATCCTCTGACTAGGTGGGTGGATACTCAAGGGGTGCAGAGCCATCTACTACGGATCGGGCTCCACAGCCAATAACCTTATAAGGTGAGATGCGGCTCACTTAGCTTCCATTCGGTTAACGTTTTTTTTCTTTATTCTGTTGTGTGCATTCAAATGGGTGTGTGCTTCGCACTCTGCAAGCAATTTTGGTGATGGCTCATAGTAAGAAAGCACAGGTTGACTCTACAGAGGTACTTATGCAGAATTTTTTTATTATTGGTAAATAATCTTTAGAATAAGAAGGGTATGGCATATAGTTATTTGTTGATTATCGTAGAGAGTACTCTGTGGCGGTGGCATGTTGTACATGCTCGATGATTATGTGGAAATACTTACCTGGGATTGGCTTGATGAACTGGCTGTAAGGGTATATGTTGACTGAACTTACAAATGGTTGCATGCTTGTCTATATATTGATAGAGAACTGGATGTGAATTTGAAATGATCGACTGGCTTCTTGCCGATCCTTTGTATAGGATACTCGGAGCTACTCTATGCTGGCCTTAGAGGTTGTCGACTGACCATTTGTCTAACTACATGAATAACAGATCTCTGATGCTCTTCTGAGTGATAGGTATGAGGTATTGCATTCTTTCTAAAGTACTTACCTAAAGCTGACTGGTTAGTCTCTCTCTATAAAGGCTATATCTCCAAATCTGTAAGGTATTGGTCGGGGTTGTAGCATGTCTCTTGGTATCCAATTTAAGGTTTGGATTTGGAGAGGATAAGGTCTCCGGCTTTGGATCTGGTTTTCTCTATATTTGAGTTTATGGTCGGATTGATTTACCCTAACCCTTGGCGGGTATGGAAATGACATCTCTCTGTGCTTTGATCATGTTACCTGCCTCTTTCGCACTACTTTTTGACTGTTGTTTTTCTAGACCGACTGGGTTGCTATACAGTCACTACTAACAAGCTGTTTGGGATGAGTATGCTTAGTCTCTTGGCACTATATGTTGGTGGCATATTGGATAGAGTGAGGGTATTTGCTTGCGTATTTATTTGATGCCGAGCAAGAGACAGTTGACTATTTTTTGCAGTATTATCTGATTGTTGTTTGTAAACCGACTGGATTGCTTGCTTATATATGATGACTGAACTTACAAATGGTTGCATGCTTGTCTATATATTGAGAGAGAATCGGATGTACAGAACTAGGCTGGGAAAATTTAGTGGCTCTTTTATGGTGTGACTTTGAATTGATTGACTGGCTTCTTGCTGATCCTTTGTATGGGATACTCGGAGCTACTCTATGCTGGCCTTAGAAGTTGTCGACTGACCATTTGTCTAACTACAAGAAGAATAGATTTCAGATGCTCTTTTGAGTGATAGGTATGAGGTAATGCATGCTTTCTAAAGTACTTACCTAAAGCTGACTGGTTAGTATTTCTCTATAAAGGCTATATTAAAAAATCTGGATGGTATTGTTCGGGGGTGTAGCATGCCTCTGTGTATCCATTTCAAGGTTTGGATTTGGAGAGGATAAGGTCTCCGGCTATGGATCTGGTCTTCTCTATATTTGAGTTCTTGGTCGGATTGACTTGCCCTAACCCTTGGTCTGTATGGGAATGGATATCTCTCTGTGCTTTGATCATGCTACCTGGCTTTTTTGCACTACTTTTTGATTGTTGTTTTTTAGACCAACTGGGTTGCTATACAGTCACTACTGACAGGCTGTTTGGGAGGAGTATGCTTAGACTCTTGGCACTATATGTTGGTGGCATATTGGATAGAGTGAGGGTATATGCTTGCGGATATTTTTGCTGCCGAGCAAGAGACAGTTGACTGTTTTTTTCACTATTATTTGTCTGTTGTTTTTAGACCGACTGGATTGCTTGCTTATATATTTGTTGCCGAGCAAGAGACAGTTGAGATGATTACACTTATGGTAATTTGAATTGCGGGTAATCATCATAGCATATTGGAACTTGCACGCAATCCAATATGCTTTAAAGGTAGGACTGACCATGTATCCATGGCATGGTGGGTCTAGTTCGGGTGTATCACTGGGAATGATGAAATAAAGGAAAGATCGAATCCTTGCCATGGTTTGATATAGGATAGCTTATGCTATCGTATTGATAGCCGTTTTTCGGCTTTCCATTATTGCCATAGTAAGCTACCTCACCCTATCAAATCACTCAAACAATGTGGCTATTCCTACCATTTCACTGTATATAGGCGTGTGTGAGTTAGGGGACTTTTCCCATATCTTCTTAAAAACCCTCAATTAGCTAGTCACTGGGCTAGTTGAGCCAAAAAAATAATAATAATAATAATGAAAAATATAAGTATATTATGGCCCATTTGTGTGTAAATATTTTATTGTATATAGGGCCTAAATAAAATGATTTTTCATAATTATTTTGGTATTTATTTAAATATTTATACTTAGGTGTGTGTTATTTATGCTATGTACATTGACTCACCATTACCATATTTTTTCTTACCATTTTGCATACTCTTTATTCCATATAAAAATAATTTCATGCAGTCTTCTTTTATTTTTGGTGTTTATGGAAACTTTCTCAATGGAGGAGGTTTACTCCTTCACTTCATTACATCCTGCTATTGGCTCTGAGAACCTTTCATATCACACAAGGTTTTTTAATCATACAACAAAGGTTCTTCAAAGATGAGAGAAGACAAAGACAGACGTTACATAATCTACATGTTGTATAGTCGGATAAATGGTACATGAATGTACCATTAACCAAGGGGGGGGCTAATGATAGCCGTTTTCTGGCTTTCCATAATTGCCATAGTACGCTACCTCACCCTATCAAATCACTCAAACACTGTGGCTATGTCTACCATTTCACTGTACATAGGCGTGTGTGAGTTAGGGGACTTTTCCCATATCTTCTTAAAAACCCTCAATTAGCTAGTCACTCGGCTAGTTGAGCAAAAAAAAAAAGTATATTATGGCCCATTTGTGTGTAAATATTTTATTGTATATAGGGCATAAATAAAATGATTTTTCATAATTATTTTGGTATTTATTTAAATATTTATACTTAGGTGTGTGTTATTTATGCTATGTACATTGACTCACCATTACCATATGTTTTCTTACCATTTTTCATACTCTTTATTCCATATAAAAATAATTTCATGCAATCTTCTTTTATTTTTGGTGTAACTCCATCCCAACAAAAATCCAAAAAAACTAGTTTATTTATGTGTATATTTTTTCACTATTGTCATTTTTTCCTTCCTACATCTATTCTCTATTAGTCTCATAAATTAGACCACAAAAAGTATTCATCTTTTTATGGTAGACTTATAATGAGAGAAATTTATTTTGACCCCTTTATATTTTTCCACCTATATTATTTATATTTGACATGTATATATTTTTTTAGACCCCTCAATATTTGATTTTCTTAGTTGTACTATTCACTTATATCATGATCTCAACAATATCTTCAATGATAGACCTACCAAATAAGGTCAAGGGTATGTGGAATGCATGCATGCACCATGGGGAGCTCACTCTTGGAGCTATTCAAAAGAATCATCCAAAGAAGGACCTCACAAGGACCTTGTATAGTGGAAAAAACAATCGGTTTTGCTGAATTTTTAAAGATCACATGCTCCCCGAATTTGAAAAGGTGATACAAACAAAAGTTGTAGCTCGTGAGTTGAACTTTCACCTCAAAGTTTTTCATATTTTTTTGAGCTACGAGCTGTGAGCTATGATTTTATTGGTGCATCCGAGTTTGCCCATGCTATGCAGCCACACTCCCTCTTTCACTTTATCATTTTCCTCTTTCACACACACTCCTCCCTCTCCTTCCCACTCCCAAACCTGCAACTCTCATGTCCTAATTCACCCTCTTCACCATTGCCACATCTCTCACACCTCTATAGCCTTCATCCTCCATTTCTACACCCTATGTGTCCCCCTTTCTCTCTACATATATGTCCATATTACCATACTCTCTTCAGCTTTGTAAAGAACTTCAAAAAATCAGCAAAAATCCAAGGATAACCTCTGCAAATGAAGGCTTTTATCATGAATTTTCCAAGGTTTGAAATAACATAGCTTCATCGACATTCGCTACTTCGCCATGCTGACCGCTTCTTCTACCGGTGCTGTGAAGAGGTGAATGTCAACTTCTCCAAAGCTTCAACCTCTCTTTACAAGCTCATCCCTTCTCTAACTTTTCTCATCATATATCTCACCATTTGGTGAATGATTTTGTAAATATTTTTTAGTGATAATTACTAACTACTAACCACTAACCTTATTGTAAAATGCACCCTCTACTAGAGTAGGCACTCCCAAATTATTCACTCAATCCTCTCTCCTATCATCCTCAATAATTCTCTTCCCTTGATCCCACATCCATGTGACTCAAAGGACAAGAGAGACCCACCCTCATTAAAATATATATATATATATATATATATATGCATAATCTTTTATTCCTTGAGATAAACTTGATTGGGCCTAATCCTAATCGGGGCTTCTAAAACCTATAAATAGAGCCCTTCTCTCCCTTGTAAATGATCCCATGATCACACTACACCACACCATTCTCAACACATAAGACACCAGTCTTCAAGCCTAGTTGTGTAGAGTGTGTGCATCGTGAGTACTCTATTCCATCATTACACATAGGTGCATGGAGAATCTTGAAGTTAGTTATGCCATCTAGAGGAGTGGAGTGATACTATACTCTGCAATCACACTTGTAGCCTACTCTTGTTCATAAATAAGATTCATAGTTTTGGGTGCAATTGTATGCTACAACTACGACTCTTCTCTCCAATTGACTTGATAAGTTGGCTCATCAGGTGGTTGAAGGTATATTGTCCTTGAAGTTTGTTGTGCCATTTCATGCTTGGTGGTTTGAGGGCTTGTTGAATTGTTTGCCTAAAAGGTAAATTGTAAGAGGATGCTCGGTGAGAGGGCTCCCGTGACCCTAAGACAATTTTTGTATTGGCAACAAGGTCAAGTTTTGTGTTGTCTCTCTATTTCTCATCAAGCTTTGTGTGCATCTAGTCTTTAAGGCTAAGACTGAGTTGCTCAAGTTGATTTGTGCTCTTTACCTCTCTCTGGCGTGGTGAATGTTTGTGTTTGGTGTGTGGCTATCTTGCATTCCCCTCTGTTTGTGCATTTGAGTACAAGGAGATATCACGTGCGTCCTAGTTCGCATCTACAACTAGGTGGTGCCCCTTTTCTTGTTTGGTTTCTGGCTGTGGGTTGTTGTTGTCTCTGATTTTTCTTGCCCCAGCCCCAATTGAGCAGCACGGGAGCCTCGAAGGGTATTTAGAGGCCGCTCTTCTTGTTGCCCGCCCCGGACCGCCCCAAATTGGTGCCCCCACTGAGAAACTAACTTTGTGCTTATTTTTGTTGTATTGCATGAATGCTTGAATTTAGCGTAATCAAGAAGATTATATGAATCATGAAATCTTGTATGACTGAGTTTAATTTCAATGCAACAAAAATCGATCTAGAATATGGTTTGGATTATCATAACATGAGAAAGGAAAAAAACATTGTCACATAAGAATCTAGAATTCATGAGACCTTTCAAAACTTTGTGTAGTTAGTTGATGTCATGAGAGAAAATGATTGTTTGGAACTAATCTTTGTGTGGTTCTAGCATTGAGAGACTATGACACGATGTACCTTTGATGATATCCCAATCTTCTTCGGAAATCTAGAAGAAGATGTTGATGATTTTCTTGCTGATTTTAGAATGGTTTGTCGTATCCTTGGTAAAAAGGATGACATTGAAAAAGGGGATTTTCTATTGCTATGCCTTAGAGGCAACGCTGAGCAATGGTTTTGGAGTATGTCTTCTCAGATTGAAGATGGGTATACCCAAATTTCCAAAGCTTTGAAGATCAGATTCTCTAAATTTCCAACAACGGAGAAAGCATGGGCTTCATTAGGGAGACTTCAACAACATGGTGAAGACTACTATGCTTATGAGGATATTTTTTCTTGTCAATGGGGAGGATATGGGTTTAGTTCTACATTTCCAGATTATGTAAAAATGGAGCAATTTATTTCGGGTTTGTCTCCTTTCCTAAAGACTAAGGTTACTTGTAGTGGACCCTCTACCTTTGAAGAAGCGGTCACTATTGCCCGAAGGAAGTTTCACAAGTACTTCTACATCAAAAATGGTTTCCATCATGCTGGCAGAACCAACCATCATGAAAGTGTTTCTATCAAGGAGTCATCTCCTTTGCCATACTTGTCTCCTTCTACTCCGACAAATGTTGAAGAAGTTACTTACATGCCAACTGATTATTCAAGTGCTAAAGTGTGTGGCCAAGATTCAAATGTGGAATCTCTTTCTTCTACCTTTATCACAAGAATGAAAAAATCGACACAAGATATCTCAAATGGCATTGATGATTCAATAATGGATACATCCAACCTTTTGGCGGAGGATCAATTTCTAGTCCAAGTAGACGAAGCTTTTGTGCAACATGACTCTATGGAGAATGAAGACCTTGAAGGTAACCTTGATCTTATGGAATGTTCTGAGAGTGTATCTTGTCTAAAAGAAGAGAGTGAAGAAGAAGATGAAATCATAGGTGGGGAGATCATAGACCACATTGATCATAAAGAGATGATTGTGTACATGGAATGCCAACCCCAAAACAAAGTAGAAGAGTGTAAGTTGAATCCATGTGAGGATAATCTTCAAGAAGTGTTTGAGGATGTTGAAAAGCATTGGTATGACCCATGTATGTTAAGCATGGAGGAACCTATCATGCAAGAAGCCAAAGTTTTCACAAAATCAAACAGTAATCCGTCAACCTTTGAGGTGGTACAATGTGAGGAGTTACAACCTTGCCAAAGGGGGGGCTTAGAAGGTGATGAAGAACATGGGAGAGTAGTAAAAACTAAAATCATAAAAGGAAACTGTCAGAAGAGTATCATTCTCTCCAATGGTGTTTTAGTGGGTGGCTCTTCATTCATGGAACAATCTCTTAGCAAGAAAATCCAAACTTTCGAAGCCCCAATCATCTTCACATTGGGTTTCACCTCTTCAAAGTCAACTTCTCCTCTCTTCACATATACCTTTCATCGGGAGCACCATACCTTCTTAAGTGGAAGAGGACATGAATACTTGGTGAAGAACGGATGTTTCCAAACCTTCTTCATTTGGTTCTTTGGTGTATGGAGATCGAACATTGTGATGCTTCTAGTCTTCATCATAGATGAAAAACTTGTTGATTGCTACATGTGGATATTTCATCAATCAGTACCAAAATCTATTCTCGTCCAATGTGTTGGAAGCAATAGAAACCTTCGTCTATTATCTACTTATGTGGTAAACTATTTCCAATATCTTCCAATAGCAGTTGGAAGCATGGATCAATCTTTCCTAAATCATGAAGGTCATAGAATTTTTGACTTGATGAGCCTACCCAGGTTGAATGAATTTTATGAGCTACAGTTCACGAATTTGCTCATACAAGCTCTTGAAGATCGTAGCAGATACATCAACTTGACAGAGGAGGAAGAGCAACCAATCTTTTATATCACATTCATAGTGATAGATGCAATGATGGACAACAATAGAATCTACAAGTTTCTTCAACCAAAATCAGTAAGTGATTCCATACCATACATCTCTCTTTGGGAAAGATATTTCAAGCTCTTTGAACCAGGGGGGTGCTTATGGAAACTTTCTCAATGGAGGAGGTTTACTCCTTCACTTCATTACATCCTGCTATTGGCTCTGAGAACCTTTCATATCACACAAGGTTTTTTAATCATACAACAAAGGTTCTTCAAAGATGAGAGAAGACAAAGACAGACGTTACATAATCTACATGTTGTATAGTCGGATAAATGGTACATGAATGTACCATTAACCAAGGGGGGGGCTAATGATAGCCGTTTTCTGGCTTTCCATAATTGCCATAGTACGCTACATCACCCTATCAAATATTTCAAACACTGTGGCTATGCCTACCATTTCACTGTACATAGGCGTGTGTGAGTTAGGGGACTTTTCCCATATCTTCTTAAAAACCCTCAATTAGCTAGTCACTCGGCTAGTTGAGCCAAAAAAAAAAGTATATTATGGCCCATTTGTGTGTAAATATTTTATTGTATATAGGGTCTAAATAAAAAGATTTTTCATAATTATTTTGGTATTTATTTAAATATTTATACTTAAGTGTGTGTTATTTATGCTATGTACATTGACTCACCATTACCATATTTTTTCTTACCATTTTGCATACTCTTTATTCCATATAAAAATAATTTCATGCAATCTTCTCTTATTTTTGGTGTAACTCCATCCCAACAAAAATCCAAAAAAACTAGTTTATTTATGTGTATATTTTTTCACTATTGTCATTTTTTCCTTCCTACATCTATTCTCTATTAGTCTCATAAATTAGACCACAAAAAATATTCATCTTTTTATGGTAGACTTATAATGAGAGAGATTTATTTTGACCCCTTTATATTTTTCCACCTATATTATTTATATTTGACATGTATATATTTTTTTAGACCCCTCAATATTTGATTTTCTTAGTTGTACTATTCACTTATATCATGATCTCAACAATATCTTCAATGATAGACCTACCAAATAAGGTCAAGGGTATGTGGAATGCATGCATGCACCATGGGGAGCTCACTCTTGGAGCTATTCAAAAGAATCATCCAAAGAAGGACATCACAAGGACCTTGTATAGTGGAAAAAACAATCGGTTTTGCTGAATTTTTAAAGATCACATGCTCCCCGAATTTGAAAAGGTGATACAAACAAAAGTTGTAGCTCGTGAGTTGAACTTTCACCTCAAAGTTTTTCATATTTTTTTGAGCTACGAGCTGTGAGCTATGATTTTATTGGTGGATCCCAGTTTGCCCATGCTATGCAGCCACACTCCCTCTTTCACTTTATCATTTTCCTCTTTCACACACACTTCTCCCTCTCCTTCCCACTCCCAAACCTGCAACTCTCATGTCCTAATTCACCCTCTTCACCATTGCCACATCTCTCACACCTCCATAGCCTTCATCCTCCATTTCTACACCCTATGTGTCCCCCTTTCTCTCTACATATATGTCCATATTACCATACTCTCTTTAGCTTTGTAAAGAACTTCAAAAAATCAGCAAAAATCCAAGGATAACCTCTGCAAATGAAGGCTTTTATCATGAATTTTCCAAGGTTTGAAATAACATAGCTTCATCGACATTCGCTACTTCGCCATGCTGACCGCTTCTTCTACCGGTGCTGTAAAGAGGTGAATGTCAACTTCTCCAAAGCTTCAACCTCTCTTTACAAGCTCATCCCTTCTCTAACTTTTCTCATCATATATCTCACCATTTGGTGAATGATTTTGTAAATATTTTTTAGTGATAATTACTAACTACTAACCACTAACCTTATTGTAAAATGCACCCTCTACTAGAGTAGGCACTCCCAAATTATTCACTCAATCCTCTCTCCTATCATCCTCAATAATTCTCTTCCCTTGATCCCACATCCATGTGACTCAAAGGACAAGAGAGACCCACCCTCATTAAAATATATATATATATATATATATATATGCATAATCTTTTATTCCTTGAGATAAACTTGATTGGGCCTAATCCTAATCGGGGCTTCTAAAACCTATAAATAGAGCCCTTCTCTCCCTTGTAAATGATCCCATGATCACACTACACCACACCATTCTCAACACATAAGACACCAGTCTTCAAGCCTAGTTGTGTAGAGTGTGTGCATCGTGAGTACTCTATTCCATCATTACACATAGGTGCATGGAGAATCTTGAAGTTAGTTATGCCATCTAGAGGAGTGGAGTGATACTATACTCTACAATCACACTTGTAGCCTACTCTTGTTCATAAATAAGATTCATAGTTTTGGGTGCAATTGTATGCTGCAACTACGACTCTTCTCTCCAATTGACTTGATAAGTTGGCTCATCAGGTGGTTGAAGGTATATTGTCCTTGAAGTTTGTTGTGCCATTTCATGCTTGGTGGTTTGAGGGCTTGTTGAATTGTTTGCCTAAAAGGTAAATTGTAAGAGGGTGCTCGGTGAGAGGGCTCCCGTGACCCTAAGACAATTTTTGTATTGGCAACCAGGTCAAGTTTTGTGTTGTCTCTCTATTTCTCATCAAGATTTGTGTGCATCTAGTCTTTAAGGCTAAGACTGAGTTGCTCAAGTTGATTTGTGCTCTTTACCTCTCTCTGGCGTGGTGAATGTTTGTGTTTGGTGTGTGGCTATCTTGCATTCCCCTCTGTTTGTGCATTTGAGTACAAGGAGATATCACATGCGTCCTAGTTCGCATCTACAACTAGGTGGTGCCCCTTTTCTTGTTTTATTTCTAGTTGTGGGTTGTTGTTGTCTCTGATTTTGCTTGCCCGAGCCCCAATTGAGCAGCACGGGAGCCTCGAAGGGTGTTTAGAGGCCGCTCTTCTTGTTGCCCACCCCGGACCGCCTCAGTATGTTGTCTTAGCCAATTTGCAGTTTATGTTGCCTTTCTTTCTATGGATATTTTGCAGACACTTTTTCGGGTGCGGACTGTTGCATAGCTCACTCTATCTGTCAAGGAGTAAAGTGTGAAACAGAGAGCAGTTTCGGGCTGCTGGACTGCTCTTTCCTCTCAATTTGAGGGGTCTGACATACCCTAAGTCTTAGCATTATCTGATAATACTGAGTGGTGGGACTGAGTTTTAGTGTATGACTATGTGAGGTTCCTTGCCGATGATGGAAAGGTAAGCTTTCTATTGCTGGTATTGACTGGTTTTTTTTGCTGACTATTTTTTCTGACTCTTGGCAGTATTAGGTAAATGGTATATTGGTAAGTGGACTGGCTAATTTGACTGATTTGCTGATGGATAAAAATGTTGCCCAGACAGCAGGACGAGTAAAAGTTATACTTTTGGCTGACTTGGGTCTCGGATCTTGTACGACTGTATAAAGTTCCGTGAAGATCCTTGCCATGGATTGAGGTATGTAAAGGCAAGATACCCCTTGCTGGTCTTGACTGTTTTTTTGCCGATAACTTTTTGCCAACTCCCTGCAGTATATGGTAGTGGTATATGGGAAAGGGTTACTAGAGTTTTTCGACTGGATTACTGGTGAATTAAAATGCTGCCTAGACCGATTGGCTGCTTGTAAAAGGTTCTTATCATTACTGTGAATTTCATTTGAAATGGGGCTATGGCTCAAAAGATTGTTAAAATTTATTTAAAATTAGGTTCTCTGAAATCTTTATGATGGTAAAAATACTGAAGAAAAAGACAGCCCTTGTCATTGACTATTTAAATCTGATTGATAACACTAAAATCTGACTACATATTAACATAAGAAACAATTGGAATGGCATGAACATTGTTCTGGGCTATAAAAACTTCACTTAAAAGAATGGAAGGAAAGAATTCAACTTGAACCAGAACTGAAAAGTTGTTTTCAAATTTAAACCTTAGCAGCATGATTTTTTTCTCTTTTGGTACCTTGGTGACATGGATGACAACTAGGGCACCCCAGTTACCTGCAATGTTGTTGACGGGAGCAAAGCGAACCCCGAATCCGACGGCCTCTAAGACACTGGGGACCGAATGGCGCGCCTCGAGCCTGTCATGGTAAAGCAAACAGGGGGAACCACCTAGCTTCAATGGCTAGGACGCAAACAACACACCACCATAACAAAGTTTTCATCCAAGAGAGATGGATGCTTGGGATTAATGATGAAGAGGAAAGGGAATGAGATCAAGTGAGAGAGAGAGAGAGTGAGGGAGGGGGTATAGCGGCTTAGTACTTAGGCAACACAAAAGGATGGCGAATCTGCACACCCTTCACACTTACACAAGCTCACTCCAAACACAAGACTAGGTAGCGATTCCGCACACCTCACATGGGCAAAACATTGCAAGAAAACATACTCACAAAACCTCAAGCTTTATTTAGAGAATAAGGCGATGAAATGGGGAGCATAGGGTAGGGGAATGAGAAGGGAGAGTGTGGTGGAGCACATGGCGGATAGGTGGGATTTGATGGCGAAGACTCGCACAAGGGTTATGGCCATCATCCTTCATTTAGTTTCCCTTCATCTTCCATAGCCCAAGGGTGTAGAGGTCATGCTCAAGACGAGCATGGTGATTGCGGTGATGGTGATGGTGTGGGTGTGTGTGTGTGCACTAGGCACACACAGTGCATAGTGTACTCTTTGGTGATGGTGTGTCTGTTTAGTGTGATGGTGACCCCTCTTTATATAGGGGAGGAGGGGAGAGAAATTCTAGAATTTAGAAATGAAGAAATCATTATCTACATAGGCCATGTGACTGTGGGCTCCACTTGTCTGGCTGTGTATATGTGCCAGAACAGCAGTCTCATGAGAGAGAGACTAAGAGAGAGAGATGGGTTGATGAAAAAAAGTGAGAGGTGACATGGAGAATAAAGTAATTACAAGAGGGGAGAGAGGGGAGTGTGTTCAGAGGTGAATCTGTGTGCAGATGTGTATGAACACAAGAAAAATCAGGTAACCACCGGGTGGGGATGGGTCTGTGGGCACCTTTTTCAGTGAAACTGAGTGTGTGTGAGTGTGGGGGAGGTTATTTAGCTACAAGACAAGAGACATGGCACCCTTTAGAGAGAGAGGGGGGTATTTGGGTCATGGGATATGATAGGAGAGAGAAAGAGGGGGTGGGGTATACTATTTTGGAAGATAGGGTAAGTTGCATGTGAGTTAGGGTGCATTATTGGTGAGTTATAATGCATTATTGGTGAGAGGTGGGGTAGCTTGAGGGGAGAGAGAAAGGAGATAGGACAAGGGGAAGAGAGAGGGGGTTGACCTTTTGAGTGGAGGAGAGGAAAAGGGACACCCGGCGGGGCAACAGTGAAGAAAAAGGAGGCAAGGTGGGGATGGGCTACCCGCAGGCATGAGGTGGCCTACTTTACCTTTCTTATATATTTACATAATCATACTTTATTTTTTTCTTACTTTTTCCAATGCCTTTTATCACTCCCTCCCTAAGAGGGGGTTTTCATGGGGTGGGGACGAGAGAAGAGGGGTATGGGAGCTTGGCTTGTGAAAAGCCCCCATCATTAGCCCTCCCCTTTTGGCTAGAGGCATTCATGTCTCTAGCTCATCTGTTTGATCATTATCATCGGAGGTGGCAGCTCATGGTGTGTCCTCATCTGGAATGTCAATTGGTGGAGCCTGGTCAAATCGAAGAAAATAAGGTTTAAGACGCCAACCATTTACCCTGGGTTTATGAAGTTTTCCATCAGCATCCATAAGATGGTAGCTTCCATTGGCATACTTTTTCCTGACGATGAAAGGATCTTCCCATCGGAGTAGGAGTTTCTTATCCTTGTGCGTGTCGAAGCGATTGTCATAGGGGAGCACCAACATTCCTTTCTTCAATTCTTTTTCTCGGAGATGCTCGTTAAAGCTAAGCCGTCTATGCTCTGCTTGTGCTGCATAATAATTTATTGCTTCTTCTCTGTCCAGCTGCAGTCTTTCCAAGTTGATTATGTGATCTCTCAAATGCATGTTGGGCTGTTGAAGCTGGCTTGCCATTACTCTGAGACTTTGTAGTTGCACTTCAATGGGCAAGATTGATTCCTTACCAAATACTAGATGATACGGTGTGAATCCCAAGGATGTACGAAATGAAGTTCTGTAGGCCCATAAAGCTGGTAGTAGATACTTATCCCAGTCTCCAAGATGATTGTTTACCTGCTTGGTAATAATTTTAGAAACCATTCCATTTACCTTTTCAACTAGGCCATTACATTGAGGGTAATATGGTGAAGAGTGCCTCCTTGTAATGCCCAGTTTTTGCATTAATTCTCCCACCAAGTCTGCTCTGAAACCTGGCCCTCTATCAGAGATGATCTCTAAAGGTGTGCCAAACCTACAGCATATGTGCTCGTAGATAAATTTAGCTACCTCTACCGCTGTGATTCTAGTGGTGGCTGTAGCCTCTGCCCATCTAGTCATGTAGTCGACCCCCATGATAATGTAGAATTTTCCTAAGTTGGCCCTAGGTAATGGCCCAATGGCATCGATGCCCCATTTTTCAAATGGGCCATATGAGAGAATAGGTGTCTGTGGTTCAGGCATAAGTGACCTAGTGCCGGCCTTTTTACACAACTTACACGTTTTGCACCAATGGTGTACATCACGGTTGAGGCTAGGCCATATGAAGCTTGCCTGCAAGATTTTCCTACTTGTTATGTCTAGGGAAAAGTGACCACCACAAACTCCGTCGTGACAGCTAGCAATTACTCCCGTGATTTCGTGAGAGAGAGGGACCTTCCTAAGTATTTGGTCCTTACCCTTACAGTACAAACCATCATTGATGAGTCGATACCTTGTGGCCTTCCGCGTCAGCCATTGGTTTTGTCCCTTTGTTAAATCTGATGGGCATTCCCCTATTTCCAAAAAATGCATGATGTCAGGCAAGGCATCACTGCCTTGAAATAGAGGGAGCTTTAGTTTTATTGCTCCAACCACCACTTCCTGTAGTCTTTCACTTGCTAGGGCATCTGCTTCTTGGTTTTGAGCCCTTGGGATATGGTGTATTCGAACTTCTTCAAACTTACCCAACAAGGTTTTTACACCACTTAAATGAGTCCTTAAACTAGGATTCTTACATGTCCATGCTCCATCTACTTGCCTTACCAGAAGTAGAGCATCCCCAAATACATTAAGGCATTGTACACCTTGCGAGACGCACCATTGTAGACCCTTGGTTAGTGCTGCATACTCAGCTTGATTGTTATAATGTGAATCTAACAATTGGCCCAACGAAAATACCTTTGTCCCTTTGTTGTCAAAGACCACTATGCCTGCAGCTGCTTTGTCGGACGCTCGCTTGTAGGCTCCATCAAAGTAGAGAGAGTATGCTCCTTCTACCATCGGTGGTACTGGAGGTAATCAAACTTCTCCTTCCTTAGATTGCTTCTCCTTCCTTTCAAAGACTTGGTAGGTCATGAGTCCCCCCAAACTTGCCCTTGTCGTGCTTTCTACCTGTACCATGTAGTCAAACTCTTGCAGACGAACTAGCCATTTAGTAATTCTAGCAGACACATCCATGTGTTGTACAACATAGGGAAATATTTCATCCGTGGTTAGAATCACAAATTGCTTAGGTAGGAAATATGACCTAAACTTTGTAGTTGCAAATCTAAGAGCTAGGACTAAGTGTTCCACATGGGTGAAACCTTTCTCTCCTGCTGTCATCATTCGACTAGAGAAGTAGATTGGCCTCATGAAAGATGTCGTCGTATCCTTTTGGAGTAGCACAACCCCCAATGAGTCATCACCAACACTTGAGGTGACATAGAATTTTTCATCCCATTTAGGTGGTGAGATAGTTGGCAGAGTGTCTAAGACCTCCTTTACCTTGTTGTAGTGATGTTCACTTTCCTCATCCCAAGTGAAAGTTGATCTTTGAGTGAGTTGTTGCAGTGGTAGAACAAGTTGTGATAGTAGATGTATGAATCTACTTAAGTACCTCACCTTCTGTAGAAAAGAGACCAGTTGACGTGCGGTCGTTGGTGAAGGTAGGGCTATGAGTGCGGACACCTTACTTGGGTCGGCGTTGATACCTTTTGCTGAAATTTCATGGCCTAGTAGAATGACTTTACTCTCCCCAATGTGGCATTTATCCACATTTAATTGCCCACCTAGGCTCTGCAACCTGGCCAAACCTTCAGTTACCTTTTCTAAATGTGAAATACGAGAGCTATATATACAAAAATCATCAATGAACACTCTTATGGATGTTCCAAAGAACGGTTGAAAAACATATGTGACATATCTTTGGAATGTGGCAGGTGCATTTGTGAGACCAAATGGCATAACCCTGTATGCAAAACAACCCCATGGCATGATAAAAGTGGTTTTTTAGCTGATCTTCCAAGGCTATGCATATTTGAAAGTATCCAGAATAACCATCACAGACGGTATAGCATTCAAAACCCGCTACTTCATTCAGAATTTCATCCAAGAAAGGGAGAGGAAAGTGGTCTCTCTTTGTAGCTGCATTTAGTGGTTTGTAGTCAACAGAGACCCTCCACTTACCATTCTTTTTAGGCGTCACCACTACGGGTGACACCCATTCTGAGTTTTCTACAGGATAGATGAATCCCGCCTCCAGCAATTTCCTTACCTCGGCCAAGAGTGCCTTTTCTTGTATGACCCCCAGTCATCGTAGCTTTTGCACAATTGGTTTTACCCCTTCCTTCAGCTTAATATGATGTTCCACCACTGTAATGCCTGTGATTCTTTCATAGTTGTCAATGAATAGGTTAGGAAATCCCATCAACATTTGCAAAAAACTATCTTTCTCCTCAAGTGTTAATTCCGTAGACAACATACCCTTCAACCTACTTCCTCCTAGGCCAGGTGATTTGCTCTCCTCTTCATTGGGTTGCCCTTTTGGTGATGGATCACCAGTTGTGCTTACCCTTTGTGGATCCTTCATAATGATACCCATCACATCAATGGAACTGTCACTTTCGTCGGTGGATGTGGTCTCCTCCTCAGAACTGGAAGATTCGCTAGTGGTTTCATCTGCCGATGTTTCCAGATTCATTTTCTTCTGCTTGCCAATCCTCATGTCATAGTAGATTGTCTCCCCTTCCTTACCGGTCATGCGTAGAAGGCCAGTACCCCAATCGTGTTTTGCTTTCATGGCCATCAACCATGGCCTTCCCAAAATTAGTGGATAGCCCTCCCCCTTAGTAGGCATTACAAAAACATCTACCTCTACCTCAGTGTTGAAAGCTTTGATTTTCACGGCACTTACCACACCCACACACTTTACTTTTGCGTTGTTTGCCATCTTTACCTTGCATGGAGAAGGCCTGTCAACCTCGAGCCCTAATTGAAGCATCATAGCTTCGCTCATTACACAGATTTGTGCACCTCCATCAATGTAGGTGTTTCCAACCCTCTTTCCTTTTATGTTTACGTCGACAATTGGAAGGATGTCATCCATGTTGCATCCCAAAATTGCTCCGGCTACCTTTGTTTTGGAGCATCTTGTACTCACCATTTTAGACCATTGTCGCCTTACTTTAGGTACAAGATGTAGCAGTTGTGGCCATGTAATCTTCGGTCCTTGCTCTTCCACATCCAATGTTAGATCATAGGGCTTAGAACTTTCCCCTAGCTAGAAGTCGGTGATGCCCAATTTCCGTCGTGGCCTGGATGGCCTCTTGCTAGTTTCTCCTCTCATGCTTCTCTCATCATCTGATTGTGTAGCCTTCTCCCTCCTAGCTCTTTTCACAGTCATGGCCTCAAGTGGTTCTAAAAAGGTTACCTTCTCCTTACCCTTGTCCCTCTCCTTTGCCCTGGGTGGATCCACTACTACGGCTTTTCCTTTCTCTTCTAACCTTATGATGTTTACAGGGCGATCAGATGGTGGGGCTGGTGGAAGAGGTGGAATGGATGCTTGTAGTGGTGTCTGGGGTGGACGTAGAATTTGTGTTGGTGGGGTTGGTGCTCGGGGTGGGGGTGTTCTTTCTCTAGAGGGTGACAATTGGTTCCTCCTACCTCCTCTATTATAGTTTTGTCGTGGTTTGGGACAGTAGTACATACCGTGACCGTCTTCTCCGCAGTTGTAGCAATGATACTCCCTGTTTTGTCATCGTGCTCTTCCACGGTCTTGATCTCTTTCTTGACTCCTCCCTTGTTGTATTAAGTGGACAGACAAATTCTGTAGTTGGTCAGTAATATGGGCCAACATATCTTGTTGGTCATCTCTTACCCCAAGAGCCGGTGGTGGTGGTGGAATGGTGGTTGTCGTAGTTGCTGGTCGACGTGATGTTGTTGTTTCTGTTGACTCCATTTCTTAGGCTTTCATTCGCAGATTCTTGTCCTTAAGGCGAGCAATCTCAACGGCTAACTCGTACGGAGCCGGGAATCTACCTTTCACCTTCTCCTTGAGAAGCGGCCATAAGCCATGCGTGAACCGATCTTTTTTTAGGAAATCAGGTGCAGCTTCCCCCCTTGCCAGTGACTCAACCCACCATTCCCACAAATCCACAAATTTGGACTCATAGGTGGCATATTCTAAAAGACCCTCATGCTTCAAGTCTGTCAACTTGTCCCACAACTTTTCTGAAGTGGTACCTCCCCCAAAGCGCCTCTTAAAAGCGGTTTTTAAGGGTTCTCAGTCATCCTTGGTTGCTTGTGGAAGTGCATTGTAGCATGATCTAGCTTCTAGCTTCATGAGATGCTTAAAGATTCTAACCCGGGATTCATCCGTATCTTTGTTGCTCACTACACATGCTACTTCAAAGTCATCTAGGAAGTCTGTTACCAAATCCTCCCCCTTCTTTCCTTTAAATGTTGGAAATGCTACACTTGCCATGATTACTGAGAGAGAGCTAGAAAGACACACTGCTTAACTTGCAAAAGTTTTTTTCTTCTTTACAAGGAGGCGTGTATAGCCTCTTATACTAGGACATAGATTAAAACTTCAAACGGTACATTGCCTTGTACCAAAGGTAGGACAAATGGTTTATCTGATGCCAGAACCTCAAAAAATCACTCCCCACCCAGCATGTTGTCAATGACGTGCTGGTAGTGAGCCTTCAAATCCAGTATTACCTTGATTGAGCATACACGTGTTGGTATGTGTGATCTGTCTTGAGGTAGGTTGTACTGATTCATGTGAAGCTTAGAGGTGCTTAGTCACTGTCCAAGCTTGTGGGAGAGGGTGGTGCTATTTCCTGAAACAAACTCAGTAGATCCCTAGTTTCTCTAGTGAGAGTGTGAGCCAATGATTCCGTTATCTGTGCTGCAGCATTAGGTGCGACTTGAAAACTGACTGTGATAATTACCTCGGTGACTTGAGTTACCCGATTCTCAAAGTAGAATAGTGTTGATTCTCTATTGTGTAGAGATCCTTCCATTTTGTTGTTGTGGGTTGGTTGTAGGTTGCGGACATGGTTTCAACCTTCTCCTTCTTCTTCTTGGCACTTGGCCTATGTATATCCAATGGGTTTGGCGTGTTGGTTGACTCTCCCACTGCAAATTGATTACCGTTACGCCTGGCACTCGAGCTTCCATGGAGATGCGGAGTTCGTCTAGTTGTGCTTGGAGCTCTTCTTCTTCTGTCGTCCAATTAGCAAATCCTACTAGCCATTCATCCATTCACAATAGTTTAGGGGTTTCAGTCTTGTTAACTAAAGGGTTTCATGAAAAGATCCTCAGTGGGGGCACCAAATGACGGGAGCAAAGCGAACCCTGAACCCCGACGGCCTCTAAAACACTGGGGACCGAATGGCGCGCCTCGAGCCTGTCATGGTAAAGCAAACAGGGGGCACCACCTAGCTTCAACGGCTAGGACGCAAACAACACACCACCATAACAAAGTTTTCATCCAAGAGAGATGGATGCTTGGGAGTAATGATGAAGAGGAAAGGGAATGAGATCAAGTGAGAGAGAGAGAGAGAGTGAGGGAGGGGGTATAGCGGCTTAGTACTTAGGCACCACAAAAGGATGGCGAATCTGCACACCCTTCACACTTACACAAGCTCACTCCAAACACAAGACTAGGTAGCGATTCCGCACACCTCACATGGGCAAAACATTGCAAGAAAACATACTCACAAAACCTCAAGATTTATTTAGAGAATAAGGCAATGAAATGGGGAGCATAGGGTAGGGGAATGAGAAGGGAGAGCGTGGTAGAGCACATGGCGGATAGGTGGGAGTTGATGGCGAAGACCCGCACGAGGGTTATGGCCATCATCCTTCATTTAGTTTCCCTTCATCTTCCATAGCCCAAGGGTGTAGAGGTCATGCTCAAGACGAGCATGGTGATTGCGGTGATGGTGATGGTGTGTGTGTGTGTGTGTGCACTAGGCACACACAGTGCATAGTGTACTCTTTGGTGATGGTGTGTGTGTTTAGTGTGATGGTGACCCCTCTTTATATAGGGGAGGAGGGGAGAGAAATTCTAGAATTTAGAAATGAAGAAATCATTATCTACATAGGCCATGTGACGTGGGCCCCACTTGTTTGGCTGTGTGTATATGTGCCAGAACAGCAGTCTCATGAGAGAGAGACTAAGAGAGAGGGATGGGTTGATGAAAAAAAGTGAGAGGTGACATGGAGAATAAAGTAATGACAAGAGGGGAGAGAGGGGTGTGTGTTCAGAGGTGAATATGTGTGCAGATGTGTGTGAACACAAGAAAAAGCAGGTAACCACCGGGTGGGGATGGGTCTGTGGGCACCTTTTTCAGTGAAACTGAGTGTGTGTGAGTGTGGGGGAGGTTATTTAGCTACAAGACAAGAGACATGGTGCCCTTTAGAGAGAGAGGGGGGTATTTGGGTCATGGGATATGATAGGAGAGAGAAAGATGGGGTGGGGTATACTATTTTGGAAGATAGGGTAAGTTGCATGTGAGTTAGGGTGCATTATTGGTGAGTTATAATGCATTATTGGTGAGAGGTGGGGTAGCTTGAGGGGAGAGAGAAAGGAGAAAGGACAAGGGGAAGAGAGAGGGGGTTGACCTTTTGAGTGGAGGAGAGGAAAAGGGACACCCGGTGGGGCAACAGTGAAGAAAAAGGAGGCAAGGTGGGGATGGGCTACCCGCAGGCATGAGGTGGCCTATTTTACCTTTCTTATATATTTACATAATCATACTTTATTTTTTTCTTACTTTTTCCAATGCCTTTTATCACTCCCTCCCTAAGAGGGGGTTTTCATGGGGTGGAGACGAGAGAAGAGGGGTATGGGAGC